>NW_028322258.1:2542777-3178471 GCF_059928025.1 Delphinapterus leucas
CTATATATGTATGTACATATATATGTAAATAGCAAAACACAGCTTATGCTAAATTGTGATAGATAATTTTATGTGTCAACTTGCTTGACTGGGCTGAGGGATGCCCAGATACCTTGTGAAACATTATTTCTGGGTATGTCTGTGAGGGTGTTTCTGGAAGAGATTAGCATCTGAATCAGTAGACTGAGTCAAGAAGATGGCCCTCACCAATGGAGGGGGGCATCACGCAATCCACTGAGGGCCTGAATAGAACAAGAAGGCAGAGGAAGGGTGAATTTACTCTCTGTTGGAGCCAGGAGGTCCCTCTTCTGCCCTTAGATATCAATGATTTCGGTTCTCAGGCCTTCAGACTCAGACTGGGACCTACGCCATTGGCTCCCCTCCACTTAGCCTTTGGGTTTGAAGAGGAACTACGTCACCAGTGTTCTGGGCCTCCAGCAAGCCAACTGCAGATCGCGGAACTTCTCAGCCTCCATAATCACGTCACCTTCATAAAAAAATTCTCTCTGCATATCTTTATATCTGCTGCAGGCTCTGTTTTTCTGGAGAAAACTGACTAAAACATAAATACTTTTTGACAACACTACTTTGGAATGTAATGCAATTTAAGTACTAAATATTTGTATTGCAAAATAATACAAGTTCAATGCAATCACAGAAATAAAACATTTTCTAGCTCCTTCAAGCAATGAGTTTTTATATATATATATATATATAACTTATTACATCTTTCCTCATGAATTTAAAAAGATACTGAAACCCAGCAGGACCCTATGGGGCTCCTGGGCACAAAAGCCTTTCTGTATCCCCTTCTCTGAGTTCCAAAGGCCAGGTTCAAACAGTTGCTAATCAGGAGAGGGGGTGGGGGATGCAGAGACAAGGGAGGAGCAGTCTAGAAACAATAGTACAGCCTTGAGGGCAGGGTCCTGGTCCCCCCCCACCCCCACCCCACCCCCGCAAAGGATATTCATAACAATACCTTTGAGCTCTTCTGCAGAACTAAAACCCTCACCAAATGGAAGATGTTAACTACTTGACGAAGCACTCTTCATTCCAGAGAAGGTAACAGTTTGCCCATCACCACCTGACGCCAGATGATATTTGGATTGAAGGAATGCACAGCCCGATCCTTATCAGCAACCCTGCCCCCTTGACTATAAGACTCTTCACAACCCCCCCTCCCTTTTTGGACACACAGTTTTGAGGACATTATACCGCTGTGTCCCCCTTTGCCTGGCAAAGTAATAAAGCTATTCTTTTCTACTTCACCCAAAACTCTGTCTCTGAGATTCAATTCGGTGTCAGGGTACAGAGGCTGGATTCGGCTTCAATACCATGCACCCATACGAAAACATACATACACACAGACACATATGTAGATGTGTTTGCTGTTTACTTCTATAAAGAACGGAAGCAAACTATGCACAGTACTCTGAAACCCGCATTTCCCACTTAAACATCAATCAAGATATCATGTGAGGACGGACATACAAGTCACATATAAAAACGGTAATATTTCTGTATTTATATGTACTATCATTTATTCAGCATTTTTACCATTTAAGAACGTTCATGTTGTTTGCTGTTTTTGTTTGTATATATAAAAACTTATAAACAAGAAGAGATATTTTAGATGGTAGGACCAACCCTTGGGTTTAGAGGTAGGGAGGGGAGAAGGATCAAGAAATTCCATGCAAAACGTATTGCTATGTTATAGGAGAAGTTATGCATAGTGATATTTTTGTTATTTGTTTGTTTTACCAGGGATATATACATAGTTGTTTATGCTGCAGTTAAAGTTGTTTTACATTTAGATACGGTCATCTCAGTTACCTGTGATGTCAAAAGCTCAGCTTCTCTGTACACCAGTGCCGAATCGAACCTCGGAGACAGAGCTTTGGATGAGATAGAAGAGGATAGCTTTATAACTTTGCCAGGCAAAGGGGGACACAGGGGGCTTCTGCCTCAAAAAGCTGTGTGTCCCCACCCAGGAGGATTTGATAAGGAGTTTTATAACAATGCTTCCCAAGGGTGGGGTTGCTGACAAGATTAGGGTGTGTGCAGGGTCTCAGTGGCGGGTCTCCTAATCTAGATGAGCTTCTCTGCTCCCTTTAATCTTGCCTCAAGTGGTTTTTTGCCTCCTCCTTCCTTGATTAGCAACTGTTTGAATCTGCCCTTTGGAACTCAGGGAAGGTCAAGGAGGCTGGAATCTCGCCGACCAGAAACAGGGGACAAAAAAGAGACCTCCGTGCCCGGGAGCCTCAAAAGGGCCCTGCTCGGTTTCACATGTACCATTTATAAAGAGAGGATAGACATTTTTAAGTGTTAGAGAAAAATAAGAACCACAAATATAAAATACAAACTATTTCTAGAAAAGTTTTTAAATTGGAATACAAGAAAATGCAGAAACAAGGGAAAAAGCAAAAGAATTTCAATGAAAACCAGATATAAGAGGAAGTATATTATGGATCATAATAATTGTGAATTGATATAAAGCTTGCATTAAAAGACAAATTTTCCTAGACTGACTACTTAAAATTCTATCACTATATTATTTATAGTAGACAAATCAAAACCAAAATTTAAGACATTTAAAAGTATCTCCATTTATAGACCTGGAAGTTTTAAGCAAGATTAAAACAAGATTTTCAATGTAAATCTCAGTCAAAATAGAATTTACGGTAAAAATGCTTTAAAAATCAAGGGGGTTGCTTTATATCAGTAAAAATTATGATAAACAAGAACAGAGAAACATCACAAGTGTGTAAAACTTGCACAATATAACACACATGTGAATGAGGGAAATACTCTAAAAAGTGGAATAAGAAATAGAAAATTCTAGCAGTTAAGACATACTTAAGAATTTACAATTTGTTAGAGTCAGATGTGATGCTGTCTTTCTTAGAAAATGATATCTAAGAGGTAACTAATGTTCCAAATAATGCAATAGTGTTACCGAGTCCAAGCTCACTCTGCTCGCCGCACGACAGGCCAATAAATCGGGACAGGAAGTGGTGAGGCAAGGGTTCCCAAAAAAACATCTTATCGGGGTCTGGATGCCAGTTTCTTTTACAGAACAGAGAGGGAGAGAAGGTGAAGAAGTAAAGTAAACAAGGCCATTTATCTTGCAAAATAGGAGGAGATGTGTTAATTTCTTCTTAACTGCAGCCATTCACAAGTGGGCAGGGTCAGATCGGCTCCCTGTGAGCTGAACCAAGGCAGTTTAGTTTAACATTCAGGCAGAGGGGCAGTGTTCCTTGAGGCAGGCCATTATGTATGATATAATAATAAAAGCAATGAAAAGCAAAGGTTAAATTCAAAGAAACAGATCTAACCTGGAGTCCAATTTAGCTCTTCACTGTTACAATAGTACTGTTACATACAGATAAAACAAGTTCTTAAAACAACACAAAAGTAAACAAAATTGGTAGACACAGCAGGAAGCTGGTAAGAAGAATTTAGTTAGAAGGACAGACATTTGAGGAAGGTTAATTGCAGGCTGGGAATGCCATGTGAAACAACCCTGCACTGAAGAAACTGGGGGAGTCTGCATGTCCTGGAGGACTCTTTCTTCATTAAATCCATTGGTCTCTCACAGTAAAGGTCTGAAAGATCAACTAGAAATGCTTATTAGTGATGCAGATTGGAGAGGGGAACACAGCCATGTGGGTGGGACAAGTATATGCATCCTGATGCTTCCCCTTTATTTCCACCACAAGAGAAAAGTCTTTAGCTAAAAAAACAGTGACAATGTTGGCCTTAGGGCATTTTAAGGCCAGTTTTAAAGACCTTATATGACAGGTGAAACAACATATCACCTATAGGTAGAAACTGGTTAACTAAAGGTCTACTAATTAAAGATATAACAATGTATATTTTAAATTCACAGGAAATCATTACAAACTGTATGACATGTGTAAGTAATAAGTCAATAGGAAACAGTTTTGTTCAAATATAGCAAAGCAAGCAAAAAACTAAGAGGAAAACACAAAGAAGGGATTATATCATAATAAAACTTGTTTTACTTGATATTAAAAAGTATCTATCCATACCCCTCTATATATTAACCTATAATATATGTGTCTACGATATGAATAACATTCAATCTATTCAAACATCTATAATGTTTTACAGACATAGAATATGGGCACTAAGAAAAATCTCACTAAATTTGCTTAAATGGCAACCATATGGACTATGGGCTGATGAATATATAATATGATAAAAATAGTTCTCAGAAAGACATTGATGTTTCAAGAATTAACTAAAAACCAAGAAATAAATTAGCTAAGCCCTCAATCAAGAAGATAACATAAGAATAATTTTTCCAAGTCATAAAAAGTTTCTGTAACAATTCAGCAGATACTTGGCTTAAAACAAGCAAAATGTGTTCCATTTATTCTCTCACAATTCTGTCAGTATTACTTAATCTGAGTCATAGTGGCGGCAGGGCCATGGCCCCCCCAGAGGCTCTTAGGAGAATTTTTTCCTTGACTTTTCCAGTTTCTGGTGGCTGCAGGCATCCCGTCAAATGTGGCCCCATCATTCCAGTGTCTTTAAGTATCTCTCTGCTCCATCTTCACGTTGCCTTCTCCCCCATCTGTGTAAAACCTGAGTCCCTTTTATAGGGATACATGTGATGGCATTTAGGATAATCCAACATAATTTTCTGTCTTAAGATCTCAATTTAATCACATCTGCAAATACGCCTGTTTTTTTGCAATATAAGGTAACATTCACAGGTTCCAGGGATTAGGTTGTGACTATTTTGGGGGGAGACATATTTCAGCTTACTACGATGCAATTACAATATTAATAGATACACAGAGATATAATACTTTAATTTTAACTGGTATTGAAAATATTTAATATTTACTTTCAAAATATTTTTAATGACCATAGGAAAGGATTAGAAAAATGTTTCCTTCAACTGAGAATGTGTATTTATAGAAACCATCACCATCATTCTTCACTCAGGCACTCTGATAAGACAGATGATGCAAATGAATGAACTCTAAATCTCTGAACAAATAATAAATGTTGCTAAAAATCTACTGATTCTACTAGAGAGTCAAGGATGTCAAAATATCATCAGGATAGTATTGGTCATATTTTAAAGTCTACATGTTACCCTGAATCAGGCCTGAGGAACTAGAATTCACTGGTTATGGAGCAGAATTCCATGAGTAGTGGTCATAAATAAGTAAACAAATAAGTTTTTCAAATATCAAACTAAGCTTTCATACTGTTCATTAATCTCACTGAACTAGCATCTGATCCTCAGAGAAATGGTCTCAATCTCATTAAGTTGAGGCAGCTGCCATTCCAAAGAAAATAAACAGAGAGGAAGAATATATTCTATCTATAGGAGTATTTTAAAAGAATGCCCATCAGAAGCTCTGTGGTTTGAACAAGTACAAAAATACATCTATTACATTTAACTGGAATAGGGCAGAGTGAATCAGTTTCCCAGTTCTGAAATGTTAAAGGGCAGACATTTCATTTTATTTCTTCCTGGCTTCTCTACATTAAAAAAAAGATTCCATTCTTGACAGACGGCAGCAGCAGAAGGCCTTGTTACAATGCACGGTCATTCTGGTGAATGACTTTGATTACCCCGGGTCCTGGTGCTGTGAAAATCCGGTAAAACATATAAGAATAGTTTCTTTTTAGTAAAAAAAGGAAAATGCCAGGAAATTCTCTCTTGAAAGAAGAAATATCCCTTCCTATGGAAGTGAGAGAAAAAGCTGAAGCATCCTTATTTTACACAAGGTAAATGCTTTAATGAGAAATGGATAATTTTGTTTTTGAAATTTGAAAGATATACTTTCTCTCTCTTGTTTTTTTTTTTCTTAACTTAAATCAACCTGAAATTTTATATGAGTATATAATTTATCTTTAATTCTTTGAATTGAGTCTGTTTTAGAAACAACAACAAAAGTTCTTTACAAAAGACTTTTTAATATAATTAAGATTTATAAGACTGAGCTCCATGAGTTTAGGACTGATGTCTTTTGGAAACTTACAGAAATTCCATAGCTTGGAGAAGGACCTGCCCCTAAATCAGTGCTCCATAAATATTGTTGAATGAATTAATGATAATTTATATTTAGTTTGGACTAAATGACCCTTAAGTAAATGAAAATTAATAAAATAGGTTGTTTTATTGCTAGCTCAAGTCTGTTTCACAGTGAGCCCAGTGAATATTAGATAATATATATTCTGCAACTATTGTGATGCATTTCTAAGTGGTATCCTGTTTCTCAATAAAGGATGTCCTTGTGGTTAAGTGGCTCTCGTTGCTTTAAACAACAAAATCCAGTATGTAAAAATGATCGGTGTTGAATTAGTTCATGGTACACCATTATTAGAAACATTTGGGCTTCCCTGGTGGCGCAGTGGTTAAGAATCTTCCTGCCAATGCAGGAGACACGGGTTCATGCCCTGGTCCGGGAAGATCCCACATGCCGTGGAGCAACTAAGCCCGTGGCCACAACTACTGAGCCTGTGCTGTAGAGACCACGAGCCACGACTACTGAAGCTCGCGTGCCTAGAGCCCGTGCTCCGCAACAAGAGAAGCCACCACAATGAGAAGCCCGCGCACCACAAGGAAGAGTAGTCCCCGCTCCTCAAAACTGGAGAAAGCCCGCGCACAGTAACGAAGGCCCAATGCAGCCAAAAATAAATAAATTAAATAAATAAAATTTTAAAAAAAAAGAAAGAAACATTCAAAAATATGCTGAAGTTCATAGGCTAAAAACCTAACTTGGAAAATAAAAAGTTAGATTGTTTCAGGAAATATACCAGGACTAACATTTATTTGGTGAAGGGAAATTCTTCTTTCAAAACTGCAATACTGGCAGTACTTTGAGCTATCGGCTATTCACTTAAAAGTGAATGCATGTTGTATTTTGTTTATTAACAAAATGCACATAAAATATTGCCCCCCACACCTAATCACTTATTAATAAGATTTTATTATGATCGTATCTAAAATATTAATTTTATTGATTGTAGTTTTTGAATATGTCTGTTACCCAGTGGAATAATTTTCAAGTCACTGCTAATGTGAAAATGGGCCCAGTCTCACGGTTATCCAAAAATAAGCCCCCAAACCCTTAAAGTATAACACCAGTGACCTTAATTCTTGCATTCAAACTGAAGTATACAAAAGTCTGAAAAACGAGACCCATATTAGAGAGACACATCACGCCATTTTAATTATTTCCAAATAAAAATCTAAAACTTTTTCAAATACACACACATATACAGATGGAGGTGGGGATAAGGTGGTACCAGAGAACCTCTTTAAAGGGATAGATCATGAGATTGAAATCATTTCATTGAAATTTTTCTATAAATAAAGAAGACTCACATTGAACTCGCTGCTGCTTTTACATTTTTACTATATATAATATTGCCAACTTTTTCCATAAAATGAGGCATATGATTATATGTATGTTGAAAATGGTATATAGTAAATATATAAGATTTTTTGATAGTTGCTGATTTTAAGAATTTCTTTTTCTCTTTCATTTCATGTATACCTATTTCTTACATCTTATAGTTGCAGTTATTTTAACTTTCTCTTGAGATTAACTTAGAAATAAATAACTATATTTCAAATTTTTAAAAATCCTATAAGATTTTTTAAGATAAAATCATTAAAAAACATTTGTGTATGAGAGTTTCTTCCACTGAATATCAGAATGTATGAAAAACCCACTCTGGTACAATTATTTGGAAAAACAGAAAGTAACTTCTTAAAAATAAAGAGAAAAGGCATAAAAGGCAAAATTTTTCAGCCCCAAAGTAACATATTTGTTAACAAAATTATTGCACAAAACAAAAAAGTATAAGGAGAAATAATCACATGTAATAGCACTAGAAATAGTCAGTGTTAAGCTTTTGTTTGCCATCATATAGATGCATTAGTAAAGTTCTTAAATTGTGTGATAAATAGTAGGAACTATAGGAATGTTTGTCTTTGCTATTGTTTTTGTTATTATGTATTTTATCTAAATTATAAGGTTTTTTAGATTTATCTTGTGTTTAAGGCCCAAAGGTTTAGAATATATCATATAGTTATATAATTAGACAGGTCTTACTAATTTGTATGACATTTTTATTATTCACTATTATCCATTTTCAGAAGGTTTGTAAATTATTCAAATAGAAAACTAATTGGACAGTATACTTCTTGAAATATATTCTTGTTAACAAACTAAGTTACAGCAACTTAGTCATATTAATGCAATACCCAATGTTTGTAATATTATGGATGAGCACTATGTGAGAAAAATACATTTTAAAATATTGTAAAACCACTAGTAAATACAGAGGAAAAGTACTACCTTTTCTTAAAGTTAAAATTAGAAAACAGAGCAAAGGCAAATGTTTATATAGATACCCACAAATAAAAGCATTTGGAAAATAATTGAATCTTAATTCTAACTATACATTACATAAGGTATTACATATACATATAAAGTATTAAGTTACATTGAATATTCTAAAGTCATTACTTTTATAACTTAAAAATTACCTATGAAATAACAACGAAAAAGCTCAAGTTATACATGTGATGGAGAATGATTCAACTCAAAGCTCATAGATAAGTTATTTAAGATCTGGATGAGGATGAAAAAACGTCAAAGCAGAATACAATCTTTGCTACAACCGAGGTGATAATTATTATGGGACTTAAGATGGAGAGATGATCATTTATATCAGGGGATTTAGTTGGGCTTTAGGATGAAGGAGGGAATGTCTGAAATGAAATTTGAGAGGACAATATCATCAGGGAGAAATTTCGGTAAAGTAGGTTAAACAACTATAGAATGTAGATCAATCAAGGGGGAAACACATACATACGGAAAGCATGTTGCGGAAGTGAAAATAATTGTGTTGAGAACTTTTTTGTTTTTATTGTGGTTTCTAGTTGTTATAAAATGCCCCTAGGAAATTAAATGTGAAATGAAAATTTTTATCACTGGATAGGAAAATAGACTAAATATAATCACTAACACACAGTACTTTAATGTAGATAAGGCTGCATTTGAAGTGTTTCTCGTGTATTTATTTATTCTTGACAACAGATGTGAATATATTATCTCCATTTTACAGATGAAGAACAAAGACCCAGAGACATTAAATAGCTTGCTCAAGTAAACACAGCCAATAAAAGGCAGATGTATTTATTTTACCCAAATAGTCTGACCTCAAATCTGTGCTCTTAACAATTACACTAAATACTGTTTCTCAAATTTTTAAGAGTAATGTCCTTGAACAAATATAACAACACTTCAAATTCTCATTGTTCTTCCACTTATGAATTCAAGCTATGCCATCTGCATATAATGACAAGTTTACCTCTTCCCTGCCAATTTGAATACAGTTTATTTCTTTTTCTTGTCTGATTGCTGTGCTTAGGACTTCCAATACTATGTTGAAGAGAAGTGGTGAGAGTGGGCATCCTTGTCTTGTTCCAGATGTTAGCAAGAAGGTTTTCAGCTTTTCAGCATTGAATATTATATTGGCTGTGGGTTTATCATAAATAGCTTTTATTATGTTGAGATATGTTCCCTCTATATCTACTTTCATAAGGGTTTTTATCATGAACTGATGTTGAATTTTATCAAATGATTTTTCTGCATCTATTGAGATGATCATATGGTTTTTATCTTTTCATGATGTGGTGTATCACATTGTTTGATTTGCATATGTTGAACCATCCTTGTGACCCTGGGGTAAATCCAGCTTGGTTGCAGTATATGATCATTTTTATGTGTTGTTGGATTTGGTTTGCTAATATTCAGTTGAAAATATTTGCATCTATATTCATCAAAGTTATTGGCCTGTAATTTTGTTTTTTGGTAGTGTCTTTGGTTTTGGTATCAGGGTGATGATGGCTTCAAAGAATGTCTTTGGGAGTGTTCCTTCCTCTTTAATATTTTGGAAGAGTTTCAGAAGGATCAGCATAAGTTCTTCTTTGTATGTTTCGTAGAATTTACCTACGACTCCATCTGGCCCTGGACTTTTATTTGTAGGGATTTTTTTTTTAAATCACAGATTCTATTTCACTTCTAGTGATCTGTCTGTTCAAATTATCTATTTCTTCTTGATTCTGTTTTGGTGGGCTCTATATTTCTCAAAAGTTGTCCATTTCTTCTAGGTTGTCAAATATGTTGGCATACAATTGTTCATAGTGTTCTCTTATGGCTTTTGGTATTTCTGTGATATCAGTTGTGATTTCTCCTCTTTCATTTCTTATTTTGTTTATTTGGGACTTCTCTCTTCTTGGTGAGACTGACCAGAGGTTTGTCAATTTTGTTTACCCTTTCAAAGAACCAGCTCTTGCTTTCATTGATTTTTTTCTATTTTTCAATCTTTATTTTATTTTTTCCTCTCTTATTATCTCCTTCCTTCTGTTGACTTTAGGTTTTGTTTGTTCTACTTTTTCTACTGCTTTTAAGTGGTAGGTTAGATTGTTTGAGATTTTTCTTGTTTCTTAAAGAAGGTCTGTATTGCTATGAACATCCCTCTATGCAGTGCTTTTGCTGCATCCTATAGATTTTGCATGATTATGTTTTCATTGTCATTTGCCTCAAGGTGGTTTTTTTTACTTTTTTCTTTGATTTCATTGTTGACCCACTGTTTTTTTAGTAGCATGTTGTTTAGTGGTTTAATTTCCATATAATTGTTTTTTTTCTCATTTCTTTTTCTGTGGTTGACTTCTAGTTTCATGCCATTTTGGTCAGAAAAGATGGTTGAAATGATTTCTATACTCTTAAATTTGTTGAGGCTTGTTTCTCTGCCCTAGTATGTGGTGAATCCTAGACAATGTTCCATGTGCACTTGAAAAGAATGTATATTCTTTTTTTGGATGTAATGTCCTGAAATTTCAATTACATTACTGTTCTATTGTATCATTTATGTTCTCTGTTGCCTTACTGATTTTCTGTCTCAAAAATCTGTCCATTGATGTGAGTGGGGTGTTAAAGTATCCTACTATTATTGTATTCCTGTCAGTTTCTCCCTTTATGTCTGTTAGTATTTGTTTTATGTATTTTGGTGCTCCTATATTGGGTGTATATATGTTGATGAGTGTAATATCCTCTCCTTGTATTGATCCTTTGGGCATTATAGTGTCCTTTATCTTTCTTTATAGCCTTTGTTTTAATGCCTGTTTTGTTTGATATGAGTATTATGACTCCCACTTTCTTTTCATTTCTGTTTGCATGAAATATCTTTCTCCATTCCCTCACTTTCAGTCTATGTGTGTCCTTTGCCCTAAAGTGGGTCTCTTGTAGGGAGTATATTGTAGGCTCTTGTTTTTTTATCCACTCTGCCACTCTGTGTCTTTTGATTGGAGCATTGATTCTATTGGCATTTAAGGTAATTATTGATAGATATATATTTATTTCCCCTTTAATCTTGTTTTTCCATTGATTTTATATTTCTTCTTTGCCCCTTCTTGTTTTTCCTTTTGTGCTTCAATTTGTATTATAATTATGTTCTCTTCTTTTTGGTTTCTGTAAATCTATTGTATGTTTTTGATTTGTGCTTACCCTATTTTTCAAGTATAGTATTCCCTTCCTACATCTACTTGCCTTAGACTGGTAGTCATATAGACTCAAACATATTCTAGAAAAAAAATCTATATTTTATTACTCTTCTCCCCCACACTTTATAATTTTGATGTCTTCTTTTACATCTTCTTGTATATCCTTTTGCTGTTCATTGTGGTTATCATTGCTTTCACAGAATTTTTTTGATATTTTTTAATCTGTGTACTGGCTTATTTAAGTTACTTACTTTTCAATTGTGATTTTCTCTTTCCTATAGATTCCTACTTCTTTTCTATTTAGAGAAGACCTTTCAATATTTCCTTTAGGATAGGTTTAATATTGCTGTATTCTTTTACTTTTTGCTTGTCTGAAAAATTCTTTATCTCTCCTTCTATTCTAAATGATAATCTTGCTGGGTAGAACATCCTAGGTTGTAGATTTTTCCCTTTCAGTACTTTGAATATATCTTGCCACTCCCTTCTGGCCTGCAACATTTCTGTAGAGAAATCAGCTGATAGCTTTATGGTTCTCTTGTAATTAACTCTTTTTCTCTTGCTGCCTTAGAATCCTCTTTAAATTTTGCCATTTTTATTATAATATGTCTTGGTGTAGGTCTGTTTGGGTTTACCTTGTATGGGACCCTCTGTGCTTCCTGTACTTGGATAGCTGTTTCCTTCTTTAGGTTTGGGAAGTTTTCAGCCATAATTTCTTCAAATACATTTTCAATCCCCTTTTCTCTTTCTTCTCCTTCTGGGATCCCTATTATCAGTAGAGTGTCCTGCTTTATATTATCCCAAAAGTCTCTTATATTGCTTTCATTTTTTATCATTTGGCTTTCTGTCTGCTGTTCTGATTGGGTGATTTCCATTATTCTATCTTCCAGGTCACTTATTCCTTCTTCTGCATTATTCATTCTGCATTCATTGCCTTTAGTTCAGCTTTCATCTCTGGAAATAAATTTTCTAACTTTTCTTGACTCGTCCTTATAGTTTATAGTTCCTTTTTACAGTAATTTGCATTTCTGTTAATAGCCTTTCTAAATTCCTTCAGTATTTTTATTATCTCCTTTTTGAAATCAATGTCTATTAGACTGAAGAGGTCTGTTTCATTGTTTATTTTTTCAAGAGAATTCTCTTGATGTTTTAATTGAGAATCGTTCCTCTGATTCTTCATTTTACTTTTTTTCTCTTGCTCTATGAGTTTAGGAGAAACAGTTATCTACTGTGATCTTGGGGGACTATTTTTATGTGGGAACATCCCTGTGTCACCTGCATGGGTTTAATATATTTGGTGTGAAGGCCGTTTTTAATATAGATGCCTTGCCACCTCTTTCCTCAGTATATGCTGGCCATTATCCCCTTGATAGGAGGTGTGACTGGTGTTGTGGTGACCAGGTCCTGCACTGGAGGTTGAGCAGGTCCTCCCCTTAGCTCTGTGGTTGTCACTGCCTTGTCAGGGGCAGGATCTGTTCCCAAGGTGTTGGAGTAGAAACCCCAGATCTGTTTCTGAGCTGTGTTTGTGAGCTGCAGTGTGAGGTAGGCAGGATTGGATCACACAATGCCTCATGTCTCTCAGGCACTGTTTCCACAAGGCCACCAGTGCAATGCGCTGAAGTCAGGTCCATGGACTGCAGTAGTTACGAACCTGGACCCACTCTGGGAGCTATGGAGGCAACTCAGACCCAGGCCCAGGCCAGCCCCCCGTGTGCATGCACCCACAAAGCCCACAGCTGCTAAGGCCAGCTCTGTCCCAGCTGCAGGAGCACCCATTGTCTATTTGGTTGTCCCACAGGTGATGAATTTACAAAGCCAGAGGCAGAGGTGTAAATCCATAGTGCACGCAGCCATGTTGAGAGATTTCAGCCCTGCTTCCTGAGTCACACAGCCCCTGGGGCTCAGCTGTGGTTTCAACCCCACCTCTGTGAGTGGGCAACCCACTGATGCCTGCTCCCAGGGCCCGCTGAGGTGGTGGTTGGAACAGGAACCCTCCTAGGAGGCAGCTGGGGTGCACAGGGCAGTGACACGTGCATCCACGTAGGTCTCTCTCTTTTCTGCCTGCCATAGATAGTGGGCTGCATTCTGCAGAAGGAGCAAAAGGAGCCTCTGAAGCTCCTTTTCTGTCCTGGCTGATCTCCCTGCCAGTGAGAGGGCTTCCCAGAGTGTGGTAACCTTCCCTCTTTTTCAGCTCCCTCCCAAGTGTGCAGGTCCCGTCCTGCTTCCTCTTTTTTTTCCTGTCATCCTACCTGGTTACGTAGAGATCTTTCTTGTCCTTTCAGGTATTTGAGGTCTTCTGCTGGTGTTCAGTAGGTGTTCTGTGAGAATTGTTCCATTTGTAGGTGTATTTTTGATGTATCTGTGGGAGGAGGTGAGTTCCACGTCCTATGACTCCACTGTCTTGAGTGGAGCACTACCTTTCAATTTGATAAGTCATTTATGAAAAACCTAGAACTAGTATATATTTAATGTTGAAGGACTGAACAATTTCATTCTAAGTTTTGCAACAGGGCAAAGATGCCCCACTCTAAAACTGTCTTCAAACCATATGATAATCTTTGTAAAAAAAAAAAAAACACCAAAATCAAACTGAAAGAAATCTAAATATATACAATAAAGTAAAGTGATCATGGCAAGATTCAAAATAAAAGAGCAATAGATATTTTTTAATCGCAGTTTTAGACACCATGGACAAAATATTTCAATATAAAATTAACATAATGACATCATTTACAGTAGTATCAAAATCAAAATACTTAGGAATGAATTTGACAAAATAACTAAACTATAAATTACAGCTAGCTATGAACTACTTACTACTCAATAGACGAGTAACCTTGAAAAATTAAAATTTAAATAAACAGATTATTGAACTACATACATAGCTTGGAAGACTTTATAGCTTCGTTTCAATCCCAGTCATAATCTCAGCAAGAAATTTTGTAAACTTGACAAACTTTACAATTTATTGGAAATGCCATTTACCTAGAATAGCCAGAAGTATTTTGAAAAATAATTTAAAGGTGGTCAGACACTTACCTTTTCACTTTCAAGACTTACTATAAAACTGTAGTAATCATGGCATTGGCATGAGAGCATTTTATTGTATTTGACTTATATTAAAATATTTAATTAAAAATCTAAAGAATATGGGCTTCCCTGGTGGTGCAGTGGTTGAGAGTCCACCTGCCAATGCAGGGGACACGGGTTCGTGCCCCGGTCCGGGAAGATCCCACATGCCGCGGAGCAGCTGGGCCCGTGAGCCATGGCCGCTGAGCCTGTGCGTCCGGAGCCCGTGCTCCACAACGGGAGAGGCCACAACAGTGAGAGGCCCGCGTACCTCAAAAAAAAAAAAAAATCTAAAGAATAGTGATGTGTAATTACAGTGACAGCTTCTCTCTCCTATAATCTAGCAAAGTATCATTCCTTACATTTAAAACATGTCAGAAATATTATGTTTCATCTGAAAGGCATATTCTTGCTGGGATGGGTAAATTTTGATGTTTCCCTTTAATAACTATTTTCCCACCATTGTATTGTGCTTCTCGAATAACACTAAAAATGAGGCTGACAGAGACTCTTGCCTTCCTGTCCTCCAAACATTCATTTGCAGTTCATACTTCCTTGTGTCCTCATCCACCAATGATATACCGGTTGGACAAAGAATTAATGATCCTCAGCACTACAAGCTGTAAGCAGCATATGGAGACTGAAGAGAGCAAAAGATTTTGATAACAGGGCGACTTAAAGAACGTGCTGAAACTGTGGCCAGAGCAATAACCAACTCTTTTCTCTGTAGCCCGAGGGGGGGAAAATTCACTTTTTAAAGTAAAATTTTAAATTTTACTGTAACTTGTATGTTATATCAAGATGAAGTAGAAACAGCCAACCTCTCAGGCCATAGAAGATGATTTAATCAGGAAAAGACTGAATTGTGAAATGAGCCTACTTTCAGTTCTTATCTAACTCATGTACTTTGTGAAGTTTTTCTCCCATACCCTTAGACCCGGTCTCTCAGGTTTCCAAATGTTGCTGCTACCAGATTGCTACAGAGACTGTTTTTTTGCCCCAGGTCCCTTCATACTGTCCTCATTCCACAGCTGCAGGTTCTGACCATCTGGCAGGCTCCTTCTAAATAGTATCAGTGTGTCATCTGTCACATCTCACATCCCCTGAGGATATCTTGAACAATTGCTCATCCTAAGCAATAATCACACCTCTTAAGGCCAAGAACAAGTTGTTTATATATCTGCACTGCCCCCAGCATTATCTAGGCATTTAAATTGAAAACTTAAATAAGCATTCTACAGCTAGCTATTAACTGCTACTCAATAGACCAGTAACCTCTAGGTGTGTCGGCCAGATAATATTAATGCAAACTACAAGAAACCATCCCAGGTTATTTTGTTCTGGTGGGCATTAATCAAGAAACGTGATATATCGCTTCGGGTACAGAGATGAATTATGTGGAAATGTTAGGACATCTTTGTATAACAGGCTTCCCCTTCAAGTGACGTCTTCTTTTGAGCAATGAAAGTGTTGAGTAATGAGCACAGATTTCATGGAATTTTAAGAGAGAAAATTAAACTTAGAAGCCAATCGTGTCCAAATGTCCTCACCTAGTTCTCTCCTGTATAATCGAGCAAACCATTAAATCTGACCTCGTGTGACCTTCTAAGAACTCTATAAATATAATATTGTATTGAGAATGAAAAGGTGTTCTAGCAAATCTATGAATAAAGAGAATAAGTTCTTAAACACCCCCAGATAATACTGATGACATTTTGCACAGGGTTGATATGGAAGCAGAGGTGTGAGGTTTGAGAAACCACTGGTGATAGCAGTAAAGCATCTAACCTAAAAGCTCTGACCCCCTTGGTAGAATGAATGTCGTATCAGAACAGAAAAAGTAAATATGTGTGTACATATATGATTACATATGTCTACATGTTGTGCTTTAACAGAAATGGTACTTTTCAACAATGGATTCTTTTCCACCAGAATTACTCATATTTGATTTTAAAACTAAATGCCAACAATTTGCTACTTGGTTTGCATCCCCTTGCCAAATTCATTGCCTATAAAATGAGTTGCAGGCTGCACAGAGGGGGCGCTTTCCAGTTGTGTCTTCCTTTGCCACAGCCACAGCCATCACACACATACACACAGGCCCACACCAATGTATCTTCCATCTCCCTAGCCGACAAAACCTTCTTCAGGGTAGATTCTCCAATTGCTGAGTCTGAATTGAGCACGGTAGAGACAGTGGTGCAGGCGGTGGAAATGTCTTCATCATGAGATGACAGGAGTAAAAATATTTTCTGTGTATAAAATGCTTTATTTAACAGAAGGCAGAATATCTATAATTGTAATCCATTTACTCATTATAAAATATTTTGTAATTAGGAATTGAGTAACAAAATATTTTTAATTTTGCCAATGAATGTAGGTATCATTAGCCAGATTATGGGAAAGGAGAATTACATGTCGAAGCTATTTTGCAGCATTAAAATCCTCCCTTTGGAAGTCAATCCTTAATTTCATGAATATTATACTTGATTTTATAACTCCCCATCAGTGATATGATCCGAGGTCTTGGTGATAGCATTAGGCAATATGGCTTTGTGTGTAGCCACATTACCACAATTATGCAAAGACTACATTGTCTAATCTTCCAGTTTCCTAAGTCAGTTCATCTTGAGTGATCTTTTATGTAGCTATGAGTGTGGTCACTTTAGTCACTGAAAAATGTCTCCTATTTTCAGGAACTTTGTTGAAATATTATTTGCAATATTATTCAGACTTGATATAAAACACAAGTAAATTATACATAAAAAATAACAAAAACAAAAAAGCAACACTATCCATATGCATATGTCTGCAATCAGTTTGACCTATGAAAGTAGAGGTCAGAAAACTGAAAGTAGAGTTGGCTGTCATTCACAAAAAGTGTTGTACTATTTGGACTCTTGGAGCCACTCTTTTATTTATTAGATAGAATCCATAGATAGAAGAAAGAAATGGTGGAATACAGTTCTAGTAAAGAATATGTGTATTTATTGGAAGATAGAATAGAAATAAAAAAAATAAAGAAATGAGGGAAATAGTTTTCAGAAGAAATAGAAGAGGGGTCAATCATAAACCTAGGCAGGTAAGCATTTAAAAAAAAAAAAACCAAAAATATATGGTTCATGGGGTGGAATACCAGGTTGAAAGTGAAGTGATAGGACTTGAAAAATGTCATTATCGTTGGTGTCTGTTTTCAGTTGTCCTTCATAAACCATAGAATAAATTCATCACTGAATGTTAATAACACCTTACCATCTACCTTCTGGTAACACCAAACACAAATCTAGGTAATTGCATTTCCTTAACGGTGCACTTATTGGTTTTTCAATGTCATGTTCTTAAGTGCTATACTATGTTGGAATTTCCTGTTGAACAGAGCTATAGCCTTTTGAAACAAATTGTTTCATGAGAGCAGAGACGTAGACTGGAACCAAAATAACAGTTTACTGATGGTGATAAAAATTGAAAACAGGTTGCAAGAAATAAATTTGGACACCTAAAGATATATTTCTATACTCTTACCCAAATCCTCATAATGAAACTGGAAAACATGGGGCAAATACACATTATTTCCTATGGAGAATAAAGAATTATTTTACATACATACCTGTGTACATACACAAATATGAAAATATATATACATAGTATAAATTGAAAATGTCATAAATATATTAATTTTATAAACATAATGAGGGATCTTAAGGACAAGGCAAATGGAAAAAGCTATTCACTAGTTCATAATAAAATATTATTAAATATTGTATCCTTCTGCAATATTAATTACATAATCCCTCAATTGTAAGATGCACATTTTCCCATATCTTTATGTATCTGTAGGTAGGACACATCTTAAGTTCAATGGCATATTAAAATTGTCATTGGCAGGTGATAGTCACAATGACACCAGTGTCACAGCCTGCATATGGGGGAAACCTTACTATTTTTGTTAGTGTGACTAGACACCCTCAGCCATTTGAAATTTCAATCAACAATAATTTAAGGATTATTTGAAGAGAAACCATGAGTCTTGCCTACTGTCCTGCAAACATTTCATTGTCACATTTAGAGGAGGTAAAAAATCAGGATCTCAAAAATTGGGGGACAGATATAAATGTATTGGGGAGAAAAAATCTCAGCTATTATAAAACATTTTTTTTAATGCCATACCACTAACAGTACTGACAGCACAGAGGAGGATATGGAATGGAAAACAGACGTTAAAAACTTTAGGAGAAAAATTATTTGGAAGAGTTGGATTCTATAAGTGAAAAAATATATGAGTTGATTATATTATAGAAATCTATGTCTAAATATAAATGAGTTATTTTGTAAATAAGTCATAAGAAAGCACCATGTTATAGATAATTGTCATTTTTGTCTCTTTTTTCAATAATCTTAGCCCTACATAAAATAATTGTGTATTTTAAAATGATGATATCTAAGATTTGATAAAACGTGTCTAACAGCCTAGAATTTTTCACTCAGGACAAAATGGTGTTTTAAACTCATAAGTACAAATGTAGTAGTCAAAAAGCAAGAAGAAGAGTATCAACTGAAGAGAAAACACAACCTAAAAGTTGCATATTAAGTTTTATTTGGATGTCTTACTGAATACTATAGCCTGGGAGACAGGCCTCTCAGGTATCTCTTTGGAGCAGTTCCTTAGAGTTAAGGGAGGAGCCAGGAGTTTTTTGCTGGGGGGAAAAAAACATGTAGTTGAAGATCAAAAGATTACTGCTAATCACAAAGAACAGACATCTCAAGTTAATAATTTTAGTGCTTTTCTATGTAGAGGAAGATGCAAGATTCTGGATTCATTGGAACTATTCCTTAGATATGAAGCTTAACTATCTAGGGCCAGTATCCAAAGTCCAGAATGCTTCCTGTTTGTCTCCATCCTGAATTCCTTTCAGGGCATACCATGGGTGGAAGGGAGCAGCTGTAGTGGCTGATGGCTTGATCCTTGTAGAAGAAAGATAGGCAACATTCTTTCTTTACTGGAATGGCAGGCAACAATCCCTGTCTGCAAGAGAAGTCAGAAAACTATTATCCTGCACTAAAATGTTTCCAGTTTTTAACTAAAGTTAAAAGTTGTGAAGTTTGAAATGAATAACATTTTATGTTGTATTTTAAACAGTTATATTGTAATATGGGTATGAGAATTTCTTGTACTAATTATATTGAATTATGGTTATTTTCATCAATTACCTATTTTTCAGGGGCATTGGGAGACTACCTGTTAAAAAATTTAATTTTTGTTACACCACCTGAAGTTTAATTACAGCTAGCCAGCTCAATAACCTGTTGTTTTATTACAATGTTTGCAAATTTCATTTTAAGAAATTAATACATCCGAGTCTCAGAATCAGCAAATAGTATTGCAATACAATTCACATGTTAATGTAATATTTATATAGTAATATAAGAACAGATTTAACATAATTTATAGATATAACTCCAAGAAGCTAATGATATATGAATCATCTAAAATAATTATATATGCACATGTATGTCTTCAGGTGGAACTTCTTTTTATTTTGTCATTTTAACTAATATTTTTAAAGTTTTTTACTGGTTCATATTTAATCCCAATTAATTAATGTTTATTTTTAAATCACTGTAAGAAGAAACACTGCTTTTTGCATATAGTTTAAGTCTAACATCTGCCAATTATTTATATATATACACTTAATTTTAGCTCCAATTATGCCAACTTCTTGAGAAAATTGCTTGTAAAAGGTATCACTGGCACTTGAAAATCAAGGGAAGACTCAACCCTAAAATATTCATTAACCCACTGGTTAAATTTCAGAGAATAGTTTGAAAACTTTTACTAGATCAATTTGTTATTTTCAGAATAACCTAGGTAATTACTATAGCGGAGAAAATTTGGCACCCCAAAATGTCTGTTTGGCATGTGAATTATTTTGAGCTGAAAACAAGGCCAAACAGACTCAGGAAGAGACTTTGACCTTTCCCCTAACTGCCTAAAGAATGTAGATAGAGGACTTGTTCCAGGAAGGGAGCTAACACCGTACATAAGTATAGGATGAGCTAGGTGTTTAGACAGGGAAGAGTCTATCAAAATTTATTTAAAATTCCTATGTCCCATTGTCTTTGTATGGCCCACCAAACGCTTATTTACGGAACACTTGCTTATGAAATATTTGCTTTTCCATCTCCTTGTGAATTCCCTTCCTTCCCAAACCACTACCCCCAACATCTTTTGTCTTTAGCTCAAGATGGTATTTAAGGTATTTCAGTCATTTTGGTGAGTTACTCTGGAATTTTTCTGGGTCTCTCCAAAGTATGTATGTTATTAAGCTTTTGTTTGACTTTCTCCTGTTAAACTCTGTCACATCAATTTAAGTCTTAGACCTGCCAGAAGAATCCAGAAGGGTAAAAGAAAATTTCTTTCTCCCCAACATTACCTTTCTAGAAATTTTTGAAGGATTTTGAAGGGCAAGACTAACGGCAGGTCAAGCTGAAAGTAATCGGAGTTCCCTGTCTGTGTTTCTGTTACCGAACTCAGGTTCAGCTGCTCACTGCTTGAAAGCCAATACTCGGAAAGACAAGTGTTGGTTGGAAACAAAAGTTTGCTTTCTTCAGGAGGCTGGCAACCTGGAGAGAAGGCAGACTCATGTCCAAAAATCAACTCCATGAGCTGTTTGTAAATTTTGGAGACTAATCCCTTGTCAGATCATTTGCAAATATTTTCTCCCAATCTGTGGGTTGTCTTTTCATTTTGTTCATGGTCTCCTTTTGGCCATGCAAAAGCTTTTGAGTTTAATTAGGTCCCATTTGTTTATTTTTGCTTTTATTTCTATTATTCTGGGAAATGGATCAAAAAAGATATTGTTGCGATTCATGTCAGAGAGTGTTCTGCCTATGTTTTCCTCTAGGAGTTTTATAGTGTCCAATCTCACATTTAGGTCTTTAAACCATTTTGAGCTTATTTTTGTGTATGGTGTTAAAGAATGATCTAATTTCATTTTTTTAGATGTAGCTGTCCAGTTTTCCCAAAACAATTTGTTGAAGAGACTTTCCTTCTACCACTGTGTAGTCTTGTCTCCTTTGTTGTAGATTAATTGACCATAGGTGCATGGGTTTATTTCTGGGCTTTCTCTCCTGTTCCAGTGATCTATATTTCTATTTTTGTGCCAGCACCATACTGTTTTTATGACTATAGCTTTGTAGTATACTCTGAAGTCAGGGAGCCTGATTCCTCCAGCTCCATTTTTCTTAAGATTGCTTTAGCTCTTTGGAGTTTTTTGTGTCTCCATACAAATTTTAAGATATTTTTGTTCTAGTTCTATGAAAAATGCCATTGGTAAGAGGCTTAATATCATCAAAACAAACAACCCAATCAACAACTGGGCAGAAGACCTAAATAGACATTTCTCCAAAGAAGACATGCAGATGGCCAAGAGACACATGAAAAGATGTTCAACGTCACTAATTATTAGAGATGTGCAAATCAAAACTACAATGAGGTATCACCTTAACCAGTCAAAATGGCTATCATCAAAAAATTCACAAACAATAAATGCTGGAGAGTGTGTAGACAGAAGGGAACCCTCCTACACTGTTGGTGGGAATGTACATTGGTACAGCCACTATGGAGAACAGTATGGGGGTTCCTTAAGAAACTAAAAATAGAGCTACCATATGACACTGCAATCCCACTCCTGGGCATATACCTGGAGAAAAACATGGTCTGAAAGGATATATGCACCCCAGTGTTCATTGCAGCACTTTTTACAAATAGCCAAGACATGGAAGCAACCTAAATGTCCATCAACAGAGGAATGGATAAAGAAGATGAAGATGTGGTACATACATATAATGGACTATTACTCAGCCATTAAAAAGAATGAAATGCCATTTGCAGCTACATGGATGGACCTAGAGACTGTTATACTGACTGAAGTAAGTCAGAGAAAGAGAAATATTGTATGATATCCCTTATATGTGGAATCTAAAAAGAAATGATACTAAGGAATTTACTTACAAACAGAAACAGACTCACAGACTTAGAGAACAAACTTATGGTTACTGGGGGGATGGAGTGGGGGAAAGCATAGTTAGGGAGTTTGGGATCGACTGCTGTATTTAAAGTGGATAGCCAACAAGGACCTACTGTATAGCACAGGGAATTCTGCTCGATGTTATGTGACAGCCTGGATGGGAGCCGAGTTTGGAGGAGAATGGATACATGTATATGTATGGCTGAGTCGCTTTGCTGTGCACCTGAAACTATCACAACTTTATTAATAGGCTGTACTCCAACATAAAATAAAAGGTTAAAAACAAACTAAAAAACAAAAATCAACTCCAAAGATTCTGCTGAACCATGAATGTTTTTACAGGGAGAATCATTTGCGGAGGGGATCAGAGTCTTCCTTATCTTCCACTGTTTGCAGACTTTCTTTTGATTGGTTTGTGGTGAGGTAAGAGGGCAGTGCTCCAGGAATCTTGTGCTCAGTCTGAAGTTATCATCCTCCACCTGGGCTGGGACCTTTGTTCCCACAGAAGAACTTAAAGATATTGTTATGTATATTCCTTGAAGAGGAACCAGGACCCTGCCCCATGACTGAACTATTGTTTCTTTACTGCTGCTACTTTGTTTCTGCATTCCTGCCCTTCCCTGATAAGCAACTATTTGAATATTCTCTTTGGAACTCAAGGAAGGTCAAGGAGGGTGAAGCCTTTTCTCTACAGACAAGAAAATGGGGGACCTGGAAAGGATTTGTACCCAGGAGGGCCCCATATGGTCCTGCTCCATTTCATTTCTTCAACAACTTCAGAGCTTTTCTTTCTCTCTTTTAGAGTATTCACGGATTGGATAGGACTAAATTTTAGGAGACCACACACCTAGTGATTTATCTTTTGTTTGCAACATGTGTATTCCCAGCCCTGGTGAGGAAGAAAGTAAAGCCAGGTATTTGTCAAATTGACTTGATTCACCTGATTGTTTTTTCCTACTTTTCCTAGGTGTTGACCATTCTTAAAGTTAGGTAGGTAATATAGTATAGGTAACCAGTAAGTAAAAGCTTTCCAGAAGCTAATTTTTCAATGTCAATTCAAATTCCTCTGTTGGAAGATTTAGGCAGTGATTGTATATCCCACATCTGCTATTATTTCTTCGCTTCCCTGTCTTTTATTTTCCACTTTGTACCTTTCTCCGCTAATGAATCATGTAAACAAAATGAAAGCAACAAGAATTTGTTTTGTTCCAGTTTCCCAGGTTGGCCATTCATTTCAATTCAGTGAATGAGTAGGTCAAGTCAGTAAAAAATACCTAATTTTACTAAAAGACTGTCTTAGAAATCACCGTATAAAAACACACTTCAGGGCTTCCCTGGTGGCGCAGTGGTTGAGAATCCGCCTGCTGATGCAGGGGACACGGGTTCGTGCCCGGTCCGGGAAGATACCACATGCCGCAGAGCGGCTAGGCCCGTGAGCCATGGCCGTTGAGCCTGCGCTGCGGAGCCTGTGCTCCGCAACAGGAGAGTCCACAACAGTGAGAGGCCCACATACCGAAAAAAACAAGCAAGCAAAAACCACTTCAAAAAGAATAATGGATGCTTAATTCACTAGTTTGAGTGTCAGAGCTATTGGACCATAGTGTACAAGAAAGTTTATATTAGGGTATTTCTGTTACAGCATCACTGGAGAGAAAATATTTACATAAAGAAACACTTAAGTGAATATGGATTTATGCATTCTGTAATTCTGTTTAAAGGTGTTCAAATTCTTTGAATCCATATAAATTGGCATGTCTACTGTTTAAATTTTACCACCAGAACATGCAAAGCCCTTTACAAACTCCTGTTTTTTCCAAGCTGACCCCACCTTATACTTTATGAAATATTGCTTATCTTTCAAGACATAGCTCAGGTATCACATCCTCCAGCACATCTTCTGCAAGCTAGAATGGATTGTCAATCTTTACATTTAATCTGTGACCCATTTGAATTCATCTCCCTTCTCTCATACTCTTTAAATGCTTTATAAATATGTCTTTTCCTACTATACAGCCTTTAAGGTATTGCATCCTAACCTTTATCTAGTCATGGGTTTATTTGAGATAGCCATCCTTGAAGTGGATGCCTCTTTGAAGTGGATGCCTTAGCAATCAAAGCATAAGTCAGGCACTTGCATTACCCCAAAAAACCCCCCAAAACAACCTGCCAAGGCTTACACTACAACCATGCACTACTCCTTTAAAAACACTGAATGAGGGCTTCCCTGGTGGTGCAGTGGTTGAGAGTCCGCCTGCCAATGCAGGGGATACGGGTTCGTGTCCCAGTACGGGAAGATCCCACATGCCGTGGAGCGGCTGGGCCCGTGAGCCATGGCCGCTGAGCCTGCGGATCCGGAGCCTGTGCTCCGCAACGGGAGAGGCCACAGCAGTGAGAGGCCCGCGTACCACACAAAAAAAAAAAAAACAAACACACTGAATGATAAAGAATCCCAGGGGCAACACACATTATTTCTCTAAATATTGGAAAAAGAAGTTTTGATTTCCAATAACTGACATTTCAAGAACACTATGGTCAGTACATAAGCAAGATGATCTGAAAAGTTAATATAGACTATTTGATTGCTTCAGTTTTACCTTTTATGTAAAAAGCTTTTTCAGGAAATGCAACAAACCGAGAGGAACTGGTAATCTACTCTTTATAGCCTGGCTAATACCTTCTTCATAATCTCAGTTTTAGAGTTCAGCAAGGCAGAGTAAATATCGCTATAAAATGGAAATCAGTATACATTTACTCTTTTGCCACAAAATTATTTGAATTTGCCAACATTCAGCCATGATTTAGTGATGTATGCTTTGAACTTACTAGTTATTAAGCAGACTTATGAGAACAATGAGAATCTCATCCTTTTGAAGGTGAAAGAACCCAGAAGAAAAATTGTTCACATTCTAACAGTGAGAAACAGTCAGTTAATCTACAGAATCATGTTTCCTTGAACCTGTAGAGAACTGATATTTCAAGGCAAACAAGTAAAATAAATTCCAGAGGGTGTTGAGTCTCCTCAAAGATAAGGCACATAAGCTTTTTCACTTTGGTAGATAATGAGCCTGCCTAAGGCTGGAGAAAGAAAACCAAGAAACTACTCCTGTCTCACCATGAGCCTTCAGTTAATAAGAAGAAACCATTATCTACTGTTGGCTCAGGTAGAAGAATGCAAGAGAATCAATCTCTGGTGCATGTGTGTTAGACCTGCTGAAAGCTGAGGGTAGGAAAGGAAAAGTGAGAAAAATGCTCTGGATCTCTAAAACTCCACAAAATGCAATATAAAGTGGAATTTTTAAATAGCAGTAATCTCAAAGCAATTGTAGCTCATGCCATCTCCCCCCAAATAAGAAGCTTAATTGACTATATTGACCTTGCACTTCATGAAAAAGTTCCATCAAAGGAGAGATGGGTGTGCACATTACCAAGTATAATATTTTTCTCAGCCTCTCTAATTTGATACACATTTTTGGCATTTATTCAAAAATTGAAACACTGAAAAAGAAAACAGCATCAAAACTGACTTATTAAGACATAAAGCCATTAATAGCTCTAGAGCCATAGAAGAAAAAGATTTTGGAAGTGACAGACAAGAAAATTAAAATAACTCTGAACTATGTTAAAGTGCCAAGTGGGAATGATAGGAGAAAAAAGAGATGAGGAATTTTAAGACAAATGGAAATTGTAGATAAAGAATAAAATGAAAACACAATTTTTTAAAAGCACTATTTCAGAGGTGAATTCCTACCATGGACTACTTTGGATACCTCAGAGAAAATCTGTATACTTGAAAACAGGACAACAGAAATTACAAAAACAAACACAAAGCAAAAGAGAGGGAAAAGACAAAAAAATAAATAAAGAGCATCCAAGAGCTGTGGAACAATATCAAATAATCTAACATATAGTTGAAGTCCAGGAAGATGATGGTTAGGAATCCAAGCTGACTAAGACAGTTTGCAAATATTTATTTTTGTAGAAACTACCCAACTATCTTCAAAACTGGCTGTGCCATTTTGCATTTCCACTAGCAGTGAATGAGAGAGAATTCCTGGTGCTCCAAATCCTTGCCAGCATTTGATGTCAGTGTTCCGGATTTGGGCCATCTAATAGGTGTGTAGTGGTATCTCATTGTTTTAATTTGCATTTCTGTAATGACGTATGATGTGGAGTATCTTTCAATGTGCTTATTTTCCATCTGTATATCTTCTTTGGTGAGGTGCCTGTTAAAGTATTGGGCCCATTTTTAAATGTGGCAGTTTGTTTTCCTATCGTTGGTTTTAAGAGTTCTTTGTATATTTGGAATAAGAGTCCATAAGATGTGCTGCACATATTTTTGCCCAGTCTGTGGCTTGTCTTGACATTTTCTTTACATTGTATTTTATAGAACAGAAGCTTTTAATCATAATGAAGTTTAGTTTATCCTTTCTTTCATAGATTGTACTTCTGGTGTCATATCTAAAAAGTCATCTCCATACCCAAGGTTCTCTAGATTTTCTAAGTTACCTTCAGGAGTTTTATAGTTGTGCATTTTACTTTGAGGTCCATGACCCATTTTGAGTTAATTTTTGGGATAGTCTTAAGTTCTGTATCTAGATCCATTTTTTGGATGTCGATGTCATGTTGTTTCAGCACCATTGTTGGAAAATTCTTTGAACCATTGTGTTGCCTTTTTTTCCTTTGTCAAAGATAAGTTAACTATATTAATAGGGGTTTATTTCTGGGCTCTCTATTTTGTTCAGTTGATCTGTTTGTATATTCTTTTGCCAACACCACACTTGTCTTGGTGAGTCTTGAAGATGGGTACTATCGGCCTTCTAACTTTGTTGTTTTCCTTAGTCTATTCTGGGTCTCTTGCTTTTCCATATAAACTTTAGTATCAATTTATGAATATTAACAAAATAACTTGATGGCATTTTGATTGAGATATATTGAAGCTATAGGTCAGCTTCAGAAGAGCTGACATCTTGGCAGTATTGAGTCATCGTATTCATAAACATAGAGTATCTCTCCATTTATTTAGTTCTTTTCATTTATTTCAGTAGTTTTGCAGTTTTCCTCAAATAGATCTTGTATCTATATTGTTAGATTTTTATATAAGTATTTCATTTGAGAGGGCTGCTAATACAACTGGTATCATGTTTTTAACTTCAAACTCCACTTATTTCTGTCTCATATATAGGTAGGTCATTGAGTTTTATAAATTAACCTTGTGTCTTGCAACCTTGCTATAATTGCTTATTAGTTCCAGAAGTTGTTTGTTGATTCTTTCAAATTTTCTACATAGCTAATCAAGTCATTTGTGAACAAAGACAACTTCATTTCGTCCCAATATGTATAACTTTTATTTCCTTTTCTTGTCTTTCTGCATTAGCTAGTTATTCCAGTATGATGTTGAAGGACAGTAATGAGAGGGGATATCCTTGTCTTGTTCCTGATATTAGTGGGAAAGCTTGAAATTTTTCATCACTAAGTAGGATTTTAGCTGTAAGTTTTGGCAGATGTTTTGTCAAGTTAAGGATGTTTACTAAGAGTTTTTATGAATGAGTGTTGGATTTTCTCAAATTCTGTTTCTCCATCTGTTGATATGATCATGTGATTTTTCTTCTTTAGTGTGTTGATATGAGGGATTACATTAATTCATTTTCAAACATTAAACCAGTCTTGCATACCTGGAATAAACCCCACTTGTTTGTAGTGTATAATTCTTTTTACATATTGTTGGATTTAATTTGCTAAAATTTTGTTGAGGATTTTTTGCATCTGTGTTAATTTCATTATCATATCTTTGTCTAGTTTAGGTATTAGTGTAATGCTGACCTCATCAAATGAGTCAGTATTTTTTCTGCTTCTATCTTTTTAAAGAGGTAAGAGAACTGGTATCATTTCTTCCTTAAGTGTTTGGTGGAATTCATCAGTGAATCCATCTGGACCTGGTGCTTTCTGTTTTGGAAGTTTATTAATTATTGACTCAATTTCTTTAATGTTATAGGCCTATTCATATTGTCTAATTTTATGTGAGTTTGTCAGATTATCTTTCAAGAAATTAATCCACTTTATCAAGGTTATTAAATTTTTTCACTGAATTGTTCATAATATTACTTTATTATCCTTTAATGTCCATGGAATCTGTAGTGATGTCCCCTTTCATTTCTGATATTAATAAGTTGTGTCCTCTCCCTTTTTTTCTTAGTTACTTGGCTGGAGGCTTATTGATTTTCTTCATCTTTTCAGAGAACCAGCTTTTTGTTTCATTGATCTTTCTCAACTGGTTTCCTGTTTTTAATTTTATTCATTTCTGCTCTAATTTTACTAATTCTTCTGCTTACTTTGGAGTTAATTGCTCTTCATTTTTCAGTTGCCTTAGGTAGAAGCTTAGATTATTAATTTCATTTCTTTCTTCTTCTCCAATATGTGTATTCAATGCTTTAAATTCCCAATTAAGTACTGACTTTGCCACATCTCATGTTTCTTTGATTTTTAACAAATGATTTGTCATTCTTCGTGACATAATTCTAAATTCTAAATTTTTTTATCAGTTTATATACTTGAAAATAAATTTGTTTTTCAGAAATAGCCATTCCTTTTTCTCAGTTATTTTTTTTTTTTTTTTTTTTTTGCGGTACGTGGGCCTCTCACTGTTGTGGCCTCTCCCGTTGCGGAGCACAGGCTCCGGACGCTCAGGCTTAGCGACCATGGCTCACGGGCCTAGCCATTCCGTGGCATGTGGGATCTCCCTGGACTGGGGCACGAACCTGTGTCCCCTGCATCGGCAGGCAGACTCTCAACCACTGCGTCACCAGGGAAGCCCTCAGTTATGTTTTTATTTGAAATTTGGAAATACATTTTTTTTTTTAGTTCTGGGTGTTTGCTTTTGTTTTTGCTCTAATTGTATTTTCTTGATAATTCTTTATTTCATTTTTCTGTCTCTTTAATTATTTCATTTTGGCCTTTCTCCATTAGGTTACAATAGATAAGATTTTTCTCTACTTACTCAGGATGACATGGTTTCCTAATACCTGTAGAACTCAATTTGTTGACATTATGGAGCAATAGCCAAGCAGCAGGAGTAAGAGGAATAGAAGCTTCTGCTCTTATAGGCTGGGAAAAAATTAACCAGTGTATTGTATTCCTCCAGCATGTTCTCTTTTCTCAGGTTCATCCAGATGCAAAAGACAGTTCATTCAAAACTTAAACGTTTGTGAAGAATTTACATTACCAATGCAAGTTTTGGTTTATCCATGTTAGGCAGATTGAGTGCTTTCCCTTTCCCCACCCCCAACAAATCCTGTACACTTGATTAGAAAAAGGTTTCTTAAACCACCATGCATTCTATTACCTATCATGTCACCAAAATTTTGGTCCTGTGTCAGCTTTCTTACCCTTGAGTTCCTGGATATGTTGATTCTTGATGCCTTAGAAAGCCCACTCAATTTTCTGCCACTGTCCCCTTATTTATGGTATTACATCCATAAAGGTAATTGGCAGAAAAAGGGTGTCTTGACTGCACATTTAATCTCTTTTTCCAGAATGTGTTTTAAAAAATAAGTCCATTTGGTGTATTAGTTTATCTGCTGTCTTAATAAATTTTCACAAACTTAGTGTCTTAAAAAACACGAATTTATTATCTTACTGTTCCATAGGTAATAAGTCTGATATGAGTCTCACTGGGCTATAAACAAGGTGTCTGCAGGGCTGCATTCCTTCCTAGAGTTTCTGGGGACAAATCTGTTTCCCTGTCTTTTCTAGCTCCTAGAACCCCCTTCTTCCATTTCTGAAACCAGAAATATTGCATCATTCTCTGCCTTTCTTCCATAGTCACTCTTCTGTTTCCCTCTTCCACTTTTAAACAACCTTGTAATTATATTATGTTTATCTGAATAATCTGCAAAAATCTCCCTATTTCAAGGTCAATTGATTATCGACCTTAATTTCATTTGAAGCCTGAATTATTTTGTAATGTAGCCTAAAGTAGTCACAATTATAAGATTTAATATATAGGCCGTTTCAGGAGGCCATTATTTTCACTATCACATTTTAATTTTAAAATATATTTAATTTGTACACACACACATATATGTATATGACTTATATAATCATAACTTTGTGTTATGTAATTATAGTGAATTTAAATTGGTTAAAAAGATAGATTTAAAAATTGAGAATATAACAATCTATAAATTGATAACTAGTCAGTATTAATTTATGGGTTGGAAAATCATATTGTTATAAAAATATAACCAATAAAAAGAGTTCAAAAGCCTTTCTCTAATATCATAAAATTTCTCTATAGTTGAAATTAATCACTCATAATTTTAGTTTTGTATTTCTTTTCTGTTTTCAAATACAGTAAATTGATAAAATAATATTAAATAGAAATTATTGATAGTCAACTTAGCCTTAATATAAATATAAGGTAATAGTTCATGGTATTTTAAATTTTCTAGGCATGTATTGCTAAAAGGCTTTCTTTACTCAAAGCTGATAATTTATAAAATAAAACACTGTGTACTCATTTTTATTGCTTGACACTTCCTAATTTATGGTAAGTGATAAGTCACAAGCCATGTTAAAACATAGCATCAACATTGCAGTCTATAACAAGATGACAAAGATATAAAGATAACATTATTTGGCATTGATGTTGTGCTTTCAGCGTTTGTTTAGAAAATGTAATCTAAAAGCCCATTAATTACATTGTTAACAAAAGAGCAGGCTTAAAAAAAAAAGTTTTTTTTAGGAGTGGCAAATGCAGATAATATATTGGAGAAAAGAATAGCATATATTGAAGAATAATTATGTTATCTTCATTAGCTCTTTGGAGTTACACTAATTATATCGACTAATTTTGTTGACTTTAAAAAAATAGACACATCAGTACTAATTAGATATTTTAAAGAATCCTAAGCCTAAAGGAGGTAAAGGCTATTACCTCCTCTACATTGCTATTTTCCTAAACACTTGACTTTCCTATGTTAACACTATATGATCACATGGAGAATTATAAGTTTGGTGAATAAAAAGGAAAATTCAATGTAACACCTCTCATATTATTTCAAAATATAAATCACAGTTTCAGGTTATTTATAGCTCTCATTTGATCTATAGGATTTGACATCATTTTGGCAGTAAGGAACTAAACTTCTCTCCCATCATGAATGGCCCTTCCAGGGAATTTCTGTGAACATCATTTTATGTCAGATGTACTAAAGTTATAAATGGGCATCCTGAAAGAAAGTGGCAGAGAGTAAATGTAATTATGTACCATAAAATATGAGAGAATAGACAGGAAATTTTTTATTACTCATCCAAATATTTATATATAATGTGGAATTATTATTTGAAAGTTTAACTTAAGCAAATGTTAGTTTGTAAATAATAATAAGGAATCATTTAACTAATGGGGTATATTTTATATTGTGTTATTATTTATTGACCTAAAATTTGATTAGGGAAAATGGTTCTAAAAAATAAATCTGGATTGCATGCAGAGGTACATTTTTAGTTGACTGTTATTATTTGGTATGTTGGAAGTTGAAGTAGCCATGAATGTTGTAGAATGTAATAATATATATATATATTTATAATAATATAATAATGTATGTAATAATATTACATGTATATAATAATATATATATAATTGACATATACATGTTCCTGGTGTACAACATAATGATTCAATATTTGATATATTGTGTGAAGGATTATCACAATAAGTCTAGTTTATATCCATCACCATACATAGTTACAAAAGTCTTTTTCTTGAGATGAGGACATTTAAGATTTACAGTTAAGTCCCCTACATATGAACCTTCAAGTTGCGAACCTTCAAAGATGCAGACGTGTGTTCACATGTCCAATCATGTGAGTTCTATTTGTGGAGGCACCGTTAGTTTTTGAGGCACAGGACCTAAATGTAGAATGGTACACGAAGGCTGAAGCCACTGTTTGGAATGTAATACAGTGCTACCGTGTCATCTATGATGGGAAAAAAAGAGCCTAGTATTCAGACATCACTGGATTGTTTTTTCAAGAGGGTAGATAGAATTGAATCCAGCAAGGAACCAGAACCTGTGCCATCAACGTCAGGCGTGAGTGAAATTGCAGCTTGCCCTCTGTCTCCTATTGCTGACGATCCTTCAGCTCTACCATCTCCCACCTCCTCTCCTTCCTCCAGTCAGTAACTCTTCTTGCCTGTTCACTCAATGCCAGCCCCTGTATGCCAGCTGTTGTACTGTACTACTGTACTTTCCAAGGTACTGTACTGTAAGATTAAAAGTGTTTATATTTTGTGTTTGTTTTTTATGTATTATTTGTGTGAAAAGTATTATAAACCTATTACGGTACAGTACTGTATAGCCGATTGTGTTGTGTACCTAGGCTAACTTGGTGGACTTATGAACAAAATGGACTTATGAATGTGCTCTCGGAATGGAACTTGTTCGTATGTAGGGGACTTACTCTATGCTCTTAGCAATTTTCCAATATGCAATACAGTATTATTAACTATAGTCACCATGCTGTACATCCCCATGACTTATTTATTTTATAACTGGAAGTTTGTACCTTTGATCCCCTTCACTCATTTCACATATCTCCCACCCACTGTCTCTGGCAACCGCCAATCTGTTCTCTGTATCTATGAGCTTGTTTTAGTTGTTGTTTATTCATTCATTCGTTTTAAATTCCAGATATAACTGAGGTCACTTGGCATTGGTCTTTCTCTGTCATTTAGCATAATACCCTCAAATACCATGTGTGTTATTGCAGATGGCAAGATTTCATTCTTTTTAATGGCTGAGTAGTATCTTGTGTGTGTGTGTGTGTGTGTGTGTATATATGTATGTATGTATACCACTTCTTCTTTAACCATTCATCCATTGATGGACATCTAGGTTGTTTCCATACCTTGGCTATTGTAAATAATGCTGCAATGAATACTGGGCTTGTATATCTTTCTGAGTTAATGTTTTCATTTTCACTGGATAGATACCCAGAAGTAGAATTGCTGACTCTATTTTCAGTTTTTCAAGGAACTGTTTTCCATATTGGCTGTACCAATTGATATTCCCACCAACAGTGCATGAGGGTTCCCTTTTTCCACATCCTGGCCAACACTTATTTCTTGTCATTTTGATAATAGCCATTCTAACAGGTGTGAGGTGACATCTCATAGTTTTGATTTGCATTTCCATGAAGATTAATATTTTGAGCATCTTTTCTTGTATATATTGGCACATCTGTGTTTCATCTTTGAAAAGTCTGTTTAGATCTGCCCAGTTTTTAAACAAATTGTTTGGGATTATTTCTATTGAGTTGTATGAGTTGTTTATATATTGTAGATATTAGCCCTTTACCAGATATAGGATTAGCAAATATTTTCTTCCTTTTAGTAGGTTGGCTTTTCATTTTGTTCATGGTTCCCTTTGCCTTGCAAAAGATTTTTAGTATGATATAGTCCATTTGTTTGTTTTTCCTTTTGGTTGTCAGATTGAAAAATCTTTACCAAGGCTTATGTCAAGTAGCTTACCATCTATGTTTTCTTCTACAAGTTCTATGGTTTCAGGTCTTACATTCAAATCTTTAATCCATTTTGAGTTAATCTCCATGTATAGTGTAAAGTAGTGGTCAAGTTTCATTCTTTTTCATGTTGTTTATCAATTTTCTCAACACCATTTATTGAAGAGATTGTCCTTTGCACATTGTATAATCTTGGCTCCTTTGTCATAAATTAATTGATCACATATGCATGGGTTTATTTCTGGGCTGTCCATTCTGTTCCATCTATCTATGTGTCTGTTTTTATGCCAATACCATACTGTTGTAATTACTATAGCTTTGTAATATAGTTTGAAATCAGGGAGCAAGATGCCTTCATCTTTGTGCCTCTTTCTCAAGATTTCTTTATCTCTTTGAGGTCTTTTGTGGTTTCTTACAAGTTTTAGGAATATATGTTCTGTTTCTCTGAAAAATGCCATTTGAGTTTTGATAGAAATTGCATTGAATCTGTAGATTGCTTTGGAGTACACATATTTTATCAATATTGATTCTTTCAATCCAAGAGCACGAATATCTTTCCATTTATTTGTATCTTTTTCAATTTATTTCATTAAGGACTTGTTTTCAATATGCAAGTCTATTATCTCCTTGGTTAAATTTATTCCTAGGTATTTCATTCTTTTTGATGCAGTTGTAAATGGGATCATTTTCTTCATTTCTCTTTGATAGTTTGTTTTTAGTGTATAAAAATACAACAGATTTTTGGATATTGATTTTGTTCCCTGTGGCGTTAGTGAATTTGTTTATTCTAATAGTTTTTTTTGGTGAAGTCTTTATTATTTTGCTGTATATAAAATTATATTGTCTGCAGATGGTGACAGTATTACTCCCTTCTTTCTGATTTGGATGACTTTTATTTCTTTTTCTTGTCTAATTGCTCTGTCTTAGGACTTCTGATACTAAGTTGAATAAAAGTGGCAAGAGTGGACATTTTTGTTGGTTTCTGATCTTAGAGGAAAAGCATTCAGCGTTTCTTTGTTGAGTATGATGTTAGCTGTGTACTTGGCATATATTGCCTTTATTATTGTTGAGTTATGTTTCTTCTATACCCACTTTGTTTAGAGGTTTTTTATCATAAATGAATGTCAAAGGCTTTTTCTTCATCTATTGAGATGATCATATGATTTTTACCTTTCATTTTGTTAATGTGGACTATCATCTTGATTTGTGGCTGTTGAACCATCCTTGTATCCCTGGAATAAATCCCACTTGATTTTGGTGTATGATCTTTTTAATGTATTGTTTTGGTTGCTAATATTTTTATTGAGGATTTTTACATCTATATTCATCAGCAGTATTTTCCTATAATCTTTTTTGTGTGTGGTGTCCTTGTCAAGTTTTGGTATCATGGTAATGCTGGACCCATAAAATGAGTTTGGGAGCATTCCCACTACAATTTTTTGGGATTGTTTGTGAGGGATAGGTATTAACTCTTCTTTGAATATTTGGTAGAATTCACCTGTGAAACTGTTTGATCCTGAACTTTGTTTGATGGGGGTCTTTTTCTTGCTGATTCAATCTCCTTACTAGTAACTGGTCTATTTAGATTTTCTGTTTCTTCAAAATTCAGTCTTGGAAGATTGTATGTTTTGGGAATTTATCTATTTCTTCTGCATTGTCCAATCTGTTGGTGTGTAATTATTCATATTAGTCTCCTATGAGTCTTTGAATATTTTGGTTTTCAGTTATAATTTTTCCTTTTTCATTTCTAATTTTATCCTCTTTTTTTGTTTGTTTTAGTGAGTCTAGTTAAAGGTTTGTCAATTTTATCTTTCAGAGAATCAGCTCTTAATTTAAAAATTTTTTTCTACTCTTTAAGACTCTATTTCATTTATTTTCTCTTTTTATTATCTTCTTACCTTTATTATTTCCTTTCTTCTACTAACTCTGGCTTCATTTTTTCTTCCTTTTCTAGTTTCTTGGGTTGTAATGTTCAATTGTTTTTTTGAGACTTTTCTGGTCATTTGAGGTAGTCTGTATCACTATGACTGTCCCTCTTAGAATTGCTTTTGCTGCATCACATAGATTTTGGTATATTGTATTTTCATTTTTATTTCTCTCAAGTTATAGTTTGACTTCTCTTTGATTTCTTTGACTCATTGCTTTTTCAGTAGCATGTTGTTTAACCACATAGTTATTATTTTTTTCAAGTTTTTTCTTGTTATTGGTTTCTAGTTTATTACCTTTATGGATGGAAAAATGCTTGATATGATTTCAGTCATCTTAAATTTGCTGAGACTTTTTTTGTGGTCTAACATGTGATCTATCCTAAAGAATGTTCCATGTGTACGTGAAAAGAATGTGTATTCTGCTTTGGGATGGAATATTCTGTATATATCTATTAAGTCTCTCTAGTCTAATTTGTCATTTAAGGCCTGTGTTTCCTTGTTGACTTTTCAGTCTGGGTGTCCTATTTGCAGTCTGGGTGTCCTAAGATTTGCTGTCAATTTCTCCCTTTGTCTGTTAATATTAGCTTTATATATATGTACATCAATACTGGGTGCATGAAAATTTACAAATGTTATATTTCTCGTTGGATTGACCCCTTTATTATTATGTAATGCAAATCTTTGTTTTTAATGACAGTCTTTGTTTTAAAGTGAATTTTGTCTCTGATATAAATACAGCTATCCCAGATTTCTTTTAGTTTCAATTTGCATGAAACATCTTTTTCCATCTTTTCACTTTAAGTCTGTGTGTCCTTATATCTGAAGTAAGTCCCTTGTAGGCAGCTACAGATGGCTCTTTTTAAAATTCATTTAGCCACTGTATCTTTTGATTCAAGAATTATTCCATTTTTATTTAAAGTAGTTATTGTTAGTTATGTACTTATTGCCATTTTGTTAATTATTTTCTGGCTGTTTCGTAATTCTTGTTTCTTTCTTCTCTTGCTCTCTTCCTTTTTGTTTGATGCCTTTTTTTAGTGTTGTGCTTAGATTTCTTTCTCGTTATCTTTTTTGTTTCTACTATAGGTTTTTGCTTTGTGGATACCCTAAGGCTCACATAACAGCTTTCATTTAACAATCTATTTTAAATTGATAGCAAGTTAAGTATGAACACATTCTAAAACTTTACATTTTTACTCCCTATCCCTGTGTTTTATGTTTTTGATGTCATTTTTATACCTTTGTATTTTGTGTATCCCTTAACTAATTATTTAGTTACAGTTTTTTTTTTTACTTTTGTCTTTGAACCTTCCTACTAGCTTTATAGTTAATCCACTATCTTTACTATAAATTTACCTTTACCAGTGAGATTTTTACTTTTCTTGTTGTTGTTACTCATTAGTGCTCTTTTTTTCCAGCTTAAAGAAGTCACTTTAACATTTCTTATTAAAGTCTTGTTTAGTGGTGATGAACTCCTTTAGCCTTTCCTTTATGGAAAACTCTTTTCTCTCCAATTCTGAATAAGAAGTTTGCTGAGTAGAATATTCTTGGTTGGAAGGTTTTTCTTTCAGCATTTTGAATATATTGTGCCACTTCCTCTGATATACAAAGTTCTGCTGAAAAAATCTGCTCATAGGCTTATGGGAGTTTCCTTGTACATAACAAGAAGTTTTTCTCCTGTTGTTTTTAATATTCTCTCTTGTCTTTATCTTTTGACACTTTAATTATAATATGTCTTGGCTTGTGTCTCTTTGGGTTTATCTTATTTGGAACTTTCCAGTTCCTGGATATGAATGTTTGTCTTCTTTCCCCAGTTAGGGTAGTTTTCAGTCATTATTTCTCCAAATAATATTTCTACTCCTTTCCCTCTCTCTTCTCCTTCTGGGAGCCCTATGATGTGAATGGTAGTCTGTTTTAAGTGGTGCGATATGTCCTTTGAGCTATCTTTACTTTTTTAAAAAAATTCTTTTCTCTTTTTCTGCTCTGACAGGGTGAGTTCTACTGCCTTGTCTTGAGATGACTGGTGCTTTCTCCAGTTTCATCTAGTCTGCTCTTGAACCCTTTTAGTGTGTTTTTCAGTTTAGTTATTACATTTTTCAGCTCTGTGACTTCTGTTTGATACTTTCTTATATTTTCCATCTCTTTGTTCATGTTCTTACTATGTTCATCTATTCTGTCCATTCAGTGAGCATCTTTATGTCTATAACTTTGAATTCTTTATCAGATGAATTACTTATCTCTGTTTCATTAAGGTTTTTTTCTAGAGTTTTATCTGGTTCTTTCATCTGGAACATATTGCTTTGTTTCTTCATTTTGCTTTACTTTCTGTGTTTCTGTGTATTAGGTGGAAGAGCTACCTTTCCCAGACTTGAAGGAGTGGCTTTGTGTAGGAGATGAAACTTGTCATTCAACCTTGTTCTTACTCTTGGTTGTCTCTGAAATCTATGTGATTGTCCAAGCTTCCTGATTTATTCTTCATAGATTCCAGTAGTTAAGGATGTGCAACACCTGTCAGTGTTCAAAAAAAATTTTTTTTTTAGTCTGTACTTAATTTCAGTCTGTTTGGGAGCCAGTTTCTCAGGCAGCAGCTTCTAAATTATGCAAATATATACAGTCCTCTGGGACCTCAATTTTAAACCCTGCTGACCTCCAGACCAGTTGATCCAGAAGTGTTTCCTTGACAGTGGTTGCAAAAATCAGGGTTTTAGACAAGTGTAAAAGCTCGTTTCTGGGAGGTACCAGTGAGCTGTAGCAAGGCCAAGGGAGAGTGCGAAGATCATGTTCCCTGGGCTATGTTTCCTGAGACCTCTTCTGTAGCCTCTAGATGTGTGGTAAACCTGAAGCCTGCCCCTCAGGTTGAAGCTCCAGGACAAGTAAATAAATTCCTTTTTCATAGGAAGACTGGGATTATGTCTCATTTTGCTTTCTGTGGTATGCCCTGTGGGGTGGTAGCCTGCCAAGAACTCTCTCTCCAATTGTTTCAGTCCTGTAGGGCTCAGAAACACTAACTCTGCTGGCTACTAGTGCCAGATGCTCAAGGGACATTCCCTGTGTGGACTGTGTGTGCCTGCCAGCTTTAGCAGTGACACAGGAGAATGTGGAGGTACAGCCTGCCTGCTGGTTTTGGCAAGGCTGCAAAAGAGTATGGGGGGAGGGCATGCCCCCTGGCTTAACAGGGCTGCAGGAGAGTATGGAGGCAGGGTGTGCCTGCTCCTGTTAACAAGGTAGAAGGAGAGTGCAAAACTGGTACCCACCACCACCTCCATCCCTAGAGAGAACCCCAACAGGCCCTTGCCCCTTCAGCACACACTTTAAGATTAGCAAATGAATCTCCTTTGCATATAGTCTAGGTGCTTTTCAAATTATTGTTTTTGTGCTGGGTCCTGGGGTGAGTAAGCCTGCACACAAGCCCTTTAAGAGAGCAGGATCTCAATTCCATATAGCTCTTTGGGTCTCCTGGACATAAGCCCCACTGGTTTTCAAAGCCAGACAATTTGGGGGCTTATCTTTCCAGTGCAGGTCCCAAGGTTTGGAGTGCCTGACATGGGGAAAAAATCCCTCACTCCTCAGGGAAAAGCTCTTTACTTGTGAGATTCCTCCTGATTGTAGGTCACTGTGCTGGGGGTGAGGTTTTGGCAATCTACCTCTCTTACCTGTCTCAATGTGGCTCTTTTTTCCTTTGTTCTGGAAAAACTATTCAGCTAGTTTTCAGGTCTTTTCAAAGGGAATTTTTCCATATGTAACTAGATTTGGTGTGTCCATGGGAGGAGTTCAGGATCTTCCTACACCCCTGTCTTGAACAGCTGCCTCTGAGTAAAAGTTTTAGAGGACAATGCATCGTTCACTCAGACATTATGGAGTATGTGTGCAGGTAGATCACAGTTCATTCTGGGTCTCTGAGTCCTCCAACCATTGCTGACCTTATATAGCATAAGTAAAGTGTAACATTTTTGTGTTGCCACTGAGATTTGGGGGTGTTTATTATACTTCAGCATACGCTAGCCCATTCTGAGTGCTACAGTTGGTGATGCAGGTTTGAAATAGTAAAGTTAAAATGTCTCCATATTTCAGAAGATAGAAGAATTTCATAGTGACAGACATCTGTTAGTAAGAGCTAACTCCTAGTGATAAAGTGAGTGTAGATACCAAAGAGCCAGTAGAGTCACAGTAGTCTGAACCAGAAATATTTTGTTGGTCTTAATTGTGGAGTTTCCAGAATCAAAAGTTATGAATGGCCACTTAAGTTTCAACTTAGCTTATATAACCTCAAATTTCCATGTTTGTAAGGTATATCCTAAGCCACCACAACAGATCCTTGACCCCTAAGCCAATTTCTAGCTCTAGATAAGTTAATAGACCTAAAATCAATTGAGAAATGGAAGTTTAGACACACCTGAAGGAGACCACACAGTAACACTATAAATATATACTAAGGTTATTTCTCTTAATTATTACCAAGGGACTCTAGACAACTGTCAAAGTCATTGGATATGGAAAAAAAATTCAGCACTTTGAGGAAATATTAGACCTGAATCTGAGCTATTATAAATTCTTGTGAACTAAAGAAAATTTTAGTTTATAACTAAGTTTGAGAGCATATGGGACTTAGGTGATAATTACAATTTTGAGAGAAATGCCTCAGTATGTTGTAAATCAACTATACTCTAATAAAAATTCAAAAAAAAACTGTAGCCATACCCATACACAACTGTTCAGATTTTCCATTTTTATGATAATATTTCATCTGATTTAAGTGGAAACTATCAACTCCTTAGATTTTTCTATATACACTCAATTGTGTACTGAAAGTTAAGAGCTAATTTTTTTTTTTGTGTGTGTGGTACATGGGCCTTTCACTGTTGTGGCCTCTCCCGTTGCAGAGCACAGGCTCCGGACGCACAGGCTCAGCGGGCATGGCTCATGGGCCTAGCCGCTCTGTGGCATGTGAGATCTTCCTGGACCGGGGCACAAACCTGTGTCCCCTGCATCGGCAGGTGGACTCTCAACCACTGCACCACCAGGGAAGCCCCAAGAGCTAATTTTTGATGCTTTAAAAACAAAAAAAAAGAAGAAATGCCTCAGTATGTCCAAATAGATCACCACATATATTCTCACTGTAATTTCTGGGACTTTGTAATTGTAAACATATATAAATATATAAATATAAATATATATAGCTTATTTTGGAATCTGTATTTTGGAAGAAGAGTCAGATGGAAATCCCTAGAGTTTACAGTCCATTTAAAAAAACAACAAACCAAAACAAACAACACACATACAACCCTCTACAAATGGATCATTCTTGGTGGAACTGCAGAGATCTGTCCACATTAAAACCTTGAAATACATGAAAATGATGATTGCTAACACAGTCTCATTAAATTATCCACTTCAATTGGCTCAATAGACAGATGGGAATTAGAGAATGACAGATAATCATCAGTTTAATTGGGTGATGAATCTGCTTACAGATGCTGTCCAGATGTAGTCTCCCTACTTGAGCAAATTAATAAAGCTACTTTTATCTTGTATTATATATCTATTGATGAGATTAGTTTTTTTCCCACCCTTGTGATAAGAATTAATAAGAGGAGGAAATGTTCTCAAAAGACAGTGACAAAAGTACATATTTCATTCTACTCTTAGGGAATGAATTACCCCTCTAGTTTTGTACCAAAATTGAGTCTCTAGGAAGGATAATTGCTCATCATCACAGATATTCTGTTCAACATGTTGATGACATCATCCCTCACAACCTGAAGGGCAAGTATCCGACCTTCTAAGAGAGCTATGATTAAGTCAATTGTCACAAAAGAGAGAGATGCTTTAGGGATAATTCAGTGGTCTGACACTTCTTTAAAGTTTCTTGTCCAACCAGTGGTGTAGACAGGGTAAAATATTACCTTATAATTGAAGGAAAAAGTTATACTCTATCCCTTCCAGCACTAAGAGGACTAAGTTTTAGTTGGACTGCCTTTGAGGAAAAATATATTCTATTTAGATATGCTATTTTTACCTATTTAGTAAGTAACTAAAGAAGTTTCCAGCTCTGAATGCATTCAGAAGGGTTTCCAGCTTTTCACACAGTGGTAGAAGCATTTGACTACGTGGACTATATGGACTAGTTGTGGAGACATGATTAATTCAGTGTCTAAGGCAAATTCTGTTGCAGCATGGGACCCATAGCAATCATACAACTGTGCTTTACTGTTTTTGGTCAATAAATCTTCTCATTTATTTTTAAATCTTATTTTTAAATCTTCTCATTTATATTAGGGCCAGTGGTTTTCCACTGGCCCTAATATAACATGAAGCCCAAGTGAACATGAAATCCAGGCTGCCTCTCCCAAACTTACTCTGACCCACCTAGCCGTTACATTAGGTAAATCTAATTAACAATGCCAATTAAAGTGTACAAAAGAGATTGGGCACAAGAATGTCCTGAAGCCATATGTATACTGTGTAAGCAGATTCTTCACCTTCCCACAGTGACTTTTCCTGCTGAAATATCCTATACGTGTGCTGCAATGGGGGTTATTTTTAACTAGTTGCCTGCTGAGGGTAAAAAACAATTGGAGTTTGGTAAACGGAGAGTTATTTAATTTATTCCCATCAGCCAGAGTGACCTGCTACAAATTTATATCCCGGCTCATTAGAATCTCTGAAGCACCACAAAGCTGTCAAATACAAAGATTTATCTTTAAACAGTACATCTCTACTCTGCTTAGAGTGTGAGCTCCTGTATATAAAGAACAAATGAATTCATAGGAAGGTGGAGTTTGGGGACATCTCAGAATAAGTTAAGGGTTTGCCCCTTAGGACTTCTATAGTGAAGATACCTTGAATAGAAAGGTTAGCAAAATGACTTACTGTCTGAATGTTAGTAAGCTTTTATCCCAGTTCTAGATAGTCTTGTCCAATGAGCTCATGATCAAGTTGTCATGATGGTAAAAATGAAAACTGAATAATATGCATGGGTTAAGTACATTTAACTTGTACTTAATTTTACTGCTAAATGTTTCATTTGCTGGCAGAAGGACAATTCATTGGTTTCTATACTTAATCATACCTTGGAAATGCCAGCCATTTACCTACCAGCAAATCGACAGTACCAAACTCCTCCCATCGTGAAATGGAGTATTATTTACTCTTACTGAAAGAGACACTTACTCTAAACTAAGGTGTGATTTCCATCTGTGCATTAATCTACCATCTGTGAGCATACTAAATATCACTAATACAAAATATATTTTCCTATATAACGTTTCCCTGACCAAAGATATGTAAAGCGTCCAATTAAAAAATTCCATTAATTAGTATCTTGGAGACAGTATTTCGTGAAGTTGAGATATACAAATGTATGCTATGCTCTGACCCAACACACAAGATTTCTTTTCTTCCATTATCAGAATATTTAGGTATGGAACAAAGAAACATAAATAGGGGGGAAATCTCTTAAGATTACATCTAATGACCCACTTACAAAAAGTGCTTTCGTTTTCAGATACTCTGGGCTCTGATAGTTACAATATTTTATGTTTTAATAAATGCTTAATATTTTATTAAATAAATGCAAGCATTCAAGGAGACAAATATTGCCAAGAGTCTAAGAACAGAGATGTGTGAAAATGTTTGCCCAGTTTAAAAATTTTAAAGTAGTTCAATATTGATAGATAATTTATAACCATTCAAAATATATATTGAATACATACTGAATGATAAACATTATTAGATGCTTAAAAATGACTACTGAACAAAAAAATTCGAAGATCCACATCTGTTAGAATAATAAAATTGTTTTATACCAGAGTTTTGGGGTGGTTTATTATGTAGCATTAGATAATGAAGGTTTTTTTTTAAAGTTAATGAAAAGCCATCATTTTTCAAGACACATATTTTGTGTATAGGATAATAGTCAAATTGAATATGGCTGTGGTAGAAATCACTACTCTTGCATCTTTCAAGTCCTTCAAGGCAGCATTACTCTTTGGAGTCCCTCTATATTTGCCTTTAACTTACTACTTGTGTAGATAAAGGCATTTGGCCTTCCCTACAGTATAAATCATCATTCCATGGATCATAAAAACCAATGAGAAATTGCTGCCAGTTGTTTAGTATGTCTGTTGAAACAATACATTCTGGAACTGGGGAAATAACCACAGAGAGGTTTGAGGAAGACCTGAGCCAACTGTAAAATGAACCCCAGTTGAAACTCTATTGATTACCAGATATTCGTAAAGCTATTCTCTGACTGGTTGAATACAATGACAGTTTTGGTCTCCAGATAGTAGTTTCAGTTTAAAGCCAGCATTTCATAAACTCTGTTTATTTCCCCTTCGCTAATGTACAATTACCCTTGTAAATTGTCCTCAGGTGCCTCTTTTGTTACTGTGGTAAGAACATGGGGTATGAAATCTATCCTATTAAAAAAAAATTTAAGTGTATGATACAGTATTGTTAACTATAGGCACAATGTTGCACAGCAGATCTCTAAAACATTCACCTTGCATAGGAATTTTATATGTGTTGAATAGCAACTCTGTATTTTTACTTCCCTTAGCCCCTAACAACAACCATTCTACACTGTTTCTATTATTTTGATTACTTTAGATACCTCGTATAAATGAATTATGCAGTACTTTTCCTTCTGTGACTGGCTAATTTCTCTTAGCATAATGTCCTCAGGGTTCATCTGTGTTGCTATCTATGGCTGGATTTTCTTTTAAGGTCTACTAAAGGGAAAATTACAGGGTAACACATGGTTAAGTAGCAGGATACTTCTGTAAGAGGATATAACTTCACCTTTATTTAAAGTTCTTTGACTCTGTTAGCTGGCTCAAGTCTTGGAATTAAGTACTATAATTGTAACCAGTATGGTGATTCTAGTCAATTCTGTTGAACAGATATGGATATTTCCTGCATATGCAAAACAAATATAACTTCTGTAGGCTGCCCATCTGTTTCCATTGTTGGGATCTTGGTCAACCAGCCACATCAAAAATCTCTGTGACCCAAACAATTCTAATTCTTTGACTCTGCTGCCCATTATGGTAACCATGCCATTTGGCCACAGCCGCCACAGATTCTGTCATCTCCATTCATTTCAGTGAGCTCAGTTTCATGGCATCACTTCCACTGGCATTCTCTGCCTGCAGATAGTAGCCCCGTGTTGTTTGAAAATGCTGAGAAATCTCAATCACAGTCTTTATAAAGAACTTTTTTCCTTCTAGAGAAAATGGGTAGAGAATGATTAAACAAGTTTTGTATGATAGATCCACTTTAAATTTCTGATTTCTCTCACTCCCTCTTTTTCTCTTGACATCTTTTTCTACAGAATAACAAGGAAGTTCAGGAGTTTCAACTATATTTTGTTAAATCACCTTTGGGTTTATGATTACATCAGCCAACCAAGAAAAACGCTAATCATTCCCAGGCACTTGAGTCAACACATGGAAACCAGAATTTCTCCTTGTTCTGCATAAATCAGCACATTTCAAGCTGATCCAACACTACATTCCTTAGATCCTGATGCAACTCCTTTAAGACCTGTTCCTATATTTTTTCCACAGGCTTAGTATTAAAAACATACTCAGAAAAAGGTAAAATTTGAAATAAATTGTTAATTATAATTTTATGAATTTGGATGATATAAGCAAATGATAAGCAAATCCCAGGGAAGTAGAAAATCGAAAATAATTATATGACTAAAAATTAAAGAATTTGAAAAGAAGAATTAATAGAAAAAACAATCAAAAACATTAGAAATTCTTTAAAAATACCAATAAATTTGAAATAGGAATTAAAAATTAAACTAATAAGGATTGTCAAAATACCAAACTCAGGAATGCAGGTTTTATTCCTCCAGATTCTACTGATACTAAAAAGATAAAAAAAAAAAATAAACATGTGTAAGTAAATCAATTTAAAAATTAAATAAAATTACAAATCCAGAAAAAAAGAGAACTTAAAACCAACAAAATAATAAATTTAACACACACATGTGCATGTGTGCACACCCACACACATGTATATAATTCCAGACCAAAATTATTTAAATGATTTAAGGGTGAATTGTGTCAAATATTTAATAAGTAAATAACACAAAACAATGAAATATGGAAAATGAAGCATTTTCCAACAAATTTTATGAAAACCCAATAACTTTGCTAAAACTAAACAAATAAAATAAACAAAAGACAAACCTGAAAAAGGTAGATCATTTTGGTTAATAGCTCAATTTCTGTCATGAACATGATATAAAAATCCTCAGCAAAATATTAACATATCAAACTTATTGATACATAGGACACTATGCCATGGCAACTCTAGTTTCCAAGAACTTAAGGAACCTAAAAGAACCTCAGGAACCTAAATAAGACATTAGGAATAGCTAAGTAAATGGAATATATGAAGTTCATAAAGCTGAAGCTTTTAAATGGAAACAACTTTAATCTTCTTCAAACATGAATAATTAGTTTAGTCCCAGTAAAAGTCTTAGCAGATGTGTGTAAATTCACAATCCAAATTACATATCAAATTGCGAGCATCCCATGATAACCTAAACATGTTTGAAAGAACAAATTTGAGGACTTAGGGTGGCTTTTTGAAAATTGTTAATATCTATTTAAGATAGTGTGGTTATTGTCACAGGAATAGCTAATTAGATCAAAGACACCAAATATAGAGATCAGTACACATAAGGTTGCACTACAATACATTGTGAAAGGGATGGTGCTGATACATTCGATTTCCATATGGAAACAGTGAATGGTGTATCAAAGATTCTAGAAAGCAATAGTATAGCTTCCTCAAGTTCAGATGGGCAAGTATTTCTTTAAAAGGACTCAAATTTCTTGCTGTAAAAAAAGATAAATGAATTCCATTAAAAAATTTTAAGAATTTTGGTGCATCAAAAGGCATACAGAAAAAAATAATAAAAAGGGCAAAGAATAAAAGTGGAAGAAATATATATGTAATGTTTTATATATATGTATAAATGTATGTTATATATGTGTGCATATGTACACACACACATTGGGAAAAAATGGTTATTATTACTTTAATTTTTCTTCTCATCCCCACACTGTCCTCTGTTGCTTGGTCTGCAATCACACATATGTTGGACAAATGGAAATTTCCTCATGGATTACAGAGGCTCTGGTACTTTTTAAAAAATACTTCTATTTTATTATCTTGCTATGCCTTTACATTTACTGATACACTTTTGGGAAATTTTCTGCCTCTTGTCATATTTTGGTAGGATACTGGTCATGGTATTTTCTTGTTGAGTGACTGGATTTTGTTTTCTTTCTTAAAGAGTGCTGTAGTTTGTTTTGTCTGGCTGTTAAATTATTTGCAAGTCAATATGATACTAGCTGTTGTAGAGAATATAAACTATAACATTTTCTCCAGGGATAGTTCAGCCCTATTACTAAGACATGAGTCTTCTGGTGTCTCCACTAAAGGGCCCAGGTGGTCACCAAAAACTATTCATTTGGCCTGTAAATACCTCCAATAGCTACTTGCCCTGCGTGATTAGTGAAAATAGTTTAAAGTTTACAATTTTTCACTTTTTCTTTTCCTGGGCTTTTAGAATTATTCTCCACACTTGCATAATTTCATATTCAGCAAATATCAATTGGGACACTAAGCATATTTCTGGATTTATTTTTCTTCGTAGTTCCCTTTTTCTAGAACCTAACTTTGTAAGTTTCAGCCATCTCAGCCTCTCCAGATTTCTAGTCTCTACCTCCTCATCTCAGTAAGGCTTTGGATTCTGCTTGGTTTCCCATACCTGATCTTAGAATAAAAAAAAAAAATGTAATAGGCAGAAAATCTGAGTTAATATCAAAGATAACATTTGTTTTCTTTGTGTCTGTAATCAAAATCATACTTTAGTGTCTAGTGTCTGAAACATTCGTTTGTCTCTTGTCAAGCTTTTTTTGTTTGTTTTTACTATAGTTATTTTTAGGGCATAAGTATGTCTTGTTCTTGTTACTTAATCATGATGTAATTGGATAAATTACCTTAAATGTAGACAAATAAAATGAGAATTAAAAGTATGGTTTCACAGTATTTTATATTTTATAAATACAAGTGCAATGCAGTCATTATTCTCAACATAAATGTTATTAATTCTCCTAAAAGTTAGCATGACAGAATTTTGGCAATTGGCATGTCACCTAAGTAAATAAGTAATACCTGAGGCATATTAATTTTTTATGGTTTTTATTGTAACTAATGACAAACCTGTGAGTAACTTGGTGGAAAAAAAATTTTTTTAATGAAATATCACTGTTTTATGTGATCTTCATGTGAAGAGAAACTATATCATTTCCCATCACGTATTATATTTTAATAAAGTCAAGAAAAATAAGCATAACATTGGTTAAAAAGTAATCATTCTTTTCAAAAATCTTCATGTTAATTCATAGATTTTACACTGCAGTCAAACAGAAACATATATATATATACATAAATATATGTATGTATAGTTGAAATGTCAGAATAACCCAGAACAGTACACAGTAGGCAAACTACATTATTCTTTATTGTTAAAATATTGGTTTCCTACTTAATAACATATTTAAGGTTCTTACTTAATCCCTCAAATAATTTTAAGTGAGTGTATTTATTTGTTCTGATGGTTTTATAAATATGATAATTTAAGCCAATACATTTCTTCTTTTTGCATTAAAATGTCATTTATTTGTTAAATTTGTCTAACACGCTGGTAAAAGTAAGAAATCATTTTGTGTAGCATGCTGGTAAAAGTAAGAAAAGCTCAGTTTGAAAGAATTATGTTATTTCACATTAATGTTTTTAAGAAGCTAAGCCTTGCAACTATACTACTCGTGGCAGATTGATTCATCTTTCTTTAAAGAGCATAATTAGATATTACAAGCACTCCTTTTTTGTTTTTCCTTTTTTTAAACGTTTTTATTGCAGTATAATTGCTTTACAATGGTGTGTTAGTTTCTGCTTTATAACAAAGTGAATCAGTTATACATATACGTATATCCCCATATCTCTTCCCTCTTCTGTCTCCCTCCCTCCCACCCTCCCTATCCCACCCTTCTAGCTGGTCACAAAGCACCGAGCGGATCTCCCTGTGCTATGTGACTGCTTCCCACTAGCTATCTATTTTACATTTGGTAGTGTATATGTCCATATATACGCTACCACTCTCTCACTTTGTCCCAGCTTACCCTTCCTCCTCCCCCTGTCCTCAAGTCCATTCTCTAGTAGGTCTGCGTCTTTATTCCCGTCTTGCCCCTAGGTTCTTCATGACGTTTTATATATATGTGTTACATACGGTATTTGTTTTTCTCTTTCTGACTTACTTCACTCTATATGACAGACTCTAGGTCCATCCACCTCACTACAAATAACTCAATTTCGTTTTTTTATGGCTGAGTAATATTCCATTGTATATATGTGCCACATCTTCTTTATCCATTCATCTGCTGATGGACACTTAGGTTGCTTCCATGACCTGGCTATTGTAAATAGAGCTGTGATGAACATTGTGGTACATGACTCTTTTTGAATTATGGTTTTCTCAGGGTATAGGCACAGTAGTGGGATTGCTGGGTCGTATGGTAGTTCTATTTGTAGTCTTGTTTTTTTTTTCTTGTTTTTTTTTTTTTTTTTGCGGTACGCGGGCCTCTCACTGTTGTGGCCTCTCCTGTTGCGGAGCACAGGCTCCGGACGCGCAGGCTCAGCAGCCATGGCTCATGGGCCTAGCCGCTCCACAGCATGTGGGATCTTCCCAGACCAGGGCACGAACCCGTGTCCCCTGCATTGGCAGGCAGACTCTCAACCACTGTGCCACCAGGGAAGCCCTATTTGTAGTTTTTTAAGGAACCTCCATACTGTTCTCCATAGTGGCTGTATCAATTTACATTCCCACCAACAGTGTATGAGGGTTCCCTTTTCTCCACACCCTCTCCAGCATTTATTGTTTGTAGATTTTTTGATGTTGGCCATTCTGACCAGTGTGAGATGATATCGCATTGTAGTTTTGACTTGCATTTCTCTAATGATTAATGATGTTGAGCATTCTTGCATGTGTTTGTTGGCAATCTGTATATCTTCTTTGGAGAAATGTCTATTTAGGTCTTCTGCCCATTTTTGGATTGGGTTGTTTGTTTTCTTGATATTGAGCTGCATGGGCTGCTTGTAAATTTTGGAGATTAATCCTTTGTCAGTTCCTTCATTTGCAAATATTTTCTCCCATTCTGAGGGTTGTCTTTTGGTCTTGTTTATCGTTTCCTTTGCTGTGCAAAAGCTTTTAAGTTTCATTAGGTCTCATTTGTTTATTTTTGTTTTTATTTCCATTTCTCTAGGAGGTGGATCAAAAATGATCTTGCTGTGATTTATGTCATAGAGTGTTCTGCCTATGTTTTCCTCTAAGAGTTTGATAGCGTCTGGCCTTACATTTAGGTCTTTAATCCATTTTGAGTTTATTTTTGTGTATGGTGTTAGGGAGTGTTTTGATTTCATTCTTTTACATGTAGCTGTCCAGTTTTCCCAGCACCACTTATTGAAGAGGCTGTCTTTTCTCCATTGTATATTTTTGCCTCCTTTATCAAAGATAAGGTGACCATATGTGCGTGGGTTTATCTCTGGGCTTTCTGTCCTGTTCCATTGATCTATATTTGTTTTTGCAAGCACTCCTTTTAAGAAAAGAAGGATAAGTTAGCTTATGTCTCATATATATCACATACCTAACAGTGATTTATTATTCTAAATGTATTTGAGTACTGAAACTTAGAAAATCCTAACATGATGTAGGTTTATGGTAAATTTTACGCTATTGGCACCCAGGTGTGGGTAAAATCTTTGAGGAGAAATAGCCAGAGGACATAGAAGTATAACTCCTCAGGATGTCAAAGAGAGGAATGGTCAGTTGGAAACAAACAAAAATTTATTTTACCAGTGGTGTATCTTTGTTATACATTGAGTTGATTTCAAAACTGGAGAATTCTAATTATTGAATGGAAACTTAAAAGAGTAACAGGACTATATATAAAAAATCTTACTTAGCTCTGAAGTAACTCAAAATTAATCAAAATTATTAAAAATTATGAGAAGTATATATTTCAATAAATGTAATTGGGTATTGCTTTCAAATTTTAAAGAATAAATATGAATCAAAATACTATTTGAACAAAATAAGAAAATAACAGGTGCCTATAAAATAAAAACACAGGGTACAAATACTAGACTATATTAAATATTATAAATTTTTCATTCTGTGTAAAGTATTAATTGGCTATATTTTAGCCATTTAAAGAGTAGAAAAATGCTATAAAAGTTTAATATAAATATTTAGAATAAGCAGTAATACAAATCAAAAAAAGCTAAGAATGAGCATTAATGCTTTTATATTCTACCAAGGTAACAAATTGTTCTATTAGATGTTTGGGTTACTCTGAATTCTGACATAATAGGAAATGCCAGACAAGTGTGTAAGTGTATGGGCACGTGCACACATACACACACACAGACCTACACACAGATTCATGCACAGGGACCTAAGTACAATATATTTCTTTGTAAAATCTTAGTGGGCATTTTTCAAGTCATTTTTTCATACCTAAATGCAAAGCCCTCTCATATGTAGCATAAACACATGGCACAAGAAAACAATTCAACAATTGGCATTCCAAATTTCTCAATAATTTAGTTAAATATTTATTCATAATGCAGTTCAATGTTATACTATTTAAATATTATGATTAATTCAATATCACATTATATTAATTCAAAAGATCATATGTGTTTACATTTAGCCTTGATATTGGTCATCTATCTCCATCTCTAGCTGAAAGACAACATATTACTATGTTTATGTTTTAATGGATATTTTTGTGATTTTATTCATGATTTCAAATCCAATGTCTCAGTTTTTTTTTAATAAATTAATCATTTGTTTTTTGTTTTTTTGGCAGTACACGGGCCTCTCACTGTTGTGGCCTCTCCCGTTGCGGAGCACAGGCTCCAGATGCGCAGGCTCAGTGGCCATGGCTCACGGGCCCAGCCACTCTGCGGCATGTGGGATCTTCCCAGACCGGGGCACGAACCCGTGTCCCCCACATCAGCAGGCAGACTCTCAACCACTGCGCCACCAGAGAAGTCCTAATCATTTGTTTTTATATGTAGTCTGGAACTTTTCCACAAGTAAATCATGTATATTAGAATATTTCTGTCCCCATTGGCATAAAGTAAAGGGAATGCTTTATGATATTTGGCTACCCTTTTCAGTGTTTCACAGAGGTATTAGAATCTATGATATCTTCTCTGTGTCTTGCATCCTTACAAATTTTAGGTGGATTCTGTCTGTCTGGATAACTATATAATAGTGATGGTGATGACAGCAGTTATGAATGCCAATCCTCTTAACAAACATAATTTACTTTTTCTCAATTTATTCATACTTTGCTTTCAAATTTATCCAATATGCATATAAGAAAGATAATAGCACATGGACAAATTAATATGAGCACAGTGCATTCCAGGTGGCTTACTCTGGGAGGAAAGAATTGTGACCAGAAATGAGTTTTCTCAAATCTGTACAAAAAGAGCATTTCAGAACAATACAATTTAATGTAATGTAATGGATATATATGGTTATAGAATTTTAAAATTAGTATTCGTATTAAAAAAGATTGATTAAATAATGCAAGAAGGGCTTCCCTAGTGGTGCAGTGGTTGAGAGTCCGCCTGCCGATGCAGGGAATGCGGGTTCGTGCCCCGGTCCAGGAGGGTCCCGCCTGCTGCAGAGCGGCTGGGCCCATGGGCCGTGGCCGCTGGGCCTTTGCATATGGAGCCTGTGCTCCACAGCGGGAGAGGCCGCAGCAATTAGAGACCCAAGTACCGAAAAAATAAAAAATAAAAAAATATAATACAAGAAAAGGACTCAATGAGTTAATTACTGACATTAAAAATAAATGTATATATGCAAGTCTTACTATACAAGGCATAAAAGAAAATACACTATAAAATTCTGATTATAAATATTCAGATATAAATCTAAATTCTATTTTCCCCAAAGGCTTGTGGTTTTGATGGCATTATTTTGGATAGCACATTAATTTTAATCAACATGTATGTCAGGTTTTAGCAAAGCTGGATGTAATTGTTATGAATTTGCTGAAATGAAGTGATAAATGAAAGAAATAGAGGAAGAGAGGATGAAGCAGAATGGAAGACAGGAGAGAGGAATGGAGAGAAATGTAGAAAGAAAGTTCCAGGCACTGTGGTAGGGAACTTAGCATGTATTAGTTTATAGAGACAGAGGGACAAATAACTTAAGTATTGATGGATATATATTAGATAAGTAGAGAGTAATGTGGAGGGTGTTAGTGGTGGGATGAGCATCATGATCAATATTTGGGAGTTGAAATGAGTACTGTAGAAAGATCAGCTCTCTAATCAGTGCACCTTTACTCCCAGAGCATGGGATTTTTCTAAGAGCAGTTGTTAAGCTTTGAGAATATTGTTGATTTAGTTCTGTCTTCCTGTTGAATATCAGCTTTCCGAAGGAGTAACACATTTATCTGAATTTCTATCTTCAGTGTGTAACATTTCAATGTCTTGTAAAATCAGTGTCTGATGTATAGAATATCAATAGATTGATAGTGGCCAAATTAATGGGAGAGTCAACATAGGAAAGCAATGTTGAATAATTTTGAAATGCAAACTGACTTCTAGTTTTGGAAGCCTTTAATGTAACATTAAATGTTTAGCTCCATTAATCTATAACGATTGACCAGCTGACATATATTGAGACTCTGATGTGCCAAGCAGCTAGCTACTAGACAAAGTTAAAAGAGAAAACAAGATTCCTCCTAGAGTAGTGGGAAAAAAACATACAAATAGAAAAGTTCAATAAATTCCCATATGGGCTATGAATCATTTATGTAGTTGCCATATTAGGACACTCTTATGGGTTGAATTATGTTTCCCTAAAATTCATATGTTGAAGTCCTAAACTCCAGTATCTCAGAATGTGACTTGATCTGGAGATAGGATCTTTATAGACTTAATAAAATTAAAATGAGGTCATTAGGATGGGCCCTAATCCAATATAGAAGGGAAAAGTTGGACATACACACACAGAGGGAAGATAATGTGAAGAGACATAGGAAGAAGACAGCCATCTACAGGTCAAGGAGAAAGCTCTAGAACAGAAACTTCCCTCACAGCTCTCAGAAAGAACTAACCCTGCCGACACTTTGGTTTTGAAATTTTGGTCTTCAGAATGGTGAGAAAATAAATTTCTGTTGTTTAAGGCCATACAGTCTGTAATACTTTGTAACAACAGCCCTAGACAATTAGTACAGGCACTCTGACAGATATTGTGTATTGGTTCCAAGTTCTGTTCCCATCCTCCTTAGCTCTCCACAGTTTCACAGGGGACCTAAAAACCACACTGCCTAGACTCCCTCAACAGCTGTTTTCTACTCAGTTGCTGTTATTGGGATTCCCTGATAGGAAATAAGGGAATATAAAAGAGAAAATGTCATTTCTCACTCTGACTGCAGTAGAAGAATCAGCAGATTTGGGTACCTCCAGGAAACTGTGGGCTGCAACACCATTGGCAGTACAACAGGGGAGGCTCCAGATGAAAAGGTAGACTAGTGGGCTCCAGCTAGGATGGTAGCATCTTCCACATTTCTATGAAATCTTCATTTTTCCTTTTTGCAATTTTAGGCCATCTAAAATAATTTGTGACTAAATGTTTATGTGCTTGAAACATCCAGAAGATGTTTTAGTTCTCCTGTCTGTACACTGACTGATACAGAATAGGCTACAGAAATGAGTAGAAGAGAGAGAAATTCAGATGAAGAAACACCTTCAATGGGGAAATAGGATTACAGGCTAGAAGGTGTGAAAGTTTCCAACTGGTTGTGGTAACAGTACATAATATAATAAAATTACAATAGCCTACTTTGTTGAATAGAATGTGTTTGGAGGTGAGGATGGTAATATAGGGGTAGGCCAAATCAAAAAGGGCAGCACAGATAGATTAAGGAGGTTTGATTTCTCCATAGTAGTTTATATTTTCATATTTGTCAACAGCTTTGATGTTGTAAAATTTTTGTGAGGAAGGACAGGCAGGCATTATTATTTCCATGTTACAAAAAAGCAAATTACAGGTCAGTTGAAGTTAGCCAGTTGTATGGCTAATTTAATATTCGAGTTTTACTATTTTTTTTCACAATTTTTAAAAAAATTAACAAAAACATATTTTTGAGGCATTACAACTGTCTTATATTGATTTGGTTCTGAATATCATTCCCTGTGATGTTATCCAACATGTTTTAGCCTGTTTCTCAATATTATTTTTTAAGAAGATATTACAGCTTCTTTCTTATTCAACTACTTTAAAAAGTAGTTGAAACATGTTAATCTTAAATCTCAATTCTCTGTTTTCTTCAAATTTTATTTAAAAAATCTTATTTACACAGATGTTATAAAGTAAATTCAAATGCAAACTATCAGTAGAGAATATACAAGGGAAGGATGGAGAGTCTCTTTTATGCTAAAAATGAATGTCTAGATATTAGTCCGTTCAAGAAATATTTAACTCTATTACAAACTAATTTATGGTAGCATTCAAGAAATGATGTGGAAGCTGAAAGTCATTCTGCTTTACAAACTTCAATCCACATAAGTAAACTTACTTGAGACGATATAGTTTGACAAAGAACATCCTTGAATATCAGAGACCACAAACTATATACCTGGGGAAAAGCCAAGCTCAAAAGAATTTCAGAGCATAAGAAGTGTATAAAAATGAGCAGGAATTAATTACATTTCTGTGATTGTGTGTCTGACTGCCAGCACAGACTGCCCTGCATTTGATCTCTTCTTTATAAATTATGTCAGTGTACATAAAAACACATTTGACATCCTGGGAAGCAATTAAATCAATAGAAAAGGTAATAATTATATTAGACTTAGGCTAATATTTTAAAACATTTAGGAAGATGGACATTGTGAAATGACACTAGCCACAGTAATAAATATTCTTAGGTTAACTGATATGTACACATGGGTTTTCATTTCTCAGTAATGAGAATGGGTGGGAGAAATTTGGGGATGTCAGTGGGCAATGAGCTCATTCTCTAGTGGAAGAAAATATTGAATTTATATTCTGGATAAGTCACTTACTAACTGGATAAACTTCAGTGAGACATTTATACTCTGTAAATTGAATTACTTATTTATAAAAATATGGGATAAAAAACCTCAAACATTTGTGATGACTGAGATCTTATTTAACATATTAAGATTTAGGAAGTGCTCAATAAATATTTGTTAATAGCCTATTTTCAAAATGCTTTCATCTTTTATGAAAGGAATTATATATGGTAAAAAACTGTTTGGAGGAGAAATAACAGTGAGCCTGATAATGGTAATAAAAATGTCAATTGTTAATGTTCATTATATTTACTTTATTTTGTCGCTAAAATCAGCCTTAAAAAATTGGAAATTTCTACCTCAGTCTATCCTTAGCTTTGCAGTACAAATTCAAGTGTTTTCACTTATCACAATTTAGAATTCTTAGTAAATATTTCACAGTAAACTCGAGGAAAAGGCTACCCATAAATTAAAGAGTGATTAAGATACATAAAATTTAACTTTTATTATTTCCTAAATTAAAAATTTTATTTTCCTCTCTGTTTTTTTCTACATGACACCAAAATAAACTAAGTGCAACTAATTAGAGGGTGATAGGTTTATGGACAAAACCTATGGTGATAGGTTTTGTGTGGATCTATAGTGGTGTAAGGCCAGGGGAGGGGGATGTTGAAATTTTCGATAAAGGCAAGATAGATCTGAGTGAGAAGGCAACATTTGAGTGAAGTTATGTAATAAGAGTGTGATCCAAATGAATTTCTGGTACAGGAAAGCTCTAGTAGGAGGGAAGAGCCAGTGCAGGAGGAGGGCCTGATGCAGAATTATGCCTGGAATCTTTGGGGAATATCAAGTTCAGTTTGAACAAATGGGAAACTAAAAGGAGAATGAAGTAAGAGAAGTCAGTGGGAAGTAGGGAGAGAATGGGTGCAAACATTTAGGGCTTCTTAGGTACCTGCTACTGAGAGATAATATATTATCATGGCTGGAAGCGTAGACTCTGCAAAAAGACTTCCTGGCCTCAAATCATATACTACCATTATTAGCCAGAGAGTATGGGTCAAGAAAATGACCCTTTTGTGCTTTAGTTACTCCATTTGTAAAATTGTGATAATGCTGCCAACATAATAAGATTGTTCTTAGCTATTATTTTATACTAGAGACATAGGGAGCCATAGACTTTTTAGCAGAGCAGCAATATAATCTGACTTATTAAAAATTTACTCTGGTTCAAGTATTGATAATATGCAGTAGGAAGGAAGCATGAAAAAGTAAAACTAGGAACACTCAGGAAGCTATTACAATAATTCATGTGAGAGACAATTGAATATCTTGTGCTGATAGTGGGGGTATTGAGAAGTTTTAGATTTTAGACATATGTTGATGAAATGTAAACAGGAGTTAATGACTGATTGGATATGGGACTATGATAAACAAGAGTCAAGGAAAACTTCAGTATTTTTCACCTGAGCAACAGAAATGATGGGACCACCTGAAATGGAGAAGAGTGGTATAGAACAAAAAATGAGATATAAAGCCAGTAAGTTTTGAAAGTAGAAAATTTGAGCTTTCTATCACATACTGATTGGACAGTTGGATATAAATATTGACTAGACAGTTGGATTGTATGAGTGGAGAGGGAATAAGGCTTGAAATATAAATTCTTAAATGTCAGAATATTGATGATATTTAACCCATGAAACTATATGAATTCACGGACTAAATCGACATGCACACACATGCTATATATATATATATGTAATTTCCTAAGGAGATATATACCCACACACTTTCTTGAACATAATTGATGAACTGATGTGTTTTATAATATACACCTGGAAGAAAACCCTTAACAATATAGTGACTTCTGTTATGAATCAGTCATTAAATTATACAAGTTTCTTCCTGGGCAAACTTGTCTTGTATATATTATTTGGCAAGTGGTAGATACTTGAAAAACAGAGAAAGCCAGTATCTATTTCTGAATCATGGCTTATAGCATGAAAGGACAAATTGAGTGAAGGGTCAATAGAGCAGAGCTGAGCACAAGATCTCTCCTGCTGTGAACACAGACTTGCCATGGATGTCACATTCAGCTTCTTGAGTAGCTTCAAAGTGTCACTATGAGCCATCCTCACCATCAACTGAAAAAGACAGCCTCACAAATCAACCAGACCTCTAATGCTGAATTCCTAAGGAGGTGCATGAAAGTAGGTAAAGCTAGAAATTGTTTCTCGGTTTATTACAGAGAATCCGCTAAAGGATAAGCTGGGAGCACAATGTCAAGCAAAAAGATATAACTTAAGACACATTAGAATATTTCCACCTGGTAGATGAGAAGATAGAAAAAAACAGAGTTTATTTTGAGGACTGAGAAAATCTTTGCCTAGTGCAGCAAACCAATAACCAATGTAAATATAGGTCTAAAGGATTGATTGAGATGTGAACAAATATAGTAGCACTAAAAGCTTAGAGATTTTCATAAAGGGTAATGAAAAAGGAAATACACCCCAGTCCTATTTAGTAAGTTCTTTATCTTGATGAACACATATCACTATTAAGAAATATAAATTATGGTTTCTTTATAACATTACTTAAATTGTGTGTTGGACTTCAGTAATAGAATTGCAATTATTTATTTTTATTCTGAAAAACTAGATTACAGATAAAATGATTTAAAAATTTATGCAATAGTTTGCAAAAAAAAAGGGGGGGGCATTCTAAATGCCAGAAGTGAAGAATGCACTGAGCACTAGACAGAGGTAAATAAGATGATACAGCAACAGTCCTGTGAAATTATTGAAATAGTGATGGTTTGAGTACTGTGCTTTCAGGCGTACAAAATTCCTATAGAGTAGATTCTGTCAAAGGCCTTTAGTATTAGTGGTAAGGGAACTAACTAAATCTGCCACCAGAGAAAATTAAGCTTGCCTTTGTCATAACTCTGTGTGGGGCAACAATTCTCACAAGAAATCAAAAGAGTAGCCCTGCAACTTTGATGTGTTTGAACATGAATTTACACTATGCTCATAATATGGGGATATCCTAAGCTGAGAAAGTAGCAATTAAAAAATGATCCTGGTGTCATGAAAATCCTAGGGAGTCTAGAAATCAAATGCAAAATTGTTCTGGAGGGACACATTGGTCCATGTAGGATTTATAAAGGGGAAAATCAAAAGAGGCCAGATTAAGATGAGCTCACAAGCTCAAAATCAGAAATTACAAAGTTCATAGTAAGTGAAAGTCATCAGTCACAAGCACCAGGAGAACTCAAGCTATTGGATTTAAAACCTCAAAGTAAAACCCAAGAGCATGAGATCATGGGATGACAGAAAAACTGCACACACATGTATACATACATATAGCCTAAATGTCTAAAAGGATTAAAGAGATAGCAGTGCCTTCTGCTTACATGCAGTAAGCTTGGGAAGACAGAACCTTAATTTAGCAGTGGGGAAATTTAAGAATGAAGTAAACCTATCCCCATAGAGCTTCCAGAAGCCATACTAATTGGTGGCAGTAAACTCTGAAAGGTAAAGGAAGGTGACCTTTACAGCAGGTGGACTGGTTGAAAGTCTAAGTGAGAAGAAATTATACCCAAGTATCCTCCCCCATTCCAAGCAGGCAGGAGATTGTAACTTCCCTACTTAAGAGAAGACTCAGAATTATACTCTAGAGTGTAAAATATAAATTTTCTTTCTTGGAGGAAAAGTTGAAGCTTGGGAGACAATCACATGAGGATTAAGGAACACCCAAGGGCTTTTTCTGCTACTTGGTATTCTAACTGGGACAAAGGTATTCACACTCAAGGCAGGAGACGGACATTATCTTCTCTACAATATATGGGAAGTCCAAGCAAATGAAAAAATAACTAAATAAAAAATATTATCACCAGGGATTTCTACACTAAGTGCCAGCAAGATCAGTCTACAGTAAGGATAGAGAGGCCAAGTATTCCCACACACCTGTTAGTTGACCTTGCTTTTTAGTATCCCTATCTTATACATAAGATGCTTGATCAAGATCACCAGGAAAGAAAATAATATGAAAACAAACCAAAGCAACTTGAGAGAATCAATTTATTTATGGGGAAGAAATACTGCTATTATCCTTAAAGATATGAGAGAATACTGCATCCTTCAAAAGTCAGATGTAATATACCTTTATATTAATATATAATACATATATATGGCATAAATATATATATGTGTGTGTGTATATATATATATACACTTCTGATACAATGCTGAATAGAAAGCAGACAGTCTTGTTCCTGAGCTCAAGGGGAAAGTATTCGATCTTCCATCGTAAGGAAGATATTTGTTGTAGCCTTATCAAAGATGCTCTATATCAGGATAAGGATGTCTCTGTGGCAGCCAGGGGAGTGCTCCACTCAGAACTCTCTTCAAGAGAGAATCTGTGTTGGAAAGAGTAAAGTTACTTGAGAGCCTCCAATTGCCATAACTTAAGGATCTTCCAGAACATTTTATCAAACCACACTCTTCCCAGACTACTCCCAGCCAATGACTGAACATTGTTCAGGTACTTGAGCTATGATACATATTCCTGCCTAATATGTGATTCCTTAAATGGGACATCTTTGTCCTGAGGCTCTGATCATCCTGGCCAATACTTTGTCAGAGCTGCATTACAGGCTGAAGCTCTTTCTATCCTTCCTTTTCTTCTCTCCCTGCATTTAGGTTTGAGGGTCCATTTTTCTCTATGCTCCATTTTTCCACTACTGCTCCATTTTTCTCTATGCTCCCCAGTGTAGAATTCTATACCTAGTTAAATATCATTTAAAATGGAAACAAAATAAATATTTTATAACATGAAATATGAGATAATTATCTCCAGGAGATCCATACTGAAAAATGTTAAATGTTGTTCTTCAGACAAAAAGAAAGTAACAACCAAATGGAAATAGGGATCTACACAAAAGAATAAAGAGTACTTGGAATAAACATGGGTCAGAAAATAGACTCTGCTTAAATTATACTAATATAGAGTTGTTTTTATGGTCCATCTTATTAATTACCTTAGTTAATTGTACTATGTACACTTGAGAGGAATATTTAAGCTTCAGTGGTAAGTTGTATTTGTCCTTTAGATGTCAGTTAGGTCAATTAGATCCACAGAACTTAAGTTGGTTGATAGTACTGATCAAATATCTGTATCTTTACTCATTTGTCTACACTTTCTCTATCAATTACTAAGAGAGTATTATTGAAATATTTAACATTTATTATGGATTTGTCTACTATTTTTAGCTTTGTCAATTTTTCTTCAAGTATCTTATAGCTCTGTTAGTGGGTAAACACTTAAGATTGTTAGATCTTCTTGAATAATTGATCCTCCTTTAATTATAAAATACCCTTTTTAACTCTGGTAATACATTTGACTTGAAATCTACCTTGTCAGGTATTATTATAGCCACTACAGCCTACTTTAGCTTAGTGTTTTCATAGTATGTAATTTTCAACATTTTAGTTTCAGCCACTATGTCTTTTTTTTTTAATGTGTTTCTTATAAGCAACATATAATGTGGTCTTACTTCATCATCTGGTCTGAAAATCCTTGCCTTTTCATGAAGAATCTTAATTCAAACATATAAAATTAATAATGGATTTGTCTGGGTTAAGACTCCTGTCTTGGTATTTGGTTTTAATTTATCCCATTTGTTTTTGTTTTTGATTTTTTTTTGTTCATCCTCTTGAACAATTTTATACAAGTTTCCTGGTTAAATATTTTATTCTTCTTCATTAACAATCTTGTCTCTTACTTTCCTGGCAATACCTTTTTTTTAAAAAAAAATTTAATTTTTTATACAATTTTTAAAAGTTACTTTCCATTTACAGTTATTACAAAATATTGGCTATATTCCCTGTGTTGTACAATACCTCTTTGATCCTATCTTACACCCAATAGTTTGTACCTCCCACTCCCCTACCCCTACATTACCCTTCACCTCTCCCACTGGTAACCACTAGTTTATTCTCTTTATCTGTGAGTCTGCTTATTTTTTTAATATTCACCAGTTTGTTGTATCTTTTAGATTCCACATATAAGTCATCTCATACCATATTTGTCTCTCTGTCTCACTTGTTTTACTTAGCATAATGCTCTCCAAGTCCATCCATGTTGCTGCAAATGACAAAATTCTGATCATTTTTATGGCTCAGTAGTATTCCATTGTGTGTATATATATACCATATCTTCTTTATCCATTCATCTGTTGATGGACACTTAGGCTGCTACCATATCTTGGCAATTGTAAATAATGCTGCTATGAACATTGGGGTACATGTATCTCTTCAAATTAGTGTTTTTGTTTTTATTTCTTTGGTTTTTGTCCTCTGCCTATTTGTGGTGAGTGTACCCTTTATTGACTTATTATCTATATATTTTTGAGTTTGCTATGCTAGAGATATTAATACATAATAATATGATATTTCATAATCATTTTACAAAACATCAAACCATATCACAGTAAAATATATTTACTTCCCTTCAAATATTTGTGGACATCTTATATTTTACTTCCTTCTGTATTATAAACCCTCTAACATATTTTACTCTAAAGAGTCACTAGGTTTTTAACAATTTAAAAAATATAAAAATACAAATACTAAAACAATGATGTTCTGTTATTTCCCTAGAGATATTCTTTTTCTGGGTCTTCATCACATATATAAATCTGGCTTTTTATCTGTTTTCCATTCCACTTGAAGAATTTAGTTTAACCATTTATTATAGTGCATTCACTAGATGCAAATACTTTCAGGCTTTGTCTGGAAATGTCCTTTAAAATCCATTAAAATTTAAGCAATATTTTTACTGAATATAAAATTGTAGCTAAAAATTAGTATTTATTTTCTATTTATTTATGTTTTATTTTTTATTTATTTATGTTTTCCCTGATGGGATGTTGACATCATTAGTCACTCGTTTTGTTGTTCTACTATATGTAATGAGTATTTTTAGCCTTGTCCCTTAAGATTTATCCTTTTTTGGTTTTAAATAATTAATTTATAACATGCTGGGTGTGGTTTCCTTTGTATATTATTTGCTTGGAGTTTTGCTGAATTTCTTGCACATATACAATAATATCTTTCATCAATCTGGAAATCCCCAACTCTTTATTTCTTCAAAAAGTTCTTCTGGTTTATCCTATCTTTCCTCTCCTTCTTGGATACTAGTTACATACAAGTTTTTCATTTGCTGATGTAACACATATCAGCCATGCTCTATTCTTCTTTGTTTCTCACTCTTTTTTCTCTTTCTGTTCCACTTTGACTAGTTATTTTCAACCTGTCTTCAAGTTTTCTGGCCTTCCTATTTCAAATCCAGTCTGAAGTTAAGGCTATCTAGTGGAAAATATTCAAAATGAAACACAGAGAGGAAAGAATAAGGCAGCACAGAAAGGAGCATTATAGACAAGTGCAAAGTGGTGAAAAAGTTTAGCCTGCATACAATTTGATTTATAGGGGAAAAGGAGAGAAGAAAATGGAGTAGAAGTAATATCTGAAGATATATTCACCATGAATTTTCTAAAACTGAAGAAAGATACCAAAACACAGATTCATAAAGCATTGTGAACACCAAGTAGTATAAATGAAAATAAAATGACATCTATAAACATCATAGTAAAATATTTGGGAAAAACAGGGAAAATATTCAAGAAAACAATTTTTTAAAGACAGTATTTTAAATTAAGAACCAGTAAAACTGACATCTGACTTCTCAGCAAAATCAGTGGAATCCAGAAGACAGTGGAATTATATCATTAAAGCAGTGCAATAAATATAAAATTCTACAAATAGTAATCTTCAAAAATTAAGATATTTTATAATACTTTAAAACAAACAAAAATAAAAGTAATATTTCATCAGCATTCCTATACTACAACACAATTCTGTAGAGTGAAGGAAAAATGATCCCAGTCAGATATGGGGATTAAGGGGAAAAAAGTGTACTTGACAAGGAATTGAATGTCAGGGTAGACAAGTTTGAAATTTTTAAATTAATGTGCCAAGTAGATGAATGGATTGATAAAATGAATTTAAAGCAGACAAAGATAAATTAACAGAGAACTAATATACAAAGAAGATAGCTGTATAAAGGGAATAGAAACAATTATTCTACCACTTTATATTTTTAACTATCCCAACTTTAAAAAGTGATGAGATTATGTGAATTGAAAGGGACCATTCGTTTTCAGGGAAGTGAAATGTTGAGGAGCAATGTCCAGGCTGCCAGTATATTGTTCCAGGGAAAGTTAATGAAAAGTGAAGCAGGTTGAAACCAATCTTATTTTTTTGGTTTTTTGTTTAATTAAAGTGCATTTTAAATAGTTGATCATAAACAAGGGGAAGGGAAGCACAATAGCAAAATAAAAGCAAAACTATCATAGCTTTCTGAAAATCTTCTTCAAAATATTTCTGGTTTAGTACCTTCTGATTTACTCATATCCAAGATGAGAGATGGGTCTCAAAATTTCAAGTTTGTTTTCTTAAGTCCATTAGTGTCCATTTATTGGATTCTGTTGAAATGTGACACTAGTATTGCCCACCCTTACTTAATTGCACTCTCCATAACTACCAGCTGATCTACTTGACAATCTAAAATTGTCATCATTCTTACGATACTAAAGTTTTGACTGCATTTATCTCTACATTCAGTATTTCTCAGGTGGATCAACCTCCCAGAATGCAATGTTACATTATTGGCCCCTCTCACTCACATCCTGTCTTGTTTCTTAAAGTGTCACCACACAGGGACATAAAATAAAAGAGCTACTAATAAAGGATAGGTACAAAATCCATTTTTGAAGAAAAGTGTGGCTGCCATACAGCAGCAATTGCAAGAGAGGTGTGGCTATTTGGGTTTGTAACCAGCTTGAAGGCAGTAGAAAAGCTTTTTTTTTTTCAAGCAGTAAAATTTCTGTATAGATTAATTAGTCAATTGTATCCTTTATTTATTGCCTATAAAATGTATTTATCTATGAAACCTTGAAAAACTGTTTAACACTTTTCATTGTATCTGTGCCTTTGTGTGCCTTAATTTATCATTTTTCAAGTGTATTTAAAATATGTCTTTTATCTCATTTGATTCTTACTCAATGCTCTGAGATAAACTAAGTGTTACTAGCCACATTTTAAACATAAAGAAACTAGAGACTAGTGAGGTTTTAATAGCTTGCCCTGGTGAAAGAAAGAAAACGGGATTGCAGAGGTTGTTGTCATTTCTATTGGGTTGGCCAAAAAGTTCATTTGGGCTTTTCTGAAACATCTACTCCTGCCTCTCTGTCTTAAGAATAAAATGAGGCCAACTGCTTTTTTTGAAACATATTTGGATAAAATATAGATCCAGTTTTTAAAGTCTATACTTCTAATTGCATCTATTGATATTGTCATTTAATTTGCTTTTAGTAGGCTACAGTTTGAATATATGGGAGACTTTTTGTGTATTCTTATGTTTCGATTATTTCCCCCAGGATTCCTTCCTTCCAGAGTATGATCTTATTTAATCAAAGAGAAATAGTCCATCATCTCAGTACTTAACCCTAATATAATGTGCATCCTCAGCAAACAATATATAAAACATGATGCCAATATAATACATACTGGTTTCTATCATGAGAATAATGTTATGGAAAAGTAGCAATGGCAATGTTTTACTGAGTGCTTACTATGTGTCAGAATATTTCTATGTCTTTTACATACATTAGATCATTTAATTCTAAAAAAAAAGAGCAAAATAAATTAGAAAGGTATTATTGTTTGGTATCCATCCTCTAGAGATGAGGAGTCATTGGGAGGAAAGCAAATAATTTGCCCAAGGTCATCCAGCTAGTAAGGACAAGGTTAGGATCAAAACCTAGGCAGTCTGGTCCCTGCTCCTCTACCTTCACACTCATCCACATTTCCATGTCCAGCTCCCAAATCTGCTTCTCCCCAACTTGTCTTATAAGCAGATTGAAAAGGAATTCCTTGATACTCCTATAAAACTCAGCAGTTTCCTCTAGGTTGCAACAAGATGTGTTGTATTTCCTGTTTTTGGCTTCATCACACTAAGCTCCTTGACCTTATTTATACTTTGCAACCCAAGCACATCCCTAGGTAAGAATTCTTACTCAATAAACTATGGTTGAATAATAAATGATAGGATGAACACATTATCAAATTTTATTGAACACCTGCTATGTACTGGGCGTGATCTAGATACAGTGAAAGCAGCATTAAACAAAAAACTAGCAAAATATTTTGTTGCCATGGAGATTATAATTGTTCCAAAGGTCTTAAACAGCTTCATATGATCCTGAAAGACTAAATCCTATTTCAAATTAGTTGAGTTTCCTGGCATCTGAGGCTGAAATAGACAATATTTACTAATTTCAAAATGATGCAAATGTCAGTTCATTTAATTTTTTTAAAAGTCTAAACCTGTGAACCAAGCTTGTCAAGATGGTGCAACATAAGTCTTTCTCCATACAGTTTAATTAGACTTTGTTAAGTAGAGTCATTTGTGCTTTTACTTACCACTTTTTTTAATCCCACATTAAATAGGGCTACTCTGCTGTCCTTATCTACTTTTTCTTTCTGTATTTTGTTTCCACTCTGTATAAACACCTAGTCTTTGACTATTTCAATTCAATCATAAATTTAGTTTAAAAAAATCTTCTTCTGCATGATCAAACCTATTTGAAGTGCAGGAATCAGAAATCATCCTGGTCGATCTTATAGTTTTTGTCAGAACTGAATTTACCTCTGAGAAGGGAGCTAAGTGATTCATTGAAATATTGTAGAGTTGTCTCCTAAAAACCTCAGTATACTTGTGTGATTCAACTCATCACAAAAATCATCTATTATTTAAAAAATATATGTACTTACCAAAGGAAATAATTTATTATATCATCTCTGAATAGATAAGTTCAGTTTTTACTACCTTTAATATCACTTGTATATATATGAACGTTTGCTAATTTATTTATAAAAATACATTTTAAAAAATGCTTTAATTTTTCTATGCTTTGTCATTTTACGTTCTATAGCAATAGGGTGCTACAAACTACGAGCCAAATTATGTGTCTGAATCTACTTAGCGTTTGTGTACTTTCTGTGATACCTTGTGTGTTCTTTCTTTTTAAAGTTATCTGGTTGATTCCCGTTGGTGTGTTGAAAGACTTACCATTTCTCAACCATATAATTTTAGGCCTTTTACTTAATATCGTAATGGCTTATTCCCTACTACCACCACTAATGTAGAGATAATAATACTTGCCTCAAAAGGTTATGGAAAATGTCATCATATTAAACAACTAAATGTGTGAAGTATTGCCTAACATGTAGTTAAGTATTTATTAAATCTAGTTTTATTTTCATATCCTGATTTCATTCATTCATTCATGAAATCTTTTTGGATAACTTTTCATGCCAAGAACTGCATAATGGTTGGAAATTTTAAAAATATATATATATATAATAAAACATTCTCTACTTCATGGTGCTCCCTGGGTATCATAGGCGTTTAAGATGATGACACAATACAATATGCTGAATGTCAGAAGTGGAATTATCTGCAGTCCCAAAGTAGGCCATTCCATGTGTACGGGCACACAAAGAAGGGGCATTGATCCCAGTTAGAGAACTAGAGGGAAAGGAAGGAGAGGAATTGGGATTGGTAGGAAAGAACAAGAAAAGCAGGTACGTAGGATGAAAATGTGGTGACCACTAAAATCGCTGATGTAAATAGAGAAATCTAGAAAGCAGTTGAGATACATGTCAGAATCTAGAGAATTATTCTAAGCATGAAGTATACTTGGAGATGTAATCAACATCTAGAGTGAATAATAGCATCAGGGGAGGAGGGCAAGTAGAGTGAAACAGCCAGTTAGTGGCTAGCGAAGGGAAAGCTAGGGAACCCTAGCCTTTAAGGAGCATGGAGAGGAACTCTTGAAGAGTGAGAGGAGGCAGCCAGAGCTGTCTCAAAACTACATGATGGGGCTTCCCTGGTGGCACAGTGGTTGAGAGTCTGCCTACGAATGCTGGGGACAGGGGTTTGTGCCCCGGTCTGGGAAGATCCCACATGCCGCGGAGCGGCTGCGCCCGTGAGCCATGGCCGCTGAGCCTGCGTGTCCGGAGCCTGTGTCCGCAATGGGAGAGGCCACAACAGTGAGAGGCCTGCGTACTGCAAAACAAAAAACAAAAAAAACAAAACAAAAAAACTACAAGATGGGTATAAAGTTTCCAAATTCATAAGAACTGAGGAGCAAAAAATTTTGCAAAAAGGTCAGTTGATTTATATAAGGATTGAAAACCTTTTCAGATTTAGAATTAGAAGTTCCCCAGAGACTTCATTTTTTTTAGTAGTAATTTTTAAAAATTTTATTGGAGTATAGTTAATTTACAGTGTTGTGTTGGTTTCAGGTATACAGCAGATTGATTCAGTTATACGTATGTTCATTCTTTTTCAAATTCTTCTCTCATATAGGTTATCACAAAATATTGAGTAGAGTTCCTTGTGCTATACAGGAGGTCCTTGTTAGTTATCTATTTTATATTTAGTAGTGTGTGTATGATAATCCCAAGCTCCTGATTTATCCCCCCCCCCATTTTTCCTCTTTGGTAAACATAAGTCTGTTTTCAATATCTGTAAGTCTGTTTCTGCTTTGTAAATAAGTTATTTTGTGTCATTTTTTTAAAATTAGATTCCTTATATAAGTGATATCACATGATATTCGTCTTTGTCTGACATACTTCACTTAGTATGATAATCTCTAGGTCCATCCATGTTGCTGCAAATGGCATTATTTTGTTCCTTTTTATAGCTGAGCAATATTCCATTGCATACATGTACCACATCTTCTTTATCCATTCCTCTGTCAATGGACATTTAAGTTGCTTCCCTGTCTTGACTAGTGTAAATAGTGCTGCAACGAACACTGAGGTGCATGTATCTTTTCGAATTATGGTTTTCTCCAGATATATGCCCAAGAGTGGGATTGCTGGCTCACACATTTGTTCTATTTTTAGTTTTTTAAGGAACTTCCATACTGTTCTCCATAGTAGTTGTACCAACTTACATTCCCACCAACAATGTAGGAGGATTCCCTTTTCTCCACACCCTCTTCAGCATTTATTGTTTGTAGACTTTTTGGTGATGGCCATTGATTTTACATTTCTCTGATAATTAGTGATGTTGATCATCTTTTCATGTACTTTTTGGCCATCTATATGTCTTCTTTTGAGAAATTCCATAATGATGAATATAAAAGCATCAAATCTCTTTGGACAAAAAAGTGTAGAGACTGTGAATGGCCTGTGTAGTGGAAAATACAAAACAGTGGAGGAAAGTGTAAGATATGGCATTCACAAAAACTGATCTAATTATATGCATAGAAGGATGGTTTATTATTGCCAAGTAAAGGACCTGACAATTATCATCCTGTTTTTCTTTCTTTTTATTCTCTCTCCAGAGACTTTAAAATTTGAAAATTTCAGTAAGATTATTTTCTAGATTATTTCAGTAGAGTAAATGTAAACTACTCTCTCAAAACACAAGATAAAAAGAGAACATATAGGTAAATTTTTCCATTTGGGTTATCAGTCAATATTATCACTAAATATTGACCACATGCAATTTAAAAGCCTGTTTCTATATTTTTTCTATTTAATGTTTCTAAATATGAATATGTAAATTGTAAATGTAAATTTTTAAAAATTGTTATTAAATCTAAATATTTTCTGAAAAGTGAAGATATTCCTTTTAAGTTCTTTGCTCAAACTCTCCTATTTGATAAATTCTCTAGTTGGATTTTAATGGAATTTTTCTTCCAAATTGTGCATTTTTCCTATATAAAATTCAGGTCATTATCATTCATTTCTGCATTAAATTTCTTAATCTTTGAAAATTTTTTCATTTAAAAATTAATAACCTATATTCTGTATAAAATTCATATTCAATTTTTCAGAATAAAGAAAAAATTGAGTATTAGGACTTCAAATTGTAAAAATTTACATATACATTTTAAAATGTTTTTCTTTGCTATGATTTTTTCACAATCTATTGTTTTTTTCTTTACATGTACCCACTTACTTCCTGACCTAGTAAGGCAGCTATTCTATTTCATATACAAATGAAGAGAGGAAGGACGAGCAAATCTGAAATGTTAATTGTATGTGCTTTAAAAAGTCAAACAAAAACCCTTAAATGATCTTGGTGCTTAGACTATAAATTCAGTGACCCTATTTTGGTCTTTTTGGTGGTTAGTTTCTTAAAGTCTGAATATCATGTATGCTGAGTTGATAGTTATGGATTTTTTAAAAATCATAAACCACTCAGGTGATTGTGGGCTTCTATACTTTTTCTGCACCTATTATTCCTATATTCTACCCTGTCTTAATTTTTTTTTAAGTTATAAAAGGAATTCTTTGTATCATCTTTTTGTATTCTCTCTCCCACGTCTGCCTCTAACTGTAACCCATTCTCTCTCTATTATCACTTAATTTTAGCCTCTAATTATGTCCCTGCTGTCTTTTTATTTCTCCCTCTTTGTCCATATTAGCCCTTTGAACCATAACTTTCTGAGAAGATGGAAATGCCCTCCATCTGCACTGTTCAATATGGTAATGAGTAGCCATGTGTAAATACTGAGCACCTGAAATGAGGCTAGCAAGTCTGAGGAAGTGAATTTTTAATTTTATTTAATTTTAATTAATTGAAATTTGAATAACTTCACATGGCTAATGGTTACCATATAGGACAGTGCAGCTTTATACCCCTTATTCGTTCTCATTTTCTCATTCTTTCTCCTCTGCCTTGGTATATATTTCTTCTTTGTCTCTGTCTCTAATTCTAACTGTAGTTATTTTTTTTTTCAGAACTTAGGGTCACTTGCTTAACCCAAATGAAAGGCAGAAGCTATACTTCAAGTGCAACCACAAGACAATGATCCTGTTCATAACATTAACTCCTCTTCCAGCACCTCCAGGGGCTGCTGACTGGAGCTGTTTGAATCTTTTGCTGGTTCAGTTGTGATAAACTCTGAGGGGGTTTATCATACACTACTTTTTTTTTTGGTTATTGTTCTTGAACTCCACAAAAATCAGAAGCCATTAGGACACTTTCAAGTTTATGATTCTTGAAGTGAGTTGAAGGCAAGGAAATGTTGCAAATGACTTTAAGCTTGAACAATGTAGGCCTTTACTCTCATGATCTTTTACTCTTTCCAACATTGTTCCTCGCATTATTTGCCCTAACTCACTTATCGATCTTATACATTTTGCATCTCCTTTCAGATACTACTCTATTAAAATACATCTTCAGTCTATTCTTTCAATACTTAAGCCATGTCCAAAATTTGATATATCCCATATTTTAGAGATCAGGTGAAGCCTCAACTGAAGCAAAGACCATTCAGTTTTAACTTTTACAGCATTATTTCTAAAACCACTGTATTATAAAGCTGTTTACTTTTCAAATTCTTAGATCCATGGGAAATTTTATTTTTGCTTATATACATTGTAGGATTTACTGCTTCGTTTAAGAAAAGTTAACTTACTAATCAGGAAAATGAATCAAAAGCCTTTAAGTATTTTGTATAACACTAGTAAGAACAGGCTAAGGATTTTTTAAAAGGGCTGGCTAAGCTTGGTCCCAGAAAACTTGTGAGCACATTACAATTGCATGTTAAATTGTAATCTCTCAGTAAACTGATTCTGTCATTTTAAATTGTGTGAATCTGTGCCTTCCTAATGATTTTATTTTTCTTTGTGATAGAATGCCTCCTTTTCCCTTTCTGTCACATATACATGTGCAGACACACACACAAAGGTTTTCAAATTCTTGTGCTGGATTTGAAAAGCTCTGAAAGCCAACCAAACTAGTTTCACTCCCTTTGAAATAAAATAAGCAACCTGTCATCTACTGAGTTTAAAGCACTATTCCAAAAATATGTTCAATAAAATTTATATGTTTTAAAGTTTAACTTTGGATTTTTTTCTTTTTGTTTTGTTGCTTTTTAAAAATGGAGACATTCATATTTCATGACTATTTTTTTGGAAGAATTTTCAGAAACATTTTAAAGAAGAAACTTTAAATTTAATTCAAAATTAATTTATTTATACATTCACATTTATAGACAAGTTTTAAGATTCCTGAGAAGCCCCAGTTTCCCAAACAATACTAACGCATTTATTTTCACCACAAAATGAAATCGATCCAAAAAAATGACTTTTATGATTCTATAAAACCAATGCTTATCATCTTACCAACAATGACCAAAACTATATTTGCCTCTGAGAGGTGGGATAGGGAGGGTGGGAGGGAGGTGCAAGAGGGAGAAGATATAGGGATATATGTATATGTATAGCTGATTCACTTTGTTATACAGCAGAAACTAACACACCATTGTAAAGCAATCATACTCCAATAAAGATGTTAAAAATAATAAAAGCTAAAGTGATATACACAGTGTTTCACTGCTCCAACTTCAGGTAGTGGGTAAATAAGAACGACAGTAAAATACAGTGTGTGACAGGATGAAGTCAGGTAACAGGAATCCAGTAGATCTTACTGAAGTCACCATTCATCCTGCTTATACAGGTAACAAAGCTTGGCTGACATGCAGGTGATAGATGGCTGGCTCTATCCACTCACTGAGTGGAACATGTAGATGAATAATCGTGATTCAGATCTGTGCCTTAGTTATTCAACAAGTTACTCTGTATAGTGATTTTGGGGGGTATCTTGTGGGTATCACAAGAATAAACACAAAAGTAAAATCTGCCAATATTAAATATGTAAATTCTAATTTTTTCTTATCTGGACTATTGTCTCCTGTAAATAAGAAAATTTAAAAACTGTCAGTGTTGGCTAAGAGAGTTTCATATATACTGTATCCATACTTTTTGTGCTCTTATTGTTGTTTTAAGATTTTATGATTTTTCTTGTTTCTGTTAACTCAGGCCAATTAAAGCAATTCCTTTTGTGGGCATTTGGGTCATTGTTTTCAAGTTTATTGATTCAATCGCATTCTATAAATATTTGTGAAAAATCACTTCTTGTCATACTCCATGCCAGATGCTGGCAAAATAAAGATAAATGAGGCACAATTACTATGGTGAAGGAAGTAACTAGATACCATAGTAGATGATGGAGTTCTACAACTTGAGTATGGAAGAGGGCTGCAGTCTGTAGTACCTTATTACCCACAGAATTATGAAGACAGAACACATCAGTGTGGAGATTTTGGTGTGTATATTAGATGTCACCTCCAGAAAGAATTGCAGTCTTTTTTTCCAGTTTGCCTGGTGCTATTAAGAAAGTACAGATCCACTGAATTCTGAATACTAATCTTGTGACAAGTACTTTCAAATGTATGACAACTATAGGTTTCATGTTGTGGACAGCTTGGCTACAAAACACTAAATAAATGGAGAGCCTAAGTATAGTGACACTAGGTGGGAACACTTAGGCTTTCCTGAGAGTAGAGTAATGAGTATCCACACAGATCTGCATTGCTATCAAGGAGCAAGGCTAACAGTTTCATTGATGTCACTCCCCACTCCTTGATTGCAAGTCTGTTAAATAAAACAATGTAGGCTGTCTTGGACACATCATGTGCTATGTAAGATATTAAGTTTCAATTCCTTGTCCCATAAAGTTGACAGGTTCTTATATTATACCATAAAAAATCCTCTGTCTCTAGCAGAAACCAATCGACATATAGGAAAGAGAAGATACTTAATATTATAAAAAGAATGTAAAGTTAAAGGCAATGTAGTAAAGAATTATTGGCAAACAGTTGCTATTTGTGTTGATCTTTCCTTTCTTTCCAAGTTTTGATTTTAGATTTTAAGGATTTTTAGGTTAGCAACATCATATCTAGGTTTTCTCATATTTTTGTATATCAGCAAGATTTCACACTTCTTGATATGTTATGATTTTAGACGTTTGTGCTTTAAGAGTCCCCCCAAAATGTATCTTGGGTATTGAAATTCACAGAACAGGGACCATGTCTTATTTTTTTTTGTATCCCTCACAGATTGCTTTGTAAATAACTATTTATTTACTAAGATATAGGGTTTACTAAATAATATCTGAATGACAAGTCAAAAATAAGTAGTTTTTTTTTCTAATTTGTCCAGGCACTTAGGAAAAATTCTCGCTAACAATTTATAGCATAACACCAAATGTAACACGTAGGGAACATAATGCATATTTAAATGCTATGTAAGCGGGATTAGACATGAATTATCTGTGGAAAGATCATGTTTTCCTTAATTTACAATCCCTAGGTACATATTATTTATTATATGTGAAACAGTGTTCTAACACACTGTTTTTCCAAATAGTCTGAGACTTGGTAGGTAAATTAAATTTCACTGGTGCTACTTTCCTAGTGATGGCTCACACTCCTGTTTCTTGAATTCAATGCTGCCCACAACCTGGGGTTATGCTTTTGTTATTTGATAAAGCAATGACCATGTTATTGAGGAATAAACATCTAAGTCCCTAAAATAAGCTCATATTTTTCTCCACTTACCCCAAACATAACTACCGTGTAATATAATAGATGCTGAAGAACTGAACATTTCCCACTGACCCTTGCTAAACACTAGACCCAACTATTCCTCACTACCCCTCTTTTTTAAAATTAATTTTTTATACTGGAGTATAGTTGATTTACAATGTTGCATTAGTCTCAGGTGTATACCTATTCAGTTATACAAATACATATATCCATTCTTTTTCAGATTCTTTTCCCATATAGGTTATTACAGAATATTGAGTAGAGTTCCCTGTGCTATACAGGAGGTCCTTGTTGGTTATCTATTTTATATATAGTAGTGTGTATATGTTAATCCCAAACTCCTAATTTATCCCTACCCCACCACGTTTCTCCTTTGGTAAGCATAAGTTTTCAAAGCCTGTGAGTCTGTTTCTGTTTTGTAAATAAGTTAATTTGTATCATTTTTTAAGATTCCACATATAAGTGATATCATATGATATTTGTCTTTATCTGACTGACTTCACTTAATATGATAATCTCTAGGTCCATCCATGTTGCTGCAAATGGCATAATTTTGTTCTGTTCTATGGCTAATATTCCATTGTATATATATACCACATCTTTATCCATTCCTCTGTCAGTGGACATTTAAGTTGCTTCCATGTCTTGACTATTGTAAATAGTGCTGCAGTGAACACTGGGGTGCATGTATCTTTTCGAATTATGGTTTTCTCCAGATATATGCCCAGGAGTGGGATTGCTGGCTCACATGTTAGTTCTATTTTTAGTCTTTTAAGGAACTTCCATACTGTTCTCCATAGTGGTTGTACCAATTTACATTCCCACCAACAGTATAGGAGGATTCCCTTTTCTCCACACCCTCTCCAGCATTTATTTTTTGTGTGTAGAACTTTTGATGATGGCCATTCTGACCGGTGTGAGGTGATACCTCATTGTAGTTTTCATTTGACCACTCCTCTTGTTATACCCAAGTTGACTCACCAACAGAGGCTAAGCCTGGCTTCAGACATAATGTCTTTATATATGATCCTGTATTTGTCATAACCACATACAAATACTCAGAACAAACAAATCTGACTGATCATCTTCAATCTAAGGTATATAGATTTGGCTGAGAATCAGAGCATGGCCAAGGAAGACAGAAGGAGAAACCAGAAAGTAGTTAGCTGAAATACAGGGCAAAGCTGATGAAATTGGAAACTTGAATTTATGTGGTTTTCAAGGTCACATATAATCTTTATCAAAATTGTCTATATTGGTTGCTGAGAAGTTATTAACAAAGATTGAAATCAGATATATATATATATTAATCTATATGTATCCCCTTTTCTATAAGTTATTTACATGTTAAAATGACCAAAAATTTTTGTTATATAAAGGAATGATCAAGGTTGAATCTGGAAACAATTTTAACTTTTATCTTTTGCACCCTCCTATATAGTAATATACACATATGTATATCTTTATTTTACCATGTATATGTTTATATACATATATGTACATATATAAAATATATCCATATGTGTGTCTATATACACACACATATATGCAAAGATGCACATTTTCTAGAAATATATCCCAAAATTTCTATCCCTGTGCTTCTCCTAAGTGTATAGTACCCCAAGTTAGTTTTCTTTGACTCTTAGAAGCATGTAATCTGTTGGAAGAGAAGATATTGCATTAATAAGTAATTTTTATCTTTAAATGTATAACTTCCTATGGATACTTACATTTGTATACTCAAAAATAGTTCAAGTCAACAAAACCCAGTAGCAAAAACTACAGTTGATGGCCAGATCTTGTTCCGTAATACCATTCTCCAAAATGCAACCAGTACTCTTTGGAGAAATGGCTGTTTCTAGGACTGGGACAGAAAATGTGTATGATGATTGTAGAGTATTTTGTAGTGCCAGAGAGTAAGGAAGTGACACACACACACACACACACACACACACACACACACACACACACACACACACACAATGATGAAGAAATACAAAAGTGATACAGGGGCCAGCCAAAAGACCTGGCACAATTTGAGAAACAAAATAGAATACTTTTAGATTATAAGGTATAAAATATCCATGCATTCATGTTGATATAAAGAAATGGTTGAATAAATGAGGAATAATAGACAAATTTCCTGCACAGAAGAATTTAAAACCATTTATGTAGATATGCTACCCTTCAGAAGGTACAGATTAACTCCCCACAGCTTAAGTGTGAGCTGTGCATAGTGACTGTTTTCAGGAGTACAGTATGGAAAGGGAAGAAAGTTACTTGACAGTGGAGAAACCTAATAAACACTACCTCAAGTTACATGAACAAGGTTAGCATCAAAAATGGTGTCATATTGACAGTATATACTCATGAAGCAATGTGCTAAGGATGGCATTTTACTTCTGAGATCTTCCTCCAAAAAATACACAACCCCAGTCTAATCATGGGACAAAAGTCAGACAAATCCCAATTGAGAGACATTCTACAAAATGGTGAACAGTAATCAAAACTGTTAAGATCATCAAAACCAAGGAATGTCTGAGAAACTGTCATAGACAAGAGGACTCTAAAGAAACAACACTATTAGATGCAAGATGGTATCCTGGATGAAATCCTGAAACTGAAATGGGGCATTAAGAAAAAAATGAGGAAATCATAATAAAGCATGAACTTCAGTTAATAAAATATATCAATATTAATTGTGACAAATGTATCATACTAATATAAGATTTTAATAATATGGGGGACTGGGCATGGGGTATATGGGAACTCTTTATCTTCACAATAATTCTGTAAATCTAAAATTGTTCTAAGTTTATTAACACAAATAACTCAATTTACCAGAAAAATTATATTTATATCAGTCCTTAAAGCATATTTTTGTGTATATGTATTAGTTCATAATGTTATTTGCTTTCACCCACTATTCCATATCCCTTGGGGTATAGTATGCTTTTCTTCTGCACAGATTAGGGATTTGCCTTTGACTTGGTTTGTTCAATGATCTGTGAGTGGTGTTGGTTCTTGTGTGGTTTGGCTTGAACTCTTTTACTCCTGGGTCGACCATGAAAGTAATATCCCTGGGTAGTGCTTGCCCACGGAGAATGCGAACACATGTGGAATATATCTGAACCCTACTCAAATCCCAGAGCCAAGTTGAGCTCACTGAAATATGATGCAGTGTCACCCAGTTGTTAAACAGACCATGAGTAGAAGAATAAATGCTTGCTAGATAGGCCACTGAATTTTCTGGTGGCCTGTTAGTTTATTGCAACAATAACAGAATAATTTAGTGTGTAACACAAATCTTCATGGAGATGACCGTTGCTCTTTGCTGTAATGTATGTGCATCCCTATTAATTGTGTGTGTGTGTGTTCAGTATGAGCACAAGTCAAATTTCTAAAAAACTTGTTCTACTGGGAAAATGCCAGCTAAGTGTATAATACTATTATAACTAGTATTCAATAAATCAGTAAAACCATATGTAACTGACATACTTTGATTATAGTCTTTTATTTAGGAAATAATTTTAGTTCATCATAGTTACGTGGTTTTTTTATTCAAGATTTTGTGAAGCAGACCCAGTCCAATTTCACAGTCATGCCATTTGTAAAATGGTGTAATCCAGTGAATTATGAATGTTGGAATGGACTCATATATTAGGGGCTCTCTCTCTCTGTGAATATTGAAATGTATTTTGCTGATATAAGTGATAATTGTTTAAAAAGAAATTTAACAGCATCAGCAGTAAATGAAGTACTATTTGAATATATGTATATGTCTTGATTTTTTAAACACATGGTGCATACCCACGATATGTTTTTGTGCATATATAACGTCATGCATTTAACACACAGAGATATATAAAATCTCATGTATGCCTCCCTCCAAATATGTATAAATGAGTAAATACCTAGGCAGTGAGCTAGATGGCGATATAGCATATAAAAATGTAATTTTACTTTAGAATCCATGGATTATGACCCCATAGGTCTAGGTCTTGAGAAACTCTAGCAACAATAGTCTGTATGAAATGCATTAAGTATTATTTTTCTCTTATTGAATAGAATTTAATTGTAAATATATGGAATATAATCTTCCTGAGTCACATAAAAATGGCACTGATAGTAAAGGAAAAAGTTTTAGCAAAGAGTATTTCTGTTATGCTCCTTATATGTTGAAACATTTTTCATAAGAGTTTATATAGTTAAATACTGAACTATCAAAATGTGTTATTTTTGGCAATGTGCTTTGCTGATGAGATAAGCATATGTTTATTGTTTTAATTTATATATTTCACTTTTTATTTTTACAAGCTTCTTTCTTTGAATAATGAAAAATATTGGGGGCATAATATTTAACTTAATATATGATATTACGTTGAATGGCAAGTAAAGTGTTTAAAAGTTTTTCTTACTGTGGTTATTATATTAGCCATAATTTCAGGTTTCAGGGCCAAAAGAAGGATATCCTAAAAAGCACAGAATGTTTCATAGCTTTCCATCCTTCTTAACCTTCTACATTGTCCTCCTGGTAACACATCACCTGTCAGGAGATCATTAGGCAAATGCAGATAGTTGGCAATTTTGATTAAACGTGAAAAAAACTATTTTGTAAAGAAATAAAAACATGTATCATAGTGGACTAAGTGTCCCTAATAACTGTGAGTAGGTTGACACATATAGTAACTAGAAAATGACTCTAAAATAAGACATTCTGTACACACACAGACACACACCCATAATTCCATTGATTTTTAAGTTACATGTAGCATCCTGAAGGAAAACTAACAAGAATAGTAAGTCAATACTTTTACAAAGGTCTGAAAATTTAAGGGACAAACTTAACAGTAATATCCAACATCAAATGTATGTGTGCAAAGCATTTCCTGAACAGAAAGGAAAGAAAAGGCATGGTGAGAATAGGTTGAGGATGGAATAATAATATTTGTGGACAGGGAAATTATTTGTCCAGTACTGTGTTAGTTTTCTTAATATTGACTATAATTGTATCAAAACTCCTTTCATATTTATTTTCTAGCCATCTTTCAAATATGCCACTGAGAATTATTCTATTCCCAAAGTGATTTTCAATGTGTTTATTGAGATGTCAAATACCATAAAATTTGTGGCCCTTGTTTTCTAACAGTCACCATCGTGGAGGGTAAAAGTAGTTGGCTCTGTACTTTCATGATGCTGGATGTCAGCAGTGGAGGATTCCATGCTTTATAGTAGGAGATATGAACCTCCCTCCCCATTTTTTTAAAAATATTTATTTATTTATTTTTGGCTGCGTTGGGTCTTCATTGCTGCACGCAGGCTTTCTCTACTTGCGGCAAGAGGGGGCTACTGTTCGTTGCAGTGCACGGGCTTCTCATTGCGGTGGCTTCTCTTGTTGTGGAGCACAGGCTGTAGGTGCACAGGCTTCAGTAGTTGTGGCACGTGGGCTCAGTAGTTGTGGCTCGCGGGCTCTAGGGCGCAGGCGCTCAGCAGTTGTGGTGCACGGGCTTAGTTGCTCCGTGGCATGTGGGATCTTCCTGGACCAGGGCTTGAACCCGTGTCCCCTGCATTGGCAGGCGGATTCTTAACCACTGCGCCACCAGGGAAGCCCTCCCTCCCCATTGTTTTTACCCACTCTGTTATCTTATCACTCTTAGTCTTCAGTTGGCTCTATACTTAGGGCCACACGGAGACAATTCAGGTATCCCTTTTAAGTTGCACCCTATTAACAGAGCCTACTGAATTGAGAAGTAGGAGTGTAAGGCCAATTAATAATCAAATGCTTTTGCTTTTTGTTTTTGTTCATGTTTGATGTTTTTCTCTGTTGAGAATCTCAGGAGAAGGAGTGTTGTCTTATCTGGTAACAATCCAGTATTCAGTAGTCTTAGGATCATCATATCTTATATTACATTTTGCCTAAAATGTATAATTGTGGGCTCTAAAAATAAATCTAAGATTAAAATATGATTGAAGTAAAAAATATATATATAAACAACATTTTTGAATGCTGTCAGAGACAATTTTCTTAAATAATTTTCTCTAAAAGAGAATAATAATGGTGGTTGAAAATGTTGTTTCATGATCCAGGCAACGCAGGAAAGCAAAATTTTAGAATTGCTTAGAAAATAACACATTGATTAGAATTAAAAATTTTATTTTCTGCTTTTTAAAAAAATTTTGGGTTTTAGTGTCTTCACTCCTTTATGTCTTGCTTACTTTTGACTTTTTCTTTTTACCTGGATTCAGTTGTCATCTCCTAGATGAACCAATCTTGCTTACCTAAACAAGTTATACTTAATTAATTGTAATATTTGTACTAGTGTTATAAGCTGAACTGTGTTCCTCCAAATTCATATGTTCGAGTCCTAACCTCCAGTACCTCAGGAAATGACTATATATGGAGGTAGGGTCTTTAAAGAGGTAGTTAAGTTAAAAATGAGGCTGGTTTGGTGGGCCCTAATCTATTCTGACTTGTGTCTTTATAAAAAGAGGAGATTATAACATACAGAGAGACACCAGGGGCACATGTGCACAAAGGGAAGACCAGGTGAAGACACAGAGAGAAGGTGGCTATTTGCAAGCCAAGGAAAGAGATCTCAGAAGAAATAAGACCTGACCATATATTGATCATGGCTTCTAGCCTCCAGGATAGTGAAAAAATAAATTAGTCTTCTTTAAGCCACCTAGTCGGTGGTATGTTGTTATGGCAGCCCTTGCAAACTAATACAAATAGTAAGCATTAACCTTAACATTTTGGAATGTTGACTAATACTTTATGCATTTTACGAGTCAATGCTCATGTGAAAAGTAGTTTTTCAATCACATAGCACATTTCTCTTCTTAGGAAATAGTAAGATGGGCTGTTTTGCCCAAGAATCATGGTAGTTCAATATTACTGGCATGGTGCACATTTGATCATGCTCTTGAGTTTCCTCCAGTTAAATATTATGAAAATGTAGATGTCCAACATGACTAATGATATCACTAGTTTATTCCTTTTGTATGTCCTGAATTTACATTTTACAATTTGATTGTATTAATCAGTAAATATATATATATATATATACATTTAAAAAATTCTCTCTCTATATATAGATATAGATAGAGTTTTAATACTTTCAAAGCAAACGAAAACCCTGCCGCCCTCCACATAAAAGAGTTTGTTTCCTTATTGAACAATTTGTTTTCTGCTTTGTTTACTAAGTTCCTAAAATATCACAATAATATAAGGCAGGTCATAGAGGAATTAATTTCTAATATAGCAAAATTAACTTTAGTGTTAAATAAAACCCACCAATATTCATTCATTTATTCAAAAAAATACTCAGCACCTCTTAGGTACTAAGCACTGTGTTTTACATTGCAGATACAATTTTGAACCAGACAGAAATGGCCCCTAATCCCCTAGAGTACAAACCATATTGACTGAATAGAGTGTGATTTTCTTTTCCCGACACTGATAAGTAAAAAAGTTTTGAAACAGTGCCATTTATTAATAGTCTTTTATACCTAATGATTATCTAATTTATACGTGTACCTCAGAAAATCAAACATTAATAATTTAACCTGTTATTATGATTTAATAGAAGAGATTGCAAAATTTGGAACGAAGACATTCCTTAGTTTACAACCTAGCTTTGCTGTGTCATAGTTTTATTATTTTGGGCAAATTACTTAAACTATTCAAACCTGTTTGCTTATGTGTAAGCCCTCATTATTAATATTTACTTTGAAGCTTGACTTAAAGTCAGAGATCATAAGAAGTACATGGTGGGCCTATAATAATTATTACCTTTATTTTTATATTAAAATTAATAGTATTAGGTTTAATCAGATAAAATTATGTCAGAACACATATGTCAGAATTACTTTCAAAGCAATCTTGGGTTCCAGATCAAGCTACTTGTTTTTTGATGGTCAGGCTTTTAACCATTGTGCATTTTACTTAGCAAATATATAAATTTTTTAAGAGACAAACAAAAAAACCTTTTATTATATTCACCAGAATTAAACACAGTATCCGATATGGCAATATGGTTCCAGTTTTTCATTTCCAAGTGTCATTCTAACAAGATTCAAATATAATATTTGTTAGTGAGGTTCTATATAAATTCACTAATGAGAACAGTTGTGTTGTTTTAGCTTAATTTTTTTTCTGCCTCACATTGTGCCTGAGAATTCTTTTTTATTCTTATGGTGTGTGTGTGTGTGTGTGTGTGTGTGTGTGTGTGTTCATGCATGCATGCATGTGTTTGTGTGTGTTTAGTGTCCTGTTCTGATTCTATTACCCTAGGGCTTGATTTTCTTTTGTGAGTTTTGAGATTCCGTAGAAAGAAGACTGCTTTCAACATGTAAATGCTTCTGCCACTTTACATTTAGTGAAGCAGGTCGTTTTAGCTTCCTTCCTGCAGTAAGATTCATTATTTTAGTGAGTTTTGACATAGGCTCTGATTGGTTAAAAAATCCATGTTCATCATTTGCAGTTTTACTTTTGTTTTGGTATTAGGAAGAATATAGAACATATTCAGCAGTAAAACCCTAGTCAAGTGATTTAATCTGTAAGAAAAATAAGCCTTACCTTGAAATGCTTTTAAATATGTTTTTTGTTTATTTAGGGGTTGGAGGAGGGAAAGGTCACTGTTAATAGAGAGCTTTAACCAATTCTGACAAATCTGTAAACTAAAATGATGGTTCATCATAAGATTATGAAAACTCCTAAAAAGGACACAATGAAATATTTAAACTTTCTACTTTAGGATAAATGGTATTAAATCATGACCCTCATAGTCATCCTACATAAAGTTATGCTGCGATCACTGATCTTTCCTCAATCTCCTCTGGAAAGTGGTATCAACAACATTGACACATTAAAAAAGGAAAGATAAACCCACTAGCATTTGATGAGTTAATGTGATAATAATTGGCATTATGCTATTCATTTAGAAGTATTTAGAAAAAGAGTAAAAACCTGCAGAAACCTATCACCTTTATATGAGGCTCCCAAGCTGTCTCTAAGCAGACTGGCTGTGCCTCAGTGGTCACATGAAGCCCCCTTTGTCATATGACTTTAGGGGCATGAACATATAACTACCCTCTTGAAAACTGTATCTGAATTTAAGTTTTAAATGATACTAATTAAAATGGTACTAATTAAACGTAAATGGTACAATTACTCTCACAAGAATAGGTACAAAATATTTTTGAAGTAATCTGCACTTCTCAAATTTAGGACTATGTTTCTAGTTATTTTTGTATATTTTCTTGAACATTCTTGTTTTTCTTATCTTCCAAATGATGCGCCACTGGTTCTTTTTTTTTTTTATCTTTATTTTTGGCTGCGTTGGGTCTTTGTTGTTGCGCGTGGGCTTTCTCTAGTTGCAGCGAGCGGAGGCTACTCTTTGTTGTGGTCCGCAGGCTTCTCATTGCGGTGGCTTCTCTTGTTGCAGACCATGGGCTCTAGGCATGCGGGCTTCAGTAATTGTGGCATGGGGGCTCAGTAGTTGTGGCACATGGGCTTAGTTGCTCCGTGGCATGGGAGATCTTCCCGGACCAGAGCTCAACCCCATGTCACCTGCATTGGCAGGCGGATTCTTAACCACTGTGCCACCAGGGAAGTCCCATTCCACTGGTTCTTGTTTTGGATTTTCATATTACCATTACTCGTTTTAGTGACTCTAATTCTTATTGAAAAAATTAAAAAGCTACATACCCATTCCTAACAAAAACAATTGGACTTCCCAAAAAACATAAATGGACTCCATAGATCAAGAATCCCAACTTTGACAACCTTTAATAAACTTAGAAAATGATAACCCATTTGTCTTAATATATTTATTCTAATATTTTCTACAATATACATTTTTGAGGCTGCTAAATACTCTGTGTGTGTGTGTGTGTGTGTGTATACACACACACACATATATATTTCTGAGATTAAATTTGACCAGCTCCTAAATCTGAGACTTGGAAGATTTGGATATACTTTTCTCTCTCTCTTTTTTTTTTTTTTTTTGCGGTATGCGGGCCTCTCACTGTTGTGGCCTCTCCCATTGCAGAGCACAGGCTCTGGACGTACAGGCTCAGCGGCCATGGCTCACGGGCCCAGCCGCTCCACGGCATGTGGGATCCTCCCGGACCAGGGCACAAACCCGTGTCCCCTGCATCGGCAGGCAGACTCTCAACCACTGCGCCACCAGGGAAGCCCCTACTTTTCTCTTTATGTTAGAAGATGAAAGTCCCTTTGCATGCCGTGGAAAAATACACAATTCCCAGGCTTTTAAAATACTATATCCCATATAGTAGTATTTATTGATTTATTACAATATAACACAATTTCCACTTCATTGAGTGGACATTTATTACTATCTAGCCTTCAAGTTAATTTCAGTGATATTATTAGGTCAGTTTTAACTTTTTGCACAAAATGTGAGCCCATATCCATTATTGGATGTCATTAACGTATCTAAAGGTGTAATCTGGCCATTGAATGTGAAAATAGGTATGCTTTTCATCGCCTGTCAGTGCTATTAAACTACAGTATTTTTCACTTCCATAGTAATTTAACTGTATTTTTTTACTTGATGTTTCTACTATGATTTTTTTTAATTGAGCTTCATACTATGTCTGCCATCAAATTTCATCCAAAAACCTATCTCTGCCAGACTCAAATGGATACAACTATTTTCCTAGAAAAAATGTGAGCCTGGAATATGTCCACTTTGCTTCCGTTTGAACTAATCTAAGCTTTTATGATTTTAAAGTTCTCCATGGATATTCTTGGGCATGTCAGAGATCTTTTACCTTTGTTCATCAGTATATGTTGCTGTGAGTTGGTTCTGGTTTGTTAAGCACTTTAAAGAAATGGAAAACTTTAAATTCTACAGGGTTAAGAAAGGGAATCTTATAGAAGAAAATATGCTTTACTGTTATCCATGAATTTAATCTTTATCTTTTAAATATTTATTATTTATACTAAGTGAATTTAACAATATATGTGATCAATAATGAACTTTTAAATATAGAAAGATGTGTGGAGAACATGAACTGAACATTTTATGGCTATTTGACCAATGTGAAACTATCCCTGGCTAAAGAAATTTCATTTTCTGGCTCCTAAATCTTGAAATAAAGAATGTTTAACATAAAAACATCTTTATAATTGGCTCTAATATGGGCAGAAGGAGACCGAACACACAATTAATACATAATCTCAATTTAGGAATGATTTCAGAAATTTCTGGAAAAACAAGTGATTTCACAAGAAAAATAATAGTTGTAGAGCATCTTGGTCTGATTTCTCTGAGCTTTATTTGCAAAGGAAAGAAGTTATGAACGACTGTTGAAAGAAGGTAAAGTCCTATCTGATCCAAAAAGACTAAGCTTCCTGAAACACTATTTTTTATAATACAGTCAGGCCACCATTCAGTATGGTGTTAAAATAACAATCTGAACTCTTTTATTTAACTGAATATTCGCAAATAATAGATTTTCCTGTGACCTCACCAAGCTCTACAATGTCAAGGCTACCTCCTTAAGAAAGGAGGCAGAATTAATGCCCAAGCATGCCTTCCAGTTATATCTCACTTTGGCTTTCCTGTGTCCAAGGAAATACATTTCTGTCTCTTGTACCCTGCTTTGAGTGGCATTAATTTCTATTGATTGATTATTCCATTTCTAATTATTTCCATAAATGATACAGGGAAAAACATTAAATACATTTTATCTTCTAATTTGTGTCTGTAAGATATTTCGAGTAATCCACCTATTTGTTATTTGTGTTAAAATTTGACAGGTCAATTTGCCCAAATAAGGGTAACCTGGATGCCTCAGGATCTGAAAATAATATCAAATGAAAAATGATTTAAGAGTTGGAAAAGGCATTTAATCAAAAATCATGTGACATATATGGACACCTTATCTTTGATAAGGGTGCCAGGAAAGTACAGTGGAGAAAGGACAGCCTCTTCAATAAATGGTACTGGGAAAACTGGACAGGTACATGTAAAAGTATGAGATTAGAACACTCCCTAACACCATACACAAAAATAAGCTCAAAATGGATTAAAGACCTAAATGTAAGGCCAGAAACTATCAAACTCTTAGAGGAAAACATAGGCAGAACACTCTATGACATAAATCACAGCAAGATCCTTTCTGACCCACCTCCTAGAGTAATGGAAATAAAAACAAAAATAAACAAATGGGACCTAATGAAACTTAAAAGCTTTTGCACAGCAAAGGAAATGATAAACAAGACCAAAAGACAACCCTCAGAATGGGAGAAAATATTTGCAAATGAAGCAACTGACAAAGGATTAATCTCCAAAATTTACAAGCAGCTCATGCAGCTCAATAACAAAAAAACAAACAACCCAATCCAAAAATGGGCAGAAGACCTAAATAGACATTTCTCCAAAGAAGATATACAGAATGCCAACAAACACATGAAAGAATGCTCAACATCATCAATCATTAGAGAAATGCAAATCAAAACTACAATGAGATATCATCTCACACCAGTCAGAGTGGCCATCATCAAAAAATCTAGAAACAATAAATGCTGGAGAGGGTGTGGAGAAAAGGGAACACTCTTGCACTGCTGGTGGGAATGTGAATTGGTTCAGCCACTATGGAGAACAGTATGGAGGTTCCTTAAAAAACTACAAATAGAATTACCATATGACCCAGCAATCCCACTACTGGGCATATACCCTGAGAAAACCAAAATTCAAAAAGAGTCATGTACCAAAATGTTCATTGCAGCTCTATTTACAATAGCCCGGAGATGGAAACAACCTAAGTGCCCATCATCGGATGAATGGATAAAGAAGATGTGGCACATATATACAATGGAATATTACTCAGCCTTAAAAAGAAACGAAATTGAGCTATTTGTAATGAGATGGATAGACCTAAAGTCTGTCATACAGAGTGAAGTAAGTCAGAAAGAAAAAGACAAATACCGTATGCTAACACATATATATGGAATTTAAGAAAAAAAAAAGGTCATGAAGAACCTAGGGGTAAGACAGGAATAAAGACACAGACCTACTGGAGAACGGACTTGAGGATATGGGGAGGGGGAAGGGTGAGCTTTGACGGGGGAGAGAGAGTCATGGACATATACACACTAACAAACGTAGTAAGGTAGATAGCTAGTGGGAAGCAGCCGCATGGCACAGGGATATTAGCTCGGTGCTTTGTGACAGCCTGGAGGGGTGGGATACGGAGAGTGGGAGGGAGGGAGACGCAAGAGGCAAGACATATGGGAACATATGTATATGTATAACTGATTCACTTTGTTATAAAGCAGAAACTAACACACCATTGTAAAGCAATTATACCCCAATAAAGATGTTAAAAAAAATCATGTGACATAAAAACCATGACTTTTTATCATCTGGAATCCTAAATTCCTGCTTCCAGCTCCACTATCTAGAGCCAAACCTGGCTAGTTCAAATCAGACAGGTTTAATTTTTCCCATATTGTGGAAGAGATACTCATATGCCTAAGAAGTTCATAAAAGACTGATGCAAAATAAAATCTTACCACATGGTGAGGGACATGAATATATCCTGATAAATTGTGGGAAGAAGGCAGAGGTTAAGCAAACAGTAAAATAGTGACCCCGTCTGCTCATATTACCTATGTAACTTGGAAGAGAATTAAAAGTTATCAAATGCTTTACAGAACATTGTCTTTAATATCCTATTCAAAATCAGTGCTTCAACTTGTCTTAGTAACAGAATATCTATTCCCATTTCCCAAATCTATGTTATAGAAAGGCAGCAGGGCTCCATGCACTTAAACACAGCTGTACAATAATACTTATTGGTTTACTATTCAGTATTAGCCACCTGAATAATATTTGGGCTTTCTTAGAAGCTCGATTTGGTTTTAGTATATATTACACTAAAGACACAAAGTTAAAATGTTGTATTCTAAAGTCATTTGAAATAATTATCTTTTGTGCATGTATGTTTAGGTCCCCAATATGATATATGGTTGGATTAATTTATTTTAGTTAGTTTTCAGTTAGAGGAAATTGCTTTTGTAATTAATTTGGTTTTTATTTTTTTAATTGAAATACATTTAACATACATTGTTTAAGATGTATTACATGTTAAATATGTATTGTAATATGACTGACATTGTAGTGATAATTAGTAGCTCTTTCACATCACATAAGTATTTCTTTAGTTGGAATAATTAAGATAAGTTTGATGATTATAATACAGTATTGTTGTCTATATTGACTATACTGTGCACTAGATCTCTAGGGCTTATCTACTACTGGTTGCAAGTTTGTACCTTTCAACAACATCTATCCTATCCCTCCCACCTCCATTCTTAGCCCCACCCCCTGGTAACCACCATTTCACTCTCTGTTTTTACAAGTTTGGCTTTTTTAGATTCCACATATAAGTGATATCATATGGTATTTATCTTTGTCTGACTTGTTTCACTTAGCATAACATTCTCAAAGTCTATCCATGTCACACATGGCAGAATATTCTTATTTCTCATGGCTGAATAATATTATATATATATATATATATATATATATATATATATATACACACACCCCCACACCCCCACACACCACATCTTCTTTATTCATTCTTCCATCGATGGACACATAGGTAGATTCTGTATCTTGGCTCTTGTGAATACTGCTGCAATAACATGGGAATGCATATATCTCTTCAATGTCATGTTTTTATTTGGGTATTTACCCAGGAGTGGAATTGCTGGATCATATGGTAGATCTATTTAATTTTTGGATAAACCTCCATATTGTTTTCCATAGTGGTTGAACCACTTTATATTCCCACCAACAGTGCAGAAGGGTTTCCTTTTCTCTATATCCTTGCCAACATTTGTTATCTCTTGTCATTTTGATGATAACCATTCTAACAGGTGTGAGGTGATATCTTATTGGGTTTTGATTTGCATTTCCCTGATGATTAGTGATGCTGAGCATACTTTCATGTACCTGTTGGTCATTTGGATGTCTTCTTTGGAAAATGTCTATTTAGTTCTTCAGGGCATTAAAAATTTTTTTGTTGTTATAGAGGTGTATGAGTTCTTTTTATATTTTGGATATTAATTCCTTATTGGATATACAGTTTACAAACATTTTCTTCCATTCTGTATGTTGCCTTTTCATTTTATTAATTGTTTCTTTTGCTGTGCAGAAGTTTTTGGTTTTATATAGTCCCATTTGTTGAATTTTGCTTTTGTTTGTGTTTTTGGTGTCTTATCCAAAAACTCATTGCCAAGATCAATTATTTTCTTCTAGGAGTTTTGTGGTATCAGGTGTCATGTTTAAGTTTTTGAAATTTCAAGTTAATTTTTGTGAGTGGTGTAATACAGGGGTCCAATTTTATTTTTCTGCCTGTGTTTATCCAGTTTTCCCAGCACCATTTGAGAAAGAGACTATCCATTCCACAATGGGTGTTCTTGGTTCTCTTGTCATATATGAGTTGACTGTATATATGGGGGTTTAATTCTGGGCTCTCTGTTCTGTTTATTTGTCTATGTCTATTTTTATGTCAGCATCATACTGTTATAATCACTATAGCTTTATAGTATAGTTTGAAATCAGAAAGTGTGATACCATAATTTGGTTTTTAAATATGTAAAATTATACCATTCCAAAGGCAAAACTATAAAATGATATTTAGAAAAACAAACGCCATATTTCTCTTCCTATTCTCTCCAATCTATGCCTTTCACTCTTTAAAAGAAACAATTTGTATTATAATTGTGGTTATTTCAGTGTTGCCTTTTTCAAATATATATTTGCATATTTTCCTTCATTTCTTTCATAAAATACAGCTAATATGTGTACATACACATACAAACTCTCTTGCACCTTTTCCTTGTCTTCTTAAGAATATTTGCATGAAGGTATGACTCCATACCAATGTATAAAAATTTTCCCCATTCATTTTTATGGATTCTTTGTATTCAATTGGGCAGGTATACCAAAACTTATCCATTTAAGCCCTTCCATTAATTTGGGGTTGTTTTAAAATTTTAATGTCATAAATAACGCCAAAATGAACATATTTGTGTATAAGTCATTCTTGGAGAAGAGATCAGTATTATCTTTTACAGCTTAAATTTTTTAATTTATTTTAGGTTTGAGAAGAGAAAATAAAATTTATATATTTGAGGTCAGTGTGTACAGACAAAAATGGTTAACAGGCTGATTTTATCTCTTGCAGCCTAGGTTAAGTTGGAGGTCCAATATTTAGGTGGACACTGTGATAATGCTTTTCTTGCATTAGACTTGTGTCTCCATTGTTACACTGTAGTATTCGTATATTGAGTAGAAGTACCCATATAATATTCATATACTGAGTATAAGTACCATAGAATAACTAGTCCAAAGATAGAAGTTATACAGTGTTCAATTGCCAAAGACACTCCAAAAGTAAGCATTAAATGCCCTAACATAAGAAGAATGAGGTCATGTTGTTGAGTACAGAAATTCCCTATGCACTAAATCACTTACAAGATTGTATTTAGTGAATTCTTAATTTTATAAAAGGAAGTTTTCAAGAAAAGATGAAGAAAATGTTGCACAAATATATATCTCATTATAAAAAGCAGAATGAGTAGATTCTTAGAATTGAAATTGCTAGGTGAAAGGGTAAATGTATATATTGTTGATATCATCAAAGGAATATAACATTTTTCATTTTATTGTGGAAAAATGCCTATTTTCCCATAGTCTTGTCATTACAGTATATTCTCAAACTTGGATTTTTCCAGTCAGATAGGTAAGTAAATTTAATATTTATATGAGTTTAATATTTTTAAATTCTATATTCAGTTCTAAATATATACTTAATTTACATAATCTCATTTTCTTTATTGATATTACAGATTCTAAGTGTGTGACATAAATTACAAATACTTTTCCTTTGTTTCCTATTTGTGATTTCCGTTTTGATTTTTATTTTTAATGCATGTAAAGTCTGATTTGGTTTGTTTGTTTGCTTTTTAAATGAGTTGTATTTATCAATCACTATTACTATTGCTTTGGAATTTTACAATGATATTACGCATTCCAAGATTACAAAGGAATTTAACCATTTTTAACATCTGTATTATTTCACTGTTTACTATTTAGATCACTCATCCATCTGGAATTTATCCTTTATACAATACCATACAGGTTCAATTCTATACTCATCTGAATATCTATTAAATAATTTATTTAAAAAGTTAAGCTTCTTTCATTGTAATGAGATGCCAAGTTTATCAGCTAGCAAATTTTACTATCTTCTGTGTATATTCCTGGTATTTTAAATTTTGATATGTTGCTCTTATATTTGTGCATTAATACCACACACAATTAATTATAGAAGCTATACGTTTAAATAGCTGGAAGAACAACCCCTAATATTGCTTTTCTACTTTTTCTTTGTCTATTTATTTTGCTTACTCATGTTTTCCAAATGAACATCATAATCAAGTTAGCTGGCTCCATGAAAAGCAATTGTTGGAAATTTTATTTTATATGAATTTAATTAAATCTATAAATTAGGTTATGGAAAATTGACTGTTTGTGAAGTTACAACTTCCTATTCAAGAGCATAGACATTTCTTTCTGTTTAATAATATATACTCTTTGCGTTCCAGTTTTGCACATTACTGTTTAGGTTTGTACTGAGGCACTTTTCTGTAACTGTTTTTTGTTGTTAACTCAAATTGAATCTTCTCTCTCATTATATCCCGTATTTACTGTTTTACTTTTATTGTCACATTTCTGGTAGTTATTGTGTTGATATTGGTTTTATCCTAATATTCAGTCATATACTCTGATGATGAATGTAGTTTTATTTCCTTTCTAATTATTTAGATTAGAACTGAATTTTCTTACCTAACTGCATTAGTTAATACCTCGAATGCTGAGTAAAACTGTACTAGTCATAGTGAACATCTTTGTCTTATTCTTTAGTGACGTAAGGGTTTTGTTTCTGACACTTGAAAAACAAAACAAGTATTTTCCTTTTCTCTTGACAAAAATAGTAATTACATTTTTATTGACAGATTTTGGAAGGAGCAAAGAAAAAGGCTTTATTAAAGAAACCAGTGAGCTTTACCCAAGGAATTTTATTATATACAGGAATTTATCTCTCCCTATCAGAATCCATTTCAAATAGCAGAACAAGTATAAAAATATTAAATCCGCAATAGTTCTAGAATTAAAAATCAGAACCCATTTGTTCTTGCTTTTAGCAGTATTTCATTTCTGTTAAGTTCTACAGCAAATTGGACCAGAAGGTGCTCAAATCCAAAGACCTATAAAATCTACCACTCAACACCAATAAGAATAAGTCCATCAAAAAAAATACTCTTAGTATAATTCCTCATTATTAGCAAAATATATGTGGGAGAGTTGAGAGCTGGGCAATGGAATGAGCCTTGGATTTTCATTCCCAAACAATTGACTAAAGAACAATGAAACCACTCTGATATAATGAATGTGAGAGTAGGATTAAAAAGTAGTTCCCCCTCTTTAAACAAAAGGGAGAGAGAATTCAATGGAAGAACCTGTTCAAATGTGAGTCCTCTCAACTCTCATGTAGAATCATGGAGCAAAGACATTTTATTTCTTATCAGAATTGTCTCCATACTCAGGAAAACATCCCTCCTTTAACTAAGGAAACTAACTAGAGTGATATCCCTCTAGATATCTGTGCTGATCAAGCAAAGGTCTGGATTACAATAAGAAAAACACATATCTGAGGTAGCATAACTATCAAAGAAACAAAGTATCATACTTAAAGACATGAGCAATACTCAAAATATCTTTTAGAGAAAAGAATATTTGAAAAGTACATACAGTATTATTATCTATATTGTATTATAAACAGAAAAGCAAAAATAGATGAATAAGCATTTATTTTGGAAAGAGGCAAGTAGAGGTTTCAGATGATAAAGCCAAATGTTTTTTGATGTGGACCATTTTTAAAGTCTTTTATTGAATTTGTTACAGCATTGCTTCTGTTTTATGGTTTTATGGTTACGGCAGCTGGACATGTGTGGCCACCCTGGTGGTGTTTGGCCCCATCTGCAGTTCCAGTTCCAGCTGAGAAAGAGCCTCGCTGTGTTATTTTCTCCTGGTTGTGTAAGGATCCCCGGTGTCATTTGACAGAAATGTAGATGGTGTGTTCTTTCTCTCTTTTCTCCCTGCTTCCTCTCGTCCCTCTCCTCCTCCCTCTCTCCCTCTCCCTCTGTCCCTCTCTCTCTTCCCTCTCCCTCTTTCCTCTGCGTCTCTCTCTTTCCCTCTCTCCCTCCCCCCTCCCTCTCCCCCCTCCCAACTCCCTCTCCACCTCCGTCTCCCCCTTGCTCTCCCCCATCCCTCTCCCTCTCCCCTCCCCCTCCCTCTACCTCCTCGCTCTCCCCCGTCTCTCTCCCTCCTCCCCCCTCCCTCTTCCCGCCTCCCCCGTCCCTCTTCCCTCTCCCTCTCTTACTTCCTCTCTCCCTGTCCGTTTCCCTGTTCCGCACGCTCTCCCTCTACCTCTTTCCCTCTCCCTGTCCCTCCACCTCCTTCCCTCTCCGGAGAGGGAAGGAGGTGGAGGGACAGGGAGAGAGAGCAGGAGAGGGAGGGGGGAGAGGGAGAGAGAGGGGTGAGAGGGAGAGAGGGAGAGAGGGAGGGAGCGAAAGACCGTCTCTCCCTCCCTCCCTCTCTCTCTCCCTCCCTCTCTCTCTCCCTCCCTCCCTCTATCCCTCTCTCCCTCCCTCCCTCTATCCCTCTCGCTCCCTCCCTCTATCCCTCTCGCTCCCTCCCTCTATCCCTCTCTCCCTCCCTCCCTCTATCCCTCTCTCGCTCCCTCCCTCTATCCCTCTCTCGCTCCCTCCCTCTATCCCTCTCTCCCTCCCTCTCAACCTCTCCCTCCCTCCAACTCTCCCGCTCCCTCCATCTCTCCATCTCCCTCACTCCCTCCCAGAGAGGGAGAGATAGAGAGGCAGAGACAAGGGAGAGGGAGAGAGGGAGAGGGGGAGATGGAGGGAGAGGGAGAGGGAGGGAGAGAAAGAGAGGGAGAGAGATATGGAGAGGAGGGGGGGGAGAGGGAGATGGAAAGAGGTCTCTTCCTCCCTCCCTCTCCCTCCCTCTCTCCCTGTCCCTGTTTCCCTGTTCCGCTCTCCCTCTCCCTCCACCTCCTTCCCTCTCCAGAGAGGGAAGGAGGTGGAGGGAGAGGGAGAGGGAAAGAGGGAGAGGGAGAGCAGGAGAGGGAGGGGGAGAGAGAGGGGGGAAAGGGAGAGAGGGATAGAGGGAGGGAGCAAAGACGTCTCTCCCTCTCTCCCTCTACACCTCTCTCCCTCCCTCTCTCCTTCTCCTCCCTCTCCCTCCATGTCTCCATCTCCCTCACTCTTTCCCAGAAAGGGAGAGATGGAGGGAGAGGGAGAGAGGGAGAGGGAGAGATGGAGGGAGAGGGAGAGAAGAAGAGAGAGAGGGACAGAGGGAGAGAGAGATAGAGAGGGAGAGCGGGAGAGGGAAAATGGTCTCTTCTTCCCTCCCTCTCTCCTCCGTCTCCCCCTCTCCTTCCCTCGCCCTATCCCTTCCTCTCTCCCTCTTCCTCCCTCTCCCTCCCTCTCTCCCTCGCCCTCACTCCCTCTCCCTCCATCTCTCCCTCGCCCTCACTCCCTCTCAGAGAGGGAGAGATGGAGGGAGAGGCAGAGACAAGGGAGAGGGAGAGAGGCAGAGGGAGACTGGAACAGGGAAACAGGGACAGGGAGAGAGAGAGGGAGAGGGAGAGAGGGAGAGAAGGAGGAGAGAGGGAGAGGGAGGGAGGAAGAGACCTAGTTCCCTCTCCCTCTCTCCCTCTCCCTCCCTCTCCCTCTCTCCCTCTCCCTCTCTCCCTCTCCCTCCCTCTCCCTCTCCCTCCATCTCTCCCTCTTCCTCTCTCCCTCTGCCTTATCTCTGCCTCTCTGGGAGGGAGTGAGGGAGAGGGAGAGATGGAGGGAGGAGAGTTGGAGCCAGAGGGAGAGGGAGGAGAAGGAGGGAGGGAGAGGGAGAGAGGGAGGGAGAGAGGGAGGGAGGGAGAGACATCTTTCGCTCCCTCCATCACTCTCTCCCTCTCCACCCTCTCTCTCCCTCTCCCCCCCTCCCTCTCCATCTCTCTCTCCCTCTCCCTCCACCTCCTTCCCTCTCCAGAGAGGGAAGGAGGTGGAGGGAGAGGAAGAGGGAAAGAGGTAGAGCCAGAGCGTGCGGAACAGGGGAACAGGGACAGGGAGAGAGGAAGGGAGAGAGGGAGAAGGGGAGAGGGAGAGGGAAAGGGGGAGAGGGAGAGGGGGAGGGAAAGAGGGAGAGAGAGAGAGGGACAGGGAGAGAGGGAGGGAGAGAGGCAGAGGGAGAGATGGAGGGAGAGGGAGAGTGAGAGGCAGCGAGGTAGAGGGAGAGAGGGAGAAAGGGAGAGAGAGAGAGAGAGAGAGAGGGAGAGCGGTAGAAGTGCTGAGGAGGGGGGCTCCCTCCCCCTCCCACTCCCATCCACTCCCTACTGCTTTCTCCTTTTTCTGCTTCAACAAACACCAGGCGCCTTTTAGATCAGCCCTGAAGTCAACGTTGATGCTTGGACAGCCTGACCTCCCCGCTGACTTCCAGCCCAGGACCACCGCTGGGAGATGAAGTCTGCGGGGCCCTGGGCGCAGGCTGCACAGGCACCTCCTCTGATGCCCAATCTCTCCTCGTTTACGAGGCAGCCGACACTCCCCTCCCTGACTCCCCAAGATTTGGGGCCTTTTTTAGTATGTGTCGATAATGCCATGAGCGACTATTTAACTCTTCCACGAGGACCCATCTCCCAAAATGCCGTGGTTTTCAGCCTTGGCTGCACTAGAGAACCCCCAGGGAAGGGAGAGACGTCTCTCCCTCCCTCTCTCTTTCTCTCCCTCTGTACTTCTGTCTACCTCTCTCCCTCTCCCTCTCCCTCTCCCTCTCCCTCTGGGGTGATGCCCGATGAGCTCAGAATCGCAGATGGACCCCCCCATCCCCTCTCTGTGGCTTGCATGGGGGATGCACCTTCTCACTGTGGCCCGGGCATGGCCTTGACATTCAGACATCGGGTCCTGCATGGACACTTGTGTTTGTTCCATAGCGCATGTGGCTGCAGTCTGTGCTTCTGTAGATGGGGGCTGTGCGTGAGCCCTTCACCTTCCCCGCAGACACCACTGGTGCTCGCTCGGCCTCGCGGGGGATGCGGGGGGCACGGGGGACAGTCTTGCGTCCCCACCTTCTTGGGCTACAGACAGGCCACGCTGGTGCTGTGGTGACGGGGGGCTCCCAGGAGAACCCCACTGCAGACCGGAGAGGTGGCCCCCGAGAAGGTGGCGTACGCCTGGGGCCGGGCCTCATCAGTGAGCCACGGGCCACCTGCAGCAACAGGTGTCTCACCGTCCAGGGGCTGGGTGTTCGGGCGCCGTGGGGTTGAGCTACTGTCTGCACGGCAGCCGTGTTTGTCTTGTTGAGCCCGGGGAGGCCCCTTGGTGGCTCCTGGAGAGTCTGGCCGCATTTCTTCCTGCCCTTGGCCTTAGAGCCCATCACGTTCATGCCGTTTCTGCTTCCAAAAGGACCTGTGTTAATAAAGGCCACGTGTTAGGACAGCACCAAAGTGTCTAGAAATCCGGGCCAGGAGGAGGAGGGAGGGGGATTGGCTGTGCCCGCCAGTGGCCTGGGAGCCCTGCCCGCCTGCAGAGACCTGGCCCGGGGCCCGTGGGGAGGGCGTGGCCCTCGGTCCCCAGCGCCTTCCGTCTCTGGCTTCCAGGAGAACTGCGTGATCCTCAGGGAGCTGGTGAGGCTGCAGGCCCTGAAGTCCCGCCTGCTGGGGTTCCGCACCATGCCGACTCTGTGCTGGAGATGAACACGGACAAGACCAGCCAGGTGGTGGCCACTGTCCTAGGTAACACCGCCTCCCCCTGAGTCCCAGTGGGGACGGGGTCAGGCGGACCTTGACCGGACGTGGTGCTGCCTGAGACCCCACTGTGTCAGCCCTTGGGGGTCACCATCCCAGACCCTTCATTCTGCCTCGAGGGGCGCAGGGTCGGGGGTGGCTGGGGGGCCGCCCCAGGGACGTAGCCGAGCCTCTCCCCTCCGCCCGCAGGTGAGCTGGCCCAGAAGCTGAAGCCCCTCGGGGAGCAGGAGCGGCCGTGATCCTGGAGCTAAAGAAGGCCGAGTGCCAGAGGCGGGGCCTGCACTTTGACGGCCCCATCAACGCCTGGGACCTGCGCTACTACGTGAACCAGGGGGAGGAGACGCGCTACCACGTGGACCAGTACCTGCTCAAGGAGTCTTTCCCCGTGCAGGCAGTCACACGCGGGCTGCTGGGCATCTCCCAGGAGCTGCTGGGGCTGACCTTCGACCTGGAGGAGGGCACGAGCACGTGTCACGAAGACGTGAGGCTCTAAACGGTCTGGGACGTGGCCTCGGGCAAGGTCATCCATCGGCAAGTTCTACCTGACCTCTATCCTCGGTGCGTGCGTGGTGGGGGAACCTGTCGGCCGTGGGCCGGGGCTCCTCTGTGGAAGCGGGGCCCCATCCACGTCCCTCCGCAGGGTGGGGAAGTCCGGGCACGCGGCCTGCTTCGGCCTGCCTACAGCACGATGGGAGCTGCCAGATCGCCATCGCGGCCATGGTGGCCAACTTCGCCAAGCCTACGCCCAACCTGCCCTCCCTGCTGCGGCATGATGAGCGGGAGACCAACTTCCACGACGTCGGGCATGCGATGCACCAGCTCCGCTCCCAGGCGCAGGGCTGCAGGCGGGGGCGGGGAGGGCCCGGGCATGCGTGGTCCTCAGGCAGGCCCTCGCCACGGGATTCTTTCACTGACATCACCCCACACGTGGTGACGCCCTCGGTGTCAGCTTCCATCATCAAACCCCAGGCACTGGGCGCGTAAATAACGGAAATGGATGTCCTCGAGGCTCTAGAGGCTGGAAGACCCAGATCAAGGAGTCAGGGCTGGTTCCCTGCATGTTAAATACATGTACTCAAGAGTTGCCTTTAAAAAAGACAAAAGAAAAGAAAGGAACGTTGCCTGCAAGTCTGCTGACAGCCGGTGATGAGAACCAGAGGGAAGGCTCTGGGGCCGGGGGCGCAGTGCCCTGTGAGCTCGGGGGCTGCTGCCAGTCTCCGTGGAGGCTCAGCAAGTCCCAGTGACTTCCCCACGTGGGGGGGCGCCAGCTGAGAGTCTGGGCCCAGGACCCACTGCTCGTTCAGTCTTCCTGTGGTCAGCCCTTCATCCTGAGAGCGATGCTCTCACAGGCTGCACCGGGGCGTGTGGGGACAGTTTACTGAGCCGTACAGACGTCACTACTGCTTTGGACCATTTCCATCATCCCGAAAATGTCCCTCACGCCCTTAGCTATCACTCCGTCCCCTCGCCAGCCCCTGACAACCAGGAACCCACTCGCTGACTCTGTGGATCTACCTGCTCTGGACGTTTCTCCTCAGTGGGGTCACGCCCTGTGTGTCCTTCTGTGTATGACTTTGCTCGCTGAGCATCGTGTTCTCAGGGTGTACCGACGCGGCAGCGAGCGTCAGGGCTTCACCGCATTGCGTGGCTGAGGGACGTAAAGAAGACAAGAGAAAAGAAAAGCACGTTGCATGCAAGTCTGGTGACAGCCGGTGATGAGAACCAGAGGGAAGGCTCTGGGGCCGGGGGCGCCGTGCCCTGTGAGGCCCTGGCGCTGCTGCCAGTCTTGGTGGGCCACGGGCAGCACCGTCCCTCAGGAGCTGCTGGACAAGCTCATCAAGTCCCGGGAGGCCAACCCAGATGCGGCCGGACCGAGGGAAGGGAAGGGGGCTTCCGGTCTGCCCGGCTGGCAAGCGCGGCCTGGACACGGTGCCAGCCCCCCGTCTCCTTCAACCTGTGCCAGATCGTCCTGGCCAAGGTGGTTCAGGCCCTGCACACGCAGACGCCCGCGGACCCGGCCCAGGAGAATGCCCGCCTCTGCCAGGAGATCCTGGGGTTCCCAGCCATGCCAGGTAGCCAAGCGCGCGCCGGGCTCACCTTAGCGGTCGGTTGGCGGCTACTGCCCAGGTCAAGAGGATCGTCTGGTGGTGTGTGAATGGGGACCGACTGACGGGCTCCGGCCGAGGCCCGCTGCCCTCTGGCCTCCTCCTGCCACGGCTCCTTGGCTGGTCCCTCCAGCTGTGGCCCACGGAGTCCGAGGGTGGAGTGGGAGGCTCTGCACATGCTTTCTAGAGAGCCTGGAAGAGGCAGGAGAGGGCTTCGTACCCCGGACAGAAGGCATCGACGAGGTCTGCCCATGCGTGTCGGTGCGGACACGCGGTTCACTCCCTCGTGAGCGCTTTAACCAGCGATCTCCCCGTGGTGGAGGGAGAGCCCTGACTCATCTCTCGCAGCCTCGGCAGCTGACCTTGTAAGAGGCTTAGGAGTGAACCCTCGTGAGCTTCAGCAGAAAGTCGGCAAAGATTTATTTGTGTCCCTCCACTGAACTGCCAGCAAGGTCCCCGTTTTCTACAAGTGTTGGGCCAATACTCTCTCTAGTGGCAGGGGACTCAGACAAGGCTGCTTTGAGGCCCCCACCCCCGCTCTGGGGCAGGGGCACTGAGCGGCCAGGGGGCCGGCCAGGAGCCCCTCCGCGTGTGTCCCAGTGACCCACCTGCCTGCGACCTTCGGTCGCCTGGCAGGAAGCTACGACGCCCAGTCCTATGGCCAGTCATTCCTGCAAGAAACACTGGAACCAGTTTCTGCCAACCCACCAAAAAAAACGACTTCAAAGGCAACGTGGTGTCACAGGAAGGGCTTGTTTCTGTGCTGGTTTGTTTTTAGTTCATTAGGCCTCACTTAAAATTCTGATTCCACAATGCACTTGCTTTGGGATCTTGAGCAACACTCATAACCTCTGCAAGTTTCAGTATAGTAAGTTTATGTGATTACCTTCATCTGTAATATCCCTGTGTTGCAATCTTAATTAATTCAGATTAATTCATCTTAATCTTAATCTCAAATTCAGATCAATGACTAGTTCCTCTGTGACTTCTCCTCTGAACGGATTCAAAAGCCGCCTCTCCCGTCCTCATTTGGCTTCTCTTCTCTTCTGGAATCTCATAAGAACTTCTATGACCTCTTTGGTTTTTTGTTGTTGCTGTTGTCTGCTTGTTTGTTTTTTAATTGAAATATAGTTGATTTACAATGTCGTGTCCGTTTCAGGTGTACGGCGCAGTGATTCCGTTTTCAGAGTCTTTTCCCTTATAAGTTATTACAAAATATTGAGTACAGTTCCCTGTGCCATAGGGGAGATCCTTGTTGTATCTATTCTATGCCTTCTTTGAACGACCGTAGCACTTGTTGTCTGTATCATTTTTATGTCTGTTGTGGCTTTGTGACCGAAAATGAAAATTTTCTATTTGTTCATGCCCTGGCCCTTCCTTAAAAATGTGTTCATTTACCTATTTCATATTTATTGACTACATCTTAGACACCGTGTTAGCTGCTTGTTCTAGATGTTAATAAAACATAGACCTTCCTGCTCAAAGGGTCACAGTATTTGTGGGAAAACAAAAAAATGAACAACTTACGACTCAAATAGCTTTGTACTTCCCAAAGAGAGCACACCTCGTAGGTACAATAAATATATGTATTATACATAAATGTATAAAGAGTTAATGGCATTAAAAACGTGAGATAACTGCTTTTCTATTCTGAGGAAATGAGGATTACATTTCACCAGGAGCTCAATACCACTCTGAGAATGAGGGCTTAACCCCCGACCTGGCTCACTGCATCGCTTTCGTATATGAAAATAGACAAGTCTGTACACGCTCTCTACAAAAAGGCTTATCTGGCATGAATTTCAGATAGCAAGAAGAAAAATTCAAGAGGTTCAGAGAAGCATCCAGAAGCTCAGATGATTGTCTGGCACTGATACAACTTGCTTGACAGGAAAATAGAGCTGTAAATCTCACAAAATTCGATGATCTTCTAAGAATTTCAAAACCGCCTGCTATTAATTAGAAATCCTAGAAGAACCGCTTCTTTTAAAGCACACTGATAATATGCTTTACAGCTTAATATTCAGAAGCCTATGTTTCGGCTAAGTGAGCTTCAGGAATGAAGGAAACTTGTGGTTCAGTTCCCTCTACTCTGGAACCTCTGGTCAAAACACCTACTTCTGTGCTCAGCCATCTTATCATCTGAAAAATGGAGGCAACTCTAAGAAAACATAGTTACAGAGATGTTGCACAGTTTCCTGTGTCACTGTCTTCATTTGTTTCAGAAAACCAATAACGTCTAAGCTACTACTGCAAAGAGCGCAGTGTTACTTGGGGTCATCTAGTGCAGCTCTGTCAAAGTAAAGAAAAGGAAAGGGGCCTAGAACAACTATAATTTTCCCAAGAGGACACTATTATTTTATGGTAAATCTGAGTCAAGAACCCTGATCTCTTTGATGCCATTCCATTGTTCTTTCGTTGGGTTCTCAACAACCCAGAGAAAGAAAGAGAAATAAAACTCCTATGTGCTGTGTCACTGGTACAGGACGTGGCAAGATTGGAATCGGAGAACTACATATTAACAGGTATTTGGGAAATTCTTCAAACTGGTTAAGATATACACCAGGTACCTAAAAAACAGTATGTTTTCCCAAGATGATTCTGTGGAATGAACAGAACTGGTAACTGAAGGTGCCTGTGTGCTGCACTTCCAAACAGGATGGGTGAATGCTTGTTTTCTGGCACCTTTAAGACTCCACCCCAATATACACATTAAAATAAAATTAACATTTCAACTGGGTCATATTTAATTCTGCATGCTCTTCTAAGTCAGCAAAATATTCCATATATCATTTAAGTTGTCACTCACTCTCTTTTCTTTTCTTTCTTTTTCTTCTTTTTTTTTTTTTTTTTTGCGGTACACGGGCCTCTCACTGCTGTGGCCTCTCCCGTTGCGGAGCGCAGGCTCAGCGGCCACGGCTCACGGGCCTAGCCGCTCCGCGGCATGTGGGATCTTCGCGGACCGGAGCACGAACCCGTGTCCCCTGCATCGGCAGGCGGACTCTCAACCACTGAGCCACCAGGGAAGCCCGTCACTCACTTTTTAACTTGAGTTTTAATTTCTAAAAGTCTTTCCAAACACAAAACAGAGGTGGGAAAATGGTATATGGGAAGCTGCAGAGATGAAATAAGCTTACTTCATTCGGCATAAAGATGAATACCCAAACAACTTCTGCATAGCTGCAAGTGTCCAAATCTACTATCTTCGTTTCGTAGTCAAGGCTTCCGGAAAAATATGCTAACGGATTCCTAATTACCCAAATGCCCCATATCCGTTTCAGTAAGTATCGTTATACATTACGGAAAATTTTCTCAGTGACACAGAAAGACATCCTGGCCGAGCATCCCCCTTCCCATGACACAGAGATGATGGGTCTCAAGCTACGTTGAAGGCGTTGGAGCCCACTTTATCCATTACTAATATTAATGGAGGACAAACCTTCATATTCTGTTTGTTTGCTCTGTGTTTGTTAAATCACTTCTTCCCTTCATTAAAATGGATGACACATAATTGAGTCTGTAGTGTGTGTATCACTGGAACCTGAACACATTTTTGTTGGTTTTATTAACGTCATAGGTTTCTAGGGAGGGTCTACTAAATAACTAAGTCTAGTTTCACAGTTACAAATAAATTAGGATGTAATTTTGAATAAATTAAGCTCATCATAAAGGAAGGATACTGATAGTTGCTACTACCCCTTCCTTGAGGGGCTCTTGTAAAGCACTAAATAAAGTAACAGAGGTTTATATGCATGCATATATTTTCAATGATATTTGAACACACTCGAAAAGAACTCTACAGAATGCATTATAAAACCTCGATGCTGTGTGTCCCTAGTTCCCAGCTCTCTCGTTAAAACTATTTAAATGAACAAAATGTTATCTATTAGGAGAGCTATCAGAGTACTCCAAATACTACTTCTTGCAGTACCCTGTCCCAACCATTTGCCTTCCTCTTCCCATTAGTCCTTAATTCAGAAACCCCAGAGATTTGTTCATTAATTTATGAGCATATTTCTTCATTCAGCCAAGAAAACTGATGGCTCCCTTACCAAATTTCAGGCACCCTTCTTCAGTATGTTTTCTAGGCATGTTCAGGAAACACAGCAGTGATTAACACAGATGAATATAGCCTCTCTCGAGCTGAGGGGAGAGACAAAAGTAAAGAAGCAAATATAAAATCGTAAGTGTAAATACGTAAATAAAAATTGAATAAATGGGTAGAATAACTAGTATATCAGGTAAGTGCTGGAGAAAAACAGCAAGCAGGGAAGGGGGATGGAGATTGTTAGCTGGTAGGAGGAGGCTGCGATCTGAAACTAAGTGATCACTGAGGGCTTTCTGGGGAAGATAAAATTTAAGAGGGAACCTAAGGTTGTGAGAGGGAGCAAGGTGCATATCTGGGAAGTGAATAGTACAAGCAGAGGGAACAGTCAGATGGAAAGGCAATGAGGCAAGAGTGGGCTTGGAGTATCCAAGGAGCAGAAAGGATGTCAGTGTGTGGAAAACAGAGGGAGCAAAGTGGAGAGGAGAAGGAAACCGTCAGAGAGGAAACAGAGGCCCAGATTTCTAGGGCTGTGGAGGCACTTTGAGGACTTTGCTTTTCCTGTGAAGAAGCCACTGAAGAGCCTGGAGTGACATGATCTGACTTACGTTTTAACAGGATCTCTCTGGATGCCATGTTGATTAGAGACTGCAGGAGAATAAGGACAAGCCCCAGAAGACCAATAGTTGATTCAAATGTCAAGAAACATTTATGCCTTCACCCTTCAACTTCACAAATGATGCCATTTCCATTGAGCTATTGAAAAATATAATCTGGCTTTCAAAACAATAAACCAGAAGGCATTTTCTCACATAAGCAAGGTCACAAACAACTGTCAGCTAAAGTTGAAATAGCAACAAATCAAATAATAACAAAAAACATTTTTTATAGATTTTAAAACCTTACCAAGCATTTTCTTGTCCATTATCTAAGTTAATCCTCAAATCAACGCCATGAGATAGTTACTATTTTCCCATTAGAAGTGACCGCATATTAAATCCTTAGTGATTGCTCAAGAAAAGCTGAAATCTTGAGTGTACATCTATTGATGCCAAGGTTGGGTTTTTTACCCATGGGAACATTGGATGCTAAAATCCACAGGGATTTTCAGCTCAAGATGGCAGACTAGGAAATATATTTACTTTCTGGTCCTCCTGAAACCAGGTTTAAATAAAACTGTAGAAATACCCAAATTAATCAACCAATAAGAGCCAAGACATTGTGGAAGTCATCAACCACAGAAAGATTTCAACACATTTCGAGAAGGCAAACAATGAAATGGAGGGGCCATGAATAAAATAATGAAGAAAAGACTACCCTAAGTAGGGTCTGCACAAAGCCAGTCAGCTTTTGCTGAGCCCTGGTTATAGTAAAGGACAGAGGAAAGAAGAGGGGCTGAAAACAAGGAGACAAAAGTCATTTCAGGAAAACACGTTCATTTAATGAGCTCCAGGGAACACTCAGCCTGCTGCCATACTCACTCACGTATTACAGTGGATTGTTGGCACGCAAGACAAGAAAACAGGGAACCAACGAACAAAACTCAAGACACTGTTTCTTACTGAACTCTTCTCAAACGAGATCAAGAAATTATGGTTCAATGCCATAGCTGTAAATCATTTCTGCTCCTGGAGAGGTTAGAAAGGGCTTATAATAGTTACCCTTTTTTTTTCAGACAGAATTTAGGTCTGAGCAAAAGCTTTTGTGTCCTCCAACCTCAAAGTTTATTGGGGATGGAAGTCCAAATTTGCTTCGACATACCATAAAAAGAATCTCATGAGCAGAGGGTCAAACTACTTTTGGAATATATGAATTATGCCCAGTGTGATTTTAAATAGATTTTAAACAAAAATATATAGATTTTTACTGATCTATATGATTCTGGGTTCTGAAACTTCTACATGTCACATGCCTGATACAGAACACACAATGTCAGTCCCAGGAGAGAGAAAACACTCCAATGAAGCAAGCCAAAGAAACAAGATTCGGACAAGGTAAAGTGACGTGTAGACCAAGACCAGGATTTTTCAATTCTTTCCTGTCATGCTGTAGCTTCCAGCTCCTGAATAACAACACATGTTTCCCTTGTCCTAGACACACAAGAGTATGTCTCCTCTATGGGGCATAAGAAGCTCTAGAGTTACATATGTGTAGTAAAGAGTGGACCCAGCCAGCATACTCACAATGACCAAATTGTGTTGCTCGTACTTTATTTTAAACCAATACATCGCTCCACGCTGAAGCTGCAATAAATGATATATTTGCTTTCTAGACATGAATGAGATGCCTTACTGGATATACTCCAGGAAGGCCAGAGAAACTGGCTTCTAATCCATACAGAATAATTCATTGATGAATTCCTTTCAGGATAGCCCATGATTTATCTAGAATATAAGCTTTACATACCTGGATCCTTCAAACTAGACCAAAGGGAAAAATCTAGGCTCCAAGCCTCAATTAGAAATGTGGGATGGTGCTATGCTGACAACTGGTGGTCCCTGACCTATCTTCTGAGATTAGAACCCAGTGTGGTGGATGACCAATTCACGCGTTGAACAAAAGAACACCTCCTACAGGGCAGTGGATGTGTTCATTACAGGTATGGCACTTAGGGCTAAGTATCATAAGGACTTCAAGAAACAAAAGAAAAAGTAACACATGAAGCATATATGATAAGGAGGCGCCAGAGTCCAGAGCACGAGCTCTGGAATCACACAGGCTTGCTTCGAATCCCGGCTAAGCCACTACCATCTGTATACCCTGAAGAACAGTCGAAGGTTGAAATGTTCTTTTACCAAATTTCGAAAAACAAGTGAAGAAAGAACCTACCTGCCAGGAAGGGACATCGTGGGGTGCAGCATCCAGTCGGGTCAGGGCTCTGCATCCCCTGCTCAGAAACCTTCACCGCCTGGCTCACGGTGATGCTGGCAGCTCAGCAGCCATGGAGAAGGCGCTCCTGCTCCTGTCTCCAGGGCTCGCGGACAAGCTGGGGAGGTCCACGGAGGAGGCGGGCCACAGCCTGGCAAGCTCTGGGTGCCTCCTGCACTCAGCTCTGGGCAGGCTCTGGCCTCTGGGCCCCGTTGCGGGGAAGGGCTGGCCGATACATACCCAGGGCTGAGGGGTCTGCAGAGCCGGTGCCCAGGCAGCGTGAGCTCTGGAGGACAAGGCTTCCACAGTCCCCAACAGTCTCCGCATGGTGGCCCATCCGGTGCCAAACACCTGCCACCCACAGCGACAAGTCCCAGCCGCTAGAAAGTCCAGAAGAGCTCGGGCTCTTTGCCCTCGGGCCGGGTTTCTCCAGGGGCTGGGCTTGTGTGGGGCCCCCAGCCCACCCCCTGACCCGCCCGCCCTTGCTCTGTGACACGTACAATGCAATGGCAACACCCAGGCTGAGCCGGCAGGCCAGTGTTCAGTGCGTGCTAGACCTTGAGAAGAGTTAGCAGCTAGGGAGAAGCTCTCCCACTTTCACTCGCTTTTCTCAGATCAGCCAGGCAGCCCATCTCACCCCAAAGCGATGGACACCACACCTCCTTCCCAGGCTATCGTTTTCCGTTCTGCCCCTGTTTTCCCTTTCCATTCTGCCCCTCTTTTCCCCAGCACCCCATCTACGGCTTCGGGTGTCATCGGTGCTGCAGCAGGCAGCACCTCTGACCCCGAAGCTATGGACACCACACCACCTTCCCGGGCTTTCGTTTTCCGTTCTGCCCCTGTTTTCCCTTTCCATTCTGCCCCTCTTTTCCCCAGCCCCCCATCTACGGCTTCGGGTGTCATTGGTGCTGCTCCCGGCAGCACCTCTGACCCCGAAGCTATGGACACCACACCACCTTCCCGGGCTTTCGTTTTCCGTTCTTCCCCTGTTTTCCCTTTCCATTCTGCCCCTCTTTTCCCCAGCCCCCCATCTACGGCTTCGGGTGTCATCGGTGCTGCAGCAGGCAGCACCTCTGACCCCGAAGCTATGGACACCACACCTCCTCCCTAGGCTATCTTTTTCCGTTCTTCCCCTATTTTCCCTTTCCATTCTGCCCCTGTTTTCCCCAGCGCCCCCCCCCCCCATTTACGGCTTAGGCCGGCATCAGTGCTTCAGCAGGCAGCAGCTCTGACACCAAACCTATGGACACACCTCCAGGGCTGTCATTTTCCAGTCTGCCCTGTCTCCAAGTAGAACCACTACCTATTTCACACGGCTGTTCCTAGTTCTGGGAACACACCACGCACTAGTAGCAATGCCTCAGCCCATGCCTCGACTCATTTCCCTGCAACGCTGGCCAACAGATAGACCAACACTTCAAAGTTATGACAGAAAGTTGAGTAAGTTATACGCTTGGAATTGCATTTATTATTACTAACAAGCACAACTGTAGTGCTTAGACTATAACAAGTAATATTCTAAGTGCATAGCAAATATTAACTCACTTAATCCTCATAATGGCAACCCTATAGGTAGGTAATGTTCATAATATTCACCTTTTTGGGGGGAAACTGAGGCCCAGGGGGGGTTGAATAGCTTGCCTAATGCCACACAGTAAGTAGCGGGCAGAAACCCAGGATGAAAACCAGACCGTCTAGACTTTCATCACTTTGCTGTGTCACCTTAATAGATGTTGTGGTTAGGGAAGGGACTAAACTGACAAGACTCTGAACTTGAGAAGGGAGAAATTAGAAAGTGACTGATCCTAGAAACTAGAGAGGATTTCAGCTCAGAAATTTCTGGTGGTGAGACCCAGAAGAACAAGAACATGGTTGGAATATTAACTTGGGGTAGTATCTGAATCCATTGAGAAATGGTTTTGTTTTGTTTTGTTTTTTTAACTTAGAAAGGCCAGCTGGATGAAGATTAATGAAACAAAAAGTAGAAAGGGAAAGAGGAAGGTGCCTGAAGTGAGACATAACCTCTTCCCTGTAAGTACTAGGGGTGGGCGTCCTGTGGGAAAGGATGGAGCTCTCTCTACAGCTTTGTCACCAGGATGAACAAGGAGAAACATGGCAACCATTGTACTGGTTTTGATGATTCCTCAAAAACCAAGGCTTTACTTTCCAAGAACTACCCACAGTAGCATACCTACCGTGTGTCAGACATGCCACCAAGTGTGTTTCCAGTCACACATTTTAATTGGAGAAATAGTTCCTATGAGGTACGCATTAGTTCCCTATGGCTGCTGTAACAAATGACTACCAATGAGCTTGCGTAAAACAAAACACACTCATTCTCTTATGGTTCTGGAAGACAGAGGTCCAAAACCAGTTTCCCTGGGCTGGAACCAGGAGTTGACAAGGCCGTCCATCCACCTTCTAGAGGCTCTAAGGGAGAATCTGTTTCCTTGACAGCATTCCTTGACTTCTGGCCACATCAATCCAGCCCCAACTTGATCATCACACTCTCTTTGGAGTAAACACTCCCTCTGCCTCTCTCTTACGAGAACACCAGTGGTTACATCTGGGTCCATCCAGGTAGTCCAGAAGAATCTCCCCATCTCAAAACCCTTACTTTCATCCCATTGGCAAAGTCCCTTCTGCCATTTAAGGTGACATTCATAGGTTCTGGGGATTAGAAGGTGGACATTTGGGGGCAATGGTACTATTCAGTCTACTACAAGGTAGATACTATTAGCTTTCTCAGATGTAGGAAATGAAGTTTAGGGAAGTAATTTATCTCAGGTCTACAATTTCCAGAGGAGAGATTTAAATTCTGCCAGGGAGACTTTAGGACACACTCTAAACAACTTTAACCTGTGTCCTTAATTACTGCATAATCCTTGGTTAAGAGTCACACTTAGGTATCAAGACCCAACTGAATATAACACAAGTACTGTCTCCTCTTTCACTATGTTTGCCTGGTGTATTTATGAATCTTGCCCAGAGTAGAAGAGTTCAGAAAATCGTTATACACGTTTACTAGGAGAAAGCATTTACCGTTTGATGTGCACGGAGTAATGGAAGGCTATTTAAAATAAAATAAAGTAAAATATGCCACCAAATCGTCAAGTGTCACAACAGAGGTAACCCCGTGGGAGTCTTGAGGAGACTAAAATTATCTCCAATTGTGCAGGTGAGAAAAGTGTCACTAAAGGCAGTTGTAGTTCAGCCAAGCCCTACGGCACAGAAGTAGGAATCTGGATATGTACGAATGGGAAAAAAGACATTTTAGGCATGGGAAACAGTTGAATGCTGAATGGATGAGAAATATGCATTAGACCTTTCTAAATCAACTGGCTTATTCACTCAGTAAATCAGATTTGGTCAGTCAAACTAGCTTTAGCTGATTACTTATCCAGGGCATAGCTGTTGAGAGTCATTTTTGTCATAGAACAGTAAATAAAATTGTTGAACTATAGCTTTAGGCTTGCTAAGTGATAACAGATTGCTCTAGCTGATGTTCAAGTGACTTACTTGGTACTATTCACGAAATTGGGGGTTAACAACTGCTTAAGACAACATAGAGAATTGATCTTAAATAGTACTTGAAGTAGTTACTCTGTAAAGTATCTGTTCAGTAGCTCACGGTAAATGGATGTTTATAATCCCCGTTGGACAACCAACTGCTTTTTTGCAAATGGTAATGTGAATTGCTGTTGCATAAACTATAGTAATGACCACCTATCTAATCTGTTGTCCAAACCAGAAATCTTCTAACAATACTGGTCTCCTAATAAAAAGTAAGCATGAAGCTAACACACACTGGGTGTCTCCCGTGTGCCTGTGCATGCATCTATAGCTCACTGAACCCCCATAACAGCCCCCAAGAGAGGGACTCTGAGTGTCCCCATGCTGCTGGTGGAGAAACAGGCACAGGAAGGTTCAATAGTCTATCTACCTAAGATAACACAGAGGGCGGGAGAGCCTGTTTTTAAACCATCTGCCTCCAATTCCAGGTGCCAGGAGCCAGATTCAGCCTACAGGCCTCTTCTGCTCATCTGGAGGTGAAACCATGTGTAAGGATTAGTCAAATCCTGTCTTCACTCCTCAAGGTAGCTTGAACACTTGCACGTCCTCCAAATAGCACGTAGCATAAGCAATAAGATGTTTGCCCCGGGTATTGTCCAGGAACTTGGAATCAGCTGTGTCTAGTTAGGCTGAGCTGGTTAAGACTGGAGAGGACCACCGATCTTCCACCTGGCCCAGTGCCTTTTGACCTCCTGCCATCAGAGGGCCGAAAACTACAGCCTGAGAATGTGCTGAGCCCCGCAGCCTAGTTACGCCAGCTCAGAACAATGAGGAGCACACCTTTTCCCAATCACCTTTCCTCATGCTCCCCATGCCTCATACTGCCCTGCTTCTTTATTCTTTATCCCATAGATACCCCAAGCCCCTTGCCTTTGGGGAGGCGGATTTGAGAGCTATTGTCACGTCACTTCCTCGCTTGGCTGCCTTGTGAATAAACCTCCTCTTTGCTGCAAACCTCAGCATGTCAGTGTTTTGGCTTGCTGCGCCTCAGACAAAATGGTAGGGAGCAGTGGTAAAGGTCCCTTGCCTGTGAGGGAAGCTGGTTGCTAGTAGTCACGTTGCAGATGTCTTCTCCTCCCGGGGGGGCAGACGTCCTGCTCTTCCAGAAAGAAGGGAGAAAGGCAGGAGCTGGACCCTTGCTCTCAGGGTCACCGTCACCTAGGAGCTCGTTAGAAACACAGAATCCAGGCCCCACCCAGAACTACTGAATTACAGCCTGCATTTAACAAGATCCACAGGAGAGGCATACCCATATTAAAGTTGGAGAGGCACCAAGCTGGAGTCCACGTAGCAGAGAAGCAGACAGGATTCTAGACCACGCAGAGTGTTAAAGGCCAACAGTTTGTTTTCTATTCTCAAAACAATGTTTTTGAGCCATGTTTATGAGCAATGTCCCAACTTGCTTCTAAGGTTTCTTGTGTGAAGAATGGATTGGAAGGAAACAAGATATATGGACACTAGTTAGGACCTCATTGCAACAGACAGGCAAGTTCAGTATTAGGATGTTGAGGAAGAGTTGACAGATTCAGAAGAAATTCAGGAGATAAACTGAAGCGGGCTTAATGGGGTATGAGACGGAGGAAAGGAAGGTCTTAGGGAATTTAAGGGTTTACTCCACGTATGAGCAAAGCCTCAAAATTCATCATTTGAACGTACAGAGGTAGAGCTCTCAAAGGACACTGGTTAGGAAGCAACAGTACGCCCTTTATAACTCCAAGAGACAACACGGATCAACTGTCTCGATGGAAAACTCGGCGGTACCGGTGCGTTTTTTCACTCAAACTTAGTTCCAGTGCCTATTACTCACATTTTCTGTGCCTAAACAACACAGCTTGAGGAACTGAAGGGGATTCCATCCTGGTAATTAAGGAGGGTCCCCAACACTGACAGTCCCATCTTAAAAAGCAGTCCCGCTGCATTTTACCCAAGGAGCAATGGCCAGAGCCTCCCTTTTAAAACGATGGGGAGAAATCAGAACATCACACACTGTCCCTTTCAGCTACTATGAACTGAGCCGCGAGACGACCAGCACCCCCTAGCACAGCGCGGACGGGCCAGCGCACGGGGGCCACTGTGACAGGCGACAGCACAAGAGACGGAAGCCCAGGCCCAGGGGCTCCGAGCTCCACCGGCAACGCCCAGGGGCCAAGGCGTATTACCTTTCCGGGATGTGCTTTCCGCCCTTCCTCGTGGCCGACGAACTGGCTCATGTCACCCCCGCCAGGAGTGCCAAAGTCGCCAACCCGGCATCCCCGGTGCCAGCACAAGGCCACGAACCACAGGCGCCTAGGCACAAGCCCACGCAGCTCGCGGACCTCCTTCTACCGCGCATGCGCCACCGCGTGGCGTGTCGAGATGACTGTCATCACGCAGGCGGATTAACGCGCTTGATCGGTAAAGAGGATTCTGATGCCTGCAATTTCCCTCCTTAGCCGGAGGCTGGTAGCACACGTCCATTAGTTCGTGTGTGTACCCTTCAGCATTCCAATCATACGGGACATGGAAAGTTGTCCGACTCTCCCAGTTTCTTGTGTGGTTCTTTCAGATATTTCCCAAGTGCTTACATTCACACTTGTATCTTGTATGTAAGTATTTGTACGTAACAGGTATCCTGTAGTTTATAGAAGAGCAGCACACTATACACGTACTACATACATAGTCTACAATGTGTCTTGGATAGTGACGCTGTTATCTTTCTAAAATATAAACTTGGCTGGATTGCTCTGTCGCTTGAACATCTTCACTTAGCACAGAATACAGCCCAGGTTGTTAGCACAGCATTGAGAACTCTTTATAAACAGATATCAGTCTGTCTCTCCAACTGAATTATAAGTTCAAACTATGACTTACAAGGACCTACATCATCCACCTCCCTCCTTTGCCCTGCCAGCCTCCCCTGATCTCATTCTCTACTGCCCTGCCCTCACTCACTTTCCCCTGTCCAGCCACACTGGCTTCCTTACTATTCCTCAAACATGCCAAGCACAGGCGTGCCTCAGGGACTTTGCACCTACTATTCCTTCTGCTTCAGAACACACCCTCCCACCCCATCTCCACTCTCCCAGGACACACCCTCCCACCCCATCTCCACTCTTCCAGATATCCAATGGCTTGTTTCTCACTGCAAGGCTCTGCTCAATCGACATCTTAATAGAGGGGAGACTTCCCTGATCACCTACCACATTCCCTCACCTCTTCATCTTCTTTTGTTATTCTCCAAAGCATTTACCACCGCTTGACACTCCACATATTGACTTATTTATTCATCTCTCTCCCCCACTAGAATGGAAAGTACGTAAGGGCAAGAACTTTGTTCTCTTCCTACTTCCTAGAACAGTGCCTTCAACTTAGAAGGTGTTATACAAATATTTGCTGAAAATGAATGTATGACTTCTTTGCCCTTTCACACTACCCTCTAGTCACACCAGAGGCTGCCCCTCCAGAGCACAAGTTCAAGCCCTGGGCCTTTTGTACCTGTCCCCAATACCTGGGCTGTCCTTTCCTCATTCCGGCAAAATCCTCTTCCCCCAAGCCCAGCTCAAACGCTGTCTCCTCAGTCAGGCCTTCCTCAATTTCTCCTCTATATTCCTGCTGCACTTGATTCTTTTATCATAATTAACCCACTTAGACTCACTACATGTTTCTCTTCCTAGACAACTGGAAGTTGCTACTGAACAAAGACTTCTACTCACCTCTGTATCCCCGTGCCCTAACAACAAACCTATAAGGCTCTCGGTGTTTACTGCAACAATTCATTTTCTGAGTCTCTACCAATTCTAGGGAGTGCGTAGTATAGTCTCCTCCTCGTTATCAGTGAGCCTGGCATCTGTGGGAGGGCCTTACAGCAGAGGAAGTCACCAATGGATCATAACTAAGGTCCTGAGACTGCAATGGCAGACAGCATGGTGAAGTTAGCCCACTGCATGCAGAAGACCCACAGAGGAGTCAGCATATGCAATGGACTACACTTGGTATAACATGTGAACAATCAAGGTTTACAAACGTGTTCTCATGCACTTGTAAGGATCTTCTAGCCCACGCGGAACAGACAGAACACACACAAAGGAGCCTGGAGGAAGTGAGTAGGCCGGCAGCTGCGCCCTAACGTCTTAAGAGGTAACATTTCTGTGACTACGGTTTAAACACATCAGATAATTTGCCTCCTTTCTAGACACCCTGGTTATCACAGGACAGGCCAAGCCTCTCAAGTTTTAAAGCTAAAGTACACGGAAGATCTGTGAATAGGGCTGAAGATATTTAAGAGCTAGTACCTGCATTAAGCAACCAGGTTATAGAATGAACATTTATCTTGAAATTCCAGTCTCTCCCTCTCTCTCTCGCCTCCTATCCCCTATCTTCCCACCTCCATCTCTATCCCCTCTCCCCTACTCCCTGTTTTATGTATATACGTGCATCATTTTATATATACACGGAATATTTACTGTCTGTTACATTGATTTAATAAAGTGCACACTCCTCAGGCTAAATTTAGAAAGAGGACAAAATGAACACTTTCACATGGGCGTCAGTGGTGTTCCAAAGACAAAAGATTCCTCAGTCTTAAAACATGGCAAACACCATGTTCCTTCTGATAGTTAGATGCTAGAAAAAGGCAAGTGGATCCTTAAAATTCACACGCTATTAACACCTACTATCAACAGAGTAGATCTTAAAGCGGAAACAAGAAAACACCAGCCTTTTAAGTTCTTCCTGTCTGAAGATAAGAGTAAGAGGTGGTAGTGTTCTTCCTCACTTGCACCCGAAGGGTAAAAGCAGCAAAAATATCTTAAACACATATATGATGAGGAAGCCACTCTACCTGGTCCACTCTGTTTTGTTTTGCTTCTAGGGATCTGTCTCACTCTGAACCTTTGCTTTTTGTTTTCTCTTTTATGTACGCTAAGAACCTGAGAGTCTAAACCTTTTCTTCCACCTCTCAACCAATAAACAGGACAAAAGAACATTTTTATGTTTTTATGTATTTTCCATTCAAATTTTTAAAAAAGAGATAAGTAAGCTAGCTCAGTTCATATTTCTCACAAAGATCACTTTCCAAACTAAACTCAATTGTTTGTGACCATAAACAGGAAAAACACCGTACTCTAGTAGCACCATCTGACATTTCCACCGTAATGTTACCAAACACAACTTGACACGAATGTCAGAACTATTAAAAATGTTAAAAATCCCCAACCCCACTCAAAATGCATACCAAAGTTCAGGTAAAGGAAAAACAAAAACAAACACAAAAGCAACTCACCGTTATCTTTATGTTCTTTCAGAAACCCATTAACAGCACACTGGAATTTAAAACTAGTGTCGTCATCTGACACCTGATGCCCAATTGTACACATTTTTAAATAAGGAAGAGTTTCTGGTAAGTCCTATAAGGCAAAACCATGAAAATATGTATTATTTCCTTTGTAGGGAAAGAATAAAAAATTAATTAGAGAAGGCAGAATATAAACCAGGAGAGTACATTAAACTTTGTATGTCAGTCATTCTGATGAGAGCCATTTTTTCCAAAGCTGCTTTAACCAGTAATTATCACTTGATTTTCATTCAAACTGCAGAACGGACAGTTACCAGGCATGCAAAAGGAAAAGCAAATCTATGTGAATGAATGCACATGTAACTCAAAATGATATAAACAGTTCTGCCTACATTTATGTTCTATCTTACATTTCAAGGGCCATAAAGCGGCTGTGATTTAAGGAGAGTAGTAGAATAGAGTCAGAAGAACTTGGATTCGAATTAGGAAACAGAGGCAATTTCAGGCATTGTTGAGAACTGGTATTCTTGAGGTGGGAGAAAGTAGACTATCAATAGAAGACAGAAAAGGATAAGTGAAAATTCTCTAGTTCTGAATTTAAATGGAAAGTAGCAGTAGGAACCTATGACATATTTTAAAAATATTAAAAACAAACGTACATATTTCCTAGCTCTGACCACTGAGAAAGTCTAGAAACAACTGATGTCATGTCCAAAGGACTCAGGAGTCACCGAGAAGCTCCAACTGGCCAAAGATAGGGCCTCAGTTAGAATAATAACTGTAACGGAGTCCACGGTGAGAGGAATAAATAAAATTTTACAAAACTGGTCAACACTGGAGGATATTTGTGAATCAACTCATTATTTTGAAAACTGTTAAATAAAAGAAGAGAATCATGCCTCTACAACTGAGCAACCAAACAGCTGATGAGGGGAATCTTCTCCTCGTACAAATATACCCAGCTAATAAGTGAAAAAAAGAACAACAGAATTCACCATTCTTTGAAGCCTCAACTGAATTAATGGATGTAGGTATGAATCATCAGTGACTGCTAATACCACAGAAAGACACAACTATATACGTCTCCATGGAAGAACACATCATCACCCATGAAACTGTCTTGCCAAAACAAAACATGCAAGCTTCATTCAGATCAACTACCGATTTACAGGAAATAAAAGGACTGAAGAATATGTTACCAACACATGGAATGTAATCATCGGCATCTAGATGGGACAAATTACCTGGTTTCTTTAAAAACAAAATTCAAGGAGGAAAAAAAAAGTGAGAGAGACATGGAGGGAGAACCTATAGATTAAACAAGACTTCAGAGACCTAACAATCCACGGCAAAGTGTGGACCTTATTTGGATCTAATTCAAAATTCTTATAGACAATTTTTTATGACGTTTAGGAGACAACTGCAAATTTGAGCACTCCCTGGGTATTTAATATTAAAAAATGATATTAAGGAATAAAAGTCCTATATTTTAAATGCACGTACCAAAAACGTACAGGTGTAATTTACATGTTGTCTCGGAGCTGCTTCAAGATAATACGGAATGGGGTGAAACAGGTGGGGGTATAGATAAAACATGACAGCCATCAGTTGGTAAATAAGAAAGCTGGATGAGTTCCTGGGTATACAAGGAACACTCACAGTAGTTTTATACTTTTGTATATGCTTAAAATTTGTGATAGTTGTTTAAAAACAAGACGACACTGTAGAAAAGTTTGGCACTTTCTCACAGGTTAAGCGTAGAGCTTAGTATTTGGCAGTAGGCTATGATCCAACAACTCTGCTACTACCTACGCTGCACATCTAACAGAACTGAAAGCAGGGATTTGAACAAATATCTGTACACCAATGATCATAGCAGCATGATTCACAATACCTACAAGGTGGAAAACAACCAAGTGTCAATCAACCGTTGAATAACAAACTGTGGTCTATATACACACAATGGGATTTTCTAAGCCAAAAAAGAAATGGCATTTCGTTACGTGCTATAACATGGATGAACCTTGAAAACACGACGTTTAGTGCAATAAGCCAGACACAGAAGGACAAATACTGCAGATTCCACTTACACGAGGTACCTAGAATAGGCCAATTCACAGAGACAGAAAATAGAATAGAGGTTACCAAGGGTTGGTGGGAGGGAAAATGGGGTTGTTACTGTTTGATGGTTACAGAGTTTTTGTTGAGGATGATGAAAAAGTTTTGGTTCTAGACAGCGGTGATGGTTACACAGCACTGTGACTGTACTTAATGCCACTGAACTGCATATTTATAAACGGTTAAAAGAAATATGATTTCTCTATATTTTACCACAATAAAAAAAAAGCAATAACAGAGCTGAAATTTCAATTCTTCCTTTTCCGAGAGTCAGTTTCATCGTCTGTAAAATTAGTAATTGTAGTTGTCTATCCTCTGAGCTTAGTGCAGGGTAAGCACTCAGTAGGAGATATCAGTACTACTTCCACTTCAAGAGCAAAGGATTGCTGTGAAGATTAACTAAGTCAATGGATATGAAAGAACTTTCTAAATGGCAAACTGCTCTACAAATATTAAAAGACATTAGGTGTTACTGTCTCCCAAGGCCATGGAACAGGTCAGAAGGAGGATAATTCTTTTGCACTGGAATGTCCTACATGGGCCAAGAGAATAGATGGGTTTCTGTGCTATATCAGAAGGCATCAGGAAAAGGAAGCATAAAACTTAGAGAACAATTGTCTTTTACACTGATGCTTAAACATGCTCAGGCAACTGCTTAACATAAGTGCTAAAGACATAATGGACATACCTTTCTTTCTTTTTAGGATACTACTGTAACTACTAAAAGTTTACTTCATTTTCAAAATGTAGAACATGGAAGCTTATAGAATTTCTTAAGCATATCTAGAGCCTACTGCCAAATACTATAGTTCAATTCATATCTTTCATCTCATTTTGAAACAGCAATTACAAATGTGTATTTAAGGAAACCACTAGCTTCCCTTTTTGAACCCACGAGAGAAGGCCAGGACTCACCTTAGCATAAGATGATAACTACTGAACTACTATGAATTATTACAGTATCAGAAAGAAGGTCATTTTCAATTACGCCTTCCATTTACCTCTGGCTTGTAAGAGCGGCGAGTATTTGCTAAGTCAATAATCAGCCCAAGTTCTTCATTCTGTCCTTGGATTTTGTTAAGAGATCCAAGGGGGAGAAACGTTCTTCTGGAGCAAGATTCTTTTCAAAACTCTGTCCGAAAGAATAAAATAAGGAAGAACATATGTTTAAAATCCTTTACTATGTTATCCATTTATTCAAACCCTGGGATGCTAACATATGAGATTCAAAGTCAAGTTTCCTCCTCTGCAGCTTACAAGCGATATTACAATCCTTTCTTCCAGAGAGATTAGACCGAAGAAAATAAGCTCACTTCTATATAGTTATTTCTATGTTTGTTTATTTCATGTTGGTCTCCTAACCTGACTCTAAACTCCCAGAAGGCAGGGACCACATCAATTTTGCCTACCACTGTATTGCCAGCTCCAAGCGGAGTGCCTGAAAATAGACACAGAGATAAATACTTCTTGAACATCTACATATAGGAAGGATGGCTTTCACTGCTAAATATTCTTTCATGTATTTGGCTTATACATGTACCCTGTTCCATTGATCTCTTTGGTTATTCAAGTGTCAGCAACACACACTTTTTTTCTTAATTAGTAGACTAGTTTTAGAGCAGTTTGAGATTCACAGCAAAACTGAGCAAAATGTACACAGTTCCCACTTACACCCTCTCTCCTTCATCCCACACAGCCTTCCCCATTATCAACATGCCATACCAGTGTGCTTCATTTGTTAGAATTCATGAACCAACACTGACACATCGTTATCAATCAAAGTCCACAGTTTATTGCATTCATGGTACAAGTAACCGACTATTTCTTTATTTCTAGTATAGTCATCCCCAAACATTTACATACTGAGATACATATTACTTTCTTATAAATTACTTTATTCTTTATTTATAGTTAGGGCATTGCATTGTTTTTTTTTGTTTTTTAATTAAGTACAAAAGTTGGTTGTATTTGTCTATGAATCCCATTTCTGGATAGTAAAAGAGGTATTAAAAAGTATTTGCTATAAAAAGGGAAAATGGAGTACGACGGGGTTGAGAGCCAGGGCTCTCTATATGGTGAATTCAGATTTCTGGAAGAATACGGTATTAACTTTTGCTCACCTTTTTTAAAGGAACTTTGAAAGCAATGAAACGAGTCCCAGGCATCCGCTGTTCAACTGGGAGATAGTCTTTCCACCTGTTAATATAGTTTTTGTTAGGCAAATTTTATGTTAGGCTGTCTCCCTGCACAGGATGAATGCGCCTTGAAAATGGAAATCATATCCCTCTACATCGGCTCCCAGGTGGTCCCAGCGTCCCGACCCCGACCCCGGCCGCGCGCGACACACTTTCCACAAACTGACACACACGGAGCCCGCGCGAGGGCCGGGTCGCGCGGGCTTCCCCGCCGGGTCGCCTGGAGGCCGGTCCCCCGCAAGCCGAGCGCACGAAAGGGCGCCCCAAAGGCGCCGGCCCAAGGCGCCCGCTGCGCTTTCCCTTTGGAAGCTGGGCTGCGGGGCCCAAGCGTAAACCCTGAGACAAGGAACACGCGCACCACGCCGCCACGGGGCACGACAGGCCGGGCGCCCACCTAGCCGGACACCCTGCATTTCTGCAATCACCGGACGCCTGTGTAAATTTCCGTCTGGCCTGTCATTTTCCAAAGGCCACTCAAGATCAGGGGACAGAACGCCTCCTCTCCAAGTGTCCTGCCAGCCCACCCACTCAAGATCAGAGGGACAAAATGCCTGACTAAAACAAAACAGAAACAGAAACACAAAAAAACTGGAGAGAGGGAGGAAAGGGTGCCCTGAAAAATAAAAAAAAATTAAAAAAACTAAGCACGTTGACAGCGCTAAGAATAAACTACCAGGAAAAAGAAACCCTACATGTCAGATCCTAAAGTACAGAAGGGCAAGCCCGCCGACATTCCAGGACCGGGGGGACCGGGGTCCCCAGCCCTGCAGAGCCAACCGCAGACCGGCTCGGGCGCCCCTCGGAAGCGCGGGATCCCCGCGGCCGAGTCTGTGACCCCCGGCCGGCGCCGGCTCCCCTCTGCCCACCCTGCGCGCGGGGGCTGGAAACTGCCGCGGAGAACCACGGCGGGGCGGGAAGGGGGGCTCCAAAGAGGGTCTGGCGACTCGAGTCGCTCCGTTTCTCGGTGGGCTCAGCGCGCGCCGTGGGGGAACAGGAGCGGGGGTCCGGGAGGAGGGGACGGACGGCACTTACGTAGACCGGCAGCGGCCACGGGTAGACGGCGGGCTCGGTCCCCAAGAGCGACTCCAGCCTCAGCTCCAGCTTCTCCCCCATGTCTTCGCGCGCGGGCCCCGCACCGCGCTAGTCTGGCGGTTGGGGGAGGGGCGCGGCGCCGCCGGCGGGGGCGGGGCAGGCGGGCAGGCGGGAGGCTGAGGGGGGTCTGGTCTGGGCCTCAGCTGCCGCCGCAGCGCTCCCGTCCGACCCCCGGCTCCCTCTTTGTGGTCACAGGCCCGGGGCCTCCAGCGCTGCTGCGAACTCGGGCCGGCGTGAGGCGACCACAATGAGCCGGGGGCCGGGCTGAAACACTCCCGGCGCGCGCGGCCCGCCCCGTGGACTCGCAGGCTCGCACGCACGCACGCACGCACGTACGCACGTCTTCGGCTGCCCCTGGCCACCCTCACCGGCCTGAAGTGGGGACCCGGGAAAACCCCTCATGGACAGTCGTGGCGGGTTTGACTCCCGACCTTGACGTAGCGTGACACACCCCCTCCCCCCCCCCAATAAAAGAAAAGGAGCATAGGAGGCAATCTCATACATTATTGATAAACACATACAAAGACACTATTGGTACAAAACTATTTCTCCATACACCAACTTTGAATTTTAATAATAAATACATATATGTATCAAACATTAATAAAAGAATAAAATTATCCAATATGAGTACATTTGCTCTTGTTTTGCAATTAGTTCCAGGATTCTATTTTAGATTACTACTTCATATCTGAGAGAGTTGGGTGTGTGTTTGGTTTTGTGGAAGCTGCATTGTGCTAAATTTTACCTTTCTTTCTTGAATTAAATGGCTTTTGTTATCCCTTGGGAATACTGAAGACAGCAACAGCAGATTACTACCTACCAGTGGAAAAGTATAAATAGCAATTTTAGCCACTAGTGATTCTGAAATTGCCCTTAACTTTGTCCTTATAAAAATGCTCCAAGAATTACGTTTTGCAAATCCACAGATTTACTATCCATATTCAAGTCATTTATGTGGAGAAAGAATGTAGCCAGCCTTATCAGTAACACAGGATGTTATAGCCATCAAGCCATCAGCCGCTGAAGCCACACCCAAAGCCGCACCCTGAGGGGATTCAGGATGGAGAAAACAGGATACTGGCCCTAGATAATTAAAGTGCAAATCAAGGGAATGATTTCCAGGAGACCAGATTCTTGCATCTCACCATATATAGAAAAGTGCTACATTTATTAACTTAAGATGTCTAGTTTCTTTAATTAACAGTAATCTTTTGATGTTCCAACTACCTGTCTTTTTTTTTTTTTTTGCAAGAACCTCTAAATACCCTGTGCCCTCCCTTAGCTCTTCAGAACAGTCCCTCAGAGCTATCTGAGAGGCTGTCTCCTGATTTCAGTCCTCAGTATGTCTTCCACATAAAACATAATTCTCAACTTCTAGGTTGTGCATTGTTTTTCAGTCAACATTTAATTGTATGGCTCATGTAGGTACTATGCCTAAATGTAATGGGATGAGCTGTAAATTATTAAAACTAGATAAATCCTGTCAGCTCTACCACTAGCTGAGATCCAGGCTTTCACCTCTGGATACCTCTGGCAGATATGGGGTCTGTGTTGGTCTTAAAATTATTCTTAGAATAGTGGGGACTCATTCATTCTTTCAACACATTTTATTGCTTATATTCTATGTGTCAGTTACAGTGCTGGGTCTTGAAATACAGAAGTCAACACACGAAAATACAAGGATAAAACACATTTTCTACCATATTAACTTTTTTCATTCATCAATTCATCCCTAAATCATTCAACACGCATCTTCTTATTGAATACTGATGAGGGGTCAAATGCTATGCTAAACACTCAGTATATAGCTGCAAACGAGATGGACAGGCCCTGATTTTGATGTCACTACTATCTTTTGTCCTGCCATATAATGGGACAGCTTCATTATTCCCTTTACCCTAAGTTTTTATCACAAATTGCTAATGAAAATAAAGCTGTTAGTGGAGTTTCAACATGCATAGGTAAATGAGAACACAGAACTCCCCTTTCTCATGTCCCGTTCTCCTCCTTCTAACTCCCTATGTGAAGTCACTTTGTGCCAAGGCCAAGAAGCTGTGCCCCAATAAGAACCAAGCTGATTTCCTCACACTGACTGGGGCTATTGCACACTTAGAAGGCTTGATGCTTAATTTTGATAAGCAACTAGAAGACCATGGAGACAACCTATAAAAATGATTTGTCTTGGGAGAAAATACTAAAGAGGGTTAATGTGCTGTTCCACATGTCTAACCCCCTGGATTAAACCACAGGCACCAAGGTCACCAAGTGTACTTGGCAACAATGAGCTAATAATAAAAAAAAGCATCATACTGTTATTGTATTCATTTTCCCCCAAGGCGCTCTCTGATAAACACCACAACCTCTAAGAGAATTGAGAACAGCTTCCTTGTGGGGTAGGTCATATAATATATATGCATCTTTTTCCAAGCAGTTAAATCATATCCAGCTATCAGCACACCTTACTTAAGGCGATCGTAATGTATGAGATTAAATGTTCCTACCTGATCGGAAAACTTCTTGTCCTCAATTCATTGGCTGTACTGGATTTTTTTCTTCTTGGGTCAGACCTTCAGACTTCTACCAGAAATCCTTCCTTTGGGGAAACCAGGCCTTCCCAGAAACTCAGGAAACTGAAATGGAGACAGCAAGAGAGAAGGAAATTATTTGGACACATAGACCTCAATTGTTTGGTTTTAAGTAAACGTCCAAGCAAACATCTTCTAGATGGTATAATAACTTTAGGGAAATTCACGGTTTATAAGTTTGGGTACTCATAAACTGAACATATTATGATAAGAGTACAGGTTGCATTTTGTGTCTTCAACTCAAGCAAAGGCTTCAAAAAAGGCCCAGTTATCCTTTGTTCATTAAGACACAAAGAGAGGGCGAAAAGGGCAAGTTTCGAAGTCTTTTTCTTTACAATTTACTTCCTTTCTTCAGTCTTCAACAAGATCTTCAGGAAATTAACTTTACTAAAGTTAATTATTCATAAAATAAACATAGGAACCTGCAGAAGACTATTTCACAGAGACCTGTAATGTACAATATCCATTGCATACATGCACCATGAGCTTGTCTTTTCTAGCACTGGCATACACAAAACTCTGTGTGTGTGTGTGTGTGTGCGCGCGTGTGTGTGTGTGCGCACGTGTGTGTCTTTTTCTGTGATGGAGCCATAGGGAGAAAATAAATCTATTGGCTGCAATTCAGTGATGTACGAAGATTTAAAGGTAAAGGAGAAGGTTACATCAAGTGAAACTATAAAGTCATGAGGTTGTGGTTCCAAAATAATAACAATAGCAGTCTTCTGTAACCAAGGGAGCAGGCTCCTCAAATTATAGTCACACCTGTTAGACCATCTGCCCATACATTTCACACTATCATTAATGGAAAACAAATGGCACTGTCCCTCCTTCCCTTTATCCATTGGCCATCCTCATATGAACTCTTTTTCTCTTCAAGGTCATGCTCTTTCCTATCTGTTTAAAAATATTAGGATTTAGGAGGAGTGATACGTAATGTGCCGTGCCTTGGTACTTGTACCAGTGACGGCTCTGTAAGGAGCACTGGGTTGTTAGGAGGCTATCAACTGAGTTCCCCTAGAAGCAGAACTTGAGGCGATAATTTGAGTGCAAACTGCTCATCTGGGAGGTGCTTCCAGAAAACTCAGAAGTGGAGTGGGAATTGAGAATGGAGGCATGGAAGGAAGCCAACAGAGGTGTATTACCGAATAAATTACTCCTGCAGGGAACTGCTGCCAGTACTTCAGGCGAGTTCTGTGAAACTCTACAGAACATGTCTCAGAGTTACCCCAAGAATCGGTGAGAAACTTGAAGTACTTATCTTCCAGTCCCCTCTGTCCTTGGTTGAAAGCTACACCCAGATACATTAACTCCTGTACACTTCTGGCCTGCCCTAAGGTGGATAATTGCAGGCGGCAGCATGATTCTATCAGCATATACTGGAATGATGAGTGCTGGGGAGATATGAGTGGAGCATCGAAACCATCTAATACAGTCGGGGCAGGAGATATTAATTATTGGCTTGAAAGTCCAAATGGATAACCTTAAATTCCTGGGTTTATGGGTTTACTTTGAGGTATTTAAGCAGGAGGTATGAGTAAAAATTTCCTCTGTTAAATCAAGTTTAAGGTCCTAACTCCCTAATCTTCTGGAAAACTGTGGTATCTTTTAACAGATTTTTGAAAAGTAACATGATTAAGATTTCAAATTGACCATTCATTCATTCACTCATTCAACACACATTTATTGAACACCTAAAGTATGTCATGGGATAAAGTAGGCACCAGTGTTACTGTTACTAAAATCATTATAGTGCCACCTAGAATTCAATGTATTGTGACACTCAAGTAAGAAAATCCACAGTTACCGTAAAAGATATTACAGAGTGCTATAGGAAGACACAGTAAGACCTTAATTCATGCTGTGGACAGTAGTATATGGGCGATATCAGTAGGGCTTCCTGTAGAAGGCAATTGAAATGGATATGTAACATGAAGGAAGGGTGAAGTTTTGAAGAAAAGAGAAGATAAATTCACACTTACCAGAAAATGAATGGTTAAGGATCAGTCCAGAAAGGAGTTCCATTCATAATCAGTATAAGAAATGCTCACTGGGGCTTCCCTCGTGGCGCAGTGGTTGAGAGTCCGCCTGCCGATGCAGGGGACACGGGTTCGTGTCCCGGTCCGGGAAGATCCCACATGCCGCGGAGCGGCTAGGCCCCGTGAGCCATGGACACTGAGCCTGCGCGTCCGGAGCCTGTGCTCCGCAACGGGAGAGGCCACAACAGTGAGAGGCCCGCGTACCGCAAAAAAAAAGAAAAAAAAAAAAAAAAAGAGAAATGCTCACTGGCGTGTAGGAAAAGAAGACAATGGAGAGGGGCGTAGAAGCCAGATCATGCATGGTCCATGTATGTATAGTAAGTGCTATGGTCTAGTCTTTGTGTTCCCCTCCAAATTCATACGCTGAAATCTTACTTTCCGTAGCTGATAGTATTAGTAGGTGGGGCCTTTGGGAAATGATTATGGTATTAGTGCTCTTATAAAAGAGACCCCACAGAGCTCCCTAAGCTCTTCTGCCATGTGAGGATACAATGAGAAGTCTGTGATTCAGAAGAGGGCCCTCATCTGACCATACTGGCAACCTATTCTTGAACTCACAGCCTCCGGAGCCGTGAGAAAAAAAATTCCTGGTGTTTATGAGCCACCCAACCTGCAGTATAATCTTACAGCAGCCCAAAAGGACAAAGAGAGTTTGGATGTGAGATTTTCCTCCAAGAAAGATGGGAATCCATTGAAGGATTTTACCTGGTAACTTAGAAGAGAGAAAAGTTTCATAACACAATCAGGTACTTTTATAAGAAAAATTTGTTTCTTTTTCAGAAAGATCACTCTGGAAATACTGTGACTAGATTTTTGGAGAAGTGTGATGGCAGGCCCGGATATAGAAAGATGAGTTGGTAGTCCATTAATATAAGTCAAACAAGAAAGTGGATATAAAAAGTGTGAATTTGTGGCTGAGAGTTCTTTTCTTTTACTACTTGAAAAATGTTATGTCAATGCTTCTGACTCCATAATTTTAGACAAGAAATATGCTGTCATTGGAATTGGTTTCTCAATAAGTGATGCATCGTTTCTGCCTGTCCACTTTCGAGATTTGTTTTGTCTCTACTTTTCAGAAGTTTAATTATGACGCGTCTTGACAAGGATACCTTTGTGTTTTTCCTCTTTGGATTTGCTCAGATCCTTGGATGTGTGCTTATGTCTTCTAAAAAATTGGGAACGTTTCAGTCATTATTTCTCTGAATACTTTGTCAGTCCTACGTGCTCTCTGTTTTCATTCTGGAACCTTGATGATATGAATGTTAGTGCTTTTGTTACTGTTTACAGGTTCTTGAGATCCTGTTCTTTCTCCCATCTCTACCCCTCAGCCTATTTTTCTCTGTACATGTGGTACATTGTATTGATCTCTTCTAAGTTCATGATTCTGTGCTTTGTAATCTCCACTCTACTCTTGAGCAAAGTTTTTTGATTGTTGTATTTTTCAGTTCTACTGTTCTCATTTGTTTTTATTCTTATAACTTCTACTTCTTTGTTCACATTTTCTATTTTTCCCATTTCCGTCAAGGAACACATAATTGCTAATTGAAGCATTTATGTGACAGCTTATTTAAAACCCCTGTCTGATAATTTCAATAGATGTTTTATCTCAGTGCTGGTGTAGGTCTATTGTCTTTTCTCATTTATTCTGTGATTTCCTGCTTCTTGGTGCCATGAGTGTTTTTCAATTGGATTCTAAACATTGTGAGTTATTATATGACTCTGTATCCCATTTAATTTTATTATTACTTTTTAGAAGGAAGTCATCCTATTGGAGGTGGAGTATGAGGACTGGGGGGTTACGTACAGATTTCCACTGGGCCCTACTGTCAAAACCCCAGCAAAAGTGGGCACTTACATTCTCTCACTGCAGACAGATCAAGTAGAAGTTCAGCTATCCTACTGGCCCTTCTGACACCTTCCCCCCAAAAGTGGGAACATTAATATCATTCTGTTGCCTTTTAGTAGGAGTGGAAGTTCATCTCCCCAGTGGATTTCTTGACACCAGGGGAGGGGAGAGGTGAAGTGTTTGCTGTGTTTGCTGTCCTTCCTCCCACTTCATTCCTTCTTGTTGATGCCGGGTGTGGGTAGAGGGTCAGCTACCTGCTGGCCCCACTGACACCAGGGTAAGAGGAAGAGAACTGCCAACTAGCCCTGCTTGTGCCATCTCATTCTGTCTTACTGCCTCAGGACGGTTATGGGGATTCAGCACCCCATTGGGTCTCACGGACACCATGTGTTGGGGGTTAGTGGGGTGCCTACTCCCTCCAACCTGTAACATCCTATTCTTATCGATGTCAGGGAGAGACGGAGGCTAGGTCCCACCATTGGACCCCACGACTGTGTGAGGGCAGCCCAGTGTTAACTAGCCTGTCAGGCACCACCTTTGAAAGTCTCTTTGCTAATGCAAAGGGGTGGAGGCTCAGCTCACCACTGCACCACACTGAAACAGCCCTGGTGGCGAATCAGAGCGCTGCCTCTTCTGGAGGGCAGGAGTGGGGTGGTGTGGAAGATCAAATCGTAGCTTGGCCCAACTGAAACCACAGGACATAGGGGATGGGTGCAATATTCCACTGGCACTTGGCTCGAGTAGTGTGTATATTATTGCCCAAATGGTTTTCTGTCTTTGACAACCCCTTTCCTCATACCTTGGCTAGGGGGAACGGGGGTTTTGTGTTTTCTTTTTTGAAGCTTTTTTGTCTGTTGTTCTGTTGGTGGTTATTGATTGGGGGTTCCTGTAATACCCTCTCCAGGATGTATGGGAAGCAACAGGAAACACAGGGGACTCATCACCATGTTATTCCTCAAGTCCCAAAGTCCCTAGTTAAGTCTGCCTTCTCATTTCCACCTTTCAGTGTCTTCCTATGTTTGTCTGTTGTTATGTTCAGGGTTTTAGTTTTAAGTGGAAGAACCTGGGAGAAATGGGCTACTTCACCTTCTTGGAAGCAGAGGTCTGGAGGCCTATGGATGTTACAAAGTACTGCTGACTGTAAATTAAAATTTGATGATATACACCTTGCCCTTTAAGAATTCTTCTGCTAGATGATGTGGCTTCCCAAAGTAGCTACAATTTGATTTTCATACTTCTAAAAGTCAAGTGTTTTGCCGCAGTTGAAATTTAAAGATAAGCAAGAGATGAGGCTAAGATGATCTATGTGGTAACAGATTAAAGTTGGAAACATCAATATACATTCATGCTTAGCTTAATATTGCTTCATATTACCTTAACACACATGGTTATGTAGAGAGATACTTATAGATATGTCCATATACGTGGGGAATGTACACACATGTTATCTCTTTGCTCTGTCAGCTGAGAAGATCTAGAAGCAATGACATCCGGGCAGCAATTAGCACACCCCACACCCAGATCCTGCTGTCTAATGCTGTTCTCCACTAAAAAGACCTAGTTATCCTTGAAGAAATAGCTGATTCTAGGACTGGGGCAGTAAATATACAAGATTTATATACAAGGCCATCTTATAGTGTCAGAAAGTAAGGAAGTTCCAAAAAAACATATAGCATGGGGATACCTCAGAGTGGCACACGAGCCACTGAACTGAAAAGAGTTCACAAGGGTCAGGACTAGAGCAATTTGAGGAACAAAGTAACTAACGTAGAATTAGATTATGACCCAAAGTATAAAATAAAAATCCGTGAGTTCTTCTGATATAAATAAATAATTGGATACATAAATAAATGCGGGAGAATAGATAAATCTCCAGTGCAAAAGAATTCCAAATAGTTTATGTAGTACTCCATCGTAAGCATAACTCTCTATTCCTTAGTTGTGGGCTGAGCATATTGACTTCCTTCCAAAAAGTACAATATGGAGAAGGGAAAACAGTAATTTTACAATGGAGAAACCTGAAAAACACTACCTCAGCCTGGTGATCAAGGTCGACCTCAGCATTCATAATGCATATTGATACTTTGTACACTTGATGTGATCTGACAAAATAACCCTTCTACTCTTGTGGTCTTCCTCCCCCAAACACATAATCCCAATATTATCAATGAAACATGCATCAAACAAATTCTAGTAGCGGGCATCCTACACAAGCCTAACTACTCAAAATTGCCAAGGTCATGCAAGGAAAATCTGAGAAGCTATCAAACCCAAGAGGAGCCTAAGGAAACATGGCAACTAAATGTAATGTGATGTTTTGGATGAAATCCTGGAATAGAAAAAGGACATTAGGTAAAAACTAAGGAACTGGACTAATGTATGGACTATAGTAAACAATAATGTATCAATATTTGTTCACTGATTGTAACAATGTAACATACTAATATAAGTTGATCGTCACAGAGGGAAATGGGTATAGTGTATATGGAAACACTTTATACTATCTTCTCAATTTTTCTGGAAAATTAAAACACTTCTAAAAAATAAAGTCTATAAAAACGTTGTGTTTTCTTGTTTTATGATTATGTGCCTGTATTTCCTAATAAATATGTAAATTTGCTTTGCCTTCCTTGATACTGATATTAAAGAAAATACTAAGTAACTCTGAAAGAATTTGTAACTCCAATTTAACAAGCAATAATTCTGGGTATTAACTTTTTAGGAGAACCCACTGAATCAATCAAAGCAAATTGTCTTTAAAGGCTGAATTTCTTTTCAGTGTTTAATCTTTTCTATGATTAATGCATACCACAAGCATGGTTCTCTTTCAAAGGGCAGAAAACATTGCTTGTAGGCAAGGTCTAAAATACAGTGAAATATTCATGTATGATGCTATAACAACTTTAATGTATTTTATGTTTTCAAAATGATGAAGTGTTATTTCAGTCAATAAAGTATTCACTTTTATACATTTCCTACCCACCTTTTCCCAGAACACCCACAAGGAAATGATACTATCATCTGATATTAGGCTCATCAATTTAAATTGGAGTTTTTGGTAGCTGTGGTTGCCAACGGTACTGGAATGTGTGATACTTTTACAAATCCTCTCCATGGCAAAATCTGATCTTCACAAGGTACATCACAGTACGTGCCTAAGGCCAATGACATAGAGCTTTGTAGCTAGATTACCAAGCATTTTACTTAGAGGCACAATAGAATGTAGAAAAGGCCATTTCTCCTTCTGTCTTTTTCTGCTCAAAGGTCACTCACCATCTCAGAAGTTTTCCATAAACTCAGACTATATAATGTCACTTAATGTGAATGTAGCTCAACATTCTGTTTTAGTACAGCTAATCTCACATTATTTTATTGGTCCTAAATATGTAAATCATCAGCAAAGTTTTGTACTTAACTTTTTTTTTGGATGTGGACCATTTGTTAAAGTCTTCATTGAATTTGTTACAATACTGCTTCTGTTTTATGTTCTGGTTTTTTGGCTGCGAGGCATGTGGGACCATAGCTCCCCGACTAGGGATTGAACCCACACCCCCCTGCATTGGAAGGCGAAGTCTTAACCACTGGACCGCCAGGGAAGTCCCTGTACTTAACTTTTAAAAATAATTAAAATAAGCTATTCAACACATTTTTCCTAAAAAAAAAAAAAAAAAAGTAATTCCTCTTAGGCTGGCCCTGGACACATACATGACTTTGCCATTTTTTCCATGGATTATTTTCTTATCTGTTCTACTGTGTCACATTTGTTCTACCTTCTCAAAAAGAAGCATTTAAAAATTCATCTACGCGTTCATGCATTCATACATTTATTAAATAAATCTACTGAACACCTACATATGGCACAGAAAAGGAGGCAGAAAACTAATCTGGGTTGCACAGAAAGTAATGAACTCAGTTAAAATTTTTGGTGAAAACAGGTGTTACTCAATCTACTGGAAATTACATTTCATTATGGGGACTCACACACTCAAGGAAAACCAAGACCTAAATAATAATAAAGTAATAAAAGCACTAGCCATTTACTGAGTGCCTGCTTTTACCTGACTCTGAAACTCTAAAATCATTACGGATGTTTTGAGGATTGTCTGATATAATTGTAATTTCTATTTTACAGATGAAAATAACAAGGTTCAGAGACATTAGGTTACTTGCCTAAAGTGAAGTGGCCCAGAAACTACACAACTGGAAATTGAACCTTAGATTTCATAATGCCAAAATCTGTGCTTTTAATCACAATGTGTGTGTGTGTGTGTGTGTGTGTGAGAGAGAGAGAGAGAGAGAGAGAGAGAGAGAGAGAGAGAGACAGAGAGAGAGAGAGAGAGACAGAGAGATAGAGAGAGAGAAAGAGAGAGAATGTGTTTAATAGAGAACTTCTGAGAAATGGCAAGAAAACTGCCAGGTACCCATAAAACAATAATTTAGGAGCTTCTTACTATACAAGTAATTGTTAATCATATGGCTGAACTAAGGATCTCTCACTTTTGAACTAAGAAATCAAAAGCTTCCAGAAGTTGAGTCTAAATTTTACACTTACATAAGATACTTCATACAGAATGCTAAAGTATACTAACTAAAGAGTTCTGAAAATACTGGAAGCATTCATACTAGTATGATTTCATAATGTGGATAATAGAGGATTTAAGAAATTGGCAGATGCAACTGCAGACTCATTTCTTATCATTTCTGTGAAGGGCAAGATAAATCAATAAAATGAGAAAAATGAAAAAAGAATGGCTAGCAATTTTAGGTAGTTTGCTTCATCTCCATACTAGGAAAGACTAAGCAAAAAAAAAAAACTTCTCGAAATTTTATTTTGAAAGCCCCTACAAGTGTATATGGTCTTTTTATACCAAATAACTTGGAATTATGAACTGTCCAATAAGTCTAATCTTCTCTGATGATAAAATTGCTGGCTTTATTTGAAACTATGAAATGAAAAGTGAGGTAATAATCAGAAATTCTTAAGAAAAGGAGTAGACAAAACAAAATTCTAAGAGTTGTGTCAAAAAATATTTTGAAACGAACATAAAATCCCCATTACTGGTACAGAGCTTTTAAAACTTTATCTTGGTTTTAAGCTTTAATAAACATTGATATGTTTACATAATTACTGTCATAAGGAAGACACAATTTTAGGTCAGCTTTCTTCATTCTTTCTTTATTAAGCATTATTTTATTTTGCTCCATCATCTTGTAATTATAATATAGTAACTGTGTCACTTTCTACTAAGTGGATATAATTTCCTAAACTGTTTTCCTATTCTTAACAATTAAAGGTGTTTCCAATGTTTTGTTATTACAAATGACATGACAATGAGCATCTTTATATAATAATTTTCTGGATTATAAATTATTTATCGGCATAAGCTTCCAGAATTAGAATTAATGTGTAAAAAGCTATTAACATTTTTATCTTGCTAGACATTGCCAAATTACTTGTCAAAAGATGGAACCAAATTATATTGCAAAAATCTTTGCCAACAGAAATCATTATATACAATTTTTGATTTTGCTGAATTATTAAGTTGGAAACCTATGTTCCATTTCTTTGAATTCTTTGATAACAGCGTGCTGCTGCAGGCTGCGAGGGCAGCCATGTCCATGAAGGCTCCCCAGAGTTGGAGCGGGGAAGTGGAAAAAGGTAAAAAAAAAAAATACTAATTGTATTTTCCCTCGATTGTTATCTCTCATTCTTTTCTGCCTCTGTGTAACTTATATCCAGGTAGCTGGAGAAACATCATGTGGCAGGGAAAATTGGTATTCCAATAAATTAATAAACACCAACTTCAAATGGATTTTCAAGACTGGAAATATTGCTCTGACTTACAGTAAGTTCTTTCTAATTCTCCTTAAGGACTATTTTCTTAGAAGCTTTCCCTACCCTCCTCAAATTTTCCTCCATCCTCTCTACTTCCTTCACTCTGAGCTGGTGAGGCGCTTCCTAACTCATTAGGAACACAGAAGTCAGTAAATAGTCCACTGCCAAATCCGTTAATTCATTAGCATTTGCATTGATCTTTGTATTCCCTTGCACTACAGGAGTTCAAGTTCAAAGGCCACGTGCACTACAGATAGCATTTCATTTTCTCTCATCTTCTCAAGTACTTCACAGCACTGCATTTTCTACAACCCATCTACTCCTTATGAATGATTCTTGCCAAAATTCAACCTCATTCTAGACTAGTAACTCCAACTTAAAATGTTAAAACTATACGTGTAACACGAAAGCCTCCCTCCTCCTCTAATCCCTGCATATCTTCTTTAGCCAATTCATGTCTGAACTTTTCAAAATTGTTATCATCATATATTGTTTCCATTTCCTCACGTCCCATCTACTCTATAATTTACATCCATCTGACTTCCCTCACCGTAATCTCTCTGCCCACTGTCCTGAAATTTTACTTATGAAGGTCACCAGCGATCTCCATGTCAGTATAGCCAATGAATAGTTTTTCTCCTATTTCTAGGCTCTTTCCTTCTTTAAAAAAGAAAAAGAAAAACAAAAACCATTTTTTTTCCTCTATCCTTTCACACTCTCATCATCTTCTGTCCTGGTATATTTTACTGGCTTTCCGTGTTTAATCTGATTTCTAACATTCTATGAGTTTCCTTTATCTTCAGTGGAATAAACCACTATATGAAGGATTATTCTCAACAGTTAGTTCTCATAATAACAGTACTAGTAGCAGCAGTCAATACTTCTATAATGCTTATCATGTGCCAGACACTATTCTAAGACACTGTTTAAATACATATATATAGACACACACACACACACACACACACACACACACACACACACGAAGGTTTCCTCCTCATAGGCGTATGAAATAAGCCGATTATTATACCCATGTTACAAATGAGAAAACGGAGGCAATGAGAGGCCAAGGTCACATGATCAGTACTTGGTGAAGCCCCGCCTGAGTTCATGCTGGAACTTTAGAGGAGACAAGTTAAATAATGTCTCACAGATTGGCCTTAAAAGTGAGCAACACTTAATTAATGACTTGTGAAAGTATCAGAAAAAAAGGGGACATTTTAAATTGAATGGGATCTACTAAGTCATGGATCAGTAACTAAGAATGACTCTTATTGAATGAAATTATTTTTCATTATTCTTTTGAAAGAAGAATAATCTTGTGTTAGTGTTTCACAGTTTTTTTTTTCATTCACATATTTATTCTTTATTAGACACACATTTCCTACACACCTACGTGCCAGTGTCCGCTGCAAGCCTTGGAAGCAAAAAATTACAAAGTCCCTGCTCTTAAGCAAATGTCCAGTGGTGGAGGAAGACAGAGTAAACATGTAAATAAATGTGGTACAGTGACAGAAATACGACTGGACAAAGGGATGGAGAGGCACTGAGGAGGCAGGTCTCTTTGGTCAAGATAGTAGTGGTGGCGTTTGAACCGAGACCTTAACGATAAGAGGGAAATTGGTCTGGGTAGATGGATTAGCCAATCTAAAGCTGGGAGAGCAAGAAGTAGAGCTTGTTGCATCTGAGGGACTGAAAAGGACAACTGTGCCTCGAGCCCCATGAAGGTCAGGGAAAGATGTAGTAAGTGACCAGAGCACACGATCCCTGTGAGCCTGGCTAAGTAGTTGAAAATTTCATCTCTTTACAATAGATAGCCTTTAGAGGTTAGAAGCAGTGCAATAATAGCGTCTGATTTGTGCTTTTTAAAAGACTACTTTGACTGTTGAATGTCCTACAAAAGCAAAATACCTGTGTCTCTATGAAGCGCAGATAGTAAATTTTAAAAAGCCCAATGAGCTCATAAGCAGTTGGTTGACTAACTGTTATCATTTATCTTAACTAGACTTCATTAATAGAAGCTTGGTGACCTTGGGGTCCTGGGACATATTAGATTAGGGCAACCCAGCTATTTTCAAATAGTGTGATTTGAAGAATCCTTGAAATTGTTAGGGTCCAGGAAGATTATTTTATTGCTGGGGCTGGATGGGAAGTTTAGAATAAGAAAAGAAGGTATGATGGCTGGCTTCCATCTATTCTCCCTTTCTCTGGGAGAAATGATGGTGGGGTGACTACTTTGCTGTTGACCCAATGCTTCAATTTCAGAGCTGGTTCAATCCAGTAACTATTTGCTGAACAACTATTATATGTTAGGCACCCAGCTGGAACTGGGAATATAAAGAGAATAATTAATAAGAAAAGCAGGTATTACTAACAAGAGACAGGCACTGTGCTAATGCTTAACACGCACCATCTCAAGTTACATTAATTTACACACTAACCATATGAGGTAGATGCATTTATTATACCATTTTCCAGGTGAGAAATCTAATCCCTTTAAGGGGCTTAAGTTACTTCTCCAAGGTTACACAGCTAGTTAGGGGCATAGGCAGTATTTGGACTCAGGTCTGGTATCAGCACCAATTCTCTTAGCCATTATGCTCTCTAAGGACCTTACTTGAGAAGTTCAGATTATACATATATGGGTACAACCAACCCTAAGACCATCTGGCAAAACTGGCTGCTTGAGAAGTCCTGGATTTATGTAAGATGCTCTTGGAATGGAGAAGATCGTGAAGGAGGGTCCCCAAAACACACTCTCTATACTAAGGGGCAACAGAAGAGAGAAAGAATTAGCCTACAGCAGTATGATATTGAGGACCAAGAAACAGTGTTTCTCTCTTTTGTGAACAGTTATTAAATTATTTCTACTTCAGAATATCAGAAAGAAATCACAGGACTATGGACAGTTTGCTGAGCCACCCTATCTATCTTAGCGTGAATCCTGGCAGGTGTAGAGCTCATAGTATGACCCTGGCACCTAAGTGTAGTTAAGTAAGCTTTCATTTTTCTTCGGCCTTAAAGCAAAGCAGCTTTCTGATAGGTATAATTTAGGAAAGTCTTCCAAGAAAATAGTTAAAGTCCACTTTAAATATCTCAGAGAAAAGCAATTTTGCAAAAGATCTATCAGCAAAAGCAAGGCCAAACACACCAATTATTTAGTGAGACTTGTATTGTTATATCATTGCTCATGTTGTTTCTTTATGCATTTACCTGGAAGAAGGCTTTTAATGTTCAACAATTCTCAAAGAGATAAAGACCCACACTGATGTGCCAGAAAGAGCTTTGCCCTGGAATTAGATCAGTTTAGGTTTGGCTACTTACTAGAATTAGGTAACATTCTTAATCTTTCTGAGCCTGTCTCCTATCTGCAAATAGGGATACCACTATCTATTACAGAGGGATGTGCTTAAATTAAATGACACATGTAAGTGAAATATATCCTTCCAGGCTGAGAACATACCTAGTAAATGTTAAGTGATCTGCAAATATTCTGCTTTCTTGAAACGGATGAAACCTGTTATCATGATTTTAACCAATGGTCTAAATATCAAGACAATATTTAGTTAAAAGTTATAGTTGTTCTTTCACTGTCCATCTGCATTTTAACATATTCTAACATATTCTCCTTGATAAATTGTGTCCATATTAGTAACATTTGTCATTTCAGCTATTACTGTTCATATGTTTAAAATATTTCAATGTGATATAAGTCGTTACTCAAAGGGATGCCTAGCTGGCTTTGTCAAAGATTTATTTTAAGTAAAAATAAAAGACTCATTTTCACCAAGTTTGACTGAACAGTGTATTCATTAACTGTATGAACTTTCTGGCCAACCCAATACAGTAGCCAAGACATGGAAACAACCTCAGTGTTTTCTTGTGGATGAATGGATGAAGAAAATGGGGGTGCATACAACCTACTATTAGTCAGCCATGATAAAGAAGGAAATCTGGCTATTTGTGACCACATGGGTGGGTTTGGGGGGCATTATGCTAAATGAAATGTCAGACAGAGAAAGATAAATACTTTATGATCTCATATGTGAAATCTAAAATACTGAACTCATGATAGAAAGAATGGAATGACGGTTGCCAGAGCTGGGGGTTGGAGGTGACGAAAATGAGGGAAGATGATCAAAAGGTAAAAACTTCTAGTTATAAGACAAGTGAGTAATGGTGATGTAATGTACAGCTCGGTCACTACAGTTAACAATACCGTATTTTATGTTTGAAAGTTGCTAAGAGAGTAGATCTTGAAAGTTCTCATCACAAAGATAACATTTGTAATTATGTGAATTAAGGTTAACTAAACTTATTGTGGTAATCATTTCACACACACACTATATATATTAATCATCACATTGTACACCTTGGACGGATACAATATTATATATCAATTAAATGTAATTTCCGTCTGGCCCGTCATTTTCCAAAGGCCACTCAAGATCAGGGGACAGAACGCCTCCTCTCCAAGTGTCCTGCCAGCCCACCCACTCAAGATCAGAGGGACAAAATGCCTCACTAAAACAAAACAAAAGAGAAACACAAAAAAACTGGAGAGAGGGAGGAAAGGGTGCCCTGAAAAATAAAAAAAAATTTTAAAAACTAAGTACGTTGACAGAGCTAAGAATAAGCTATCAGGAAAAAGAAACCCTACGTGTCAGATCCTAAAGTACAGAAGGGCAAGCCCGCCGGCAGTCCAGGCCCGGGGGGACCGGGGTCCCCAGCCCTGCAGAGCCAACCGCAGACCGGCTCAGGCGCCCCTCGGAAGCGCGGGGTCCCCGCGGCCGAGTCGGCGCCCCCGGCCGGCGCCGGCTCCCCTCTGCCCACCCTGCGCGCGGGGGCTGGAAACTGCCGCGGAGAACCACGGCGGGGCGGGAAGGGGGGCTCCAAAGAGGGTCTGGCGACTCGAGTCGCTCCGTTTCTCGGTGGGCTCAGCGCGCGCCGTGGGGGAACAGGAGCGGGGGTCCGGGAGGAGGGGACGGGTGGCACTTACGTAGACCGGCAGCGGCCACGGGTAGACGGCGGGCTCGGTCCCCAAGAGCGACTCCAGCCTCAGCTCCAGCTTCTCCCCCATGTCTTCGCGCGCGGGCCCCGCACCGCGCTAGTCTGGCGGTTGGGGGAGGGGCGCGGCGCCGCCGGCGGGGGCGGGGCAGACGGGCAGGCGGGAGGCTGAGGGGGGCCTGGCCTGGGCCTCAGCTGCCGCCACAGCGCTCCCGTCCGGCCCCCGGCTCCCTCTTTGTGCTCACAGGCCCGGGGCCTCCAGCGCTGCTGCGAACTCGGGCCGGCGTGAGGCGGCCACAATGAGCCGGGGGCCGGGCTGAAACACTCCCGGCGCGCGCGGCTCGCCCCGTGGACTCGCACGCTCTCACGCACGCACGCTCCCACGCACGCACGCACGTACGCACGCACATACGCACGTCATCGGCTGCCCCTGGCCACACCCACCGGCCCGAAGCGGGGACCCGGCAAAACCTCTCAGGGCCAGTGGTGGCGAGTTCGACTCCCGACCTCGACGTACCGTGACACAACCCCTCCCCCCCAATAATAAGACTATAATTCCTATTAAATATGACAGCTGGAATCCCGGCTTCTGTTCACAAAATTGCCGTGTATTTAGCCTATGCTAGGCACCAGACCGCGGACGCTCAGTACTGGCCAAAAAGGAAATGCCCTGCCCTCATAGCACTGCCATTTTAATTGGAATAGTAGTGACAATGGTCAAGGGAGAAAATAAAGTGTCATCATCGCCACGGGGATGGTTAATCTCATGTGCGCACTGCGTGGGGCCCCGGCAACCACAAACATTATTCCAGATGTGGCCAGGAAGGGATTTTTCAGAAGAGATTAACACTGAAATTGGTCCACTTTGCGTAAAGGAGGAACGAATACAAGGAATTTATATATGCAGTACATATATATTTTTATTCTACATGCTTTTCTATGTAGGTGTATATGCGTGTCTATATGTATGTACGTGTATGTATTGCATATATTATATGTGTATGTATGTATACTGTATATATACACACCTAAATATCTTTCTATGTGTGTATATATGTATGATATAGACGTACCTAGGTGTGTACATTGCATATGTTATACGTATGTGTACATACTGTATATACACAAACGATGCATTTCATATGTGTGTATGTATAGTGTATCTGTATGTGTCTATTGTATATATTACGTGTATATGTGTGTATACATACTGTATGTATACAAACTATGCATTTTATATATGTGTGTGTATATATGTATTTGCGTATTGTATATACTATATGTGTATATGTCTGTATGCGTACTGCATATATACACAGCTGTATATTTTTGTATGCGTGTACATATGTACGTGTGTGTGTATATACACACACACCCTATGGATTCTGTTTGTCTGGAGAACCCTCACTGATACGGCCACTTATGACAATTGAGCACCTGCTCTTTGCCAGCCAGGGAGCCAAACGCTTGTCCTTTCTGTGTCTCCCTTAAGTGTCACAAGTCCCGGGAGGGAAGGTGATGCCGCTCCTACCAGTTGAGGTGCCTCAGGGACAGAGAGGTGCACAGGGCGGGGGGCTGGAGCCTGGTGGAGCCCAGGTGCAGTTCTAGCAGCAGTACAGCCTAGCAGTCCCACTTCCCCGGGTGCCTCTCACAAAGACGCCGAGGGAGAGACGGGGTCTGAAGGAGGGGATGAGGAAGCTTCCGTGGGTCTGCAAGCCCAGACCAAGGCTGACTCGTCAAGGGTGTTAGAGGTCAGGACTCTGGTTACCCTGGGGATGGGGTTACACAGAGCCATTCCCATTCGGAAAAAGTATCCATTCTGCTCTTGTTTGTATGTTTACCCCCCTCCCCCAAATCTTTTAAAAACAGATTCTCTTGGTTGCTGGGAGCACACAAGGGGAAGTCGTGTGTGAGGGGGTGTGATCCAGGGGACAGGGAGGATAAGCCCCCCCCTCGTAGGGCCGGGAGTGGCTCAGCTTTGTGAGCTAAGGATGGCCTGCGAGGTCCCAGAGAGAAGGGTCCCTGCTCCGTCCCTGCTCCGTCCTTGCTCCGTGCACCCCATTCCCAGCCTGAGAAGTCCAGAGCCCCCCGCCCCCGCACACACACACACACCAGGGAGGAGTGCCAGTCACAATGGCTCCCAGGCTCCGGCTCCAGGGCTCCCGGCACTAGGAGCTATTTTCAGCTTTCATGCCCTAGGACACGGCCAGAGCTATTGTCTCCGGAAACTCTCTGTCTGTCTCTCGCCCGCCCGCCATCCCTCCCTCCCTCCCTCCTCCGCCTTTTCCCCTCCCGCTCCAGCTGTCCTGCCCTCCACCCTGCATTTCTACACAGGGTGGCTCACAGACAGCTGCTCCCCGTGCCCACCCGCCACCATTCGATGGATGTCAAAGCAAGCCCTGGGGACTTCCCTGGAGGTCCAGCGATTAAGACTCCGAGCTTCCACTGCAAGGGGTGCGGGTTCAAAGCCTGGTCAGGGAAATAAGATCCCACATGCCGCCCAGCACGGCCAAAGAAATAAATGAGTAAAAAATAAAGTTATAGTGATGAAACAGCCCTAGTGGTGCAAGGATGGGACGTATAGCTCTATGGTAGAGAATAAAGGTCCAGAAACAGATAGATGAGAACTTGATATGACAGAAAGTGAGGAAATTAAGGAGTTTTCAATAAATGGCATTAGGACAATTGCATATCCATGTGGGGAAAAGTAAATTAGAAAAAAAGAAAACAAGCAAGCCCTGGTCAGGTGTGACCTTGGGCCCAGGGCCATTGGCACACGTTGTCGTGTGGGACGTTCTTCCTTAGACTCCTCCCTCCCTCCTGTGTCACTGTCACTTCCTCCAGAACCTTCCTGGACTCCCCTACACAAGCCCGGGGTGTGCCCTCACCCGCCCACCCTGGATCACCGGAATTCCAATCCTGGCCCACCCTTCCCCGCCAGGTGAAGAACTGTGCCTGGTCAGTAAGACCGTAGAGGTCCTTGGCCATTGCTATTGCAGTTGGAATTGTTACTGTGTTTACACAGGGTGACCAACACCCGCCCCCACTTTGCCCAGGACCGCTCAGGTTTGAGCGCTGGAACTATGGGGAAACCCTCATTTCTGGGGAACCCAGAAGGCTGGTCAGCCTATTTAGGATGGATCTTTCACTTGATATCCCAATCCCCGAGAGCCAGAAAGGGAATCTCCCCCCTCCTTCCATGGTAACCTTCATTCATTCATCCACTCATCCCTTTATTCAACTCCTTTATTCAGCAAGTATTTATGAAGCATCTACTACATAGCAGACACTCTTCTAGGTGCTGGGGACAGTAAACTGAGAAGGTGTGATTTCTTACGTGGGGATGATGTCTCGGAGACCACTGCAGGGCATGGGAGGTGGGAGAGGGAAGGGGCAGTTCTAAATGCAGGCTCTGACGGGATTGGGGCAGACCTTGCCCTAAGCCAGGCTGCTTGCTTCAACACAGCTGTCCTCACCCAGGGCCATCCTGCTTCCGCCTCCCCCAGTTCTTCAGTGATGTCTGGGGAAAATCTGTGGTTGTCACAACTGGGGGGGAGGGGACCCTGGAATCAAATGGGTGGGGACAGGGATGCTGCTGAACCCCACACAGTGCCCAAGAGGGGCCCCCAGCAGAGAATGACCCGCCCCAAATAACCCCAGTGCCATGGGGGAGACCCTGCACTAATATTATTCAGACCCGCTGGTGCCCCGAGATTCCTGCACAGGCTGGGACTCTAACCGGGTCACCTCTGTATCCCGAGGTGACCTAGAGTGGGGCAGCCAGGAGGGCTGAGTATCAGGGATGAAATGACCAATCTCTGTGCCCACTCTCCCCGCCACACCCCAGGGTCGATGGCCTCTATCTCCTCCCTGTGCAGCTAGCTTTTCCCTGAGCCATTTCTTCTTGTCAAGGTCCCTGTCGCAGGTTGTGTTCCCCGAAGATGACGTTGAGAGCAAGGATTGGAGCGCACGTGGTTGATGTGAGACGTGCAGAGAACAGATACAGCTGCCATAGGGTCCCGCAATTCCACTCCTGGGCATAGATCTGGAGAAAACTCTAATTCAAAAATATACATACACCCCTGGGATTTCCCTGGTGGTCTAGCGGTTAAGACTCTGTGCTTCCAGTGCAGGGAGCATGGGTTCCATCTCTGGCCAGGGAACTAAGATCCCACATGCTGTGTAACAAAAAAATAAAGAAAGAGAGAGAGAAAGAAAGAAAGAAAAAGAAAGAAAGAAAGAAAAAGAAAGAAAAAAGAAAGAAAAAAAGAAAGAAAAAGAAAGAAAAGATACATGTACCCCAGTGTTCATTGCATCACTATTTATAATAGGCAAGATGTGGAAGCTGCCTAAATGTCCACTGATGGGTGAGTGGATAAAGAAGATGTGGTACATATATACAATGGAATATATTCAGCCATAAAAAGAATGAAATAATGCTATTTGCAGCAACGTCGTGGATGGACCTAGAGATTATCATACTAAGTGAAGTAAGTCAGAAGAGAAAGACACATATATGATCTCTCTTATATGTGAAATCTAAAATACGACACAAATGAACTTGTCTACGAAACAAAAACAGACTCACAGACATAGAGAACAGACTTGTGGTTGCCAAGGGGGAGAAAGAGTGAGGGAGGGTTGGATTGGGAGTTTGGGGTTAGCAGACGCAAACTATTAAATATAGGATGGATAAGCTACAAGGTCCTACTGTCTAGCACAGGGAACTATATTCAATATCCTGTGATAAGCCATAATGGAAAAGAAAAAGTTTTATTTATAGGTTCCATCCCTAACTGAGCTGCCCCATCCCCTCCCATGGTTCTAAGTGCAGCCCGAGGCTGCAGACTTCCCACCCTGGTCTTCAGCTCCAGAGCAAGCCACCTGCAAACCAGCCGCATCTTCCCAGGGGCTGGCAACTCTCCTTTGCTACTGATTCCAAGACACATCCAGATAGCACAAATGTGACCATGAAAACAAACTCAGCCATGTTCAAATCAGGGAAATAACATTCTTATCTCTGTTTAGTAGTTGCTTAATTTTAGAATAGCTTAGAGTTACAAAAAAGTTGCAAAGATCTGTACAGAGTGTACAGAGTGCTGTGGACCCCCGACCCAGTACCCCTATTTCCAACACGTTAGTACTTTAGTACGTTAGTACGACATGCTTATCCAACTAAGGAACCGAGATGGATACGTTATTATTAACTAAAGTCCACACTTTATTAGAATTTCCCTAGCTTTCCCCTAACACCCTTTTTCTGTCCCAGTCTCCTCTGGGCTGTGACATTTCTCAGACGTCCCTGGGTTTTGATACCTTGAAAGTTTTGAGGAGGACTGGTCAGGTATTTTGTCCCTCAATTTGTTTGTCTGTTGGTTTTCTGATGTTTTTCTTATGGTTGGGCTGGAGTTATGGGGTTTGGGGCGGAAGATCCAGACAGAGATAAAAATGTCATTCTCCTCAGGTCACATCGTCAAGGATACACACCATCAAGGATACACACATCAAGGATACACACCATCAACGGGACTTGTGACAAACAATTTTACCCTTGATCACCTGGCCAGTAGCGTCTTTTTTTTTTTTTTTTTTTGCTGCGTTGGGTCTTCATTGCTGCACACGGGCTTTCTCTAGTTGCGGCGAGCAGGGGCTCCTCTTTGTTGCGGGCATGTGCTTCTCATTACAGTGGCTTCTTTTGTTTCGGAGCACGGACTCTAGATGTGCGGGCTTCTGTAGTTGTGGCATGGGGGCTCAGTAGTTGTGGCTCCCAGGATCTAGAGCGCAGGCTCAATAGTTGTGGCCCACGGGCTTAGTTGATCTGCGGCACATGGGATCTTCCCGGGCCAGGGCTCGAACCCGGGTCCCCTGCATTGGCAGGTGGATCCTTTTTTTGTTTTCTTTGTTCCGTTTGGAACCAAAACTTTAATCCCAAGGAGTCTCACAAAACATATTACAGATGACAGCATGAAAAAAAAATTGCACAGTAACTCAAAGTTCAGCTCTACAATATACTCTTAATCTGGCAGGACATTGGTGTCTTGATAATCTCAACTTCCAAAAAACTTTACAAAGAGCTATGTATTCATGTACAGCAATCACAGAGGGGACTTATGACCTAACTCAAAGGTTAACTAACTTCCTTGAAACTTCTTAGATGCTAAACTCACTGGACAACCTCTTGTCCAGTGTGAAGACTAGTGGAATTCTTAAACCTCTCATCTAGGGTAAGGGTGCGGCTTTCATTTCTACCTGCTGGCTTGTGTTCACAGTACCTTTTAAAGACTGCTTGCTTGACTACAGCTGCATACCGTATCCCAGCTACAGAAAGTCTTTTTAATGTTTGCCAGTGTTGTTTCCATAATAATAAACATCACACTTTAGGTGGGCAGGAGTTAGAGTTTTATTATCAGTCTAGGCAAGACCAAAAATTCAAAGCAAATTCAATTCTGCTTAAGAGAACATTGTAAAGAAACAATTCTTCATATTACATGCCTCATATGACCCATTTCAAACCACAGAGAATGACACCTTTATGTGTCACTGTCCCAAGAGACAGACAAACGGGAACAGCTAAAACATTTAAAAAGTGCATCAAGCTTCGGAAGTCTCAAACGAAACTTGAATTTTCTGTACATACTCCTGTCAAATGAAGGTATTTCCTGTGCACCACTCCTCTTGCAAAGTGGTCTGCTATTTCCTTTCATTTGACCTGGATCGGCTAGGAGACCTAGAGAAAGATCGGGACGGCTTGCGATTTCTCTCCTGGGACAGTGATCTCTCTCTTCTCCTATATCTACTAAAGGGACCTGCTCCGGCTGCGGGAGAAGCTTCTCCGTCTTGGAGATCTGTGGTGAGGGGGAGGACTCCTCCTCCGATAATCATCTCGAGGGCGACGACCCCAAGAAGGAGGCGGCCACGATTTCGACTTCTCCCTTCCCCATTCGACAGGTCCACTCTTACTCGGCAGCCACAGAGTGTTCTCCCGTCTACTTCTCAGACAGCATCCGCTGCATCTCGGGGATCTTCATTTTCAACAAGAGTGAAGCCGGGAGGGTTTTTAGCAACCCACACACTTCGGAGTGGTCCATAATATCCTAAAGCTCCTTCGAATTCAGTCTTGTTACCACTGTTTCCAACACTCCTTACATAAACGTTCCAGTCCAACGGACAGGAATCCCGATGCAAGACCCTCCTGGCTCCTGGCTTTCATGGGCCACACGGTGATCCCGGGCCTCTAAAACCTGGCAGCTGAATCGGCTCGCACAAGCTGGCCTGTGGGGATGCTTTTCTCCCTATGTGTCCAGCCCGGGGCCATGCTGTCTAGGCCCGACCTCCAGGGTGACAGGGTGAACCCCAGGTCCCTGGAGCAAACACTCAGAGCCCTGGTGACCAGACTCAGGGGGCTGGGGCGGCAGCTGGACATGTGTGGCCACCCTGGTGGTGTTTGGCCCCATCTGCAGTTCCAGTTCCAGCTGAGAAAGAGCCTCGCTGTGTTATTTTCTCCTGGTTGTGTAAGGATCCCCGGTGTCATTTGACAGAAATGTAGATGGTGTGTTCTTTCTCTCTTTTCTCCCTGCTTCCTCTCGTCCCTCTCCTCCTCCCTCTCTCCCTCTCTCTCTTCCCTCTCCCTCTTTCCTCTGCGTCTCTCTCTTTCCCTCTCTCCCTCCCCCCTCCCTCTCCCCCCTCCCCGTCCCTCTCCCTGTCCCTCTCCCAACTCCCTCTCCACCTCCGTCTCCCCCTTGCTCTCCCCATCCCTCTCCCTCTCCCCTCCCTCTCCCTCTACCTCCTCGCTCTCCCCCGTCTCTCTCCCTCCTCACCCTCCCTCTTCCTGCCTCCCCCGTCCCTCTTCCCTCTCCCTCTCTTCTTTCCTCTCTCCCTGTCCCTGTTTCCGTGTTCCGCACGCTCTCCCTCTACCTCTTTCCCTCTCCCTGTCCCTCCACCTCCTTCCCTCTCCGGAGAGGGAAGGAGGTGGAGGAACAGGGAGAGAGAGCAGGAGAGGGAGGGGGGAGAGGGAGAGAGAGGGGTGAGAGGGAGAGAGGGAGAGAGGGAGGGAGCGAAAGACCGTCTCTCCCTCCCTCCCTCCCTCCCTCTCACTCCCTCCCTCCATCCCTCTCTCCCTCTATCCCTCTCCCTCCCTCCCTCTATCCCTCTCTCGCTCCCTCCCTCTATCCCTCTCTCGCTCCCTCCCTCTATCCCTCTCTCCCTCCCTCCCTCTCTCCCTCTCCCTCCCTCCAACTCTCCCACTCCCTCACTCCCTCCCAGAGAGGGAGAGATAGAGAGGCAGAGACAAGGGAGAGGGAGAGAGGGAGAGGGAGAGAGGGAGGGAGAGGGAGAGGGAGGGAGAGAGATATGGAGAGGAGAGGGAGAGGGGGGGTGAGAGGGAGATGGAAAGAGGTCTCTTCCTCCCTCCCTCTCTCCCTGTCCCTGTTTCCCTGTTCCGCTCTCCCTCTCCCTCCACCTCCTTCCCTCTCCAGAGAGGGAAGGAGGTGGAGGGAGAGGGAGAGGGAAAGAGGGAGAGGGAGAGCAGGAGAGGGAGGGGGAGAGGGAGAGAGAGGGGGGAAAGGGAGAGAGGGATAGAGGGAGGGAGCGAAGACGTCTCTCCCTCTCTCCCTCTACACCTCTCTCCCTCCCTCTCTCCTTCTCCTCCCTCTCCCTCCATGTCTCCATCTCCCTCACTCTTTCCCAGAAAGGGAGAGATGGAGGGAGAGACAGAGAGGGAGAGGGAGAGATGGAGGGAGAGGGAGAGAAGAAGAGAGAGAGGGACAGAGGGAGAGAGAGATAGAGAGGGAGAGCGGGAGAGGGAAAATGGTCTCTTCTTCCCTCCCTCTCCCTCTCTCCTCCGTCTCCCCCTCTCCTTCCCTCGCCCTTTCCCTTCCACTCTTCCTCTTCCTCCCTCTCCCTCCCTCTCTCCCTCGCCCTCACTCCCTCTCCCTCCATCTCTCCCTCGCCCTCACTCCCTCTCAGAGAGGGAGAGATGGAGGGAGAGGCAGAGACAAGGGAGAGGGAGAGAGGCAGAGGGAGACTGGAACAGGGAAACAGGGACAGGGAGAGAGAGAGGGAGAGGGAGAGAGGGAGAGGAGGAGGAGAGAGGGAGAGGGAGGGAGGAAGAGACCTAGTTCCCTCTCCCTCTCTCCCTCTCCCTCTCTCCCTCTCCCTCCCTCTCCCTCTCTCCCTCTCCCTCTCTCCCTCTCCCTCTCTCCCTCTCCCTCCCTCTCCCTCTCCCTCCATCTCTCCCTCTTCCTCTCTCCCTCTGCCTTATCTCTGCCTCTCTGGGAGGGAGTGAGGGAGAGGGAGAGATGGAGGGAGGAGAGTTGGAGCCAGAGGGAGAGGGAGGAGAAGGAGGGAGGGAGAGGGAGAGAGGGAGGGAGAGAGGGAGGGAGGGAGAGACATCTTTCGCTCCCTCCATCACTCTCTCCCTCTCCATCTCTCTCTCCCTCTCCCTCCACCTCCTTCCCTCTCCAGAGAGGGAAGGAGGTGGAGGGAGAGGAAGAGGGAAAGAGGTAGAGCCAGAGCGTGCGGAACAGGGGAACAGGGACAGGGAGAGAGGAAGGGAGAGAGGGAGAAGGGGAGAGGGAGAGGGAAAGGGGGAGAGGGAGAGGGGGAGGGAAAGAGGGAGAGAGAGAGAGGGACAGGGAGAGAGGGAGGAAGAGAGGCAGAGGGAGAGATGGAGGGAGAGGGAGAGTGAGAGGCAGCGAGGTAGAGGGAGAGAGGGAGAAAGGGAGAGAGAGAGAGAGAGAGAGAGAGGGAGAGCGGTAGAAGTGCTGAGGAGGGGGGCTCCCTCCCCCTCCCACTCCCATCCACTCCCTACTGCTTTCTCCTTTTTCTGCTTCAACAAACACCAGGCGCCTTTTAGATCAGCCCTGAAGTCAACGTTGATGCTTGGACAGCCTGACCTCCCCGCTGACTTCCAGCCCAGGACCACCGCTGGGAGATGAAGTCTGCGGGGCCCTGGGCGCAGGCTGCACAGGCACCTCCTCTGATGCCCAATCTCTCCTCGTTTACGAGGCAGCCGACACTCCCCTCCCTGACTCCCCAAGATTTGGGGCCTTTTTTAGTATGTGTCGATAATGCCATGAGCGACTATTTAACTCTTCCACGAGGACCCATCTCCCAAAATGCCGTGGTTTTCAGCCTTGGCTGCACTAGAGAACCCCCAGGGAAGGGAGAGACGTCTCTCCCTCCCTCTCTCTTTCTCTCCCTCTGTACTTCTGTCTACCTCTCTCCCTCTCCCTCTCCCTCTCCCTCTGGGGTGATGCCCGATGAGCTCAGAATCGCAGATGGACCCCCCCATCCCCTCTCTGTGGCTTGCATGGGGGATGCACCTTCTCACTGTGGCCCGGGCATGGCCTTGACATTCAGACATCGGGTCCTGCATGGACACTTGTGTTTGTTCCATAGCGCATGTGGCTGCAGTCTGTGCTTCTGTAGATGGGGGCTGTGCGTGAGCCCTTCACCTTCCCCGCAGACACCACTGGTGCTCGCTCGGCCTCGCGGGGGATGCGGGGGGCACGGGGGACAGTCTTGCGTCCCCACCTTCTTGGGCTACAGACAGGCCACGCTGGTGCTGTGGTGACGGGGGGCTCCCAGGAGAACCCCACTGCAGACCGGAGAGGTGGCCCCCGAGAAGGTGGCGTACGCCTGGGGCCGGGCCTCATCAGTGAGCCACGGGCCACCTGCAGCAACAGGTGTCTCACCGTCCAGGGGCTGGGTGTTCGGGCGCCGTGGGGTTGAGCTACTGTCTGCACGGCAGCCGTGTTTGTCTTGTTGAGCCCGGGGAGGCCCCTTGGTGGCTCCTGGAGAGCCTGGCCGCATTTCTTCCTGCCCTTGGCCTTAGAGCCCATCACGTTCATGCCGTTTCTGCTTCCAAAAGGACCTGTGTTAATAAAGGCCACGTGTTAGGACAGCACCAAAGTGTCTAGAAATCCGGGCCAGGAGGAGGAGGGAGGGGGATTGGCTGTGCCCGCCAGTGGCCTGGGAGCCCTGCCCGCCTGCAGAGACCTGGCCCGGGGCCCGTGGGGAGGGCGTGGCCCTCGGTCCCCAGCGCCTTCCGTCTCTGGCTTCCAGGAGAACTGCGTGATCCTCAGGGAGCTGGTGAGGCTGCAGGCCCTGAAGTCCCGCCTGCTGGGGTTCCGCACCATGCCGACTCTGTGCTGGAGATGAACACGGACAAGACCAGCCAGGTGGTGGCCACTGTCCTAGGTAACACCGCCTCCCCCTGAGTCCCAGTGGGGACGGGGTCAGGCGGACCTTGACCGGACGTGGTGCTGCCTGAGACCCCACTGTGTCAGCCCTTGGGGGTCACCATCCCAGACCCTTCATTCTGCCTCGAGGGGCGCAGGGTCGGGGGTGGCTGGGGGGCCGCCCCAGGGACGTAGCCGAGCCTCTCCCCTCCGCCCGCAGGTGAGCTGGCCCAGAAGCTGAAGCCCCTCGGGGAGCAGGAGCGGCCGTGATCCTGGAGCTAAAGAAGGCCGAGTGCCAGAGGCGGGGCCTGCACTTTGACGGCCCCATCAACGCCTGGGACCTGCGCTACTACGTGAACCAGGGGGAGGAGACGCGCTACCACGTGGACCAGTACCTGCTCAAGGAGTCTTTCCCCGTGCAGGCAGTCACGCGCGGGCTGCTGGGCATCTCCCAGGAGCTGCTGGGGCTGACCTTCGACCTGGAGGAGGGCACGAGCACGTGTCACGAAGACGTGAGGCTCTAAACGGTCTGGGACGCGGCCTCGGGCAAGGTCATCCATCGGCAAGTTCTACCTGACCTCTATCCTCGGTGCGTGCGTGGTGGGGGAACCTGTCGGCCGTGGGCCGGGGCTCCTCTGTGGAAGCGGGGCCCCATCCACGTCCCTCCGCAGGGTGGGGAAGTCCGGGCACGCGGCCTGCTTCGGCCTGCCTACAGCACGATGGGAGCTGCCAGATCGCCATCGCGGCCATGGTGGCCAACTTCGCCAAGCCTACGCCCAACCTGCCCTCCCTGCTGCGGCATGATGAGCGGGAGACCAACTTCCACGACGTCGGGCATGCGATGCACCAGCTCCGCTCCCAGGCGCAGGGCTGCAGGCGGGGGCGGGGAGGGCCCGGGCATGCGTGGTCCTCAGGCAGGCCCTCGCCACGGGATTCTTTCACTGACATCACCCCACACGTGGTGACGCCCTCGGTGTCAGCTTCCATCATCAAACCCCAGGCACTGGGCGCGTAAATAACGGAAATGGATGTCCTCGAGGCTCTAGAGGCTGGAAGACCCAGATCAAGGAGTCAGGGCTGGTTCCCTGCATGTTAAATACATGTACTCAAGAGTTGCCTTTAAAAAAGACAAAAGAAAAGAAAGGAACGTTGCCTGCAAGTCTGCTGACAGCCGGTGATGAGAACCAGAGGGAAGGCTCTGGGGCCGGGGGCGCAGTGCCCTGTGAGCTCGGGGGCTGCTGCCAGTCTCCGTGGAGGCTCAGCAAGTCCCAGTGACTTCCCCACGTGGGGGGGCGCCAGCTGAGAGTCTGGGCCCAGGACCCACTGCTCGTTCAGTCTTCCTGTGGTCAGCCCTTCATCCTGAGAGCGATGCTCTCACAGGCTGCACCGGGGCGTGTGGGGACAGCTTACTGAGCCGTACAGACGTCACTACTGCTTTGGACCATTTCCATCATCCCGAAAATGTCCCTCACGCCCTTAGCTATCACTCCGTCCCCTCGCCAGCCCCTGACAACCAGGAACCCACTCGCTGACTCTGTGGATCTACCTGCTCTGGACGTTTCTCCTCAGTGGGGTCACGCCCTGTGTGTCCTTCTGTGTATGACTTTGCTCGCTGAGCATCGTGTTCTCAGGGTGTACCGACGCGGCAGCGAGCGTCAGGGCTTCACCGCATTGCGTGGCTGAGGGACGTAAAGAAGACAAGAGAAAAGAAAAGCACGTTGCATGCAAGTCTGGTGACAGCCGGTGATGAGAACCAGAGGGAAGGCTCTGGGGCCGGGGGCGCCGTGCCCTGTGAGGCCCTGGCGCTGCTGCCAGTCTTGGTGGGGCACGGGCAGCACCGTCCCTCAGGAGCTGCTGGACAAGCTCATCAAGTCCCGGGAGGCCAACCCAGATGCGGCCGGACCGAGGGAAGGGAAGGGGGCTTCCGGTCTGCCCGGCTGGCAAGCGCGGCCTGGACACGGTGCCAGCCCCCCGTCTCCTTCAACCTGTGCCAGATCGTCCTGGCCAAGGTGGTTCAGGCCCTGCACACGCAGACGCCCGCGGACCCGGCCCAGGAGAATGCCCGCCTCTGCCAGGAGATCCTGGGGTTCCCAGCCATGCCAGGTAGCCAAGCGCGCGCCGGGCTCACCTTAGCGGTCGGTTGGCGGCTACTGCCCAGGTCAAGAGGATCGTCTGGTGGTGTGTGAATGGGGACCGACTGACGGGCTCCGGCCGAGGCCCGCTGCCCTCTGGCCTCCTCCTGCCACGGCTCCTTGGCTGGTCCCTCCAGCTGTGGCCCACGGAGTCCGAGGGTGGAGTGGGAGCCTCTGCACATGCTTTCTAGAGAGCCTGGAAGAGGCAGGAGAGGGCTTCGTACCCCGGACAGAAGGCATCGACGAGGTCTGCCCATGCGTGTCGGTGCGGACACGCGGTTCACTCCCTCGTGAGCGCTTTAACCAGCGATCTCCCCGTGGTGGAGGGAGAGCCCTGACTCATCTCTCGCAGCCTCGGCAGCTGACCCTGTAAGAGGCTTAGGAGTGAACCCTCGTGAGCTTCAGCAGAAAGTCGGCAAAGATTTATTTGTGTCCCTCCACTGAACTGCCAGCAAGGTCCCCGTTTTCTACAAGTGTTGGGCCAATACTCTCTCTAGTGGCAGGGGACTCAGACAAGGCTGCTTTGAGGCCCCCACCCCCGCTCTGGGGCAGGGGCGCTGAGCGGCCAGGGGGCCGGCCAGGAGCCCCTCCGCGTGTGTCCCAGTGACCCACCTGCCTGCGACCTTCGGTCGCCTGGCAGGAAGCTACGACGCCCAGTCCTGTGGCCAGTCATTCCTGCAAGAAACACTGGAACCAGTTTCTGCCAACCCACCAAAAAAAACGACTTCAAAGGCAACGTGGTGTCACAGGAAGGGCTTGTTTCTGTGCTGGTTTGTTTTTAGTTCATTAGGCCTCACTTAAAATTCTGATTCCACAATGCACTTGCTTTGGGATCTTGAGCAACACTCATAACCTCTGCAAGTTTCAGTATAGTAAGTTTATGTGATTACCTTCATCTGTAATATCCCTGTGTTGCAATCTTAATTAATTCAGATTAATTCATCTTAATCTTAATCTCAAGTTCAGATCAATGACTAGTTCCTCTGTGACTTCTCCTCTGAACGGATTCAAAAGCCGCCTCTCCCGTCCTCATTTGGCTTCTCTTCTCTTCTGGAATCTCATAAGAACTTCTATGACCTCTTTGGTTTTTTGTTGTTGCTGTTGTCTGCTTGTTTGTTTTTTAATTGAAATATAGTTGATTTACAATGTCGTGTCCGTTTCAGGTGTACGGCGCAGTGATTCCGTTTTCAGAGTCTTTTCCCTTATAAGTTATTACAAAATATTGAGTACAGTTCCCTGTGCCATAGGGGAGATCCTTGTTGTATCAATTCTATGCCTTCTTTGAATGACCGTAGCACTTGTTGTCTGTATCATTTTTATGTCTGTTGTGGCTTTGTGACTGAAAATGAAAATTTTCTATTTGTTCATGCCCTGGCCCTTCCTTAAAAATGTGTTCATTTACCTATTTCATATTTATTGACTACATCTTAGACACCGTGTTAGCTGCTTGTTCTAGATGTTAATAAAACATAGACCTTCCTGCTCAAAGGGTCACAGTATTTGTGGGAAAACAAAAAAATGAACAACTTACGACTCAAATAGCTTTGTACTTCCCAAAGAGAGCACACCTCGTAGGTACAATAAATATATGTATTATACATAAATGTATAAAGAGTTAATGGCATTAAAAACGTGAGATAACTGCTTTTCTATTCTGAGGAAATGAGGATTACATTTCACCAGGAGCTCAATACCACTCTGAGAATGAGGGCTTAACCCCCGACCTGGCTCACTGCATCGCTTTCGTATATGAAAATAGACAAGTCTGTACACGCTCTCTACAAAAAGGCTTATCTGGCATGAATTTCAGATAGCAAGAAGAAAAATTCAAGAGGTTCAGAGAAGCATCCAGAAGCTCAGATGATTGTCTGGCACTGATACAACTTGCTTGACAGGAAAATAGAGCTGTAAATCTCACAAAATTCGATGATCTTCTAAGAATTTCAAAACCGCCTGCTATTAATTAGAAATCCTAGAAGAACCGCTTCTTTTAAAGCACACTGATAATATGCTTTACAGCTTAATATTCAGAAGCCTATGTTTTGGCTAAGTGAGCTTCAGGAATGAAGGAAACTTGTGGTTCAGTTCCCTCTACTCTGGAACCTCTGGTCAAAACACCTACTTCTGTGCTCAGCCATCTTATCATCTGAAAAATGGAGGCAACTCTAAGAAAACATCGTTACAGAGATGTTGCACAGTTTCCTGTGTCACTGTCTTCATTTGTTTCAGAAAACCAATAACGTCTAAGCTACTACTGCAAAGAGCGCAGTGTTACTTGGGGTCATCTAGTGCAGCTCTGTCAAAGTAAAGAAAAGGAAAGGGGCCTAGAACAACTATAATTTTCCCAAGAGGACACTATTATTTTATGGTAAATCTGAGTCAAGAACCCTGATCTCTTTGATGCCATTCCATTGTTCTTTCGTTGGGTTCTCAACAACCCAGAGAAAGAAAGAGAAATAAAACTCCTATGTGCTGTGTCACTGGTACAGGACGTGGCAAGATTGGAATCGGAGAACTACATATTAACAGGTATTTGGGAAATTCTTCAAACTGGTTAAGATATACACCAGGTACCTAAAACACAGTATGTTTTCCCAAGATGATTCTGTGGAATGAACAGAACTGGTAACTGAAGGTGCCTGTGTGCTGCACTTCCAAACAGGATGGGTGAATGCTTGTTTTCTGGCACCTTTAAGACTCCACCCCAATATACACATTAAAATAAAATTAACATTTCAACTGGGTCATATTTAATTCTGCATGCTCTTCTAAGTCAGCAAAATATTCCATATATCATTTAAGTTGTCACTCACTCTCTTTTCTTTTCTTTCTTTTTCTTCTTTTTTTTTTTTTTTTTTGCGGTACACGGGCCTCTCACTGCTGTGGCCTCTCCCGTTGCGGAGCGCAGGCTCAGCGGCCACGGCTCACGGGCCTAGCCGCTCCGCGGCATGTGGGATCTTGGCGGACCGGAGCACGAACCCGTGTCCCCTGCATCGGCAGGCGGACTCTCAACCACTGAGCCACCAGGGAAGCCCGTCACTCACTTTTTAACTTGAGTTTTAATTTCTAAAAGTCTTTCCAAACACAAAACAGAGGTGGGAAAATGGTATATGGGAAGCTGCAGAGATGAAATAAGCTTACTTCATTCGGCATAAAGATGAATACCCAAACAACTTCTGCATAGCTGCAAGTGTCCAAATCTACTATCTTCGTTTCGTAGTCAAGGCTTCCGGAAAAATATGCTAACGGATTCCTAATTACCCAAATGCCCCATATCCGTTTCAGTAAGTATCGTTATACATTACGGAAAATTTTCTCAGTGACACAGAAAGACATCCTGGCCGAGCATCCCCCTTCCCATGACACAGAGATGATGGGTCTCAAGCTACGTTGAAGGCGTTGGAGCCCACTTTATCCATTACTAATATTAATGGAGGACAAACCTTCATATTCTGTTTGTTTGCTCTGTGTTTGTTAAATCACTTCTTCCCTTCATTAAAATGGATGACACATAATTGAGTCTGTAGTGTGTGTATCACTGGAACCTGAACACATTTTTGTTGGTTTTATTAACGTCATAGGTTTCTAGGGAGGGTCTACTAAATAACTAAGTCTAGTTTCACAGTTACAAATAAATTAGGATGTAATTTTGAATAAATTAAGCTCATCATAAAGGAAGGATACTGATAGTTGCTACTACCCCTTCCTTGAGGGGCTCTTGTAAAGCACTAAATAAAGTAACAGAGGTTTATATGCATGCATATATTTTCAATGATATTTGAACACACTCGAAAAGAACTCTACAGAATGCATTATAAAACCTCGATGCTGTGTGTCCCTAGTTCCCAGCTCTCTCGTTAAAACTATTTAAATGAACAAAATGTTATCTATTAGGAGAGCTATCAGAGTACTCCAAATACTACTTCTTGCAGTACCCTGTCCCAACCATTTGCCTTCCTCTTCCCATTAGTCCTTAATTCAGAAACCCCAGAGATTTGTTCATTAATTTATGAGCATATTTCTTCATTCAGCCAAGAAAACTGATGGCTCCCTTACCAAATTTCAGGCACCCTTCTTCAGTATGTTTTCTAGGCATGTTCAGGAAACACAGCAGTGATTAACACAGATGAATATAGCCTCTCTCGAGCTGAGGGGAGAGACAAAAGTAAAGAAGCAAATATAAAATCGTAAGTGTAAATACGTAAATAAAAATTGAATAAATGGGTAGAATAACTAGTATATCAGGTAAGTGCTGGAGAAAAACAGCAAGCAGGGAAGGGGGATGGAGATTGTTAGCTGGTAGGAGGAGGCTGCGATCTGAAACTAAGTGATCACTGAGGGCTTTCTGGGGAAGATAAAATTTAAGAGGGAACCTAAGGTTGTGAGAGGGAGCAAGGTGCATATCTGGGAAGTGAATAGTACAAGCAGAGGGAACAGTCAGATGGAAAGGCAATGAGGCAAGAGTGGGCTTGGAGTATCCAAGGAGCAGAAAGGATGTCAGTGTGTGGAAAACAGAGGGAGCAAAGTGGAGAGGAGAAGGAAACCGTCAGAGAGGAAACAGAGGCCCAGATTTCTAGGGCTGTGGAGGCACTTTGAGGACTTTGCTTTTCCTGTGAAGAAGCCACTGAAGAGCCTGGAGTGACATGATCTGACTTACGTTTTAACAGGATCTCTCTGGATGCCATGTTGATTAGAGACTGCAGGAGAATAAGGACAAGCCCCAGAAGACCAATAGTTGATTCAAATGTCAAGAAACATTTATGCCTTCACCCTTCAACTTCACAAATGATGCCATTTCCATTGAGCTATTGAAAAATATAATCTGGCTTTCAAAACAATAAACCAGAAGGCATTTTCTCACATAAGCAAGGTCACAAACAACTGTCAGCTAAAGTTGAAATAGCAACAAATCAAATAATAACAAAAAACATTTTTTATAGATTTTAAAACCTTACCAAGCATTTTCTTGTCCATTATCTAAGTTAATCCTCAAATCAACGCCATGAGATAGTTACTATTTTCCCATTAGAAGTGACCGCATATTAAATCCTTAGTGATTGCTCAAGAAAAGCTGAAATCTTGAGTGTACATCTATTAATGCCAAGGTTGGGTTTTTTACCCATGGGAACATTGGATGCTAAAATCCACAGGGATTTTCAGCTCAAGATGGCAGACTAGGAAATATATTTACTTTCTGGTCCTCCTGAAACCAGGTTTAAATAAAACTGTAGACATACCCAAATTAATCAACCAATAAGAGCCAAGACATTGTGGAAGTCATCAACCACAGAAAGATTTCAACACATTTCGAGAAGGCAAACAATGAAATGGAGGGGCCATGAATAAAATAATGAAGAAAAGACTACCCTAAGTAGGGTCTGCACAAAGCCAGTCAGCTTTTGCTGAGCCCTGGTTATAGTAAAGGACAGAGGAAAGAAGAGGGGCTGAAAACAAGGAGACAAAAGTCATTTCAGGAAAACACGTTCATTTAATGAGCTCCAGGGAACACTCAGCCTGCTGCCATACTCACTCACGTATTACAGTGGATTGTTGGCACGCAAGACAAGAAAACAGGGAACCAACGAACAAAACTCAAGACACTGTTTCTTACTGAACTCTTCTCAAACGAGATCAAGAAATTATGGTTCAATGCCATAGCTGTAAATCATTTCTGCTCCTGGAGAGGTTAGAAAGGGCTTATAATAGTTACCCTTTTTTTTTCAGACAGAATTTAGGTCTGAGCAAAAGCTTTTGTGTCCTCCAACCTCAAAGTTTATTGGGGATGGAAGTCCAAATTTGCTTCGACATACCATAAAAAGAATCTCATGAGCAGAGGGTCAAACTACTTTTGGAATATATGAATTATGCCCAGTGTGATTTTAAATAGATTTTAAACAAAAATATATAGATTTTTACTGATCTATATGATTCTGGGTTCTGAAACTTCTACATGTCACATGCCTGATACAGAACACACAATGTCAGTCCCAGGAGAGAGAAAACACTCCAATGAAGCAAGCCAAAGAAACAAGATTCGGACAAGGTAAAGTGACGTGTAGACCAAGACCAGGATTTTTCAATTCTTTCCTGTCATGCTGTAGCTTCCAGCTCCTGAATAACAACACATGTTTCCCTTGTCCTAGACACACAAGAGTATGTCTCCTCTATGGGGCATAAGAAGCTCTAGAGTTACATATGTGTAGTAAAGAGTGGACCCAGCCAGCATACTCACAATGACCAAATTGTGTTGCTCGTACTTTATTTTAAACCAATACATCGCTCCACGCTGAAGCTGCAATAAATGATATATTTGCTTTCTAGACATGAATGAGATGCCTTACTGGATATACTCCAGGAAGGCCAGAGAAACTGGCTTCTAATCCATACAGAATAATTCATTGATGAATTCCTTTCAGGATAGCCCATGATTTATCTAGAATATAAGCTTTACATACCTGGATCCTTCAAACTAGACCAAAGGGAAAAATCTAGGCTCCAAGCCTCAATTAGAAATGTGGGATGGTGCTATGCTGACAACTGGTGGTCCCTGACCTATCTTCTGAGATTAGAACCCAGTGTGGTGGATGACCAATTCACGCGTTGAACAAAAGAACACCTCCTACAGGGCAGTGGATGTGTTCATTACAGGTATGGCACTTAGGGCTAAGTATCATAAGGACTTCAAGAAACAAAAGAAAAAGTAACACATGAAGCATATATGATAAGGAGGCGCCAGAGTCCAGAGCACGAGCTCTGGAATCACACAGGCTTGCTTCGAATCCCGGCTAAGCCACTACCATCTGTATACCCTGAAGAACAGTCGAAGGTTGAAATGTTCTTTTACCAAATTTCGAAAAACAAGTGAAGAAAGAACCTACCTGCCAGGAAGGGACATCGTGGGGTGCAGCATCCAGTCGGGTCAGGGCTCTGCATCCCCTGCTCAGAAACCTTCACCGCCTGGCTCACGGTGATGCTGGCAGCTCAGCAGCCCTGGAGAAGGCGCTCCTGCTCCTGTCTCCAGGGCTCGCGGACAAGCTGGGGAGGTCCACGGAGGAGGCGGGCCACAGCCTGGCAAGCTCTGGGTGCCTCCTGCACTCAGCTCTGGGCAGGCTCTGGCCTCTGGGCCCCGTTGCGGGGAAGGGCTGGCCGATACATACCCAGGGCTGAGGGGTCTGCAGAGCCGGTGCCCAGGCAGCGTGAGCTCTGGAGGACAAGGCTTCCACAGTCCCCAACAGTCTCCGCATGGTGGCCCATCCGGTGCCAAACACCTGCCACCCACAGCGACAAGTCCCAGCCGCTAGAAAGTCCAGAAGAGCTCGGGCTCTTTGCCCTCGGGCCGGGTTTCTCCAGGGGCTGGGCTTGTGTGGGGCCCCCAGCCCACCCCCTGAGCCGCCCGCCCTTGCTCTGTGACACGTACAATGCAATGGCAACACCCAGGCTGAGCCGGCAGGCCAGTGTTCAGTGCGTGCTAGACCTTGAGAAGAGTTAGCAGCTAGGGAGAAGCTCTCCCACTTTCACTCGCTTTTCTCAGATCAGCCAGGCAGCCCATCTCACCCCAAAGCGATGGACACCACACCTCCTTCCCAGGCTATCGTTTTCCGTTCTGCCCCTGTTTTCCCTTTCCATTCTGCCCCTCTTTTCCCCAGCACCCCATCTACGGCTTCGGGTGTCATCGGTGCTGCAGCAGGCAGCACCTCTGACCCCGAAGCTATGGACACCACACCTCCTCCCTAGGCTATCTTTTTCCGTTCTTCCCCTATTTTCCCTTTCCATTCTGCCCCTGTTTTCCCCAGCGCCCCCCCCCCCATTTACGGCTTAGGCCGGCATCAGTGCTTCAGCAGGCAGCAGCTCTGACACCAAACCTATGGACACACCTCCAGGGCTGTCATTTTCCAGTCTGCCCTGTCTCCAAGTAGAACCACTACCTATTTCACACGGCTGTTCCTAGTTCTGGGAACACACCACGCACTAGTAGCAATGCCTCAGCCCATGCCTCGACTCATTTCCCTGCAACGCTGGCCAACAGATAGACCAACACTTCAAAGTTATGACAGAAAGTTGAGTAAGTTATACGCTTGGAATTGCATTTATTATTACTAACAAGCACAACTGTAGTGCTTAGACTATAACAAGTAATATTCTAAGTGCTTAGCAAATATTAACTCACTTAATCCTCATAATGGCAACCCTATAGGTAGGTAATGTTCATAATATTCACCTTTTTGGGGGGAAACTGAGGCCCAGGGGGGGTTGAATAGCTTGCCTAATGCCACACAGTAAGTAGCGGGCAGAAACCCAGGATGAAAACCAGACCGTCTAGACTTTCATCACTTTGCTGTGTCACCTTAATAGATGTTGTGGTTAGGGAAGGGACTAAACTGACAAGACTCTGGACTTGAGAAGGGAGAAATTAGAAAGTGACTGATCCTAGAAACTAGAGAGGATTTCAGCTCAGAAATTTCTGGTGGTGAGACCCAGAAGAACAAGAACATGGTTGGAATATTAACTTGGGGTAGTATCTGAATCCATTGAGAAATGGTTTTGTTTTGTTTTGTTTTTTTAACTTAGAAAGGCCAGCTGGATGAAGATTAATGAAACAAAAAGTAGAAAGGGAAAGAGGAAGGTGCCTGAAGTGAGACATAACCTCTTCCCTGTAAGTACTAGGGGTGGGCGTCCTGTGGGAAAGGATGGAGCTCTCTCTACAGCTTTGTCACCAGGATGAACAAGGAGAAACATGGCAACCATTGTACTGGTTTTGATGATTCCTCAAAAACCAAGGCTTTACTTTCCAAGAACTACCCACAGTAGCATACCTACCGTGTGTCAGACATGCCACCAAGTGTGTTTCCAGTCACACATTTTCATTGGAGAAATAGTTCCTATGAGGTACGCATTAGTTCCCTATGGCTGCTGTAACAAATGACTACCAATGAGCTTGCGTAAAACAAAACACACTCATTCTCTTATGGTTCTGGAAGACAGAGGTCCAAAACCAGTTTCCCTGGGCTGGAACCAGGAGTTGACAAGGCCGTCCATCCACCTTCTAGAGGCTCTAAGGGAGAATCTGTTTCCTTGACAGCATTCCTTGACTTCTGGCCACATCAATCCAGCCCCAACTTGATCATCACATTCTCTTTGGAGTAAACACTCCCTCTGCCTCTCTCTTACGAGAACACCAGTGGTTACATCTGGGTCCATCCAGGTAGTCCAGAAGAATCTCCCCATCTCAAAACCCTTACTTTCATCCCATTGGCAAAGTCCCTTCTGCCATTTAAGGTGACATTCATAGGTTCTGGGGATTAGAAGGTGGACATTTGGGGGCAATGGTACTATTCAGTCTACTACAAGGTAGATACTATTATCTTTCTCAGATGTAGGAAATGAAGTTTAGGGAAGTAATTTATCTCAGGTCTACAATTTCCAGAGGAGAGATTTAAATTCTGCCAGGGAGACTTTAGGACACACTCTAAACAACTTTAACCTGTGTCCTTAATTACTGCATAATCCTTGGTTAAGAGTCACACTTAGGTATCAAGACCCAACTGAATATAACACAAGTACTGTCTCCTCTTTCACTATGTTTGCCTGGTGTATTTATGAATCTTGCCCAGAGCAGAAGAGTTCAGAAAATCGTTATACACGTTTACTAGGAGAAAGCATTTACCGTTTGATGTGCACGGAGTAATGGAAGGCTATTTAAAATAAAATAAAGTAAAATATGCCACCAAATCGTCAAGTGTCACAACAGAGGTAACCCCGTGGGAGTCTTGAGGAGACTAAAATTATCTCCAATTGTGCAGGTGAGAAAAGTGTCACTAAAGGCAGTTGTAGTTCAGCCAAGCCCTACGGCACAGAAGTAGGAATCTGGATATGTACGAATGGGAAAAAAGACATTTTAGGCATGGGAAACAGTTGAATGCTGAATGGATGAGAAATATGCATTAGACCTTTCTAAATCAACTGGCTTATTCACTCAGTAAATCAGATTTGGTCAGTCAAACTACCTTTAGCTGATTACTTATCCAGGGCATAGCTGTTGAGAGTCATTTTTGTCATAGAACAGTAAATAAAATTGTTGAACTATAGCTTTAGGCTTGCTAAGTGATAACAGATTGCTCTAGCTGATGTTCAAGTGACTTACTTGGTACTATTCACGAAATTGGGGGTTAACAACTGCTTAAGACAACATAGAGAATTGATCTTAAATAGTACTTGAAGTAGTTACTCTGTAAAGTATCTGTTCAGTAGCTCACGGTAAATGGATGTTTATAATCCCCGTTGGACAACCAACTGCTTTTTTGCAAATGGTAATGTGAATTGCTGTTGCATAAACTATAGTAATGACCACCTATCTAATCTGTTGTCCAAACCAGAAATCTTCTAACAATACTGGTCTCCTAATAAAAAGTAAGCATGAAGCTAACACACACTGGGTGTCTCCCGTGTGCCTGTGCATGCATCTATAGCTCACTGAACCCCCATAACAGCCCCCAAGAGAGGGACTCTGAGTGTCCCCATGCTGCTGGTGGAGAAACAGGCACAGGAAGGTTCAATAGTCTATCTACCTAAGATAACACAGAGGGCGGGAGAGCCTGTTTTTAAACCATCTGCCTCCAATTCCAGGTGCCAGGAGCCAGATTCAGCCTACAGGCCTCTTCTGCTCATCTGGAGGTGAAACCATGTGTAAGGATTAGTCAAATCCTGTCTTCACTCCTCAAGGTAGCTTGAACACTTGCACGTCCTCCAAATAGCACGTAGCATAAGCAATAAGATGTTTGCCCCGGGTATTGTCCAGGAACTTGGAATCAGCTGTGTCTAGTTAGGCTGAGCTGGTTAAGACTGGAGAGGACCACCGATCTTCCACCTGGCCCAGTGCCTTTTGACCTCCTGCCATCAGAGGGCCGAAAACTACAGCCTGAGAATGTGCTGAGCCCCGCAGCCTAGTTACGCCAGCTCAGAACAATGAGGAGCACACCTTTTCCCAATCACCTTTCCTCATGCTCCCCATGCCTCATACTGCCCTGCTTCTTTATTCTTTATCCCATAGATACCCCAAGCCCCTTGCCTTTGGGGAGGCGGATTTGAGAGCTATTGTCACGTCACTTCCTCGCTTGGCTGCCTTGTGAATAAACCTCCTCTTTGCTGCAAACCTCAGCATGTCAGTGTTTTGGCTTGCTGCGCCTCAGACAAAATGGTAGGGAGCAGTGGTAAAGGTCCCTTGCCTGTGAGGGAAGCTGGTTGCTAGTAGTCACGTTGCAGATGTCTTCTCCTCCCGGGGGGGCAGACGTCCTGCTCTTCCAGAAAGAAGGGAGAAAGGCAGGAGCTGGACCCTTGCTCTCAGGGTCACCGTCACCTAGGAGCTCGTTAGAAACACAGAATCCAGGCCCCACCCAGAACTACTGAATTACAGCCTGCATTTAACAAGATCCACAGGAGAGGCATACCCATATTAAAGTTGGAGAGGCACCAAGCTGGAGTCCACGTAGCAGAGAAGCAGACAGGATTCTAGACCACGCAGAGTGTTAAAGGCCAACAGTTTGTTTTCTATTCTCAAAACAATGTTTTTGAGCCATGTTTATGAGCAATGTCCCAACTTGCTTCTAAGGTTTCTTGTGTGAAGAATGGATTGGAAGGAAACAAGATATATGGACACTAGTTAGGACCTCATTGCAACAGACAGGCAAGTTCAGTATTAGGATGTTGAGGAAGAGTTGACAGATTCAGAAGAAATTCAGGAGATAAACTGAAGCGGGCTTAATGGGGTATGAGACGGAGGAAAGGAAGGTCTTAGGGAATTTAAGGGTTTACTCCACGTATGAGCAAAGCCTCAAAATTCATCATTTGAACGTACAGAGGTAGAGCTCTCAAAGGACACTGGTTAGGAAGCAACAGTACGCCCTTTATAACTCCAAGAGACAACACGGATCAACTGTCTCGATGGAAAACTCGGCGGTACCGGTGCGTTTTTTCACTCAAACTTAGTTCCAGTGCCTATTACTCACATTTTCTGTGCCTAAACAACACAGCTTGAGGAACTGAAGGGGATTCCATCCTGGTAATTAAGGAGGGTCCCCAACACTGACAGTCCCATCTTAAAAAGCAGTCCCGCTGCATTTTACCCAAGGAGCAATGGCCAGAGCCTCCCTTTTAAAACGATGGGGAGAAATCAGAACATCACACACTGTCCCTTTCAGCTACTATGAACTGAGCCGCGAGACGACCAGCACCCCCTAGCACAGCGCGGACGGGCAGCGGGGGCCACTGTGACAGGCGACAGCACAAGAGACGGAAGCCCAGGCCCAGGGGCTCCGAGCTCCACCGGCAACGCCCAGGGGCCAAGGCGTATTACCTTTCCGGGATGTGCTTTCCGCCCTTCCTCGTGGCCGACGAACTGGCTCATGTCACCCCCGCCAGGAGTGCCAAAGTCGCCAACCCGGCATCCCCGGTGCCAGCACAAGGCCACGAACCACAGGCGCCTAGGCACAAGCCCACGCAGCTCGCGGACCTCCTTCTACCGCGCATGCGCCACCGCGTGGCGTGTCGAGATGACTGTCATCACGCAGGCGGATTAACGCGCTTGATCGGTAAAGAGGATTCTGATGCCTGCAATTTCCCTCCTTAGCCGGAGGCTGGGAGCACAGGTCCATTAGTTCGTGTGTGTACCCTTCAGCATTCCAATCATACGGGACATGGAAAGTTGTCCGACTCTCCCAGTTTCTTGTGTGGTTCTTTCAGATATTTCCCAAGTGCTTACATTCACACTTGTATCTTGTATGTAAGTATTTGTACGTAACAGGTATCCTGTAGTTTATAGAAGAGCAGCACACTATACACGTACTACATACATAGTCTACAATGTGTCTTGGATAGTGACGCTGTTATCTTTCTAAAATATAAACTTGGCTGGATTGCTCTGTCGCTTGAACATCTTCACTTAGCACAGAATACAGCCCAGGTTGTTAGCACAGCATTGAGAACTCTTTATAAACAGATATCAGTCTGCCTCTCCAACTGAATTATAAGTTCAAACTATGACTTACAAGGACCTACATCATCCACCTCCCTCCTTTGCCCTGCCAGCCTCCCCTGATCTCATTCTCTACTGCCCTGCCCTCACTCACTTTCCCCTGTCCAGCCACACTGGCTTCCTTACTATTCCTCAAACATGCCAAGCACAGGCGTGCCTCAGGGACTTTGCACCTACTATTCCTTCTGCTTCAGAACACACCCTCCCACCCCATCTCCACTCTCCCAGAACACACCCTCCCACCCCATCTCCACTCTCCCAGATATCCAATGGCTTGTTTCTCACTGCAAGGCTCTGCTCAATCGACATCTTAATAGAGGGGACTTCCCTGATCACCTACCACATTCCCTCACCTCTTCATCTTCTTTTGTTATTCTCCAAAGCATTTACCACCGCTTGACACTCCACATATTGACTTATTTATTCATCTCTCTCCCCCACTAGAATGGAAAGTACGTAAGGGCAAGAACTTTGTTCTCTTCCTACTTCCTAGAACAGTGCCTTCAACTTAGAAGGTGTTATACAAATATTTGCTGAAAATGAATGTATGACTTCTTTGCCCTTTCACACTACCCTCTAGTCACACCAGAGGCTGCCCCTCCAGAGCACAAGTTCAAGCCCTGGGCCTTTTGTACCTGTCCCCAGTACCTGGGCTGTCCTTTCCTCATTCCGGCAAAATCCTCTTCCCCCAAGCCCAGCTCAAACGCTGTCTCCTCAGTCAGGCCTTCCTCAATTTCTCCTCTATATTCCTGCTGCACTTGATTCTTTTATCATAATTAACCCACTTAGACTCACTACATGTTTCTCTTCCTAGACAACTGGAAGTTGCTACTGAACAAAGACTTCTACTCACCTCTGTATCCCCGTGCCCTAACAACAAACCTATAAGGCTCTTGGTGTTTACTGAAACAATTCATTTTCTGAGTCTCTACCCATTCTAGGGAGTGCGTAGTATAGTCTCCTCCTCATTATCAGTGAGCCTGGCATCTGTGGGAGGGCCTTACAGCAGAGGAAGTCACCAATGGATCATAACTAAGGTCCTGAGACTGCAATGGCAGACAGCATGGTGAAGTTAGCCCACTGCATGCAGAAGACCCACAGAGGAGTCAGCATATGCAATGGACTACACTTGGTATAACATGTGAACAATCAAGGTTTACAAACGTGTTCTCATGCACTTGTAAGGATCTTCTAGCCCACGCGGAACAGACAGAACACACACAAAGGAGCCTGGAGGAAGTGAGTAGGCCGGCAGCTGCGCCCTAACGTCTTAAGAGGTAACATTTCTGTGACTACGGTTTAAACACATCAGATAATTTGCCTCCTTTCTAGACACCCTGGTTATCACAGGACAGGCCAAGCCTCTCAAGTTTTAAAGCTAAAGTACACGGAAGATCTGTGAATAGGGCTGAAGATATTTAAGAGCTAGTACCTGCATTAAGCAACCAGGTTATAGAATGAACATTTATCTTGAAATTCCAGTCTCTCCCTCTCTCTCTCGCCTCCTATCCCCTATCTTCCCACCTCCATCTCTATTCCCTCTCCCCTACTCCCTGTTTTATGTATATACGTGCATCATTTTATATATACACGGAATATTTACTGTCTGTTACATTGATTTAATAAAGTGCACACTCCTCAGGCTAAATTTAGAAAGAGGACAAAATGAACACTTTCACATGGGCGTCAGTGGTGTTCCAAAGACAAAAGATTCCTCAGTCTTAAAACATGGCAAACACCATGTTCCTTCTGATAGTTAGATGCTAGAAAAAGGCAAGTGGATCCTTAAAATTCACACGCTATTAACACCTACTATCAACAGAGTAGATCTTAAAGCGGAAACAAGAAAACACCAGCCTTTTAAGTTCTTCCTGTCTGAAGATAAGAGTAAGAGGTGGTAGTGTTCTTCCTCACTTGCACCCGAAGGGTAAAAGCAGCAAAAATATCTTAAACACATATATGATGAGGAAGCCACTCTACCTGGTCCACTCTGTTTTGTTTTGCTTCTAGGGATCTGTCTCACTCTGAACCTTTGCTTTTTGTTTTCTCTTTTATGTACGCTAAGAACCTGAGAGTCTAAACCTTTTCTTCCACCTCTCAACCAATAAACAGGACAAAAGAACATTTTTATGTTTTTATGTATTTTCCATTCAAAATTTTTAAAAAGAGATAAGTAAGCTAGCTCAGTTCATATTTCTCACAAAGATCACTTTCCAAACTCAACTAAATTGTTTGTGACCATAAACAGGAAAAACACCGTACTCTAGTAGCACCATCTGACATTTCCACCTTAATGTTACCAAACACAACTTGACACGAATGTCAGAACTATTAAAAATGTTAAAAATCCCCAACCCCACTCAAAATGCATACCAAAGTTCAGGTAAAGGAAAAACAAAAACAAACACAAAAGCAACTCACCGTTATCTTTATGTTCTTTCAGAAACCCATTAACAGCACACTGGAATTTAAAACTAGTGTCGTCATCTGACACCTGATGCCCAATTGTACACATTTTTAAATAAGGAAGAGTTTCTGGTAAGTCCTATAAGGCAAAACCATGAAAATATGTATTATTTCCTTTGTAGGGAAAGAATAAAAAATTAATTAGAGAAGGCAGAATATAAACCAGGAGAGTACATTAAACTTTGTATGTCAGTCATTCTGATGAGAGCCATTTTTTCCAAAGCTGCTTTAACCAGTAATTATCACTTGATTTTCATTCAAACTGCAGAACGGACAGTTACCAGGCATGCAAAAGGAAAAGCAAATCTATGTGAATGAATGCACATGTAACTCAAAATGATATAAACAGTTCTGCCTACATTTATGTTCTATCTTACATTTCAAGGGCCATAAAGCGGCTGTGATTTAAGGAGAGTAGTAGAATAGAGTCAGAAGAACTTGGATTCGAATTAGGAAACAGAGGCAATTTCAGGCATTGTTGAGAACTGGTATTCTTGAGGTGGGAGAAAGTAGACTATCAATAGAAGACAGAAAAGGATAAGTGAAAATTCTCTAGTTCTGAATTTAAATGGAAAGTAGCAGTAGGAACCTATGACATATTTTAAAAATATTAAAAACAAACGTACATATTTCCTAGCTCTGACCACTGAGAAAGTCTAGAAACAACTGATGTCATGTCAAAAGGACTCAGGAGTCACCGAGAAACTCCAACTGGCCAAAGATAGGGCCTCAGTTAGAATAATAACTGTAACGGAGTCCACGGTGAGAGGAATAAATAAAATTTTACAAAACTGGTCAACACTGGAGGATATTTGTGAATCAACTCATTATTTTGAAAACTGTTAAATAAAAGAAGAGAATCATGCCTCTACAACTGAGCAACCAAACAGCTGATGAGGGGAATCTTCTCCTCGTACAAATATACCCAGCTAATAAGTGAAAAAAAGAACAACAGAATTCACCATTCTTTGAAGCCTCAACTGAATTAATGGATGTAGGTATGAATCATCAGTGACTGCTAATACCACAGAAAGACACAACTATATACGTCTCCATGGAAGAACACATCATCACCCATGAAACTGTCTTGCCAAAACAAAACATGCAAGCTTCATTCAGATCAACTACCGATTTACAGGAAATAAAAGGACTGAAGAATATGTTACCAACACATGGAATGTAATCATCGGCATCTAGATGGGACAAATTACCTGGTTTCTATAAAAACAAAATTCAAGGAGGAAAAAAAAAGTGAGAGAGACATGGAGGGAGAACCTATAGATTAAACAAGACTTCAGAGACCTAACAATCCACGGCAAAGTGTGGACCTTATTTGGATCTAATTCAAAATTCTTATAGACAATTTTTTATGACGTTTAGGAGACAACTGCAAATTTGAGCACTCCCTGGGTATTTAATATTAAAAAATGATATTAAGGAATAAAAGTCCTATATTTTAAATGCACGTACCAAAAACGTACAGGTGTAATTTACATGTTGTCTCGGAGCTGCTTCAAGATAATACGGAATGGGGTGAAACAGGTGGGGGTATAGATAAAACATGACAGCCATCAGTTGGTAAATAAGAAAGCTGGATGAGTTCCTGGGTATACAAGGAACACTCACAGTAGTTTTATACTTTTGTATATGCTTAAAATTTGTGATAATTGTTTAAAAACAAGACGACACTGTAGAAAACAGTTTGGCACTTTCTCACAGGTTAAGCGTAGAGCTTAGTATTTGGCAGTAGGCTATGATCCAACAACTCTGCTACTACCTACGCTGCACATCTAACAGAACTGAAAGCAGGGATTTGAACAAATATCTGTACACCAATGATCACAGCAGCATGATTCACAATACCTACAAGGTGGAAAACAACCAAGTGTCAATCAACCGTTGAATAACAAACTGTGGTCTATATACACACAATGGGATTTTCTAAGCCAAAAAAGAAATGGCATTTCGTTACGTGCTATAACATGGATGAACCTTGAAAACACGACGTTTAGTGCAATAAGCCAGACACAGAAGGACAAATACTGCAGATTCCACTTACACGAGGTACCTAGAATAGGCCAATTCACAGAGACAGAAAATAGAATAGAGGTTACCAAGGGTTGGTGGGAGGGAAAATGGGGTTGTTACTGTTTGATGGTTACAGAGTTTTTGTTGAGGATGATGAAAAAGTTTTGGTTCTAGACAGCGGTGATGGTTACACAGCACTGTGACTGTACTTAATGCCACTGAACTGCATATTTATAAACGGTTAAAAGAAATATGATTTCTCTATATTTTACCACAATAAAAAAAAAGCAATAACAGAGCTGAAATTTCAACTCTTCCTTTTCCGAGAGTCAGTTTCATCGTCTGTAAAATTAGTAATTGTAGTTGTCTATCCTCTGAGCTTAGTGCAGGGTAAGCACTCAGTAGGAGATATCAGTACTACTTCCACTTCAAGAGCAAAGGATTGCTGTGAAGATTAACTAAGTCAATGGATATGAAAGAACTTTCTAAATGGCAAACTGCTCTACAAATATTAAAAGACATTAGGTGTTACTGTCTCCCAAGGCCATGGAACAGGTCAGAAGGAGGATAATTCTTTTGCACTGGAATGTCCTACATGGGCCAAGAGAATAGATGGGTTTCTGTACTATATCAGAAGGCATCAGGAAAAGGAAGCATAAAACTTAGAGAACAATTGTCTTTTACACTGATGCTTAAACATGCTCAGGCAACTGCTTAACATAAGTGCTAAAGACATAATGGACATACCTTTCTTTCTTTTTAGGATACTACTGTAACTACTAAAAGTTTACTTCATTTTCAAAATGTAGAACATGGAAGCTTATAGAATTTCTTAAGCATATCTAGAGCCTACTGCCAAATACTATAGTTCAATTCATATCTTTCATCTCATTTTGAAACAGCAATTACAAATGTGTATTTAAGGAAACCACTAGCTTCCCTTTTTGAACCCACGAGAGAAGGCCAGGACTCACCTTAGCATAAGATGATAACTACTGAACTACTATGAATTATTACAGTATCAGAAAGAAGGTCATTTTCAATTACGCCTTCCATTTACCTCTGGCTTGTAAGAGCGGCGAGTATTTGCTAAGTCAATAATCAGCCCAAGTTCTTCATTCTGTCCTTGGATTTTGTTAAGAGATCCAAGGGGGAGAAACGTTCTTCTGGAGCAAGATTCTTTTCAAAACTCTGTCCGAAAGAATAAAATAAGGAAGAACATATGTTTAAAATCCTTTACTATGTTATCCATTTATTCAAACCCTGGGATGCTAACATATGAGATTCAAAGTCAAGTTTCCTCCTCTGCAGCTTACAAGCGATATTACAATCCTTTCTTCCAGAGAGATTAGACGGAAGAAAATAAGCTCACTTCTATATAGTTATTTCTATGTTTGTTTATTTCATGTTGGTCTCCTAACCTGACTCTAAACTCCCAGAAGGCAGGGACCACATCAATTTTGCCTACCACTGTATTGCCAGCTCCAAGCGGAGTGCCTGAAAATAGACACAGAAATAAATACTTCTTGAATATCTACATATAGGAAGGATGGCTTTCACTGCTAAATATTCTTTCATGTATTTGGCTTATACATGTACCCTGTTCCATTGATCTCTTTGGTTATTCAAGTGTCAGCAACACACACTTTTTTTCTTAATTGGTAGACTAGTTTTAGAGCAGTTTGAGATTCACAGCAAAACTGAGCAAAATGTACACAGTTCCCACTTACACCCTCTCTCCTTCATCCCACACAGCCTTCCCCATTATCAACATGCCATACCAGTGTGCTTCATTTGTTAGAATTCATGAACCAACACTGACACATCGTTATCAATCAAAGTCCACAGTTTATTGCATTCATGGTACAAGTAACCGACTATTTCTTTATTTCTAGTATAGTCATCCCCAAACATTTACATACTGAGATACATATTACTTTCTTATAAATTACTTTATTCTTTATTTATAGTTAGGGCATTGCATTGTTTTTTTTGTTTTTTAATTAAGTACAAAAGTTGGTTGTATTTGTCTATGAATCCCATTTCTGGATAGTAAAAGAGGTATTAAAAAGTATTTGCTATAAAAAGGGAAAATGGAGTACGACGGGGTTGAGAGCCAGGGCTCTCTATATGGTGAATTCAGATTTCTGGAAGAATACGGTATTAACTTTTGCTCACCTTTTTTAAAGGAACTTTGAAAGCAATGAAACGAGTCCCAGGCATCCGCTGTTCAACTGGGAGATAGTCTTTCCACCTGTTAATATAGTTTTTGTTAGGCAAATTTTATGTTAGGCTGTCTCCCTGCACAGGAGGAATGCGCCTTGAAAATGGAAATCATATCCCTCTACATCGGCTCCCAGGTGGTCCCAGCGTCCCGACCCCGACCCCGGCCGCGCGCGACACACTTTCCACAAACTGACACACACGGAGCCCGCGCGAGGGCCGGGTCGCGCGGGCTTCCCCGCCGGGTCGCCTGGAGGCCGGTCCCCCGCAAGCCGAGCGCACGAAAGGGCGCCCCAAAGGCGCCGGCCCAAGGCGCCCGCTGCGCTTTCCCTTTGGAAGCTGGGCTGCGGGGCCCAAGCGTAAACCCTGAGACAAGGAACACGCGCACCACGCCGCCACGGGGCACGACAGGCCGGGCGCCCACCTAGCCGGACACCCTGCATTTCTGGAATCACCGGACGCCTGTGTAAATTTCCGTCTGGCCTGTCATTTTCCAAAGGCCACTCAAGATCAGGGGACAGAACGCCTCCTCTCCAAGTGTCCTGCCAGCCCACCCACTCAAGATCAGAGGGACAAAATGCCTGACTAAAACAAAACAAAACAGAAACACAAAAAAACTGGAGAGAGGGAGGAAAGGGTGCCCTGAAAAATAAAAAAAAATTAAAAAAACTAAGCACGTTGACAGCGCTAAGAATAAACTACCAGGAAAAAGAAACCCTACATGTCAGATCCTAAAGTACAGAAGGGCAAGCCCGCCGACATTCCAGGACCGGGGGGACCGGGGTCCCCAGCCCTGCAGAGCCAACCGCAGACCGGCTCGGGCACCCCTCGGAAGCGCGGGATCCCCGCGGCCGAGTCTGTGACCCCCGGCCGGCGCCGGCTCCCCTCTGCCCACCCTGCGCGCGGGGGCTGGAAACTGCCGCGGAGAACCACGGCGGGGCGGGAAGGGGGGCTCCAAAGAGGGTCTGGCGACTCGAGTCGCTCCGTTTCTCGGTGGGCTCAGCGCGCGCCGTGGGGGAACAGGAGCGGGGGTCCGGGAGGAGGGGACGGACGGCACTTACGTAGACCGGCAGCGGCCACGGGTAGACGGCGGGCTCGGTCCCCAAGAGCGACTCCAGCCTCAGCTCCAGCTTCTCCCCCATGTCTTCACGCGTGGGCCCCGCAGCGCGCTAGTCTGGCGGTTGGGGGAGGGGCGCGGCGCCGCCGGCGGGGGCGGGGCAGACGGGCAGGCGGGAGGCTGAGGGGGGCCTGGTCTGGGCCTCAGCTGCCGCCGCAGCGCTCCCGTCCGACCCCCGGCTCCCTCTTTGTGGTCACAGGCCCGGGGCCTCCAGCGCTGCTGCGAACTCGGGCCGGCGTGAGGCGACCACAATGAGCCGGGGGCCGGGCTGAAACACTCCCGGCACGCGCGGCCCGCCCCGTGGACTCGCAGGCTCGCACGCGCGCACGCACGCACGTACGCACGTCTTCGGCTGCCCCTGGCCACCCCCACCGGCCTGAAGTGGGGACCCGGGAAAACCCCTCATGGACAGTCGTGGCGGGTTTGACTCCCGACCTTGACGTAGCGTGACACACCCCCTCCCCCCCCAATAAAAGAAAAGGAGCATAGGAGGCAATCTCATACATTATTGATAAACACATACAAAGACACTATTGGTACAAAACTATTTCTCCATACAGCAACTTTGAATTTTAATAATAAATACATATATGTATCAAACATTAATAAAAGAATAAAATTATCCAATATGAGTACATTTGCTCTTGTTTTGCAATTAGTTCCAGGATTCTATTTTAGATTACTACTTCATATCTGAGAGAGTTGGGTGTGTGTTTGGTTTTGTGGAAGCTGCATTGTGCTAAATTTTACCTTTCTTTCTTGAATTAAATGGCTTTTGTTATCCCTTGGGAATACTGAAGACAGCAACAGCAGATTACTACCTACCAGTGGAAAAGTATAAATAGCAATTTTAGCCACTAGTGATTCTGAAATTGCCCTTAACTTTGTCCTTATAAAAATGCTCCAAGAATTACGTTTTGCAAATCCACAGATTTACTATCCATATTCAAGTCATTTATGTGGAGAAAGAATGTAGCCAGCCTTATCAGTAACACAGGATGTTATAGCCATCAAGCCATCAGCCGCTGAAGCCACACCCAAAGCCGCACCCTGAGGGGATTCAGGATGGAGAAAACAGGATACTGGCCCTAGATAATTAAAGTGCAAATCAAGGGAATGATTTCCAGGAGACCAGATTCTTGCATCTCACCATATATAGAAAAGTGCTACATTTATTAACTTAAGATGTCTAGTTTCTTTAATTAACAGTAATCTTTTGATGTTCCAACTACCTGTCTTTTTTTTTTTTTTTGCAAGAACCTCTAAATACCCTGTGCCCTCCCTTAGCTCTTCAGAACAGTCCCTCAGAGCTATCTGAGAGGCTGTCTCCTGATTTCAGTCCTCAGTATGTCTTCCACATAAAACATAATTCTCAACTTCTAGGTTGTGCATTGTTTTTCAGTCAACATTTAATTGTATGGCTCATGTAGGTACTATGCCTAAATGTAATGGGATGAGCTGTAAATTATTAAAACTAGATAAATCCTGTCAGCTCTACCACTAGCTGAGATCCAGGCTTTCACCTCTGGATACCTCTGGCAGATATGGGGTCTGTGTTGGTCTTAAAATTATTCTTAGAATAGTGGGGACTCATTCATTCTTTCAACACATTTTATTGCTTATATTCTATGTGTCAGTTACAGTGCTGGGTCTTGAAATACAGAAGTCAACACACGAAAATACAAGGATAAAACACATTTTCTACCATATTAACTTTTTTCATTCATCAATTCATCCCTAAATCATTCAACACGCATCTTCTTATTGAATACTGATGAGGGGTCAAATGCTATGCTAAACACTCAGTATATAGCTGCAAACGAGATGGACAGGCCCTGATTTTGATGTCACTACTATCTTTTGTCCTGCCATATAATGGGACAGCTTCATTATTCCCTTTACCCTAAGTTTTTATCACAGATTGCTAATGAAAATAAAGCTGTTAGTGGAGTTTCAACATGCATAGGTAAATGAGAACACAGAACTCCCCTTTCTCATGTCCCGTTCTCCTCCTTCTAACTCCCTATGTGAAGTCACTTTGTGCCAAGGCCAAGAAGCTGTGCCCCAATAAGAACCAAGCTGATTTCCTCACACTGACTGGGGCTATTGCACACTTAGAAGGCTTGATGCTTAATTTTGATAAGCAACTAGAAGACCATGGAGACAACCTATAAAAATGATTTGTCTTGGGAGAAAATACTAAAGAGGGTTAATGTGCTGTTCCACATGTCTAACCCCCTGGATTAAACCACAGGCACCAAGGTCACCAAGTGTACTTGGCAACAATGAGCTAATAATAAAAAAAAGCATCATACTGTTATTGTATTCATTTTCCCCCAAGGCGCTCTCTGATAAACACCACAACCTCTAAGAGAATTGAGAACAGCTTCCTTGTGGGGTAGGTCATATAATATATATGCATCTTTTTCCAAGCAGTTAAATCATATCCAGCTATCAGCACACCTTACTTAAGGTGATCGTAATGTATGAGATTAAATGTTCCTACCTGATCGGAAAACTTCTTGTCCTCAATTCATTGGCTGTACTGGATTTTTTCTTCTTGGGTCAGACCTTCAGACTTCTACCAGAAATCCTTCCTTTGGGGAAACCAGGCCTTCCCAGAAACTCAGGAAACTGAAATGGAGACAGCAAGAGAGAAGGAAATTATTTGGACACAGAGACCTCAATTGTTTGGTTTTAAGTAAACGTCCAAGCAAACATCTTCTAGATGGTATAATAACTTTAGGGAAATTCACGGTTTATAAGTTTGAGTACTCATAAACTGAACATATTATGATAAGAGTACAGGTTGCATTTTGTGTCTTCAACTCAAGCAAAGGCTTCAAAAAAGGCCCAGTTATCCTTTGTTCATTAAGACACAAAGAGAGGGCGAAAAGGGCAAGTTTCGAAGTCGTTTTCTTTACAATTTACTTCCTTTCTTCAGTCTTCAACAAGATCTTCAGGAAATTAACTTTACTAAAGTTAATTATTCATAAAATAAACATAGGAACCTGCAGAAGACTATTTCACAGAGACCTGTAATGTACAATATCCATTGCATACATACACCATGAGCTTGTCTTTTCTAGCACTGGCATACACAAAACTCTGTGTGTGTGTGTGCGCGCGTGTGTGTGTGTGCACGTGTGTGTCTTTTTCTGTGATGGAGCCATAGGGAGAAAATAAATCTATTGGCTGCAATTCAGTGATGTACAAAGATTTAAGGGTAAAGGAGAAGGTAACATCAAGTGAAACAATAAAGTCATGAGGTTGTGGCTCCATAATAATAACAATAGCAGTCTTCTGTAACCAAGGGAGCAGGCTCCTCAAATTATAGTCACACCTGTTAGACCATCTGCCCATACATTTCACACTATCATTAATGGAAAACAAATGGCACTGTCTCTCGTTCCCTTTATCCATTGGCCATCCTCATATGAACTCTTTTTCTCTTCAAGGTCATGCTCTTTCCTATCTATTGAAAAATATTAGGATTTAGGAGGAGTGATACGTAATGTGCCGTGCCTTGGTACTTGTACCAGTGACGGCTCTGTAAGGAGCACTGGGTTGTTAGGAGGCTATCAACTGAGTTCCCCTAGAAGCAGACCTTGAGGCAATAATTTGAGTGCAAACTGCTCATCTGGGAGGTGCTTCCAGAAAACTCAGAAGTGGAGTGGGAATTGAGAATGGAGGCATGGAAGGAAGCCAACAGAGGTGCATTACCGAATAAATTACTCCTGCAGGGAACTGCTGCCAGTACTTCAGGCGAGTTCTGTGAAACTCTACAGAACATGTCTCAGAGTTATCCCAAGAATCGGTGAGAAACTTGAAGTACTTATCTTCCAGTCCCCTCTGTCCTTGGTTGAAAGCTACACCCAGATACATTAACTCCTGTACACTTCTGGCCTGCCCTAAGGTGGATAATTGCAGGTGGCAGCATGATTCTATCAGCATATACTGGAATGATGAGTGCTGGGGAGATATGAGTGGAGCATCGAAACCATCTAATACAGTCGGGGCAGGAGATATTAATTATTGGCTTGAAAGTCCAAATGGATAACCTTAAATTCCTGGGTTTATGGTTTTACTTTGAGGTATTTAAGCATGATGTATGAGTAAAAATTTCCTCTGTTAAATCAAGTTTAAGGTCCTAACTCCCTAATCTTCTGGAAAACTGTGGTATCTTTTAACAGATTTTTGAAAAGTAACATGATTAAGATTTCAAATTGACCATTCATTCATTCACTCATTCAACACACATTTATTGAACACCTAAAGTATGTCATGGGTTAAACTAGGCACCAGTGTTACTGTTACTAAAATCATTATAGTGCCACCTAGAATTCAATGTATTGTGACACTCAAGTAAGAAAATCCATAGTTACCGTAAAAGATATTACAGAGTGCTATAGGAAGACACAGTAAGACCTTAATTCATGCTGTGGACAGTAGTATATGGGCGATATCAGTAGGGCTTCCTGTAGAAGGCAATTGAAATGGATATGTAACATGAAGGAAGGGTGAAGTTTTGAGGAAAAGAGAAGATAAATTCACAGTTGCCAGAAAATGAATGGTTAAGGATCAGTCCAGAAAGGAGTTCCATTCATAATCAGTATAAGAAATGCTCACTGGGGCTTCCCTCGTGGCGCAGTGGTTGAGAGGCCGCCTGCCGATGCAGGGGACACGGGTTCGTGTCCCGGTCCGGGAAGATCCCACATGCCGCGGAGCGGCTAGGCCCCGTGAGCCATGGACACTGAGCCTGCGCGTCCGGAGCCTGTGCTCCGCAACGGGAGAGGCCACAACAGTGAGAGGCCCGCGTACCGCAAAAAAAAAGAAAAAAAAAAAAAAGACAAATGCTCACTGGCGTGTAGGAAAAGAAGACAATGGAGAGGGGGGTAGAAGCCAGATCATGCATGGTCCATGTATGTATAGTAAGTGCTATGGTCTAGTCTTTGTGTTCCCCTCCAAATTCATACGTTGAAATCTTAATTTCCGTAGCTGATAGTATTAGTAGGTGGGGCCTTTGGGAAATGATTATGTTACTAGTGCTCTTATAAAAGAGACCCCACAGAGCTCCCTAAGCTCTTCTGCCACGTGAGGATACAATGAGAAGTCTGTGATTCAGAAGAGGGCCCTCATCTGACCATATTGGCACCCTATTCTTGAACTCGCAGCCTCCGGAGCCGTGAGAAAAAAATTCCTGGTGTTTATGAGCCACCCAACCTGCAGTATAATCTTACAGCAGCCCAAAAGGACAAAGAGAGTTTGGATGTGAGATTTTACTCCAAGAAAGATGGGAATCCATTGAAGGATTTTACCTGGTAACTTAGAAGAGAGAAAAGTTTCATAACACAATCAGGTACTTTTATAAGAAAAATTTGTTTCTTTTTCAGAAAGATCACTCTGGAAATACTGTGACTAGATTTTTGGAGAAGTCTGATGGCAGGCCCGGATATAGAAAGATGAGTTGGTAGTCCATTAATATAAGTCAAACAAGAAAGTGGATATAAAAAGTGTGAATTTGTGGCTGAGAGTTCTTTTCTTTTACTACTTGAAAAATGTTATGTCAATGCTTCTGACTCCATAATTTTAGACAAGAAATATGCTGTCATTGGAATTGGTTTCTCAATAAGTGATGCATTGTTTCTGCCTGTCCACTTTCGAGATTTGTTTTGTCTCTACTTTTCAGAAGTTTAATTATGACGCGTCTTGACAAGGATACCTTTGTGTTTTTCCTCTTTGGATTTGCTCAGATCCTTGGATGTGTGCTTATGTCTTCTAAAAAATTGGGAACGTTTCAGTCATTATTTCTCTGAATACTTTGTCAGTCCTACGTGCTCTCTGTTTTCATTCTGGAACCTTGATGATATGAATGTTAGTGCTTTTGTTACTGTTTACAGGTTCTTGAGATCCTGTTCTTTCTCCCATCTCTACCCCTCAGCCTATTTTTCTCTGTACATGTGGTACATCGTATTGATCTCTTCTAAGTTCATGATTCTGTGCTTTGTAATCTCCACTCTACTCTTGAGCAAAGTTTTTTGATTGTTGTATTTTTCAGTTCTACTGTTCTCATTTGTTTTTATTCTTATAACTTCTAGTTCTTTGTTCACATTTTCTATTTTTCCCATTTCCGTCAAGGAACACATAATTGCTAATTGAAGCATTTATGTGACAGCTTATTTAAAACCCCTGTCTGATAATTTCAATAGATGTTTTATCTCAGTGCTGGTGTAGGTTTATTGTCTTTTCTCATTTATTCTGTGATTTCCTGCTTCTTGGTGCCATGAGTATTTTTCAATTGGATTCTAAACATTGTGAGTTATTATATGACTCTGTATCCCATTTAATTTTATTATTACTTTTTAGAAGGAAGTCATCCTATTGGAGGTGTAGTATGAGGAGTGGGGGGCTACGTACAGATTTCCATTGGGCCCTACTGTCAATACCCCAGCAAAAGTGGGCACTTACATTCTCTCACTGCAGACAGACCAAGTAGAAGTTCAGCTACCCTATTGGCCCTTCTGACACCTTCCCCCCAAAAGTGGGAACATTAATATCATTCTGTTGCCTTTTAGTAGGAGTGGAAGTTCATCTCCCCAGTAGATTTCTTGACACCAGGGGAGGGGAGAGGTGAAGTGTTTGCTGTGTTTGCTGTCCTTCCTCCCACTTCATTCCTTCTTGTTGATGCCGGGTGTGGGTAGAGGGTCAGCTACCTGCTGGCCCCACTGACACCAGGGTAAGAGGAAGAGAACTGCCAACTAGCCCTGCTTGTGCCATCTCATTCTGTCTTACTGCCTCAGGACGGTTATGGGGATTCAGCACCCCATTGGGTCTCACGGACACCATGTGTTGGGGGTTAGTGGGGTGCCTACTCCCTCCAACCTGTAACATCCTATTCTTATCGATGTCAGGGAGAGACGGAGGCTAGGTCCCACCATTGGACCCCACGACTGTGTGAGGGCAGCCCAGTGTTAACTAGCCTGTCAGGCACCACCTTTGAAAGTCTCTTTGCTAATGCAAAGGGGTGGAGGCTCAGCTCACCACTGCACCACACTGAAACAGCCCTGGTGGCGAATCAGAGCACTGCCTCTTCTGGAGGGCAGGAGTGGGGTGGTGTGGAAGATCAAATCCTAGCTTGGCCCAACTGAAACCACAGGACATAGGGGATGGGTGCAATATTCCACTGGCACTTGGCTCGAGTAGTGTGTATATTATTGCCCAAATGGTTTTCTGTCTTTGACAACCCCTTTCCTCATACCTTGGCTAGGGGGAACGGGGGTTTTGTGTTTTCTTTTTTGAAGCTTTTTTGTCTGTTGTTCTGTTGGTGGTTATTGATTGGGGGTTCCTGTAATACCCTCTCCAGGATGTATGGGAAGCAACAGGAAACACAGGGGACTCATCACCATGTTATTCCTCAAGTCCCAAAGTCCCTAGTTAAGTCATTTCCACCTTTCAGTGTCTTCCTATGTTTGTCTGTTGTTATGTTCAGGGTTTTAGTTTTAAGTGGAAGAACCTGGGAGAAATGGGCTACTTCATCTTCTTGGAAGCAGAGGTCTGGAGGCCTATGGATGTTACAAAGTACTGCTGACTGTAAATTAAAATTTGATGATATACATCTTGCCCCTTAAGAATTCTTCTGCTAGATGATGTGGCTTCCCAAAGTAGCTACAATTTGATTTTCATACTTCTAAAAGTCAAGTGTTTTGCCGCAGTTGAAATTTAAAGATAAGCAAGAGATGAGGCTAAGATGATCTATGTGGTAACAGATTAAAGTTGGAAACATCAATATACATTCATGCTTAGCTTAATATTGCTTCATATTACCTTAACACACATGGTTATGTAGAGAGATACTTATAGATATGTCCATATACGTGGGGAATGTACACACATGTTATCTCTTTGCTCTGTCAGCTGAGAAGATCTAGAAGCAATGACATCCGGGCAGCAATTAGCACACCCCACACCCAGATCCTGCTGTCTAATGCTGTTCTCCACTAAAAAGACCTAGTTATCCTTGAAGAAATAGCTGATTCTAGGACTGGGGCAGTAAATATACAAGATTTATATACAAGACCATCTTATAGTGTCAGAAAGTAAGGAAGTTCCAAAAAAATATATAGGATGGGGATACCTCAGAGTGGCACACGAGCCACTGAACTGAAAAGAGTTCACAAGGGTCAGGACTAGAGCAATTTGAGGAACAAAGTAACTAACGTAGAATTAGATTATAACCCAAAGTATAAAATAAAAATCCATGAGTTCTTCTGATATAAATAAATAATTGGATACATAAATAAATGCGGGAGAATAGATAAATCTCCAGTGCAAAAGAATTCCAAATAGTTTATGTAGTACTCCATCTTAAGCATAACTCTCTATTCCTTAGTTGTGGGCTGAGCATATTGACTTCCTTCCAAAAAGTACAATATGGAGAAGGGAAAACAGTAATTTTACAATGGAGAAACCTGAAAAACACTACCTCAGCCTGGTGATCAAGGTCGACCTCAGCATTCATAATGCATATTGATACTTTGTACACTTGATGTGATCTGACAAAATAACCCTTCTACTCTTGTGGTCTTCCTCCCCAAAACACATAATCCCAATATTATCATGAAACATGCATCAAACAAATTCTAGTAGCGGGCATCCTACACAAACCTAACTACTCAAAATTGCCAAGGTCATGCAAGGAAAATCTGAGAAGCTATCAAACCCAAGAGGAGCCTAAGGAAACATGGCAACTAAATGTAATGTGATGTTTTGGATGAAATCCTGGAATAGAAAAAGGACATTAGGTAAAAACTAAGGAACTGGACTAATGTATGGACTATAGTAAACAATAATGTATCAATATTTGTTCACTGATTGTAACAATGTAACATACTAATATAAGTTGATCGTCACAGAGGGAAATGGGTATAGTGTATATGGAAACACTTTATACTATCTTCTCAATTTTTCTGGAAAATTAAAACACTTCTAAAAAATAAAGTCTATAAAAACGTTGTGTTTTCTTGTTTTATGATTATGTGCCTGTATTTCCTAATAAATATGTAAATTTGCTTTGCCTTCCTTGATACTGATATTAAAGAAAATAACTAAGTAACTCTGAAAGAATTTGTAACTCCAATTTAACAAGCAATAATTCTTGGTATTAACTTTTTAGGAGAACCCACTGAATAAATCAAAGCAAATTGTCTTTAAAGGCTGAATTTCTTTTCAGTGTTTAATCTTTTCTATGATTAATGCATACCACAAGCATGGTTCTCTTTCAAAGGGCAGAAAACATTGCTTGTAGGCAAGGTCTAAAATACAGTGAAATATTCATGTATGATGCTATAACAACTTTAATGTATTTTATGTTTTCAAAATGATGAAGTGTTATTTCAGTCAATAAAGTATTCACTTTTATACATTTCCTACCCACCTTTTCCCAGAACACCCACAAGGAAATGATACTATCATCTGATATTAGGCTCATCAATTTAAATTGGAGTTTTTGGTAGCTGTGGTTGCCAACGGTACTGGAATGTGTGATACTTTTACAAATCCTCTCCATGGCAAAATCTGATCTTCACAAGGTAGATCACAGTACGTGCCTAAGGCCAATGACATAGAGCTTTGTAGCTAGATTACCAAGCATTTTACTTAGAGGCACAATAGAATGTAGAAAAGGCCATTTCTCCTTCTGTCTTTTTCTGCTCAAAGGTCACTCACCATCTCAGAAGTTTTCCATAAACTCAGACTATATAATGTCACTTAATGTGAATGTAGCTCAACATTCTGTTTTAGTACAGCTAATCTCACATTATTTTATTGGTCCTAAATATGTAAATCATCAGCAAAGTTTTGTACTTAACTTTTTTTTTGGATGTGGACCATTTATTAAAGTCTTCATTGAATTTGTTACAATACTGCTTCTGTTTTATGTTCTGGTTTTTTGGCTGCGAGGCATGTGGGACCATAGCTCCCCGACTAGGGATTGAACCCACACCCCCCTGCATTGGAAGGCGAAGTCTTAACCACTGGACCGCCAGGGAAGTCCCTGTACTTAACTTTTAAGAATAATTAAAATAAGCTATTCAACACATTTTTCCTAAAAAAAAAAAAAAAGTAATTCTTCTTAGGCTGGCCCTGGGCACATACATGACTTTGCCATTTTTTCCATGGATTATTTTCTTATCTGTTCTACTGTGTCACATTTGTTCTACCTTCTCAAAAAGAAGCATTTAAAAATTCATCTACGCGTTCATGCATTCATACATTTATTAAATAAATCTACTGAACACCTACATACGGCACAGAAAAGGAGGCAGAAAACTAATCTGGGTTGCACAGAAAGTAATGAACTCAGTTAATATTTTTGGTGAAAACAGGTGTTACTCAATCTACCGGAAATTACATTTCATTATGGGGACTCACACACTCAAGGAAAACCAAGACCTAAATAATAATAAAGTAATAAAAGCACTAGCCATTTACTGAGTGCCTGCTTTTACCTGACTCTGAAACTCTAAAATCATTACGGATGTTTTGAGGATTGTCTGATATAATTGTAATTTCTATTTTACAGATGAAAATAACAAGGTTCAGAGACATTAGGTTACTTGCCTAAAGTGAAGTGGCCCAGAAACTACACAACTGGAAATTGAACCTTAGATTTCATAATGCCAAAATCTGTGCTTTTAATCACAATGTGTGTGTGTGTGTGTGTGTGAGAGAGAGAGAGACAGAGAGAGACAGAGAGAGACAGAGAGATAGAGAGAGAGAAAGAGAGAGAATGTGTTTAATAGAGAACTTCTGAGAAATGGCAAGAAAACTGCCAGGTACCCATAAAACAATAATTTAGGAGCTTCTTACTATACAAGTAATTGTTAATCATATGGCTGAACTAAGGATCTCTCACTTTTGAACTAAGAAATCAAAAGCTTCCAGAAGTTGAGTCTAAATTTTACACTTACATAAGATACTTCATACAGAATGCTAAAGTATACTAACTAAAGAGTTCTGAAAATACTGGAAGCATTCATACTAGTATGATTTCATAATGTGGATAATAGAGGATTTAAGAAATTGGCAGATGCAACTGCAGACTCATTTCTTATCATTTCTGTGAAGGGCAAGATAAATCAATAAAATGAGAAAAATGAAAAAAGAATGGCTAGCAATTTTAGGTAGTTTGCTTCATCTCCATACTAGGAAAGACTAAGCAAAAAAAAAAAACTTCTCGAAATTTTATTTTGAAAGCACCTACAAGTGTATATGGTCTTTTTATACCAAATAACTTGGAATTATGAACTGTCCAATAAGTCTAATCTTCTCTGATGATAAAATTGCTGGCTTTATTTGAAACTATGAAATGAAAAGTGAGGTAATAATCAGAAATTCTTAAGAAAAGGAGTAGACAAAACAAAATTCTAAGAGTTGTGTCAAAAAATATTTTGAAACGAACATAAAATCCCCATTACTGGTACAGAGCTTTTAAAACTTTATCTTGGTTTTAAGCTTTAATAAACATTGATATGTTTACATAATTACTGTCATAAGGAAGACACAATTTTAGGTCAGCTTTCTTCATTCTTTCTTTATTAAGCATTATTTTATTTTGCTCCATCATCCTGTAATTATAATATAGTAACTGTGTCACTTTCTACTAAGTGGATATAATTTCCTAAACTGTTTTCCTATTCTTAACAATTAAAGGTGTTTCCAATGTTTTGTTATTACAAATGACATGACAATGAGCATCTTTATATAATAATTTTCTGGATTATAAATTATTTATCGGCATAAGCTTCCAGAATTAGAATTAATGTGTAAAAAGCTATTAACATTTTTATCTTGCTAGACATTGCCAAATTACTTGTCAAAAGATGGAACCAAATTATATTGCAAAAATCTTTGCCAACAGAAATCATTATATACAATTTTTGATTTTGCTGAATTATTAAGTTGGAAACCTATGTTCCATTTCTTTGAATTCTTTGATAACAGCGTGCTGCTGCAGGCTGCGAGGGCAGCCATGTCCATGAAGGCTCCCCAGAGTTGGAGCGGGGAAGTGGAAAAAGGTAAAAAAAAAAAATACTAATTGTATTTTCCCTCGATTGTTATCTCTCATTCTTTTCTGCCTCTGTGTAACTTATATCCAGGTAGCTGGAGAAACATCATGTGGCAGGGAAAATTGGTATTCCAATAAATTAATAAACACCAACTTCAAATGGATTTTCAAGACTGGAAATATTGCTCTGACTTACAGTAAGTTCTTTCTAATTCTCCTTAAGGACTATTTTCTTAGAAGCTTTCCCTACCCTCCTCAAATTTTCCTCCATCCTCTCTACTTCCTTCACTCTGAGCTGGTGAGGCGCTTCCTAACTCATTAGGAACACAGAAGTCAGTAAATAGTCCACTGCCAAATCCGTTAATTCATTAGCATTTGCATTGATCTTTGTATTCCCTTGCACTACAGGAGTTCAAGTTCAAAGGCCACGTGCACTACAGATAGCATTTCATTTTCTCTCATCTTCTCAAGTACTTCACAGCACTGCATTTTCTACAACCCATCTACTCCTTATGAATGATTCTTGCCAAAATTCAACCTCATTCTAGACTAGTAACTCCAACTTAAAATGTTAAAAACTATACGTGTAACACGAAAGCCTCCCTCCTCCTCTAATCCCTGCATATCTTCTTTAGCCAATTCATGTCTGAACTTTTCAAAATTGTTATCATCATATATTGTTTCCATTTCCTCACGTCCCATCTACTCTATAATTTACATCCATCTGACTTCCCTCACCGTAATCTCTCTGCCCACTGTCCTGAAATTTTACTTATGAAGGTCACCAGCGATCTCCATGTCAGTATAGCCAATGAATAGTTTTTCTCCTATTTCTAGGCTCTTTCCTTCTTTAAAAAAGAAAAAGAAAAACAAAAACCATTTTTTTTCCTCTATCCTTTCACACTCTCATCATCTTCTGTCCTGGTATATTTTACTGGCTTTCCGTGTTTAATCTGATTTCTAACATTCTATGAGTTTCCTTTATCTTCAGTGGAATAAACCACTATATGAAGGATTATTCTCAACAGTTAGTTCTCATAATAACAGTACTAGTAGCAGCAGTCAATACTTCTATAATGCTTATCATGTGCCAGACACTATTCTAAGACACTGTTTAAATACATATATATAGACACACACACACACACACACACACACACACACGAAGTTTTCCTCCTCATAGGCGTATGAAATAAGCCGATTATTATACCCATGTTACAAATGAGAAAACGGAGGCAATGAGAGGCCAAGGTCACATGATCAGTACTTGGTGAAGCCCCGCCTGAGTTAATGCTGGAACTTTAGAGGAGACAAGTTAAATAATGTCTCACAGATTGGCCTTAAAAGTGAGCAACATTTAATTAATGACTTGTGAAAGTATCAGAAAAAAAGGGGACATTTTAAATTGAATGGGATCTACTAAGTCATGGATCAGTAACTAAGAATGACTCTTATTGAATGAAATTATTGTTCATTATTCTTTTGAAAGAAGAATAATCTTGTGTTAGTGTTTCACAGTTTTTTTTTTCATTCACATATTTATTCTTTATTAGACACACATTTCCTACACACCTACGTGCCAGTGTCCGCTGCAAGCCTTGGAAGCAAAAAATTACAAAGTCCCTGCTCTTAAGCAAATGTCCAGTGGTGGAGGAAGACAGAGTCAACGTGTAAATAAATGTTGTACAGTGACAGAAATACGACTGGACAAAGGGATGGAGAGGCACTGAGGAGGCAGGTCTCTTTGGTCAAGATAGTAGTGGTGGCGTTTGAACCGAGACCTTAACGATAAGAGGGAAATTGGTCTGGGTAGATGGATTAGCCAATCTAAAGCTGGGAGAGCAAGAAGTAGAGCTTGTTGCATCTGAGGGACTGAAAAGGACAACTGTGCCTCGAGCCCCATGAAGGTCAGGGAAAGATGTAGTAAGTGACCAGAGCACATGGTCTCTGTGAGCCTGGCTAAGTAGTTGAAAATTTCATCTCTTTACAATAGATAGCCTTTAGAGGTTAGAAGCAGTGCAATAATAGCGTCTGATTTGTGCTTTTTAAAAGACTACTTTGACTGTTGAATGTCCTACAAAAGCAAAATACCTGTGTCTCTATGAAGCGCAGATAGTAAATTTTAAAAAGCCCAATGAGCTCATAAGCAGTTGGTTGACTAACTCTTATCATTTATCTTAACTAGACTTCATTAATAGAAGCTTGGTGACCTTGGGGTCCTGGGACATATTAGATTAGGGCAACCCAGCTATTTTCAAATAGTGTGATTTGAAGAATCCTTGAAATTGTTAGGGTCCAGGAAGATTATTTTATTGCTGGGGCTGGATGGGAAGTTTAGAATAAGAAAAGAAAGTATGATGGCTGGCTTCCATCTATTCTCCCTTTCTCTGGGAGAAATGATGGTGGGGTGACTACTTTGCTGTTGACCCAATGCTTCAATTTCAGAGCTGGTTCAATCCAGTAACTATTTGCTGAACAACTATTATATGTTAGGCACCCAGCTGGAACTGGGAATATAAAGAGAATAATTAATAAGAAAAGCAGGTATTACTAACAAGAGACAGGCACTGTGCTAATGCTTAACACGCACCATCTCAAGTTACATTAATTTACACACTAACCATATGAGGTAGATGCATTTATTATACCATTTTCCAGGTGAGAAATCTAATCCCTTTAAGGGGCTTAAGTTACTTCTCCAAGGTTACACAGCTAGTTAGGGGCATAGGCAGTATTTGGACTCAGGTCTGGTATCAGCACCAATTCTCTTAGCCATTATGCTCTCTAAGGACCTTACTTGAGAAGTTCAGATTATACATATATGGGTACAACCAACCCTAAGACCATCTGGCAAAACTGGCTGCTTGAGAAGTCCTGGATTTATGTAACATGCTCTTGGAATGGAGAAGATCGTGAAGGAGGGTCCCCAAAACACACTCTCTATACTAAGGGGCAACAGAAGAGAGAAAGAATTAGCCTACAGCAGTATGATATTGAGGACCAAGAAACAGTGTTTCTCTCTTTTGTGAACAGTTATTAAATTATTTCTACTTCAGAATATCAGAAAGAAATCACAGGACTATGGACAGTTTGCTGAGCCACCCCATCTATCTTAGCGTGAATCCTGGCAGGTGTAGAGCTCATAGTATGACCCTGGCACCTAAGTGTAGTTAAGTAAGCTTTCATTTTTCTTCGGCCTTAAAGCAAAGCAGCTTTCTGATAGGTATAATTTAGGAAAGCCTTCCAAGAAAATAGTTAAAGTCCACTTTAAATATCTCAGAGAAAAGCAATTTTGCAAAAGATCTATCAGCAAAAGCAAGGCCAAACACACCAATTATTTAGTGAGACTTGTATTGTTATATCATTGCTCATGTTGTTTCTTTATGCATTTACCTGGAAGAAGGCTTTTAATGTTCAACAATTCTCAAAGAGATAAAGACCCACACTGATGTGCCAGAAAGAGCTTTGCCCTGGAATTAGATCAGTTTAGGTTTGGCTACTTACTAGAATTAGGTAACATTCTTAATCTTTCTGAGCCTGTCTCCTATCTGCAAATAGGGATACCACTATCTATTACAGAGGGATGTGGTTAAATTAAATGACACATGTAAGTGAAATATATCCTTCCAGACTGAGAACATACCTAGTAAATGTTAAGTGATCTGCAAATATTCTGCTTTCTTGAAACGGATGAAACCTGTTATCATGATTTTAACCAATGGTCTAAATATCAAGACAATATTTAGTTAAAAGTTATAGCTGTTCTTTCACTGTCCATCTGCATTTTAACATATTCTAACATATTCTCCTTAATAAATTGTGTCAATATTAGTAACATTTGTCATTTCAGCTATTACTGTTCATATGTTTAAAATATTTCAATGTGATATAAGTCATTACTCAAAGGGATGCCTAGCTGGCTTTGTCAAAGATTTATTTTAAGTAAAAATAAAAGACTCATTTTCACCAAGTTTGATTGAACAGTGTATTCATTAACTGTATGAACTTTCTGGCCAACCCAATACAGTAGCCAAGACATGGAAACAACCTCAGTGTTTTCTTGTGGATGAATGGATGAAGAAAATGGGGTGCATACAACCTACTATTATTCAGCCATGATAAAGAAGGAAATCTGGCTATTTGTGACCACATGGGTGGGTTTGGGGGGCATTATGCTAAATGAAATGTCAGACAGAGAAAGATAAATACTTTATGATCTCATATGTGAAATTTAAAATACTGAACTCATGATAGAAAGAATGGAATGACGGTTGCCAGAGCTGGGGGTTGGAGGTGACGAAAATGAGGGAAGATGATCAAAAGGTAAAAACTTCTAGTTATAAGACAAGTGAGTAATGGTGATGTAATGTACAGCTCGGTCACTACAGTTAACAATGCCGTATTTTATGTTTGAAAGTTGCTAAGAGAGTAGATCTTGAAAGTTCTCATCACAAAGATAACATATGTAATTATGTGAATTAAGGTTAACTAAACTTATTGTGGTAATCATTTCGCACACTATATATATATATATCAATCATCACATTGTACACCTTGGACAGATACAATATTATATATCAATTAAATCTCAATAAAACTGCAAAAATTTCATTTATATTTTAGCATAAATATATCAAATTGGGTTTCTTGACAAGATGAATAATAACTATAGATAAAAGGAAATAAGATATTGTTGTTGCTGTTGTTTGCTTTTCCAGAGTGCAAAACACTAAAAAGGGGGGAGGTGAGTATGGGCTTGCAAATGCTGCTCCATGGGCCCTAATGCTGTGATACAGACATTTAGTCCAGATCTGAAAGACAACTTGAGTCATTTCAACAAATCTGCAAAACAGTCAGGTTCAAACATGAAGAGATGAATAGATATCAGTAAATTCTTTTTCACACTGCAAGCAATCTGCCTTCAGCTTTCAGCAAAACCTCAGTTTTCGGGTTACGAGGGTAACGGTTCTGAAGCAACCAGCACGATGCTTACACCAGTGCTTTCTCCCCACGATGAATAAGTTTTCAGTCTCCCCACCAGTGCTCATCCCTTCTCCCCTTAGCGTCTTGGCCAAAATTCAACCATCAGCCCAGAAAACCCTGTCCTGGTTTCATTGCCTTGTACATGACCACGTTATTTCAATCACCTTGGCACATTTATATTCCCTACTTCCTAAGGTAGGTAGTATATATATGAGATTTTAAATAAAAGAATGCCTGTAAAGTACTTAATGCTCAACTCCTAGCACAATATGAATATTCCGTAACTGCTGACTAGCATTATTATTATATCATTTACATTAAAACAAATCTGTACTTTCTTTCACACACCCATGTTCTTTGTCCCCAACTGGGGTAAAGGAAATAAATGAACACTTATTGATTATCTACAGTGAGAGCATAGAATGCAGTGTAGGCTCTAGAATTAGTGGTGTTCAAGCCTGAAACTGACCTGGATTTGAATTCCAGACCTCTCACTTACTTAGACTTTACTACGCCTCAGTTCCCTTACTGATAATTAGAGATAATAGACATTTCAGGGACCACGGTAAGGATTAAAAGTATTATAATGTTCGGATCCAGATAGGGCACTCATTACCTCATTTAATGTAAACTGTTAGATAATCTGATTGAGTTTTGAGAATCCGATAACGGCTCTGCATCCTTTTGCTAAAAATAATTAGATAGGTAGATAACTATTCATAGCATTTTGCATATAATTCCAGGGCTTTGCTAATATGAAAATCAATCAAAGGCTTTAGTTGGAACAAAGAGCTCAGAGAAATTGTTATGGGGCAAGAATTATAATTCTTCTTGAAATATAGACTATCATCCTGGAGAAGAAAGAACAACATTTTAATGTGGTCAAATTTGGGTCAAAACCATGCACTTCCGTAATGGCGTCTCTACCGGGTCTTGATCTGACTGGGATTGAAATTTCTGACGTTACTGTCCCCATCACAGACTTGAAGACCTGGCAGACAATCAAGTGCAACCTATAGTTAAAGGTCGCTCATCTAAAAAAATGGGTATGTTACCACCATTCTGACAAGAGCATTATGAAGACTAAGAAAAAGCACAAATAAACTCTCCTAACACCTGACAGCCAAGTAACACATCTTTCAGCTCTTTCAATTCTTTTTCCTTCTTACCTTACTTATTTCCTTCACGTATCTGATCTACTCAACCATGTGACGGTCTTCATCTTCAGACATCTTGCTGTCTGGGCTGTTCAACCCTGTGACAGTAAAAGCACACTCACTAGGGACTAGGAGTTTGAGAAGGACTTAGAAAATTGTTTGACACCTGGAAAACATGGCTCCAGAATAGGAAAAAAAATCTGCAAAATTGAGATAAAAACTTGTGTAATTAATATTTTCAACTAATATTACTACAACAGCAATGTTACTCAGCTTTCATATAGTTATCTATAAATTATATTGGATATGTGACTTGGGCACATTTTAATGCATTTGATAACATTGAGGGTAAAGCTTCTAAAAGGGCAACTGCCTAGGACTGAGGAAGGTTTAAAAATGGCCCTGCACAGAATGAACTAGAAGTGACTTCAATGGGAGGGTGAGGCAGAGATGCTGGACCCGGAGAGTGACAGAGCAGGCGTACATTGGAGAGAGCTTTCCTACACAGGAGAGCCAAGAATTTGTTACTTATTGAGTGGGGAGCATGAAGGTAGGGGACCCTATAATGAGAATCCTAGGATTGCTTCTAGATTTCTAACTTGGATAAATGACAGGACGGTACTCTTTGGTGAACACTAAAGGAACAGCAACAGCAGCAAAAGTCAATGCCACCTTTAAAGTAAATTTGGCAGTCTTCTCCTTTTTGAATGAGTGAAAATGCATTAATTAAAGACATACACATTCACACACCTGCTAATATCTGCTCTTCTGCAATCATGTGTTTTCTGTAGAGCGTCTAAATATCTATTCCAGTTGAAGTAGTGCTTAAATACTTCAATATGCCTCTTTTCAGCCAAAAAGAAAAACTGTCTATGACTGTTTCAACATATTTTAAATATATGTATAATCACTGCCAACTTATCTGCTCTGCAGATACTAGTTTCCTATACGATATTTAATATCTCCCTTTACTGAAAGTGTCACTGCTCAGTATTATGATTAATGTTTTTCATTTTTATTATATGCCTGAATGTTAGAATTATTGATTAATCTCTTTATTAATGGAATGATCTTCAGCACAATGTTAAATACTCTTCTTCTCTATTATTATAATGTTATTTTAAAGATTTTCCATACAATTACTTTAAATGGGATTTTCAGACTTTTTCAGGCTTTTCGAAGTCAGTAGGATAGGCTCCAGTGAGTAAAAGAAATGCTGAAGAACAACAATATGAATTAAACAAACTTAAATAGTTAAGAAAGCACTAACCTAGCCATTGAGAAATATATACTAATATTTACATAGTATGTACATATAAATCAATAGTTTCAAAATGAGATAATCCACTGAACAAAATATCTTAAAATGTGAATTAAAAGATGTTGTAGGGCTTCCCTGGTGGCACAGTGGTTGAGAGTCCGCCTGCCGATGCAGGGGACACGGGTTCGTGCCCCGGTCCGGGAAGATCCCACATGCCACAGAGCGGCTGGGCCCGTGAGCCATGGCCGCTGAGCCTGCGCGTCCGGAGCCTGTGCTCTGCAACGGGAGAGGCCACGACAGTGAGAGGCCCGTGGACCGCAAAAGAAAATAATAGTAAATAAAAAATAATAATAATAAAAAAATAAAAGATGTTGTAAAACCTCTATATGATTAAAATACAAAAACATTTATAAGCTTGGAATATAAATAATAAGTGCATTTTTGTCTGGGAGACGAGTTGTTATCTGGGAAACCTCAAGACATTTTGTAGATTATCGAAATCACGTTACTATCGATCTTGAGCATTTCTCCTATCAACTCTATAATTAGTACTGGAAATTAGCATTATGACTCTATTTCACTATCAGGAACACTGAAGAAACTATGTAAAGTGCTAAACCTTGGTTTTAACAAATAGAACACAATTCATCTGAAGAAGATGTTACAATGAACTGAGGAATTAAAAGATCTCAAAGTAGAGAAATTTCACTGACTGCAGTATAAACAACTTGAGGGTAGAGAGTTTCTGTTTTTCCTGTTTGCCCTCCAAATTTTGGAACAGTGTTATATGCACGGTGCAGGGTAATAAGCAAATATTTAACAAATGAAAAGTACTGAATTCATTACCTTGTGGTACAAATTAGGATTTCTTTTGTACTGTAACTAGAAGGTTTTAATTTCAGCATTATGACTTATTAATGTCTTTATGTGATTCCCAGTTCTGTGTCAACCAAACTTATTTGAGTGATAATTAGAGGACTTCATGTTTATCCTATCTTCTAGGATTTCACTTTTGCATATCTGTTAATTCATAATTTTGATATTTTTAGAGCACAACCAAAGACTATAAAAACACATAGAGCAAGCACTTGCTAAAGAACTCTAAATATGAACTCAGATATGAAATTAGAGCCATGCTTGGTTATACTTCTAAGTGCTTCATCTAAAGAGAGACCTGCAACACTGCTGCATGAATTAATCACCTAGGGTGACTTTTAAACCTACCAACAGCTGGCCCCTCTATCATATCTGATTTTATTCAATAGTCTAAATGATAATAATTTTTTGATCAAGAACTTTATTTTACTGGTTGTAAAGGTGCGCACATGCAGGCGCACACAATCACCAGTGCTTTTAAAAATTGCGGGACAGAATTAATCATAATTATTGAGTTTAAATGTCATTTATCAACTTATTAAAGTGCAAGCAAGCAGGGAAAATAAGCTAAAGACAAGTCTTTCGTTTTTCAATTTATTTTTAAAATGTCTTGTAGAAATCTTTATGAAATTAACACAAAATGGTGGTACCAAAAATCTTTTTGCTTTGTTTATTCCCTAGTCTGTGGCAATGTAAACAGTGCAAGTTTACCCAGAATTTAAGTTAAGGAAAGCTATACTGTATTAAGTTTAGCCAAACATTGTCTAACTTGCAATCATATTTTTTTCAAATAAATAAAATTTCTATTCTCTTCCCTCTCTCCTCATCTCCCTTAAGGTATGTCAACTCTAACCCCGCCCCCCCCATACACACAACTTGTTGCCTCTGACATTATCTCCTCTACTAGACGCACTTTTGTACTTATTGCTACACAACAGTTCAACAATAAAATGTGATAAATGCAGGCAAAGGTGTTTCAAGAAAGAAGGTAAATGTCCTTACACATTTTCAACATAGAAACAGAATTTTTCAAAAATGAGTTACAAAACAGCAAAATTTTAAAAAAATTAGTTATAGATAAAGTTTGCAGATAATGTTGTCATTCCTCTTAAAAGAAGAGGGATAAGGCACAGAAGAAATGTAGTGTTGAGGACAATGCTGTCGTTATTACTTGTTTACCGTTTGATGGTGGGTAAAATAATTAATTTCATTGGGTTTCTCTTTCTGTGCCTCTAAAATGTGGATTCCCAGGCTAAGAAAATATTTCAAATCTTTTCTAGGTCGAAAAGTCACAGACCTTAGTGTCTGCGTACCATTTACAAAGGCCACATTTTCACAAAAGATAGCATTCTTGGAAAACACCTTTATAGAAAGAAAAAGCTATATTTAGAAAGTCCACTCAGTGTCCAGGGTTTTCTGAAGTCGTACTGCTGTTTATAACCAGGTGTAGGCCAGGAGGACAACACATTTGCTTTAATAACTGTCCAGATTTCTTGGAGTTAAAGATAAGTTTTTCATTATTCTGTTGACCTAAGAAATTATTGAAAATAAGAATTGTTCTAATTTACTTATTGAATTGCCCAGTTCTTACCTGGCCTGACATGAAAGGTGATTTAAAAGATTGCATTTAAGTTTGGACATATAGCCTTCATCCTGCTGTTTCATCACAGACCTCTTACAGGATAAACACGTGCAACCATTTTGAGTTTCTGAATGCGAGTGCTCCTTAGAGTATCTGCCCCTTATAAATTTCTTGCCAACTTACTCCACTTTGAATGCAGGTAGAAATTTATAAATTTATCCAAGAACTTATTTTTATTTTTATGAATCTTACTGGTTTTCTTTTAATACCGAGGACTTTATCAAATTCATGGACATTTGATAGAATAAAAAGCAAAAGCATAATTAGGAAAAATCCAAAAACCTCAAATAGAAAATAAGATGCTATGTTGTTAGTAACAGAAATTAGCACAAATGGACTGAAAAACTGACCACCATTGTAAACTGAGCTTTTAACTAGGGGAGTCGCCAGGAAAAGGAGGATTACCTGACTCAGGGGTCTTCTCCTCTTTCTTTGCCCTCTTTTAACAATCTCGAAAATTAAAGAAAGGCTGAAATGACAATAAAAATAATTTATTTCCCAAACCAAAGTATAAATAGCAATTTTAGTCGCTAGTGATTCTGAAATTGCCCTGAACTTTGTCCTTATAAAAATGCTCCAAGAATTACGTTTTGCAAATCCACAGATTTACTATCCATATTCAAGTCATTTATGTAGACAAAGAATGTAGCCAGCCTTATCGGTAACACAGGATGTTATAACCAACAAGCCATCAGCCACTGAAGCCACACCCAAAGCCGCACCCTGAGGGGATTCAGGATGGAGAAAACAGGATACTGGCCCTAGATAATTAAAGTGCAAATCAAGGGAATGATTTCCAGGAGACCAGATTCTTGCATCTCACCATATATAGAAAAGTGCTACATTTATTAACTTAAGATGTCTAGTTTCTTTAATTAACAGTAATCTTTTGATGTTCCAACTACCTGTTTGTTTTTTTGCAAGAACCCCTAAATACCCTGTGCCCTCCCTTACCTCTTCAGAACAGTCCCTCAGAGCTATCTGAGAGGCTGTCTCCTGACTTCAGTCCTCAGTATGTCCTCCACATAAAACATAATTCTCAACTTCTAGGTTGTGCATTGTTTTCCAGTCAACATTTAATTGTATGGCTCATGTGGGTACTATGCCTAAATGTAATGGGATGGGCTATAAATTATTAAAACTAGATAAATTCTGTCAGCTCTACCACTAGCTGAGATCCAGGCTTTCACCTCTGGATACCTCTGGCAGATATGGGGTCTGTGTTGGTCTTAAAATTATTCTTGGAATAGTGGGGACTCATTCATTCTTTCAACACATTTTATTGCTTATATTCTATGTGTCAGTTACAGTGCTGGGTCTTGAAATACAGAAGTTAACACACGAAAATACAAGGATAAAACACATTTTCTACCATATTAACTTTTTTCATTCATCAATTCATCCCTAAGTCATTCAACACGCATCTTCTTATTGAATACTGATGAGGGGTCAAATGCTATGCTAAACACTCAGTATATAGCTGCAAACGAGATGGACAGGCCCTGATTTTGATGTCACTACTATCTTTTGTCCTGCCATATAATGGGACAGCTTCATTATTCCCTTTACCCTAAGTTTTTATCACAAATTGCTAATGAAAATAAAGCTGTTAGTGGAGTTTCAACATGCATAGGTAAATGAGAACACAGAACTCCCCTTTCTCATGTCCCGTTCTCCTCCTTCTAACTCCCTATGTGAACTCACTTTGGGCCAAGGACAAGAAGCTGTGACCCAATAAGAACCAAGCTGATTTCCTCACACTGACTGGGGCTATTGCACACTTAGAAGGCTTGATGCTTAATTTTGATAAGCAACTAGAAGACCATGGAGACAACCTATAAAAATGATTTGTCTTGGGAGAAAATACTAAAGAGGGTTAATGTGCTGTTCCACATGTCTAACCTCCTGGGATTAAACCACAGGCACCAAGATCACCAAGTGTACTTGGCAACAATGAGCTAAAAAAAAAAAAAGCATCATACTGTTATTGTATTCATATTCCCCCAAGGCGCTCTCTGATACACACCACAACCTCTAAGAGAATTGAGAACAGCTTCCTTGTGGGGTAGGTTATATAATATATATGCATCTTTTTCCAAGCAGTTAAATCATATCCAGCTATCAGCACACCTTACTTAAGGTGATCGTAATGTATGAGATTAAATGTTCCTACCTGATCGGAAACCTTCTTGTCCTCAATTCATTGGCTGTACTGGATTTTTTTTCTTCGGTCAGACCTTCAGACTTCTACCAGAAATCGTTCCTTTGGGGAAACCAGGCCTTCCCAGAAACTCAGGAAACTGAAATGGAGACAACAAGAGAGAAGGAAATTATTTGGACATATAGACCTCAATTGTTTGGTTTTAAGTAAACGTCCAAGCAAACATCTTCTACATGGTATAATAACTTTAGGGAAATTCACGGTTTATAAGTTTGGGTACTCATAAACTGAACATATTATGATAAGAGTACAGGTTGCATTTTGTGTCTTCAACTCAAGCAAAGGCTTCAAAAAAGGCCCAGTTATCCTTTGTTCATTAAGACACAAAGAGAGGGCGAAAAGGGCAAGTTTCGAAGTCTTTTTCTTTACAATTTACTTCCTTTCTTCAGTCTTCAACAAGATCTTCAGGAAATTAACTTTACTAAAGTTAATTATTCATAAAATAAACATAGGAACCTGCAGAAGACTATTTCACAGAGACCTGTAATGTACAATATCCATTGCATACATGCACCATGAGCTTGTCTTTTCTAGCACTGGCATACACAAAACTCTGTGTGTGTGTGTATGTGTGTGCACATGTGTGTCTCTTTTTGTGGTGGAGCCATAGGGAGAAAATAAATCTATTGGCTGCAATTCAGTGATGTACAAAGATTTAAGGGTAAAGGAGAAGGTAACATCAAGTGAAACAATAAAGTCATGAGGTTGTGGTTCCATAATAATAACAATAGCAGTCTTCTGTAACCAAGGGAGCAGGCTCCTCAAATTATAGTCACACCTGTTAGACCATCTGCCCATACATTTCACACTATCATTAATGGAAAACAAATGGCACTGTCTCTCCTTCCCTTTATCCATTGGCCATCCTCATATGAACTCTTTTTCTCTTCAAGGTCATGCTCTTTCCTATCTATTGGAAAATATAAGGATTTAGGAGGAGTGATACGTAATGTGCCGTGCCTTGGTACTTGTACCAGTGACGGCTCTGTAAGGAGCACTGGGTTGTTAGGAGGCTATCAACTCAGTTCCCCTAGAAGCAGACCTTGAGGCAATAATTTGAGTGCAAACTGCTCATCTGGGAGGTGCTTCCAGAAAACTCAGAAGTGGAGTGGGAATTGAGAATGGAGGCATGGAAGGAAGCCAACAGAGGTGCATTACCGAATAAATTACTCCTGCAGGGAACTGCTGCCAGTACTGCAGACGAGTTCTGTGAAACTCTACAGAACATGTCTCAGAGTTATCCCAAGAATCGGTGAGAAACTTGAAGTACTTATCTTCCAGTCCCCTCTGTCCTTGGTTGAAAGCTACACCCAGATACATTAACTCCTGTACACTTCTGGCCTGCCCTAAGGTGGATAATTGCAGGCGGCAGCATGATTCTATCAGCATATACTGGAATGATGAGTGCTGGGGAGATATGAGTGGAGCATCAAAACCATCTAATACACTCGGGGCAGGAGATATTAATTATTGGCTTGAAAGTCCAAATGGATAACCTTAAATTCCTGGGTTTATGGTTTTACTTTGAGGTATTTAAGCAGGATGTATGAGTAAAAATTTCCTCTGTCAAATCAAGTTTAAGGTCCTAACTCCCTAATCTTCTGGAAAACTGTGGTATCTTTTAACAGATTTTTGAAAAGTAACATGATTAAGATTTCAAATTGACCATTCATTCATTCACTCATTCAACACACATTTATTGAACACCTAAAGTATGTCATGGGTTAAACTAGGCACCAGTGTTACTGTTACTAAAATCATTATAGTGCCACCTACAATTCAATGTATTGTGACACTCAAATAAGAAAATCCATAGTTACCGTAAAAGGTATTACAGAGTGCTATAGGAAGACACAGTAAGACCTTAATTCATGCTGTGGACAGTAGTATATGGGCGATATCAGTAGGGCTTCCTGTAGAAGGCAATTGAAATGGATATGTAACATGAAGGAAGGGTGAAGTTTTGAAGAAAAGAGAAGATAAATTCACACTTACCAGAAAATGAATGGTTAAGGATCAGTCCAGAAAGGAGTTCCATTCATAATCAGTGTAAGAAATGCTCACTGGGGCTTCCCTGGTGGCGCAGTGGTTGAGAGTCCACCTGCCGATGCAGGGGACACGGGTTCGTGTCCCGGTCCGGGAAGATCCCACATGCCGCAGAGCGGCTAGGCCCCGTGAGCCATGGACACTGAGCCTGCGCGTCCGGAGCCTGTGCTCCGCAACGGGAGAGGCCACAACAGTGAGAGGCCCGCGTACCGCAAAAAAAAAGAAAAAAAAAAAAAAAAGAGAAATGCTCACTGGCGTGTAGGAAAAGAAAACAATGGAGAGGGGCGTAGAAGCCAGATCATGCATGGTCCATGTATGTATAGTAAGTGCTATGGTCTAGTCTTTGTGTTCCCCTCCAAATTCATACGTTGAAATCTTACTTTCCGTAGCTGATAGTATTAGTAGGTGGGGCCTTTGGGAAATGATTATGGTATTAGTGCTCTTATAAAAGAGACCCCACAGAGCTCCCTAAGCTCTTCTGCCATGTGAGGATACAATGAGAAGTCTGTGATTCAGAAGAGGGCCCTCATCTGACCATACTGGCAACCTATTCTTGAACTCACAGCCTCCGGAGCCGTGAGAAAAAAAATTCCTGGTGTTTATGAGCCACCCAACCTGCAGTATAATCTTACAGCAGCCCAAAAGGACAAAGAGAGTTTGGATGTGAGATTTTCCTCCAAGAAAGATGGGAATCCATTGAAGGATTTTACCTGGTAACTTAGAAGAGAGAAAAGTTTCATAACACAATCAGGTACTTTTATAAGAAAAATTTGTTTCTTTTTCAGAAAGATCACTCTGGAAATACTGTGACTAGATTTTTGGAGAAGTCTGATGGCAGGCCCGGATATAGAAAGATGAGTTGGTAGTCCATTAATATAAGTCAAACAAGAAAGTGGATATAAAAAGTGTGAATTTGTGGCTGAGAGTTCTTTTCTTTTACTACTTGAAAAATGTTATGTCAATGCTTCTGACTCCATAATTTTAGACAAGAAATATGCTGTCATTGGAATTGGTTTCTCAATAAGTGATGCATCGTTTCTGCCTGTCCACTTTCGAGATTTGTTTTGTCTCTACTTTTCAGAAGTTTAATTATGACGCGTCTTGACAAGGATACCTTTGTGTTTTTCCTCTTTGGATTTGCTCAGATCCTTGGATGTGTGCTTATGTCTTCTAAAAAATTGGGAACGTTTCAGTCATTATTTCTCTGAATACTTTGTCAGTCCTACGTGCTCTCTGTTTTCATTCTGGAACCTTGATGATATGAATGTTAGTGCTTTTGTTACTGTTTACAGGTTCTTGAGATCCTGTTCTTTCTCCCATCTCTACCCCTCAGCCTATTTTTCTCTGTACATGTGGTACATTGTATTGATCTCTTCTAAGTTCATGATTCTGTGCTTTGTAATCTCCACTCTACTCTTGAGCAAAGTTTTTTGATTGTTGTATTTTTCAGTTCTACTGTTCTCATTTGTTTTTATTCTTATAACTTCTAGTTCTTTGTTCACATTTTCTATTTTTCCCATTTCCGTCAAGGAACACATAATTGCTAATTGAAGCATTTATGTGACAGCTTATTTAAAACCCCTGTCTGATAATTTCAATAGATGTTTTATCTCAGTGCTGGTGTAGGTCTATTGTCTTTTCTCATTTATTCTGTGATTTCCTGCTTCTTGGTGCCATGAGTATTTTTCAATTGGATTCTAAACATTGTGAGTTATTATATGACTCTGTATCCCATTTAATTTTATTATTACTTTTTAGAAGGAAGTCATCCTATTGGAGGTGGAGTATGAGGACTGGGGGGTTACGTACAGATTTCCACTGGGCCCTACTGTCAAAACCCCAGCAAAAGTGGGCACTTACATTCTCTCACTGCAGACAGATCAAGTAGAAGTTCAGCTATCCTACTGGCCCTTCTGACACCTTCCCCCCAAAAGTGGGAACATTAATATCATTCTGTTGCCTTTTAGTAGGAGTGGAAGTTCATCTCCCCAGTAGATTTCTTGACACCAGGGGAGGGGAGAGGTGAAGTGTTTGCTGTGTTTGCTGTCCTTCCTCCCACTTCATTCCTTCTTGTTGATGCCGGGTGTGGGTAGAGGGTCAGCTACCTGCTGGCCCCACTGACACCAGGGTAAGAGGAAGAGAACTGCCAACTAGCCCTGCTTGTGCCATCTCATTCTGTCTTACTGCCTCAGGACGGTTATGGGGATTCAGCACCCCATTGGGTCTCACGGACACCATGTGTTGGGGGTTAGTGGGGTGCCTACTCCCTCCAACCTGTAACATCCTATTCTTATCGATGTCAGGGAGAGACGGAGGCTAGGTCCCACCATTGGACCCCACGACTGTGTGAGGGCAGCCCAGTGTTAACTAGCCTGTCAGGCACCACCTTTGAAAGTCTCTTTGCTAATGCAAAGGGGTGGAGGCTCAGCTCACCACTGCACCACACTGAAACAGCCCTGGTGGCGAATCAGAGCGCTGCCTCTTCTGGAGGGCAGGAGTGGGGTGGTGTGGAAGATCAAATCGTAGCTTGGCCCAACTGAAACCACAGGACATAGGGGATGGGTGCAATATTCCACTGGCACTTGGCTCGAGTAGTGTGTATATTATTGCCCAAATGGTTTTCTGTCTTTGACAACCCCTTTCCTCATACCTTGGCTAGGGGGAACGGGGGTTTTGTGTTTTCTTTTTTGAAGCTTTTTTGTCTGTTGTTCTGTTGGTGGTTATTGATTGGGGGTTCCTGTAATACCCTCTCCAGGATGTATGGGAAGCAACAGGAAACACAGGGGACTCATCACCATGTTATTCCTCAAGTCCCAAAGTCCCTAGTTAAGTCTGCCTTCTCATTTCCACCTTTCAGTGTCTTCCTATGTTTGTCTGTTGTTATGTTCAGGGTTTTAGTTTTAAGTGGAAGAACCTGGGAGAAATGGGCTACTTCACCTTCTTGGAAGCAGAGGTCTGGAGGCCTATGGATGTTACAAAGTACTGCTGACTGTAAATTAAAATTTGATGATATACACCTTGCCCTTTAAGAATTCTTCTGCTAGATGATGTGGCTTCCCAAAGTAGCTACAATTTGATTTTCATACTTCTAAAAGTCAAGTGTTTTGCCGCAGTTGAAATTTAAAGATAAGCAAGAGATGAGGCTAAGATGATCTATGTGGTAACAGATTAAAGTTGGAAACATCAATATACATTCATGCTTAGCTTAATATTGCTTCATATTACCTTAACACACATGGTTATGTAGAGAGATACTTATAGATATGTCCATATACGTGGGGAATGTACACACATGTTATCTCTTTGCTCTGTCAGCTGAGAAGATCTAGAAGCAATGACATCCGGGCAGCAATTAGCACACCCCACACCCAGATCCTGCTGTCTAATGCTGTTCTCCACTAAAAAGACCTAGTTATCCTTGAAGAAATAGCTGATTCTAGGACTGGGGCAGTAAATATACAAGATTTATATACAAGGCCATCTTATAGTGTCAGAAAGTAAGGAAGTTCCAAAAAAATATATAGGATGGGGATACCTCAGAGTGGCACACGAGCCACTGAACTGAAAAGAGTTCACAAGGGTCAGGACTAGAGCAATTTGAGGAACAAAGTAACTAACGTAGAATTAGATTATGACCCAAAGTATAAAATAAAAATCCGTGAGTTCTTCTGATATAAATAAATAATTGGATACATAAATAAATGCGGGAGAATAGATAAATCTCCAGTGCAAAAGAATTCCAAATAGTTTATGTAGTACTCCATCGTAAGCATAACTCTCTATTCCTTAGTTGTGGGCTGAGCATATTGACTTCCTTCCAAAAAGTACAATATGGAGAAGGGAAAACAGTAATTTTACAATGGAGAAACCTGAAAAACACTACCTCAGCCTGGTGATCAAGGTCGACCTCAGCATTCATAATGCATATTGATACTTTGTACACTTGATGTGATCTGACAAAATAACCCTTCTACTCTTGTGGTCTTCCTCCCCCAAACACATAATCCCAATATTATCAATGAAACATGCATCAAACAAATTCTAGTAGCGGGCATCCTACACAAGCCTAACTACTCAAAATTGCCAAGGTCATGCAAGGAAAATCTGAGAAGCTATCAAACCCAAGAGGAGCCTAAGGAAACATGGCAACTAAATGTAATGTGATGTTTTGGATGAAATCCTGGAATAGAAAAAGGACATTAGGTAAAAACTAAGGAACTGGACTAATGTATGGACTATAGTAAACAATAATGTATCAATATTTGTTCACTGATTGTAACAATGTAACATACTAATATAAGTTGATCGTCACAGAGGGAAATGGGTATAGTGTATATGGAAACACTTTATACTATCTTCTCAATTTTTCTGGAAAATTAAAACACTTCTAAAAAATAAAGTCTATAAAAACGTTGTGTTTTCTTGTTTTATGATTATGTGCCTGTATTTCCTAATAAATATGTAAATTTGCTTTGCCTTCCTTGATACTGATATTAAAGAAAATACTAAGTAACTCTGAAAGAATTTGTAACTCCAATTTAACAAGCAATAATTCTGGGTATTAACTTTTTAGGAGAACCCACTGAATAAATCAAAGCTAATTGTCTTTAAAGGCTGAATTTCTTTTCAGTGTTTAATCTTTTCTATGATTAATGCATACCACAAGCATGGTTCTCTTTCAAAGGGCAGAAAACATTGCTTGTAGGCAAGGTCTAAAATACAGTGAAATATTCATGTATGATGCTATAACAACTTTAATGTATTTTATGTTTTCAAAATGATCAAGTGTTATTTCAGTCAATAAAGTATTCACTTTTATACATTTCCTACCCACCTTTTCCCAGAACACCCACAAGGAAATGATACTATCATCTGATATTAGGCTCATCAATTTAAATTGGAGTTTTTGGTAGCTGTGGTTGCCAACGGTACTGGAATGTGTGATACTTTTACAAATCCTCTCCATGGCAAAATCTGATCTTCACAAGGTACATCACAGTACGTGCCTAAGGCCAATGACATAGAGCTTTGTAGCTAGATTACCAAGCATTTTACTTAGAGGCACAATAGAATGTAGAAAAGGCCATTTCTCCTTCTGTCTTTTTCTGCTCAAAGGTCACTCACCATCTCAGAAGTTTTCCATAAACTCAGACTATATAATGTCACTTAATGTGAATGTAGCTCAACATTCTGTTTTAGTACAGCTAATCTCACATTATTTTATTGGTCCTAAATATGTAAATCATCAGCAAAGTTTTGTACTTAACTTTTTTTTTGGATGTGGACCATTTGTTAAAGTCTTCATTGAATTTGTTACAATACTGCTTCTGTTTTATGTTCTGGTTTTTTGGCTGCGAGGCATGTGGGACCATAGCTCCCCGACTAGGGATTGAACCCACACCCCCCTGCATTGGAAGGCGAAGTCTTAACCACTGGACCGCCAGGGAAGTCCCTGTACTTAACTTTTAAGAATAATTAAAATAAGCTATTCAACACATTTTTCCTAAAAAAAAAAAAAAAAGTAATTCTTCTTAGGCTGGCCCTGGACACATACATGACTTTGCCATTTTTTCCATGGATTATTTTCTTATCTGTTCTACTGTGTCACATTTGTTCTACCTTCTCAAAAAGAAGCATTTAAAAATTCATCTACGCGTTCATGCATTCATACATTTATTAAATAAATCTACTGAACACCTACATACGGCACAGAAAAGGAGGCAGAAAACTAATCTGGGTTGCACAGAAAGTAATGAACTCAGTTAAAATTTTTGGTGAAAACAGGTGTTACTCAATCTACTGGAAATTACATTTCATTATGGGGACTCACACACTCAAGGAAAACCAAGACCTAAATAATAATAAAGTAATAAAAGCACTAGCCATTTACTGAGTGCCTGCTTTTACCTGACTCTGAAACTCTAAAATCATTACGGATGTTTTGAGGATTGTCTGATATAATTGTAATTTCTATTTTACAGATGAAAATAACAAGGTTCAGAGACATTAGGTTACTTGCCTAAAGTGAAGTGGCCCAGAAACTACACAACTGGAAATTGAACCTTAGATTTCATAATGCCAAAATCTGTGCTTTTAATCACAATGTGTGTGTGTGTGTGTGTGTGTGTGTGTGAGAGAGAGAGAGAGAGAGACAGAGAGAGAGAGAGAGAGACAGAGAGAGAGAGAGAGAGACAGAGAGAGACAGAGAGATAGAGAGAGAGAAAGAGAGAGAATGTGTTTAATAGAGAACTTCTGAGAAATGGCAAGAAAACTGCCAGGTACCCATAAAACAATAATTTAGGAGCTTCTTACTATACAAGTAATTGTTAATCATATGGCTGAACTAAGGATCTCTCACTTTTGAACTAAGAAATCAAAAGCTTCCAGAAGTTGAGTCTAAATTTTACACTTACATAAGATACTTCATACAGAATGCTAAAGTATACTAACTAAAGAGTTCTGAAAATACTGGAAGCATTCATACTAGTATGATTTCATAATGTGGATAATAGAGGATTTAAGAAATTGGCAGATGCAACTGCAGACTCATTTCTTATCATTTCTGTGAAGGGCAAGATAAATCAATAAAATGAGAAAAATGAAAAAAGAATGGCTAGCAATTTTAGGTAGTTTGCTTCATCTCCATACTAGGAAAGACTAAGCAAAAAAAAAAAACTTCTCGAAATTTTATTTTGAAAGCACCTACAAGTGTATATGGTCTTTTTATACCAAATAACTTGGAATTATGGACTGTCCAATAAGTCTAATCTTCTCTGATGATAAAATTGCTGGCTTTATTTGAAACTATGAAATGAAAAGTGAGGTAATAATCAGAAATTCTTAAGAAAAGGAGTAGACAAAACAAAATTCTAAGAGTTGTGTCAAAAAATATTTTGAAACGAACATAAAATCCCCATTACTGGTACAGAGCTTTTAAAACTTTATCTTGGTTTTAAGCTTTAATAAATATTGATATGTTTACATAATTACTGTCATAAGGAAGACACAATTTTAGGTCAGCTTTCTTCATTCTTTCTTTATTAAGCATTATTTTATTTTGCTCCATCATCTTGTAATTATAATATAGTAACTGTGTCACTTTCTACTAAGTGGATATAATTTCCTAAACTGTTTTCCTATTCTTAACAATTAAAGGTGTTTCCAATGTTTTGTTATTACAAATGACATGACAATGAGCATCTTTATATAATAATTTTCTGGATTATAAATTATTTATCGGCATAAGCTTCCAGAATTAGAATTAATGTGTAAAAAGCTATTAACATTTTTATCTTGCTAGACATTGCCAAATTACTTGTCAAAAGATGGAACCAAATTATATTGCAAAAATCTTTGCCAACAGAAAACATTATATACAATTTTTGATTTTGCTGAATTATTAAGTTGGAAACCTATGTTCCATTTCTTTGAATTCTTTGATAACAGCGTGCTGCTGCAGGCTGCGAGGGCAGCCATGTCCATGAAGGCTCCCCAGAGTTGGAGCGGGGAAGTGGAAAAAGGTAAAAAAAAAATACTAATTGTATTTTCCCTCGATTGTTATCTCTCATTCTTTTCTGCCTCTGTGTAACTTATATCCAGGTAGCTGGAGAAACATCATGTGGCAGGGAAAATTGGTATTCCAATAAATTAATAAACACCAACTTCAAATGGATTTTCAAGACTGGAAATATTGCTCTGACTTACAGTAAGTTCTTTCTAATTCTCCTTAAGGACTATTTTCTTAGAAGCTTTCCCTACCCTCCTCAAATTTTCCTCCATCCTCTCTACTTCCTTCACTCTGGGCTGGTGAGGCGCTTCCTAACTCATTAGGAACACAGAAGTCAGTAAATAGTCCACTGCCAAATCCGTTAATTCATTAGCATTTGCATTGATCTTTGTATTCCCTTGCACTACAGGAGTTCAAGTTCAAAGGCCACGTGCACTACAGATAGCATTTCATTTTCTCTCATCTTCTCAAGTACTTCACAGCACTGCATTTTCTACAACCCATCTACTCCTTATGAATGATTCTTGCCAAAATTCAACCTCATTCTAGACTAGTAACGCCAACTTAAAATGTTAAAAACTATACGTGTAACACGAAAGCCTCCCTCCTCCTCTAATCCCTGCATATCTTCTTTAGCCAATTCATGTCTGAACTTTTCAAAATTGTTATCATCATATATTGTTTCCATTTCCTCACGTCCCATCTACTCTATAATTTACATCCATCTGACTTCCCTCACCGTAATCTCTCTGCCCACTGTCCTGAAATTTTACTTATGAAGGTCACCAGCGATCTCCATGTCAGTATAGCCAATGAATAGTTTTTCTCCTATTTCTAGGCTCTTTCCTTCTTTAAAAAAGAAAAAGAAAAACAAAAACCATTTTTTTTCCTCTATCCTTTCACACTCTCATCATCTTCTGTCCTGGTATATTTTACTGGCTTTCCGTGTTTAATCTGATTTCTAATATTCTATGAGTTTCCTTTATCTTCAGTGGAATAAACCACTATATGAAGGATTATTCTCAACAGTTAGTTCTCATAATAACAGTACTAGTAGCAGCAGTCAATACTTCTATAATGCTTATCATGTGCCAGACACTATTCTAAGACACTGTTTAAATACATATATATAGACACACACACACACACACACACACACACACACACACACACACATGAAGTTTTCCTCCTCATAGGCGTATGAAATAAGCCGATTATTATACCCATGTTACAAATGAGAAAACGGAGGCAATGAGAGGCCAAGGTCACATGATCAGTACTTGGTGAAGCCCCGCCTGAGTTCATGCTGGAACTTTAGAGGAGACAAGTTAAATAATGTCTCACAGATTGGCCTTAAAAGTGAGCAACACTTAATTAATGACTTGTGAAAGTATCAGAAAAAAAGGGGACATTTTAAATTGAATGGGATCTACTAAGTCATGGATCAGTAACTAAGAATGACTCTTATTGAATGAAATTATTTTTCATTATTCTTTTGAAAGAAGAATAATCTTGTGTTAGTGTTTCACAGTTTTTTTTTTCATTCACATATTTATTCTTTATTAGACACACATTTCCTACACACCTACGTGCCAGTGTCCGCTGCAAGCCTTGGAAGCAAAAAATTACAAAGTCCCTGCTCTTAAGCAAATGTCCAGTGGTGGAGGAAGACAGAGTCAACGTGTAAATAAATGTTGTACAGTGACAGAAATACGACTGGACAAAGGGATGGAGAGGCACTGAGGAGGCAGGTCTCTTTGGTCAAGATAGTAGTGGTGGCGTTTGAACCGAGACCTTAACGATAAGAGGGAAATTGGTCTGGGTAGATGGATTAGCCAATCTAAAGCTGGGAGAGCAAGAAGTAGAGCTTGTTGCATCTGAGGGACTGAAAAGGACAACTGTGCCTCGAGCCCCATGAAGGTCAGGGAAAGATGTAGTAAGTGACCAGAGCACATGGTCCCTGTGAGCCTGGCTAAGTAGTTGAAAATTTCATCTCTTTACAATAGATAGCCTTTAGAGGTTAGAAGCAGTGCAATAATAGCGTCTGATTTGTGCTTTTTAAAAGACTACTTTGACTGTTGAATGTCCTACAAAAGCAAAATACCTGTGTCTCTATGAAGTGCAGATAGTAAATTTTAAAAAGCCCAATGAGCTCATAAGCAGTTGGTTGACTAACTGTTATCATTTATCTTAACTAGACTTCATTAATAGAAGCTTGGTGACCTTGGGGTCCTGGGACATATTAGATTAGGGCAACCCAGCTATTTTCAAATAGTGTGATTTGAAGAATCCTTGAAATTGTTAGGGTCCAGGAAGATTATTTTATTGCTGGGGCTGGATGGGAAGTTTAGAATAAGAAAGGAAAGTATGATGGCTGGCTTCCATCTATTCTCCCTTTCTCTGGGAGAAATGATGGTGGGGTGACTACTTTGCTGTTGACCCAATGCTTCAATTTCAGAGCTGGTTCAATCCAGTAACTATTTGCTGAACAACTATTATATGTTAGGCACCCAGCTGGAACTGGGAATATAAAGAGAATAATTAATAAGAAAAGCAGGTATTACTAACAAGAGACAGGCACTGTGCTAATGCTTAACACGCACCATCTCAAGTTACATTAATTTACACACTAACCATATGAGGTAGATGCATTTATTATACCATTTTCCAGGTGAGAAATCTAATCCCTTTAAGGGGCTTAAGTTACTTCTCCAAGGTTACACAGCTAGTTAGGGGCATAGGCAGTATTTGGACTCAGGTCTGGTATCAGCACCAATTCTCTTAGCCATTATGCTCTCTAAGGACCTTACTTGAGAAGTTCAGATTATACATATATGGGTACAACCAACCCTAAGACCATCTGGCAAAACTGGCTGCTTGAGAAGTCCTGGATTTATGTAAGATGCTCTTGGAATGGAGAAGATCGTGAAGGAGGGTCCCCAAAACACACTCTCTATACTAAGGGGCAACAGAAGAGAGAAAGAATTAGCCTACAGCAGTATGATATTGAGGACCAAGAAACAGTGTTTCTCTCTTTTGTGAACAGTTATTAAATTATTTCTACTTCAGAATATCAGAAAGAAATCACAGGACTATGGACAGTTTGCTGAGCCACCCTATCTATCTTAGCGTGAATCCTGGCAGGTGTAGAGCTCATAGTATGACCCTGGCACCTAAGTGTAGTTAAGTAAGCTTTCATTTTTCTTCGGCCTTAAAGCAAAGCAGCTTTCTGATAGGTATAATTTAGGAAAGTCTTCCAAGAAAATAGTTAAAGTCCACTTTAAATATCTCAGAGAAAAGCAATTTTGCAAAAGATCTATCAGCAAAAGCAAGGCCAAACACACCAATTATTTAGTGAGACTTGTATTGTTATATCATTGCTCATGTTGTTTCTTTATGCATTTACCTGGAAGAAGGCTTTTAATGTTCAACAATTCTCAAAGAGATAAAGACCCACACTGATGTGCCAGAAAGAGCTTTGCCCTGGAATTAGATCAGTTTAGGTTTGGCTACTTACTAGAATTAGGTAACATTCTTAATCTTTCTGAGCCTGTCTCCTATCTGCAAATAGGGATACCACTATCTATTACAGAGGGATGTGCTTAAATTAAATGACACATGTAAGTGAAATATATCCTTCCAGGCTGAGAACATACCTAGTAAATGTTAAGTGATCTGCAAATATTCTGCTTTCTTGAAACGGATGAAACCTGTTATCATGATTTTAACCAATGGTCTAAATATCAAGACAATATTTAGTTAAAAGTTATAGTTGTTCTTTCACTGTCCATCTGCATTTTAACATATTCTAACATATTCTCCTTGATAAATTGTGTCCATATTAGTAACATTTGTCATTTCAGCTATTACTGTTCATATGTTTAAAATATTTCAATGTGATATAAGTCGTTACTCAAAGGGATGCCTAGCTGGCTTTGTCAAAGATTTATTTTAAGTAAAAATAAAAGACTCATTTTCACCAAGTTTGACTGAACAGTGTATTCATTAACTGTATGAACTTTCTGGCCAACCCAATACAGTAGCCAAGACATGGAAACAACCTCAGTGTTTTCTTGTGGATGAATGGATGAAGAAAATGGGGGTGCATACAACCTACTATTAGTCAGCCATGATAAAGAAGGAAATCTGGCTATTTGTGACCACATGGGTGGGTTTGGGGGGCATTATGCTAAATGAAATGTCAGACAGAGAAAGATAAATACTTTATGATCTCATATGTGAAATCTAAAATACTGAACTCATGATAGAAAGAATGGAATGACGGTTGCCAGAGCTGGGGGTTGGAGGTGACGAAAATGAGGGAAGATGATCAAAAGGTAAAAACTTCTAGTTATAAGACAAGTGAGTAATGGTGATGTAATGTACAGCTCGGTCACTACAGTTAACAATACCGTATTTTATGTTTGAAAGTTGCTAAGAGAGTAGATCTTGAAAGTTCTCATCACAAAGATAACATTTGTAATTATGTGAATTAAGGTTAACTAAACTTATTGTGGTAATCATTTCACACACACACTATATATATTAATCATCACATTGTACACCTTGGACGGATACAATATTATATATCAATTAAATTTAATTTCCGTCTGGCCCGTCATTTTCCAAAGGCCACTCAAGATCAGGGGACAGAACGCCTCCTCTCCAAGTGTCCTGCCAGCCCACCCACTCAAGATCAGAGGGACAAAATGCCTCACTAAAACAAAACAAAAGAGAAACACAAAAAAACTGGAGAGAGGGAGGAAAGGGTGCCCTGAAAAATAAAAACAAATTTTAAAAACTAAGTACGTTGACAGAGCTAAGAATAAGCTACCAGGAAAAAGAAACCCTACGTGTCAGATCCTAAAGTACAGAAGGGCAAGCCCGCCGGCAGTCCAGGCCCGGGGGGACCGGGGTCCCCAGCCCTGCAGAGCCAACCGCAGACCGGCTCAGGCGCCCCTCGGAAGCGCGGGGTTCCCGCGGCCGAGTCGGCGCCCCCGGCCGGCGACGGCTCCCCTCTGCCCACCCTGCGCGCGGGGGCTGGAAACTGCCGCGGAGAACCACGGCGGGGCGGGAAGGGGGGCTCCAAAGAGGGTCTGGCGACTCGAGTCGCTCCGTTTCTCGGTGGGCTCAGCGCGCGCCGTGGGGGAACAGGAGCGGGGGTCCGGGAGGAGGGGACGGGTGGCACTTACGTAGACCGGCAGCGGCCACGGGTAGACGGCGGGCTCGGTCCCCAAGAGCGACTCCAGCCTCAGCTCCAGCTTCTCCCCCATGTCTTCGCGCGCGGGCCCCGCACCGCGCTAGTCTGGCGGTTGGGGGAGGGGCGCGGCGCCACCGCCGGGGGCGGGGCAGACGGGCAGGCGGGAGGCTGAGGGGGGCCTGGCCTGGGCCTCAGCTGCCGCCACAGCGCTCCCGTCCGGCCCCCGGCTCCCTCTTTGTGCTCACAGGCCCGGGGCCTCCAGCGCTGCTGCGAACTCGGGCCGGCGTGAGGCGGCCACAATGAGCCGGGGGCCGGGCTGAAACACTCCCGGCGCGCGCGGCTCTCCCCGTGGACTCGCACGCTCTCACGCACGCACGCTCCCACGCACGCACGCACGTACGCACGCACATACGCACGTCATCGGCTGCCCCTGGCCACACCCACCGGCCCGAAGCGGGGACCCGGCAAAACCTCTCAGGGCCAGTGGTGGCGAGTTCGACTCCCGACCTCGACGTACCGTGACACAACCCCTCCCCCCCAATAATAAGACTATAATTCCTATTAAATATGACAGCTGGAATCCCGGCTTCTGTTCACAAAATTGCCGTGTATTTAGCCTATGCTAGGCACCAGACCGCGGACGCTCAGTACTGGCCAAAAAGGAAATGCCCTGCCCTCATAGCACTGCCATTTTAATTGGAATAGTAGTGACAGTGGTCAAGGGAGAAAATAAAGTGTCATCATCGCCACGGGGATGGTTAATCTCATGTGCGCACTGCGTGGGGCCCCGGCAACCACAAACATTATTCCAGATGTGGCCAGGAAGGTATTTTTCAGAAGAGATTAACACTGAAATTGGTCCACTTTGCGTAAAGGAGGAACGAATACAAGGAATTTATATATGCAGTACATATATATTTTTATTCTACATGCTTTTCTATGTAGGTGTATATGCGTGTCTATATGTATGTACGTGTATGTATTGCATATATTATATGTGTATGTATGTATACTGTATATATACACACCTAAATATCTTTCTATGTGTGTATATATGTATGATATAGACGTACCTAGGTGTGTACATTGCATATGTTATACGTATGTGTACATACTGTATATACACAAACGATGCATTTCATATGTGTGTATGTATAGTGTATCTGTATGTGTCTATTGTATATATTACGTGTATATGTGTGTATACATACTGTATATATACAAACTATGCATTTTATATATATGTGTGTATATATGTATTTGCGTATTGTATATACTATATGTGTATATGTCTGTATGCGTACTGCATATAAACACAGCTGTATATTTTTGTATGCGTGTACATATGTACGTGTGTGTGTATATACACACACACCCTATGGATTCTGTTTGTCTGGAGAACCCTCACTGATACGGCCACTTATGACAATTGAGCACCTGCTCTTTGCCAGCCAGGGAGCCAAACGCTTGTCCTTTCTGTGTCTCCCTTAAGTGTCACAAGTCCCGGGAGGGAAGGTGATGCCGCTCCTACCAGTTGAGGTGCCTCAGGGACAGAGAGGTGCACAGGGCGGGGGGCTGGAGCCTGGTGGAGCCCAGGTGCAGTTCTAGCAGCAGTACAGCCTAGCAGTCCCACTTCCCCGGGTGCCTCTCACAAAGACGCCGAGGGAGAGACGGGGTCTGAAGGAGGGGATGAGGAAGCTTCCGTGGGTCTGCAAGCCCAGACCAAGGCTGACTCGTCAAGGGTGTTAGAGGTCAGGACTCTGGTTACCCTGGGGATGGGGTTACACAGAGCCATTCCCATTCGGAAAAAGTATCCATTCTGCTCTTGTTTGTATGTTTACCTCCCTCCCCCAAATCTTTTAAAAACAGATTCTCTTGGTTGCTGGGAGCACACAAGGGGAAGTCGTGTGTGAGGGGGTGTGATCCAGGGGACAGGGAGGATAAGCCCCCCCCTCGTAGGGCCGGGAGTGGCTCAGCTTTGTGAGCTAAGGATGGCCTGCGAGGTCCCAGAGAGAAGGGTCCCTGCTCCGTCCCTGCTCCGTCCTTGCTCCGTGCACCCCATTCCCAGCCTGAGAAGTCCAGAGCCCCCCGCCCCCGCACACACACACACACCAGGGAGGAGTGCCAGTCACAATGGCTCCCAGGCTCCGGCTCCAGGGCTCCCGGCACTAGGAGCTATTTTCAGCTTTCATGCCCTAGGACACGGCCAGAGCTATTGTCTCCGGAAACTCTCTGTCTGTCTCTCGCCCGCCCGCCATCCCTCCCTCCCTCCCTCCTCCGCCTTTTCCCCTCCCGCTCCAGCTGTCCTGCCCTCCACCCTGCATTTCTACACAGGGTGGCTCACAGACAGCTGCTCCCCGTGCCCACCCGCCACCATTCGATGGATGTCAAAGCAAGCCCTGGGGACTTCCCTGGAGGTCCAGCGATTAAGACTCCGAGCTTCCACTGCAAGGGGTGCGGGTTCAAAGCCTGGTCAGGGAAATAAGATCCCACATGCCGCCCAGCACGGCCAAAGAAATAAATGAGTAAAAAATAAAGTTATAGTGATGAAACAGCCCTAGTGGTGCAAGGATGGGACGTATAGCTCTATGGTAGAGAATAAAGGTCCAGAGACAGATAGATGAGAACTTGATATGACAGAAAGTGAGGAAATTAAGGAGTTTTCAATAAATGGCATTAGGACAATTGCATATCCATGTGGGGAAAAGTAAATTAGAAAAAAAGAAAACAAGCAAGCCCTGGTCAGGTGTGACCTTGGGCCCAGGGCCATTGGCACACGTTGTCGTGTGGGACGTTCTTCCTTAGACTCCTCCCTCCCTCCTGTGTCACTGTCACTTCCTCCAGAACCTTCCTGGACTCCCCTACGCAAGCCCGGGGTGTGCCCTCACCCGCCCACCCTGGATCACCGGAATTCCAATCCTGGCCCACCCTTCCCCGCCAGGTGAAGAACTGTGCCTGGTCAGTAAGACCGTAGAGGTCCTTGGCCATTGCTATTGCAGTTGGAATTGTTACTGTGTTTACACAGGGTGACCAACACCCGCCCCCACTTTGCCCAGGACCGCTCAGGTTTGAGCGCTGGAACTATGGGGAAACCCTCATTTCTGGGGAACCCAGAAGGCTGGTCAGCCTATTTAGGATGGATCTTTCACTTGATATCCCAATCCCCGAGAGCCAGAAAGGGAATCTCCCCCCTCCTTCCATGGTAACCTTCATTCATTCATCCACTCATCCCTTTATTCAACTCCTTTATTCAGCAAGTATTTATGAAGCATCTACTACATAGCAGACACTCTTCTAGGTGCTGGGGACAGTAAACTGAGAAGGTGTGATTTCTTACGTGGGGATGATGTCTCGGAGACCACTGCAGGGCATGGGAGGTGGGAGAGGGAAGGGGCAGTTCTAAATGCAGGCTCTGACGGGATTGGGGCAGACCTTGCCCTAAGCCAGGCTGCTTGCTTCAACACAGCTGTCCTCACCCAGGGCCATCCTGCTTCCGCCTCCCCCAGTTCTTCAGTGATGTCTGGGGAAAATCTGTGGTTGTCACAACTGGGGGGGAGGGGACCCTGGAATCAAATGGGTGGGGACAGGGATGCTGCTGAACCCCACACAGTGCCCAAGAGGGGCCCCCAGCAGAGAATGACCCGCCCCAAATAACCCCAGTGCCATGGGGGAGACCCTGCACTAATATTATTCAGACCCGCTGGTGCCCCGAGATTCCTGCACAGGCTGGGACTCTAACCGGGTCACCTCTGTATCCCGAGGTGACCTAGAGTGGGGCAGCCAGGAGGGCTGAGTATCAGGGATGAAATGACCAATCTCTGTGCCCACTCTCCCCGCCACACCCCAGGGTCGATGGCCTCTATCTCCTCCCTGTGCAGCTAGCTTTTCCCTGAGCCATTTCTTCTTGTCAAGGTCCCTGTCGCAGGTTGTGTTCCCCGAAGATGACGTTGAGAGCAAGGATTGGAGCGCACGTGGTTGATGTGAGACGTGCAGAGAACAGATACAGCTGCCATAGGGTCCCGCAATTCCACTCCTGGGCATAGATCTGGAGAAAACTCTAATTCAAAAATATACATACACCCCTGGGATTTCCCTGGTGGTCTAGCGGTTAAGACTCTGTGCTTCCAGTGCAGGGAGCATGGGTTCCATCTCTGGCCAGGGAACTAAGATCCCACATGCTGTGTAACAAAAAAATAAAGAAAGAGAGAGAGAAAGAAAGAAAGAAAAAGAAAGAAAGAAAGAAAAAGAAAGAAAAAAGAAAGAAAAAAAGAAAGAAAAAGAAAGAAAAGATACATGTACCCCAGTGTTCATTGCATCACTATTTATAATAGGCAAGATGTGGAAGCTGCCTAAATGTCCACTGATGGGTGAGTGGATAAAGAAGATGTGGTACATATATACAATGGAATATATTCAGCCATAAAAAGAATGAAATAATGCTATTTGCAGCAACGTCGTGGATGGACCTAGAGATTATCATACTAAGTGAAGTAAGTCAGAAGAGAAAGACACATATATGATCTCTCTTATATGTGAAATCTAAAATACGACACAAATGAACTTGTCTACGAAACAAAAACAGACTCACAGACATAGAGAACAGACTTGTGGTTGCCAAGGGGGAGAAAGAGTGAGGGAGGGTTGGATTGGGAGTTTGGGGTTAGCAGACGCAAACTATTAAATATAGGATGGATAAGCTACAAGGTCCTACTGTCTAGCACAGGGAACTATATTCAATATCCTGTGATAAGCCATAATGGAAAAGAAAAAGTTTTATTTATAGGTTCCATCCCTAACTGAGCTGGCCCATCCCCTCCCATGGTTCTAAGTGCAGCCCGAGGCTGCAGACTTCCCACCCTGGTCTTCAGCTCCAGAGCAAGCCACCTGCAAACCAGCCGCATCTTCCCAGGGGCTGGCAACTCTCCTTTGCTACTGATTCCAAGACACATCCAGATAGCACAAATGTGACCATGAAAACAAACTCAGCCATGTTCAAATCAGGGAAATAACATTCTTATCTCTGTTTAGTAGTTGCTTAATTTTAGAATAGCTTAGAGTTACAAAAAAGTTGCAAAGATCTGTACAGAGTGCTGTGGACCCCCGACCCAGTACCCCTATTTCCAACACGTTAGTACTTTAGTACGTTAGTACGACATGCTTATCCAACTAAGGAACCGAGATGGATACGTTATTATTAACTGAAGTCCACACTTTATTAGAATTTCCCTAGCTTTCCCCTAACACCCTTTTTCTGTCCCAGTCTCCTCTGGGCTGTGACATTTCTCAGACGTCCCTGGGTTTTGATACCTTGAAAGTTTTGAGGAGGACTGGTCAGGTATTTTGTCCCTCAATTTGTTTGTCTGTTGGTTTTCTGATGTTTTTCTTATGGTTGGGCTGGAGTTATGGGGTTTGGGGCGGAAGATCCAGACAGAGATAAAAATGTCATTCTCCTCAGGTCACATCATCAAGGATACACACCATCAAGGATACACACATCAAGGATACACACCATCAACGGGACTTGTGACAAACAATTTTACCCTTGATCACCTGGCCAGTAGCGTCTTTTTTTTTTTTTTTTTTTTTTTTGCTGCGTTGGGTCTTCATTGCTGCACACGGGCTTTCTCTAGTTGCGGCGAGCAGGGGCTCCTCTTTGTTGCGGGCACGTGCTTCTCATTACAGTGGCTTCTTTTGTTTCGGAGCACGGACTCTAGATGTGCGGGCTTCTGTAGTTGTGGCATGGGGGCTCAGTAGTTGTGGCTCCCAGGATCTAGAGCGCAGGCTCAATAGTTGTGGCCCACGGGCTTAGTTGATCTGCGGCACATGGGATCTTCCCGGACCAGGGCTCGAACCCGGGTCCCCTGCATTGGCAGGTGGATCCTTTTTTTGTTTTCTTTGTTCCGTTTGGAACCAAAACTTTAATCCCAAGGAGTCTCACAAAACATATTACAGATGACAGCATGAAAAAAAAATTGCACAGTAACTCAAAGCTCAGCTCTACAATATACTCTTAATCTGGCAGGACATTGGTGTCTTGATAATCTCAACTTCCAAAAAACTTTACAAAGAGCTATGTGTTCATGTACAGCAATCACAGAGGGGACTTATGACCTAACTCAAAGGTTAACTAACTTCCTTGAAACTTCTTAGATGCTAAACTCACTGGACAACCTCTTGTCCAGTGTGAAGACTAGTGGAATTCTTAAACCTCTAATCTAGGGTAAGGGTGCGGCTTTCATTTCTACCTGCTGGCTTGTGTTCACAGTACCTTTTAAAGACTGCTTGCTTGACTACAGCTGCATACCATATCCCAGCTACAGAAAGTCTTTTCAATGTTTGCCAGTGTTGTTTCCATAATAATAAACATCACACTTTAGGTGGGCAGGAGTTACTTTTATTATCAGTCTAGGCAAGACCAAAAATTCAAAGCAAATTCAATTCTGCTTAAGAGAACATTGTAAAGAAACAATTCTTCATATTACATGCCTCATATGACCCATTTCAAACCACAGAGAATGACACCTTTATGTGTCACTGTCCCAAGAGACAAACAAACGGGAACAGCTAAAACATTTAAAAGGTGCATCAAGCTTCAGAAGTCTCAAACGAAACTTGAATTTTCTGTACATACTCCTGTCAAATGAAGGTATTTCCTGTGCACCACTCCTCTTGCAAAGTGGTCTGCTATTTCCTTTCATTTGACCTGGATCGGCTAGGAGACCTAGAGAAAGATCGGGACGGCTTGCGATTTCTCTCCTGGGACAGTGATCTCTCTCTTCTCCTATATCTACTAAAGGGACCTGCTCCGGCTGCGGGAGAAGCTTCTCCGTCTTGGAGATCTGTGGTGAGGGGGAGGACTCCTCCTCCGATAATCATCTCGAGGGCGACGACCCCCAGAAGGAGGCGGCCACGATTTCGACTTCTCCCTTCCCCATTCGACAGGTCCACTCTTACTCGGCAGCCACAGAGTGTTCTCCCGTCTACTTCTCAGACAGCATCCGCTGCATCTCGGGGATCTTCATTTTCAACAAGAGTGAAGCCGGGAGGGTTTTTAGCAACCCACACACTTCGGAGTGGTCCATAATATCCTAAAGCTCCTTCGAATTCAGTCTTGTTACCACTGTTTCCAACACTCCTTACATAAACGTTCCAGTCCAACGGACAGGAATCCCGATGCAAGACCCTCCTGGCTCCTGGCTTTCATGGGCCACAGGGTGATCCCGGGCCTCTAGAATCTGGCAGCTGAATCGGCACGCACAAGCTGGCCCGTGGGGATGCTTTTCCCCCTATGTGTCCAGCCCGGGGCCATGCTGTCTAGGCCCGACCTCCAGGGTGACAGGGTGAACCCCAGGTCCCTGGAGCAAACACTCAGAGCCCTGGTGACCAGACTCAGGGGGCTGGGGCGGCAGCTGGACATGTGTGGCCACCCTGGTGGTGTTTGGCCCCATCTGCAGTTCCAGTTCCAGCTGAGAAAGAGCCTTGCTGTGTTATTTTCTCCTGGTTGTGTAAGGATCCCCGGTGTCATTTGACAGAAATGTAGATGGTGTGTTCTTTCTCTCTTTTCTCCCTGCTTCCACTCGTCCCTCTCCCCCTCCCTCTCTCCCTCTCCCTCTGTTCCCCTCTCTCTCTCTCTTCCCTCTCTCTCTTTCCTCTGCGTCTCTCTCTTTCCCTCTCTGCCTCCCCCCTCCCTCTCCCACCTCCCCGTCCCTCTCCCCGTCCCTCTCCAACTCCCTCTCCATCTCCGTCTCCCCCTTGCTCTCCCCATCCCTCTCCCTCTCCCCTCCCTCTCCCTCTACCTCCTCGCTCTCCCCCGTCTCTCTCCCTCCTCCCCCTCCCTCTTCCTGCCTCCGCCGACCCTCTTCCCTCTCCCTCTCTTCCTTCCTCTCTCCCTGTCCTTGTTTCCCTGTTGAGCACGCTCTCCCTCTACCTCTTTCCCTCTCCCTGTCCCTCCACCTCCTTCTCTCTCTAAAGAGGGAAGGAGGTGTAGGGACAGGGAGAGAGAGCAGGAGAGGGAGGGGGGAGAGGGAGAGAGGGATAGAGGGAGGGACCGAAAGACGTCTCTCTGTCCCTCCGTCTATTCATCTCCCCCTCATCCCTCACTCCCTCCCTCACTCTATCCCTCTCTCCCTCCGTCCCTCTACCCCTCTCTCCTTTCCCCCCCCTCCCTCTCCCCCTCCATCTCTTGCTCTTCCTCTCTCTTTTTCCCTCTCCCTCTCCCTCCACCTCCTTTCCGAGAGGCAAGGAGGTGGAGGGAGAGGGAGAGGGAAAGAGGGAGAGGGAGAGCGGAACAGGGAAACAGGGACAGGGAGAGAGGGAGGGAGAGGGAGATAAAGAAGACAGAGGGAGAGCGAGGGAGGAAGAGACCTCTTTCCCGCTTCCTCTCAGCCCCTCCCTCTCCTCTCCATATGTCTCTCCCTCTCTTCCTCTACCTCTCTCTCACTCTCCCTCCATCTCTCCCTCTCCATCTCTCCCTCTCCCTTGTCCCTGCCTCTCGATCTCCCCATCTCTGGGAGGGAGTGAGGGAGATGGAGTGATGGAGGGAGCGGGAGAGTTGGAAGGAGAGGGAGAGGGAGGAGAAGAAGGGAGGGAGAGGGAGAGAGGGAGGGAGAAAGGGAGGGAGAGAGGGATAGAGGGAGGGAGGTACAGAGGGATAGAGGGAGGGAGGGAGAGAGGGATAGAGGGAGGGAGGGACAGACGTCTTTCGCTCCCTCCCTCTATCCCTCTCTCCCTCTACCCACTCCTTCTCCTGCTGTCTCTCCCTGTCCGTACACCTCCTTCCCTCTCCAGAGAGGGAAGGAGGTGGAGGGACAGGGAGAGGGAAAGAGGTAGAGGGAAAGCGTGCGGAACAGGGAAACAGGGACAGGGAGAGAGGAAGGGAGAGAGGGAGAGGGAAGAGGGACGGGGGATGCGGGAAGGGCAAGGGGGAGGCAGGAGAGAGACGGGGGAGAGGGTGACGGTAGAGGGAGGCAGAGGGGAGAGGGAGAGGGATGGGGAGAGGGAGGGGTGACGGAGTTGGAGAGGGAGTTGGGAGAGGGACGGGGAGAGGGACGGGGAGGGGGGAGGGGGGGTGGGAGAGAGAGAAAGAGAGAGACGCAGAGGAAAGAGGGAGAAGGAAGGGGGGGACAGAGGGAGAGGGAGAGAGGGAGGGGGAGCGGGACAAGAGGAAGCAGGGAGAAAAGAGAGAAAGAACACACCATCTACATTTCTGTCAAATGACACCGGCGATCCTTACACAACCAGGAGAAAATAACACAGCAAGGCTCTTTCTCAGCTGGAACTGGAACTGCAGATGGGGCCAAACACCACCAGGGTGGCCACACATGTCCAGCTGCCGCCCCAGCCCCCTGAGTCTGGTCACCAGGGCTCTGAGTGTTTGCTCCAAGGACCTGGGGTTCACCCTGTCACCCTGGAGGTCGGGCCTAGACAGCATGGCCCCGGGCTGGACACATAGGGGGAAAAGCATCCCCACGGGACAGCTTGTCCGAGCCAATTCAGCTGTCAGATTCTAGAGGCCCGGGATCACCCTGTGGCCCATGAAAGCCAGGTGCCAGGAGGGTCTTGCATCGGGATTCCTGTCCGTTGGACTGGAACGTTTATGTAAGCAGCCTTGGCAACAGTGGTAAGAAGACTGAATTCGAACAAGCTTTAGGATATTATGGACCACTCCGAAGTGTGTGGGTTGCTAAAAACGCTCCCGGCTTCACTCTTGTTGAAAATGAAGATCCCCGAGATGCAGCGGATGCTGTCTGAGAAGTAGACGGGAGAACACTCTGTGGCTGCCGAGTAAGAGTAGACCTGTCGAAAGGGGAAGGGAGAAGTCGAAATCGTGGCCGCCTCCTTCTTGGGGTCGTCGCCCTCGAGATGATTATCGGAGGAGGAGTCCTCCCCCTCACCACAGATCTCCAAGACGGAGAAGCTTCTCCCGCAGCCGGAGCAGGTCCCTTTAGTAGATATAGGAGAAGAGAGAGATCACTGTCCCAGGAGAGAAATCGCAAGCCGTCCCGATCTTTCTCTAGGTCTCCTAGCCGATCCAGGTCAAATGAAAGGAAATAGCAGACCACTTTGCAAGAGGAGTGGTGCACAGGAAATACCTTCATTTGACAGGAGTATGTACAGAAAATTCAAGTTTCGTTTGAGACTTCTGAAGCTTGATGCACCTTTTAAATGTTTTAGCTGTTCCCGTTTGTTTGTCTCTTGGGACAGTGACACATAAAGGTGTCATTCTCTGTGGTTTGAAATGGGTCATATGAGGCATGTAATATGAAGAATTGTTTCTTTACAATGTTCTCTTAAGCAGAATTGAATTTGCTTTGAATTTTTGGTCTTGCCTAGACTGATAATAAAACTCTAACTCCTGCCCACCTAAAGTGTGATGTTTATTATTATGGAAACAACACTGGCAAACATTAAAAAGACTTTCTGTAGCTGGGATATGGTATGCAGCTGTAGTCAAGCAAGCAGTCTTTAAAAGGTACTGTGAACACAAGCCAGCAGGTAGAAATGAAAGCCGCACCCTTACCCTAGATGAGAGGTTTAAGAATTCCACTAGTCTTCACACTGGACAAGAGGTTGTCCAGTGAGTTTAGCATCTAAGAAGTTTCAAGGAAGTTAGTTAACCTTTGAGTTAGGTCATAAGTCCCCTCTGTGATTGCAGTACATGAATACATAGCTATTTGTAAAGTTTTTTGGAAGTTGAGATTATCAAGATACCAATGTCCTGCCAGATAAAGAGTATATTGTAGAGCTGAACTTTGAGTTACTGTGTAATTTTTTTTTCATGCTGTCATTTGTAATATGTTTTGTGAGACTCCTTGGGATTAAAGTTTTGGTTCCAAACGGAACAAAGAAAACAAAAAAAAGATCCACCTGTCAATGCAGGGGACCCGGGTTCGAGCCCTGGTCCGGGAAGATCCCATGTGCCGCAGATCAACTAAGCCCGTGGGCCACAACTATTGAGCCTGCGCTCTAGATCCTGGGAGCCACAACTACTGAGCCCCCATGCCACAACTACAGAAGCCCGCACATCTAGAGTCCGTGCTCCGAAACAAAAGAAGCCACTGTAATGAGAAGCACGTGCCCGCAACAAAGAGGAGCCCCTGCTCGCCGCAACTAGAGAAAGCCCGTGTGCAGCAATGAAGACCCAACGCAGCAAAAAAAAAAAAAAAAAAAAAAAAGACGCTACTGGCCAGGTGATCAAGGGTAAAATTGTTTGTCACAAGTCCCGTTGACGGTGTGTATTCTTGATGTGTGTATCCTTGAAGGTGTGTATCCTTGATGATATGGCCTGAGGAGAATGACATTTTTATCTCTGTCTGCATCTTCCGCCCCAAACCCCATAACTCCAGCCCAACCATAAGAAAAACATCAGAAAACCAACAGACAAACAAATTGAGGGACAAAATTCCTCACCAGTCCTCCTCAAAACTTTCAAGGTATCAAAACCCAGGGACGTCTGAGAAATGCCACAGCCCAGAGGAGACTGGGACAGAAAAAGGATGTTAGGGGAAAGCTAGGGAAATTCTAATAAAGTGTGGACTTTAGTTAATAATAACGTATCCATCTCGGTTCCTTAGTTGGATAAGCATGTCGTACTAACGTACTAAAGTACTAACGTGTTGGAAATAGGGGTACTGGGTCGGGGGTCCACAGCACTCTGTACAGATCTTTGCAACTTTTTTGTAACTCTAAGCTATTCTAAAATTAAGCAACTACTAAACAGAGATAAGAATGTTATTTCCCTGATTTGAACATGGCTGAGTTTGTTTTCATGGTCACATTTGTGCTATCTGGATGTGTCTTGGAATCAGTAGCAAAGGAGAGTTGCCAGCCCCTGGGAAGATGCGGCTGGTTTGCAGGTGGCTTGCTCTGGAGCTGAAGACCAGGGTGGGAAGTCTGCAGCCTCGGGCTGCACTTAGAACCATGGGAGGGGATGGGCCAGCTCAGTTAGGGATGGAACCTATAAATAAAACTTTTTCTTTTCCATTATGGCTTATCACAGGATATTGAATATAGTTCCCTGTGCTAGACAGTAGGACCTTGTAGCTTATCCATCCTATATTTAATAGTTTGCGTCTGCTAACCCCAAACTCCCAATCCAACCCTCCCTCACTCTTTCTCCCCCTTGGCAACCACAAGTCTGTTCTCTATGTCTGTGAGTCTGTTTTTGTTTCGTAGACAAGTTCATTTGTGTCGTATTTTAGATTTCACATATAAGAGAGATCATATATGTGTCTTTCTCTTCTGACTTACTTCACTTAGTATGATAATCTCTAGGTCCATCCACGACGTTGCTGCAAATAGCATTATTTCATTCTTTTTATGGCTGAATATATTCCATTGTATATATGTACCACATCTTCTTTATCCACTCACCCATCAGTGGACATTTAGGCAGCTTCCACATCTTGCCTATTATAAATAGTGATGCAATGAACACTGGGGTACATGTATCTTTTCTTTCTTTTTCTTTCTTTTTTTCTTTCTTTTTTCTTTCTTTTTCTTTCTTTCTTTCTTTTTCTTTCTTTCTTTCTCTCTCTCTTTCTTTATTTTTTTGTTACACAGCATGTGGGATCTTAGTTCCCTGGCCAGAGATGGAACCCATGCTCCCTGCACTGGAAGCACAGAGTCTTAACCGCTAGACCACCAGGGAAATCCCAGGGGTGTATGTATATTTTTGAATTAGAGTTTTCTCCAGATCTATGCCCAGGAGTGGAATTGCGGGACCCTATGGCAGCTGTATCTGTTCTCTGCACGTCTCACATCAACCACGTGCGCTCCAATCCTTGCTCTCAACGTCATCTTCGGGGAACACAACCTGCGACAGGGACCTTGACAAGAAGAAATGGCTCAGGGAAAAGCTAGCTGCACAGGGAGGAGATAGAGGCCATCGACCCTGGGGTGTGGCGGGGAGAGTGGGCACAGAGATTGGTCATTTCATCCCTGATACTCAGCCCTCCTGGCTGCCCCACTCTAGGTCACCTCGGGATACAGAGGTGACCCGGTTAGAGTCCCAGCCTGTGCAGGAATCTCGGGGCACCAGCGGGTCTGAATAATATTAGTGCAGGGTCTCCCCCATGGCACTGGGGTTATTTGGGGCGGGTCATTCTCTGCTGGGGGCCCCTCTTGGGCACTGTGTGGGGTTCAGCAGCATCCCTGTCCCCACCCATTTGATTCCAGGGTCCCCTCCCCCCCAGTTGTGACAACCACAGATTTTCCCCAGACATCACTGAAGAACTGGGGGAGGCGGAAGCAGGATGGCCCTGGGTGAGGACAGCTGTGTTGAAGCAAGCAGCCTGGCTTAGGGCAAGGTCTGCCCCAATCCCGTCAGAGCCTGCATTTAGAACTGCCCCTTCCCTCTCCCACCTCCCATGCCCTGCAGTGGTCTCCGAGACATCATCCCCACGTAAGAAATCACACCTTCTCAGTTTACTGTCCCCAGCACCTAGAAGAGTGTCTGCTATGTAGTAGATGCTTCATAAATACTTGCTGAATAAAGGAGTTGAATAAAGGGATGAGTGGATGAATGAATGAAGGTTACCATGGAAGGAGGGGGGAGATTCCCTTTCTGGCTCTCGGGGATTGGGATATCAAGTGAAAGATCCATCCTAAATAGGCTGACCAGCCTTCTGGGTTCCCCAGAAATGAGGGTTTCCCCATAGTTCCAGCGCTCAAACCTGAGCGGTCCTGGGCAAAGTGGGGGCGGGTGTTGGTCACCCTGTGTAAACACAGTAACAATTCCAACTGCAATAGCAATGGCCAAGGACCTCTACGGTCTTACTGACCAGGCACAGTTCTTCACCTGGCGGGGAAGGGTGGGCCAGGATTGGAATTCCGGTGATCCAGGGTGGGCGGGTGAGGGCACACCCCGGGCTTGCGTAGGGGAGTCCAGGAAGGTTCTGGAGGAAGTGACAGTGACACAGGAGGGAGGGAGGAGTCTAAGGAAGAACGTCCCACACGACAACGTGTGCCAATGGCCCTGGGCCCAAGGTCACACCTGACCAGGGCTTGCTTGTTTTCTTTTTTTCTAATTTACTTTTCCCCACATGGATATGCAATTGTCCTAATGCCATTTATTGAAAACTCCTTAATTTCCTCACTTTCTGTCATATCAAGTTCTCATCTATCTGTCTCTGGACCTTTATTCTCTACCATAGAGCTATACGTCCCATCCTTGCACCACTAGGGCTGTTTCATCACTATAACTTTATTTTTTACTCATTTATTTCTTTGGCCGTGCTGGGCGGCATGTGGGATCTTATTTCCCTGACCAGGCTTTGAACCCGCACCCCTTGCAGTGGAAGCTCGGAGTCTTAATCGCTGGACCTCCAGGGAAGTCCCCAGGGCTTGCTTTGACATCCATCGAATGGTGGCGGGTGGGCACGGGGAGCAGCTGTCTGTGAGCCACCCTGTGTAGAAATGCAGGGTGGAGGGCAGGACAGCTGGAGCGGGAGGGGAAAAGGCGGAGGAGGGAGGGAGGGAGGGATGGCGGGCGGGCGAGAGACAGACAGAGAGTTTCCGGAGACAATAGCTCTGGCCGTGTCCTAGGGCATGAAAGCTGAAAATAGCTCCTAGTGCCGGGAGCCCTGGAGCCGGAGCCTGGGAGCCATTGTGACTGGCACTCCTCCCTGGTGTGTGTGTGTGTGCGGGGGCGGGGGGCTCTGGACTTCTCAGGCTGGGAATGGGGTGCACGGAGCAAGGACGGAGCAGGGACGGAGCAGGGACCCTTCTCTCTGGGACCTCGCAGGCCATCCTTAGCTCACAAAGCTGAGCCACTCCCGGCCCTACGAGGGGGGGGCTTATCCTCCCTGTCCCCTGGATCACACCCCCTCACACACGACTTCCCCTTGTGTGCTCCCAGCAACCAAGAGAATCTGTTTTTAAAAGATTTGGGGGAGGGAGGTAAACATACAAACAAGAGCAGAATGGATACTTTTTCCGAATGGGAATGGCTCTGTGTAACCCCATCCCCAGGGTAACCAGAGTCCTGACCTCTAACACCCTTGACGAGTCAGCCTTGGTCTGGGCTTGCAGACCCACGGAAGCTTCCTCATCCCCTCCTTCAGACCCCGTCTCTCCCTCGGCGTCTTTGTGAGAGGCACCCGGGGAAGTGGGACTGCTAGGCTGTACTGCTGCTAGAACTGCACCTGGGCTCCACCAGGCTCCAGCCCCCCGCCCTGTGCACCTCTCTGTCCCTGAGGCACCTCAACTGGTAGGAGCGGCATCACCTTCCCTCCCGGGACTTGTGACACTTAAGGGAGACACAGAAAGGACAAGCGTTTGGCTCCCTGGCTGGCAAAGAGCAGGTGCGCAATTGTCATAAGTGGCCGTATCAGTGAGGGTTCTCCAGACAAACAGAATCCATAGGGTGTGTGTGTATATACACACACACGTACATATGTACACGCATACAAAAATATACAGCTGTGTATATATGCAGTACGCATACAGACATATACACATATAGTATATACAATACGCAAATACATATATACACACATATATATAAAATGCATAGTTTGTATATATACAGTATGTATACACACATATACACGTAATATATACAATAGACACATACAGATACACTATACATACACACATATGAAATGCATCGTTTGTGTATATACAGTATGTACACATACGTATAACATATGCAATGTACACACCTAGGTACGTCTATATCATACATATATACACACATAGAAAGATATTTAGGTGTGTATATATACAGTATACATACATACACATATAATATATGCAATACATACACGTACATACATATAGACACGCATATACACCTACATAGAAAAGCATGTAGAATAAAAATATATATGTACTGCATATATAAATTCCTTGTATTCGTTCCTCCTTTACGCAAAGTGGACCAATTTCAGTGTTAATCTCTTCTGAAAAATCCCTTCCTGGCCACATCTGGAATAATGTTTGTGGTTGCCGGGGCCCCACGCAGTGCGCACATGAGATTAACCATCCCCGTGGCGATGATGACACTTTATTTTCTCCCTTGACCATTGTCACTACTATTCCAATTAAAATGGCAGTGCTATGAGGGCAGGGCATTTCCTTTTTGGCCAGTACTGAGCGTCCGCGGTCTGGTGCCTAGCATAGGCTAAATACACGGCAATTTTGTGAACAGAAGCCGGGATTCCAGCTGTCATATTTAATAGGAATTATAGTCTTATTATTGGGGGGGAGGGGTTGTGTCACGGTACGTCGAGGTCGGGAGTCGAACTCGCCACCACTGGCCCTGAGAGGTTTTGCCGGGTCCCCACTTCGGGCCGGTGGGTGTGGCCAGGGGCAGCCGATGACGTGCGTATGTGCGTGCGTACGTGCGTGCGTGCGTGCGTGGGAGCGTGCGTGCGTGAGAGCGTGCGAGTCCACGGGGCGGACCGCGCGCGCCGGGAGTGTTTCAGCCCGGCCCCCGGCTCATTGTGGCCGCCTCACGCCGGCCCGAGTTCGCAGCAGCGCTGGAGGCCCCGGGCCTGTGACCACAAAGAGGGAGCCGGGGGCCGGACGGGAGCGCTATGGCGGCAGCTGAGGCCCAGGCCAGGCCCCCCTCAGCCTCCCGCCTGCCCGTCTGCCCCGCCCCCGCCGGCGGCGCCGCGCCCCTCCCCCAACCGCCAGACTAGCGCGGTGCGGGGCCCGCGCGAGAAGACATGGGGGAGAAGCTGGAGCTGAGGCTGGAGTCGCTCTTGGGGACCGAGCCCGCCGTCTACCCGTGGCCGCTGCCGGTCTACGTAAGTGCCACCCCTCCCCTCCTCCCGGACCCCCGCTCCTGTTCCCCCACGGCGCGCGCTGAGCCCACCGAGAAACGGAGCGACTCGAGTCGCCAGACCCTCTTTGGAGCCCCCCTTCCCGCCCCGCCGTGGTTCTCCGCGGCAATTTCCAGCCCCCGCGCGCAGGGTGGGCAGAGGGGAGCCTGCGCCGGCCGGGGGCGCCGACTCGGCCGCGGGGACCCCGCGCTTCCGAGGGGCGCCTGAGCCGGTCTGCGGTTGGCTCTGCAGGGTTGGGGACCCCGGTCCCCCCGGGCCTGGACTGCCGGCGGGCTTGCCCTTCTGTACTTTAGGATCTGACACGTAGGGTTTCTTTTTCCTGGTAGCTTATTCTTAGCTCTGTCAACGTACTTAGTTTTTAAAATTTTTTTTTATTTTTCAGGGCACCCTTTCCTCCCTCTCTCCAGTTTTTTTGTGTTTCTCTTTTGTTTTGTTTTAGTGAGGCATTTTGTCCCTCTGATCTTGAGTGGGTGGGCTGGCAGGACACTTGGAGAGGAGGCGTTCTGTCCCCTGATCTTGAGTGGCCTTTGGAAAATGACGGGCCAGACGGAAATTAAATTTAATTGATATATAATATTGTATCCGTCCAAGGTGTACAATGTGATGATTAATATATATAGTGTGTGTGTGAAATGATTACCACAATAAGTTTAGTTAACCTTAATTCACATAATTACAAATGTTATCTTTGTGATGAGAACTTTCAAGATCTACTCTCTTAGCAACTTTCAAACATAAAATACGGTATTGTTAACTGTAGTGACCGAGCTGTACATTACATCACCATTACTCACTTGTCTTACAACTAGAAGTTTTTACCTTTTGATCATCTTCCCTCATTTTCGTCACCTCCAGCCCCCAGCTCTGGCAATCGTCATTCCATTCTTTCTATCATGAGTTCAGTATTTTAGATTTCACATATGAGATCATAAAGTATTTATCTTTCTCTGTCTGACATTTCATTTAGCATAATGCCCCCCAAACCCACCCATGTGGTCACAAATAGCCAGATTTCCTTCTTTATCATGGCTGACTAATAGTAGGTTGTATGCACCCCCATTTTCTTCATCCATTCATCCACAAGAAAACACTGAGGTTGTTTCCATGTCTTGGCTACTGTATTGGGTTGGCCAGAAAGTTCATACAGTTAATGAATACACTGTTCAGTCAAACTTGGTGAAAATGAGTCTTTTATTTTTACTTAAAATAAATCTTTGACAAAGCCAGCTAGGCACCCCTTTGAGTAACGACTTATATCACATTGAAATATTTTAAACATATGAACAGTAATAGCTGAAATGACAAATGTTACTAATATGGACACAATTTATCAAGGAGAATATGTTAGAATATGTTAAAATGCAGATGGACAGTGAAAGAACAACTATAACTTTTAACTAAATATTGTCTTGATATTTAGACCATTGGTTAAAATCATGATAACAGGTTTCATCCGTTTCAAGAAAGCAGAATATTTGCAGATCACTTAACATTTACTAGGTATGTTCTCAGCCTGGAAGGATATATTTCACTTACATGTGTCATTTAATTTAAGCACATCCCTCTGTAATAGATAGTGGTATCCCTATTTGCAGATAGGAGACAGGCTCAGAAAGATTAAGAATGTTACCTAATTCTAGTAAGTAGCCAAACCTAAACTGATCTAATTCCAGGGCAAAGCTCTTTCTGGCACATCAGTGTGGGTCTTTATCTCTTTGAGAATTGTTGAACATTAAAAGCCTTCTTCCAGGTAAATGCATAAAGAAACAACATGAGCAATGATATAACAATACAAGTCTCACTAAATAATTGGTGTGTTTGGCCTTGCTTTTGCTGATAGATCTTTTGCAAAATTGCTTTTCTCTGAGATATTTAAAGTGGACTTTAACTATTTTCTTGGAAGACTTTCCTAAATTATACCTATCAGAAAGCTGCTTTGCTTTAAGGCCGAAGAAAAATGAAAGCTTACTTAACTACACTTAGGTGCCAGGGTCATACTATGAGCTCTACACCTGCCAGGATTCACGCTAAGATAGATAGGGTGGCTCAGCAAACTGTCCATAGTCCTGTGATTTCTTTCTGATATTCTGAAGTAGAAATAATTTAATAACTGTTCACAAAAGAGAGAAACACTGTTTCTTGGTCCTCAATATCATACTGCTGTAGGCTAATTCTTTCTCTCTTCTGTTGCCCCTTAGTATAGAGAGTGTGTTTTGGGGACCCTCCTTCACGATCTTCTCCATTCCAAGAGCATCTTACATAAATCCAGGACTTCTCAAGCAGCCAGTTTTGCCAGATGGTCTTAGGGTTGGTTGTACCCATATATGTATAATCTGAACTTCTCAAGTAAGGTCCTTAGAGAGCATAATGGCTAAGAGAATTGGTGCTGATACCAGACCTGAGTCCAAATACTGCCTATGCCCCTAACTAGCTGTGTAACCTTGGAGAAGTGACTTCAGCCCCTTAAAGGGATTAGATTTCTCACCTGGAAAATGGTATAATAAATGCATCTACCTCATATGGTTAGTGTGTAAATTAATGTAATTTGAGATGGTGCGTGTTAAGCATTAGCACAGTGCCTGTCTCTTGTTAGTAATACCTGCTTATCTTATTAATTATTCTCTTTATATTCCCAGTTCCAGCTGGGTGCCTAACATATAATAGTTGTTCAGCAAATAGTTACTGGATTGAACCAGCTCTGAAATTGAAGCATTGGGTCAACAGCAAAGTAGTCACCCCACCATCATTTCTCCCAGAGAAAGGGAGAATAGATGGAAGCCAGCCATCATACTTTCTTTTCTTATTCTAAACTTCCCATCCAGCCCCAGCAATAAAATAATCTTCCTGGACCCTAACAATTTCAAGGATTCTTCAAATCACACTATTTGAAAATAGCTGGGTTGCCCTAATCTAATATGTCCCAGGACCCCAAGGTCACCAAGCTTCTATTAATGAAGTCTAGTTAAGATAAATGATAACAGTTAGTCAACCAACTGCTTATGAGCTCATTGGGCTTTTTAAAATTTACTATCTGCGCTTCATAGAGACACAGGTATTTTGCTTTTGTAGGACATTCAACAGTCAAAGTAGTCTTTTAAAAAGCACAAATCAGACGCTATTATTGCACTGCTTCTAACCTCTAAAGGCTATCTATTGTAAAGAGATGAAATTTTCAACTACTTAGCCAGGCTCACAGGGACCATGTGCTCTGGTCACTTACTACATCTTTCCCTGACCTTCATGGGGCTCGAGGCACAGTTGTCCTTTTCAGTCCCTCAGATGCAACAAGCTCTACTTCTTGCTCTCCCAGCTTTAGATTGGCTAATCCATCTACCCAGACCAATTTCCCTCTTATCGTTAAGGTCTCGGTTCAAACGCCACCACTACTATCTTGACCAAAGAGACCTGCCTCCTCAGTGCCTCTCCATCCCTTTGTCCAGTCGTATTTCTGTCACTGTACAACATTTATTTACATGTTTACTCTGTCTTCCTCCACCACTGGACATTTGCTTAAGAGCAGGGACTTTGTAATTTTTTGCTTCCAAGGCTTGCAGCAGACACTGGCACGTAGGTGTTTAGGAAATGTGTGTCTAATAAAGAATAAATATGTGAATGAAAAAAAAACTGTGAAACACTAACACAAGATTATTCTTCTTTCAAAAGAATAATGAAAAATAATTTCATTCAATAAGAGTCATTCTTAGTTACTGATCCATGACTTAGTAGATCCCATTCAATTTAAAATGTCCCCTTTTTTTCTGATACTTTCACAAGTCATTAATTAAGTGTTGCTCACTTTTAAGGCCAATCTGTGAGACATTATTTAACTTGTCTGCTCTAAAGTTCCAGCATTAACTCAGGCGGGGCTTCACCAAGTACTGATCATGTGACCTTGGCCTCTCATTGCCTCCGTTTTCTCATTTGTAACATGGGTATAATAATCGGCTTATTTCATACGCCTATGAGGAGGAAAACTTCATGTGTGTGTGTGTGTGTGTGTGTGTGTCTATATATATGTATTTAAACAGTGTCTTAGAATAGTGTCTGGCAGATGATAAGCATTATAGAAGTATTGACTGCTGCTACTAGTACTGTTATTATGAGAACTAACTGTTGAGAATAATCCTTCATATAGTGGTTTATTCCACTGAAGATAAAGGAAACTCATAGAATATTAGAAATCAGATTAAACACGGAAAGCCAGTAAAATATACCAGGACAGAAGATGATGAGAGTGTGAAAGGATAGAGGAAAAAAAATGGTTTTTGTTTTTCTTTTTCTTTTTTAAAGAAGGAAAGAGCCTAGAAATAGGAGAAAAACTATTCATTGGCTATACTGACATGGAGATCGCTGGTGACCTTCATAAGTAAAATTTCAGGACAGTGGGCAGAGAGATTACGGTGAGGGAAGTCAGATGGATGTAAATTATAGAGTAGATGGGACGTGAGGAAATGGAAACAATATATGATGATAACAATTTTGAAAAGTTCAGACATGAATTGGCTAAAGAAGATATGCAGGGATTAGAGGAGGAGGGAGGCTTTCGTGTTACACGTATATTTTTTAACATTTTAAGTTGGAGTTACTAGTCTAGAATGAGGTTGAATTTTGGCAAGAATCATTCATAAGGAGTAGATGGGTTGTAGAAAATGCAGTGCTGTGAAGTACTTGAGAAGATGAGAGAAAATGAAATGCTATCTGTAGTGCACGTGGCCTTTGAACTTGAACTCCTGTAGTGCAAGGGAATACAAAGATCAATGCAAATGCTAATGAATTAACGGATTTGGCAGTGGACTATTTACTGACTTCTGTGTTCCTAATGAGTTAGGAAGCGCCTCACCAGCTCAGAGTGAAGGAAGTAGAGAGGATGGAGGAAAATTTGAGGAGGGTAGGGAAAGCTTCTAAGAAAATAGTCCTTAAGGAGAATTAGAAAGAACTTACTGTAAGTCAGAGCAATATTTCCAGTCTTGAAAATCCATTTGAAGTTGGTGTTTATTAATTTATTGGAATACCAATTTTCCCTGCCACATGATGTTTCTCCAGCTACCTGGATATAAGTTACACAGAGGCAGAAAAGAATGAGAGATAACAATCGAGGGAAAATACAATTAGTATTTTTTTTTTACCTTTTTCCACTTCCCCGCTCCAACTCTGGGGAGCCTTCATGGACATGGCTGCCCTCGCAGCCTCCAGCAGCACCCTGTTATCAAAGAATTCAAAGAAATGGAACATAGGTTTCCAACTTAATAATTCAGCAAAATCAAAAATTGTATATAATGTTTTCTGTTGGCAAAGATTTTTGCAATATAATTTGGTTCCATCTTTTGACAAGTAATTTGGCAATGTCTAGCAAGATAAAAATGTTAATAGCTTTTTACACATTAATTCTAATTCTGGAAGCTTATGCCGATAAATAATTTATAGTCCAGAAAATTATTATATAAAGATGCTCATTGTCATGTCATTTGTAATAACAAAACATTGGAAACACCTTTAATTGTTAAGAATAGGAAAACAGTTTAGGAAATTATATCCACTTAGTAGAAAGTGACACAGTTACTATATTATAATTACAAGATGATGGAGCAAAATAAAATAATGCTTAATAAAGAAAGAATGAAGAAAGCTGACCTAAAATTGTGTCTTCCTTATGACAGTAATTATGTAAACATATCAATATTTATTAAAGCTTAAAACCAAGATAAAGTTTTAAAAGCTCTGTACCAGTAATGGGGATTTTATGTTCGTTTCAAAATATTTTTTGACACAACTCTTAGAATTTTGTTTTGTCTACTCCTTTTCTTAAGAATTTCTGATTATTACCTCACTTTTCATTTCATAGTTTCAAATAAAGCCAGCAATTTTATCATCAGAGAAGATTAGACTTATTGGACAGTTCATAATTCCAAGTTATTTGGTATAAAAAGACCATATATACTTGTAGGTGCTTTCAAAATAAAATTTCGAGAAGTTTTTTTTTTTTGCTTAGTCTTTCCTAGTATGGAGATGAAGCAAACTACCTAAAATTGCTAGCCATTCTTTTTTCATTTTTCTCATTTTATTGATTTATCTTGCCCTTCACAGAAATGATAAGAAATGAGTCTGCAGTTGCCTCTGCCAATTTCTTAAATCCTCTATTATCCACATTATGAAATCATACTAGTATGAATGCTTCCAGTATTTTCAGAACTCTTTAGTTAGTATACTTTAGCATTCTGTATGAAGTATCTTATGTAAGTGTAAAATTTAGACTCAACTTCTGGAAGCTTTTGATTTCTTAGTTCAAAAGTGAGAGATCCTTAGTTCAGCCATATGATTAACAATTACTTGTATAGTAAGAAGCTCCTAAATTAGTGTTTTATGGGTACCTGGCAGTTTTCTTGCCATTTCTCAGAAGTTCTCTATTAAACACATTCTCTCTCTTTCTCTCTCTCTATCTCTCTGTCTCTCTCTGTCTCTCTCTCTCTCTGTCTCTCTCTCTCTCTCTCTGTCTCTCTCTCTCTCTCTCACACACACACACACACACACACACATTGTGATTAAAAGCACAGATTTTGGCATTATGAAATCTAAGGTTCAATTTCCAGTTGTGTAGTTTCTGGGCCACTTCACTTTAGGCAAGTAACCTAATGTCTCTGAACCTTGTTATTTTCATCTGTAAAATAGAAATTACAATTATATCAGACAATCCTCAAAACATCCGTAATGATTTTAGAGTTTCAGAGTCAGGTAAAAGCAGGCACTCAGTAAATGGCTAGTGCTTTTATTACTTTATTATTTAGGTCTTGGTTTTCCTTGAGTGTGTGAGTCCCCATAATGAAATGTAATTTCCAGTAGATTGAGTAACACCTGTTTTCACCAAAAATTTTAACTGAGTTCATTACTTTCTGTGCAACCCAGATTAGTTTTCTGCCTCCTTTTCTGTGCCGTATGTAGGTGTTCAGTAGATTTATTTAATAAATGTATGAATGCATGAACGCGTAGATGAATTTTTAAATGCTTCTTTTTGAGAAGGTAGAACAAATGTGACACAGTAGAACAGATAAGAAAATAATCCATGGAAAAAATGGCAAAGTCATGTATGTGCCCAGGGCCAGCCTAAGAGGAATTACTTTTTTTTTTTTTTTTTTTAGGAAAAATGTGTTGAATAGCTTATTTTAATTATTTTTAAAAGTTAAGTACAGGGACTTCCCTGGCGGTCCAGTGGTTAAGACTTCGCCTTCCAATGCAGGGGGGTGTGGGTTCAATCCCTAGTCGGGGAGCTATGGTCCCACATGCCTCGCAGCCAAAAAACCAGAACATAAAACAGAAGCAGTATTGTAACAAATTCAATGAAGACTTTAACAAATGGTCCACATCCAAAAAAAAAGTTAAGTACAAAACTTTGCTGATGATTTACATATTTAGGACCAATAAAATAATGTGAGATTAGCTGTACTAAAACAGAATGTTGAGCTACATTCACATTAAGTGACATTATATAGTCTGAGTTTATGGAAAACTTCTGAGATGGTGAGTGACCTTTGAGCAGAAAAAGACAGAAGGAGAAATGGCCTTTTCTACATTCTATTGTGCCTCTAAGTAAAATGCTTGGTAATCTAGCTACAAAGCTCTATGTCATTGGCCTTAGGCACGTACTGTGATGTACCTTGTGAAGATCAGATTTTGCCATGGAGAGGATTTGTAAAAGTATCACACATTCCAGTACCGTTGGCAACCACAGCTACCAAAAACTCCAATTTAAATTGATGAGCCTAATATCAGATGATAGTATCATTTCCTTGTGGGTGTTCTGGGAAAAGGTGGGTAGGAAATGTATAAAAGTGAATACTTTATTGACTGAAATAACACTTCATCATTTTGAAAACATAAAATACATTAAAGTTGTTATAGCATCATACATGAATATTTCACTGTATTTTAGACCTTGCCTACAAGCAATGTTTTCTGCCCTTTGAAAGAGAACCATGCTTGTGGTATGCATTAATCATAGAAAAGATTAAACACTGAAAAGAAATTCAGCCTTTAAAGACAATTTGCTTTGATTGATTCAGTGGGTTCTCCTAAAAAGTTAATACCCAGAATTATTGCTTGTTAAATTGGAGTTACAAATTCTTTCAGAGTTACTTAGTATTTTCTTTAATATCAGTATCAAGGAAGGCAAAGCAAATTTACATATTTATTAGGAAATACAGGCACATAATCATAAAACAAGAAAACACAACGTTTTTATAGACTTTATTTTTTAGAAGTGTTTTAATTTTACAGAAAAATTGAGAAGATAGTATAAAGTGTTTCCATATACACTATACCCATTTCCCTCTGTGACGATCAACTTATATTAGTATGTTACATTGTTACAATCAGTGAACAAATATTGATACATTATTGTTTACTATAGTCCATACATTAGTCCAGTTCCTTAGTTTTTACCTAATGTCCTTTTTCTATTCCAGGATTTCATCCAAAACATCACATTACATTTAGTTGCCATGTTTCCTTAGGCTCCTCTTGGGTTTGATAGCTTCTCAGATTTTCCTTGCATGACCTTGGCAATTTTGAGTAGTTAGGCTTGTGTAGGATGCCCGCTACTAGAATTTGTTTGATGCATGTTTCATTGATAATATTGGGATTATGTGTTTGGGGGAGGAAGACCACAAGAGTAGAAGGGTTATTTTGTCAGATCACATCAAGTGTACAAAGTATCAATATGCATTATGAATGCTGAGGTCGACCTTGATCACCAGGCTGAGGTAGTGTTTTTCAGGTTTCTCCATTGTAAAATTACTGTTTTCCCTTCTCCATATTGTACTTTTTGGAAGGAAGTCAATATGCTCAGCCCACAACTAAGGAATAGAGAGTTATGCTTAAGATGGAGTACTACATAAACTATTTGGAATTCTTTTGCACTGGAGATTTATCTATTCTCCCGCATTTATTTATGTATCCAATTATTTATTTATATCAGAAGAACTCACGGATTTTTATTTTATACTTTGGGTCATAATCTAATTCTACGTTAGTTACTTTGTTCCTCAAATTGCTCTAGTCCTGACCCTTGTGAACTCTTTTCAGTTCAGTGGCTCGTGTGCCACTCTGAGGTATCCCCATGCTATATATTTTTTTGGAACTTCCTTACTTTCTGACACTATAAGATGGCCTTGTATATAAATCTTGTATATTTACTGCCCCAGTCCTAGAATCAGCTATTTCTTCAAGGATAACTAGGTCTTTTTAGTGGAGAACAGCATTAGACAGCAGGATCTGGGTGTGGGGTGTGCTAATTGCTGCCCGGATGTCATTGCTTCTAGATCTTCTCAGCTGACAGAGCAAAGAGATAACATGTGTGTACATTCCCCACGTATATGGACATATCTATAAGTATCTCTCTACATAACCATGTGTGTTAAGGTAATATGAAGCAATATTAAGCTAAGCATGAATGTATATTGATGTTTCCAACTTTAATCTGTTACCACATAGATCATCTTAGCCTCATCTCTTGCTTATCTTTAAATTTCAACTGCGGCAAAACACTTGACTTTTAGAAGTATGAAAATCAAATTGTAGCTACTTTGGGAAGCCACATCATCTAGCAGAAGAATTCTTAAAGGGCAAGGTGTATATCATCAAATTTTAATTTACAGTCAGCAGTACTTTGTAACATCCATAGGCCTCCAGACCTCTGCTTCCAAGAAGATGAAGTAGCCCATTTCTCCCAGGTTCTTCCACTTAAAACTAAAACCCTGAACATAACAACAGACAAACATAGGAAGACACTGAAAGGTGGAAATGAGAAGGCAGACTTAACTAGGGACTTTGGGACTTGAGGAATAACATGGTGATGAGTCCCCTGTGTTTCCTGTTGCTTCCCATACATCCTGGAGAGGGTATTACAGGAACCCCCAATCAATAACCACCAACAGAACAACAGACAAAAAAGCTTCAAAAAAGAAAACACAAAACCCCCGTTCCCCCTAGCCAAGGTATGAGGAAAGGGGTTGTCAAAGACAGAAAACCATTTGGGCAATAATATACACACTACTCGAGCCAAGTGCCAGTGGAATATTGCACCCATCCCCTATGTCCTGTGGTTTCAGTTGGGCCAAGCTAGGATTTGATCTTCCACACCACCCCACTCCTGCCCTCCAGAAGAGGCAGCGCTCTGATTCGCCACCAGGGCTGTTTCAGTGTGGTGCAGTGGGGAGCTGAGCCTCCACCCCTTTGCATTAGCAAAGAGACTTTCAAAGGTGGTGCCTGACAGGCTAGTTAACACTGGGCTGCCCTCACACAGTCGTGGGGTCCAATGGTGGGACCTAGCCTCCGTCTCTCCCTGACATCGATAAGAATAGGATGTTACAGGTTGGAGGGAGTAGGCACCCCACTAACCCCCAACACATGGTGTCAGTGAGACCCAATGGGGTGCTGAATCCCCATAACCGTCCTGAGGCAGTAAGACAGAATGAGATGGCACAAGCAGGGCTAGTTGGCAGTTCTCTTCCTCTTACCCTGGTGTCAGTGGGGCCAGCAGGTAGCTGACCCTCTACCCACACCCGGCATCAACAAGAAGGAATGAAGTGGGAGGAAGGACAGCAAACACAGCAAACACTTCACCTCTCCCCTCCCCTGGTGTCAAGAAATCTACTGGGGAGATGAACTTCCACTCCTACTAAAAGGCAACAGAATGATATTAATGTTCCCACTTTTGGGGGGAAGGTGTCAGAAGGGCCAGTAGGATAGCTGAACTTCTACTTGATCTGTCTGCAGTGAGAGAATGTAAGTGCCCACTTTTGCTGGGGTTTTGACAGTAGGGCCCAGTGGAAATCTGTACGTAACCCCCCAGTCCTCATACTCCACCTCCAATAGGATGACTTCCTTCTAAAAAGTAATAATAAAATTAAATGGGATACAGAGTCATATAATAACTCACAATGTTTAGAATCCAATTGAAAAATACTCATGGCACCAAGAAGCAGGAAATCACAGAATAAATGAGAAAAGACAATAGACCTACACCAGCACTGAGATAAAACATCTATTGAAATTATCAGACAGGGGTTTTAAATAAGCTGTCACATAAATGCTTCAATTAGCAATTATGTGTTCCTTGACGGAAATGGGAAAAATAGAAAATGTGAACAAAGAACTAGAAGTTATAAGAATAAAAACAAATGAGAACAGTAGAACTGAAAAATACAACAATCAAAAAACTTTGCTCAAGAGTAGAGTGGAGATTACAAAGCACAGAATCATGAACTTAGAAGAGATCAATACAATGTACCACATGTACAGAGAAAAATAGGCTGAGGGGTAGAGATGGGAGAAAGAACAGGATCTCAAGAACCTGTAAACAGTAACAAAAGCACTAACATTCATATCATCAAGGTTCCAGAATGAAAACAGAGAGCACGTAGGACTGACAAAGTATTCAGAGAAATAATGACTGAAACGTTCCCAATTTTTTAGAAGACATAAGCACACATCCAAGGATCTGAGCAAATCCAAAGAGGAAAAACACAAAGGTATCCTTGTCAAGACGCGTCATAATTAAACTTCTGAAAAGTAGAGACAAAACAAATCTCGAAAGTGGACAGGCAGAAACGATGCATCACTTATTGAGAAACCAATTCCAATGACAGCATATTTCTTGTCTAAAATTATGGAGTCAGAAGCATTGACATAACATTTTTCAAGTAGTAAAAGAAAAGAACTCTCAGCCACAAATTCACACTTTTTATATCCACTTTCTTGTTTGACTTATATTAATGGACTACCAACTCATCTTTCTATATCCGGGCCTGCCATCAGACTTCTCCAAAAATCTAGTCACAGTATTTCCAGAGTGATCTTTCTGAAAAAGAAACAAATTTTTCTTATAAAAGTACCTGATTGTGTTATGAAACTTTTCTCTCTTCTAAGTTACCAGGTAAAATCCTTCAATGGATTCCCATCTTTCTTGGAGGAAAATCTCACATCCAAACTCTCTTTGTCCTTTTGGGCTGCTGTAAGATTATACTGCAGGTTGGGTGGCTCATAAACACCAGGAATTTTTTTTCTCACGGCTCCGGAGGCTGCGAGTTCAAGAATAGGGTGCCAGTATGGTCAGATGAGGGCCCTCTTCTGAATCACAGACTTCTCATTGTATCCTCACATGGCAGAAGAGCTTAGGGAGCTCTGTGGGGTCTCTTTTATAAGAGCACTAATACCATAATCATTTCCCAAAGGCCCCACCTACTAATACTATCAGCTACGGAAATTAAGATTTCAACGTATGAATTTGGAGGGGAACACAAAGACTAGACCATAGCACTTACTATACATACATGGACTATGCATGATCTGGCGTCTACCCCCCTCTCCATTGTCTTCTTTTTCTACACGCCAGTGAGCATTTCTCTTTTTTTTTTTTTCTTTTTTTTGGCGGTACGCGGGCCTCTCACTGTTGTGGCCTCTCCCGTTGCAGAGCACAGGCTCCGGACGCGCAGGCTCAGTGTCCATGGCTCACGGGGCCTAGCCGCTCCGCGGCATGTGGGATCTTCCTGGACCGGGACACGAACCCGTGTCCCCTGCATCGGCAGGTGGCCTCTCAACCACTGCGCCACGAGGGAAGCCCTAGTGAGCATTTCTTATACTGATTATGAATGGAACTCCTTTCTGGACTGATCCTTAACCATTCATTTTCTGGCAACTGTGAATTTATCTTCTCTTTTCCTCAAAACTTCACCCTTCCTTCATGTTACATATCCATTTCAATTGCCTTCTACAGGAAGCCCTACTGATATCGCCCATATACTACTGTCCACAGCATGAATTAAGGTCTTACTGTGTCTTCCTATAGCACTCTGTAATATCTTTTACGGTAACTATGGATTTTCTTACTTGAGTGTCACAATACATTGAATTCTAGGTGGCACTATAATGATTTTAGTAACAGTAACACTGGTGCCTAGTTTATCCCATGACATACTTTAGGTGTTCAATAAATGTGTGTTGAATGAGTGAATGAATGAATGGTCAATTTGAAATCTTAATCATGTTACTTTTCAAAAATCTGTTAAAAGATACCACAGTTTTCCAGAAGATTAGGGAGTTAGGACCTGAAACTTGATTTAACAGAGGAAATTTTTACTCATACATCATGCTTAAATACCTCAAAGTAAAACCATAAACCCAGGAATTTAAGGTTATCCATTTGGACTTTCAAGCCAATAATTAATATCTCCTGCCCCGACTGTATTAGATGGTTTCGATGCTCCACTCATATCTCCCCAGCACTCATCATTCCAGTATATGCTGATAGAATCATGCTGCCGCCTGCAATTATCCACCTTAGGGCAGGCCAGAAGTGTACAGGAGTTAATGTATCTGGGTGTAGCTTTCAACCAAGGACAGAGGGGACTGGAAGATAAGTACTTCAAGTTTCTCACCGATTCTTGGGATAACTCTGAGACATGTTCTGTAGAGTTTCACAGAACTCGCCTGAAGTACTGGCAGCAGTTCCCTGCAGGAGTAATTTATTCGGTAATACACCTCTGTTGGCTTCCTTCCATGCCTCCATTCTCAATTCCCACTCCACTTCTGAGTTTTCTGGAAGCACCTCCCAGATGAGCAGTTTGCACTCAAATTATCGCCTCAAGTTCTGCTTCTAGGGGAACTCAGTTGATAGCCTCCTAACAACCCAGTGCTCCTTACAGAGCCGTCACTGGTACAAGTACCAAGGCACGGCACATTACGTATCACTCCTCCTAAATCCTAATATTTTTAAACAGATAGGAAAGAGCATGACCTTGAAGAGAAAAAGAGTTCATATGAGGATGGCCAATGGATAAAGGGAAGGAGGGACAGTGCCATTTGTTTTCCATTAATGATAGTGTGAAATGTATGGGCAGATGGTCTAACAGGTGTGACTATAATTTGAGGAGCCTGCTCCCTTGGTTACAGAAGACTGCTATTGTTATTATTTTGGAACCACAACCTCATGACTTTATAGTTTCACTTGATGTAACCTTCTCCTTTACCTTTAAATCTTCGTACATCACTGAATTGCAGCCAATAGATTTATTTTCTCCCTATGGCTCCATCACAGAAAAAGACACACACGTGCACACACACACACGCGCACGCACACACACACACACACACAGAGTTTTGTGTATGCCAGTGCTAGAAAAGACAAGCTCATGGTGCATGTATGCAATGGATATTGTACATTACAGGTCTCTGTGAAATAGTCTTCTGCAGGTTCCTATGTTTATTTTATGAATAATTAACTTTAGTAAAGTTAATTTCCTGAAGATCTTGTTGAAGACTGAAAAAAGGAAGTAAATTGTAAAGAAAAAGACTTCGAAACTTGCCCTTTTCGCCCTCTCTTTGTGTCTTAATGAACAAAGGATAACTGGGCCTTTTTTGAAGCCTTTGCTTGAGTTGAAGACACAAAATGCAACCTGTACTCTTATCATAATATGTTCAGTTTATGAGTACCCAAACTTATAAACCGTGAATTTCCCTAAAGTTATTATACCATCTAGAAGATGTTTGCTTGGACGTTTACTTAAAACCAAACAATTGAGGTCTATGTGTCCAAATAATTTCCTTCTCTCTTGCTGTCTCCATTTCAGTTTCCTGAGTTTCTGGGAAGGCCTGGTTTCCCCAAAGGAAGGATTTCTGGTAGAAGTCTGAAGGTCTGACCCAAGAAGAAAAAATCCAGTACAGCCAATGAATTGAGGACAAGAAGTTTTCCGATCAGGTAGGAACATTTAATCTCATACATTACGATCGCCTTAAGTAAGGTGTGCTGATAGCTGGATATGATTTAACTGCTTGGAAAAAGATGCATATATATTATATGACCTACCCCACAAGGAAGCTGTTCTCAATTCTCTTAGAGGTTGTGGTGTTTATCAGAGAGCGCCTTGGGGGAAAATGAATACAATAACAGTATGATGCTTTTTTTTATTATTAGCTCATTGTTGCCAAGTACACTTGGTGACCTTGGTGCCTGTGGTTTAATCCAGGGGGTTAGACAGGTGGAACAGCACATTAACCCTCTTTAGTATTTTCTCCCAAGACAAATCATTTTTATAGGTTGTCTCCATGGTCTTCTAGTTGCTTATCAAAATTAAGCATCAAGCCTTCTAAGTGTGCAATAGCCCCAGTCAGTGTGAGGAAATCAGCTTGGTTCTTATTGGGGCACAGCTTCTTGGCCTTGGCACAAAGTGACTTCACATAGGGAGTTAGAAGGAGGAGAACGGGACATGAGAAAGGGGAGTTCTGTGTTCTCATTTACCTATGCATGTTGAAACTCCACTAACAGCTTTATTTTCATTAGCAATTTGTGATAAAAACTTAGGGTAAAGGGAATAATGAAGCTGTCCCATTATATGGCAGGACAAAAGATAGTAGTGACATCAAAATCAGGGCCTGTCCATCTCGTTTGCAGCTATATACTGAGTGTTTAGCATAGCATTTGACCCCTCATCAGTATTCAATAAGAAGATGCGTGTTGAATGATTTAGGGATGAATTGATGAATGAAAAAAGTTAATATGGTAGAAAATGTGTTTTATCCTTGTATTTTCGTGTGTTGACTTCTGTATTTCAAGACCCAGCACTGTAACTGACACATAGAATATAAGCAATAAAATGTGTTGAAAGAATGAATGAGTCCCCACTATTCTAAGAATAATTTTAAGACCAACACAGACCCCATATCTGCCAGAGGTATCCAGAGGTGAAAGCCTGGATCTCAGCTAGTGGTAGAGCTGACAGGATTTATCTAGTTTTAATAATTTACAGCTCATCCCATTACATTTAGGCATAGTACCTACATGAGCCATACAATTAAATGTTGACTGAAAAACAATGCACAACCTAGAAGTTGAGAATTATGTTTTATGTGGAAGACATACTGAGGACTGAAATCAGGAGACAGCCTCTCAGATAGCTCTGAGGGACTGTTCTGAAGAGCTAAGGGAGGGCACAGGGTATTTAGAGGTTCTTGCAAAAAAAAAAAAAAGACAGGTAGTTGGAACATCAAAAGATTACTGTTAATTAAAGAAACTAGACATCTTAAGTTAATAAATGTAGCACTTTTCTATATATGGTGAGATGCAAGAATCTGGTCTCCTGGAAATCATTCCCTTGATTTGCACTTTAATTATCTAGGGCCAGTATCCTGTTTTCTCCATCCTGAATCCCCTCAGGGTGCGGCTTTGGGTGTGGCTTCAGTGGCTGATGGCTTGATGGCTATAACATCCTGTGTTACTGATAAGGCTGGCTACATTTTCTCCACATAAATGACTTGAATATGGATAGTAAATCTGTGGATTTGCAAAACGTAATTCTTGGAGCATTTTTATAAGGACAAAGTTAAGGGCGATTTCAGAATCACTAGTGGCTAAAATTGCTATTTATACTTTTCCACTGGTAGGTAGTAATCTGCTGTTGCTGTCTTCAGTATTCCCAAGGGATAACAAAAGCCATTTAATTCAAGAAAGAAAGGTAAAATTTAGCACAATGCAGCTTCCACAAAACCAAACACACACCCAACTCTCTCAGATATGAAGTAGTAATCTAAAATAGAATCCTGGAACTAATTGCAAAACAAGAGCAAATGTACTCATATTGGATAATTTTATTCTTTTATTAATGTTTGATACATATATGTATTTATTATTAAAATTCAAAGTTGCTGTATGGAGAAATAGTTTTGTACCAATAGTGTCTTTGTATGTGTTTATCAATAATGTATGAGATTGCCTCCTATGCTCCTTTTCTTTTATTGGGGGGGGGGAGGGGTGTGTCACGCTACGTCAAGGTCGGGAGTCAAACCCGCCACGACTGTCCGTGAGGGGTTTTCCCGGGTCCCCACTTCAGGCCGGTGAGGGTGGCCAGGGGCAGCCGAAGACGTGCGTACGTGCGTGCGTGCGTGCGTGCGAGCCTGCGAGTCCACGGGGCGGGCCGCGCGCGCCGGGAGTGTTTCAGCCCGGCCCCCGGCTCATTGTGGTCGCCTCACGCCGGCCCGAGTTCGCAGCAGCGCTGGAGGCCCCGGGCCTGTGACCACAAAGAGGGAGCCGGGGGTCGGACGGGAGCGCTGCGGCGGCAGCTGAGGCCCAGACCAGGCCCCCCTCAGCCTCCCGCCTGCCCGTCTGCCCCGCCCCCGCCGGCGGCGCCGCGCCCCTCCCCCAACCGCCAGACTAGCGCGGTGCGGGGCCCGCGCGCGAAGACATGGGGGAGAAGCTGGAGCTGAGGCTGGAGTCGCTCTTGGGGACCGAGCCCGCCGTCTACCCGTGGCCGCTGCCGGTCTACGTAAGTGCCGTCCGTCCCCTCCTCCCGGACCCCCGCTCCTGTTCCCCCACGGCGCGCGCTGAGCCCACCGAGAAACGGAGCGACTCGAGTCGCCAGACCCTCTTTGGAGCCCCCCTTCCCGCCCCGCCGTGGTTCTCCGCGGCAGTTTCCAGCCCCCGCGCGCAGGGTGGGCAGAGGGGAGCCGGCGCCGGCCGGGGGTCACAGACTCGGCCGCGGGGATCCCGCGCTTCCGAGGGGCGCCCGAGCCGGTCTGCGGTTGGCTCTGCAGGGCTGGGGACCCCGGTCCCCCCGGTCCTGGAATGTCGGCGGGCTTGCCCTTCTGTGCTTTAGGATCTGACATGTAGGGTTTCTTTTTCCTGGTAGTTTATTCTTAGCGCTGTCAACGTGCTTAGTTTTTTTAATTTTTTTTTATTTTTCAGGGCACCCTTTCCTCCCTCTCTCCAGTTTTTTTGTGTTTCTGTTTTGTTTTGTTTTAGTGAGGCATTTTGTCCCTCTGATCTTGAGTGGGTGGGCTGGCAGGACACTTGGAGAGGAGGCGTTCTGTCCCCTGATCTTGAGTGGCCTTTGGAAAATGACAGGCCAGACGGAAATTTACACAGGCGTCCGGTGATTCCAGAAATGCAGGGTGTCCGGCTAGGTGGGCGCCCGGCCTGTCGTCCCCCGTGGCGGCGTGGTGCGCGTGTTCCTTGTCTCAGGGTTTACGCTTGGGCCCCGCAGCCCAGCTTCCAAAGGGAAAGCGCAGCGGGCGCCTTGGGCCGGCACCTTTGGGGCGCCCTTTCGTGCGCTCGGCTTGCGGGGGACCGGCCTCCAGGCGACCCGGCGGGGAAGCCCGCGCGACCCGGCCCTCGCGCGGGCTCCGTGTGTGTCAGTTTGTGGAAAGTGTGTCGCGCGCGGCCGGGGTCGGGGTCGGGACGCTGGGACCACCTGGGAGCCGATGTAGAGGGATATGATTTCCATTTTCAAGGCGCATTCATCCTGTGCAGGGAGACAGCCTAACATAAAATTTGCCTAACAAAAACTATATTAACAGATGGAAAGACTATCTCCCAGTTGAACAGCGGATGCCTGGGACTCGTTTCATTGCTTTCAAAGTTCCTTTAAAAAACGTGAGCAAAAGTTAATACCGTATTCTTCCAGAAATCTGAATTCACCATATAGAGCCCTGGCTCTCAACCCCGTCGTACTCCATTTTCCCTTTTTATAGCAAATACTTTTTAATACCTCTTTTACTATCCAGAAATGGGATTCATAGACAAATACAACCAACTTTTGTACTTAATTAAAAAACAAAAAAAAAACAATGCAATGCCCTAACTATAAATAAAGAATAAAGTAATTTATAAGAAAGTAATATGTATCTCAGTATGTAAATGTTTGGGGATGACTATACTAGAAATAAAGAAATAGTCGGTTACTTGTACCATGAATGCAATAAACTGTGGACTTTGATTGATAACGATGTGTCAGTGTTGGTTCATGAATTCTAACAAATGAAGCACACTGGTATGGCATGTTGATAATGGGGAAGGCTGTGTGGGATGAAGGAGAGAGGGTGTAAGTGGGAACTGTGTACATTTTGCTCAGTTTTGCTGTGAATCTCAAACTGCTCTAAAACTAGTCTACCAATGAAGAAAAAAAGTGTGTGTTGCTGACACTTGAATAACCAAAGAGATCAATGGAACAGGGTACATGTATAAGCCAAATACATGAAAGAATATTTAGCAGTGAAAGCCATCCTTCCTATATGTAGATGTTCAAGAAGTATTTATTTCTGTGTCTATTTTCAGGCACTCCGCTTGGAGCTGGCAATACAGTGGTAGGCAAAATTGATGTGGTCCCTGCCTTCTGGGAGTTTAGAGTCAGGTTAGGAGACCAACATGAAATAAACAAACATAGAAATAACTATATAGAAGTGAGCTTATTTTCTTCCGTCTAATCTCTCTGGAAGAAAGGATTGTAATATCGCTTGTAAGCTGCAGAGGAGGAAACTTGACTTTGAATCTCATATGTTAGCATCCCAGGGTTTGAATAAATGGATAACATAGTAAAGGATTTTAAACATATGTTCTTCCTTATTTTATTCTTTCTGACAGAGTTTTGAAAAGAATCTTGCTCCAGAAGAACGTTTCTCCCCCTTGGATCTCTTAACAAAATCCAAGGACAGAATGAAGAACTTGGGCTGATTATTGACTTAGCAAATACTCGCCGCTCTTACAAGCCAGAGGTAAATGGAAGGCGTAATTGAAAATGACCTTCTTTCTGATACTGTAATAATTCATAGTAGTTCAGTAGTTATCATCTTATGCTAAGGTGAGTCCTGGCCTTCTCTCGTGGGTTCAAAAAGGGAAGCTAGTGGTTTCCTTAAATACACATTTGTAATTGCTGTTTCAAAATGAGATGAAAGATATGAATTGAACTATAGTATTTGGCAGTAGGCTCTAGATATGCTTAAGAAATTCTATAAGCTTCCATGTTCTACATTTTGAAAATGAAGTAAACTTTTAGTAGTTACAGTAGTATCCTAAAAAGAAAGAAAGGTATGTCCATTATGTCTTTAGCACTTATGTTAAGCAGTTGCCTGAGCATGTTTAAGCATCAGTGTAAAAGACAATTGTTCTCTAAGTTTTATGCTTCCTTTTCCTGATGCCTTCTGATATAGTACAGAAACCCATCTATTCTCTTGGCCCATGTAGGACATTCCAGTGCAAAAGAATTATCCTCCTTCTGACCTGTTCCATGGCCTTGGGAGACAGTAACACCTAATGTCTTTTAATATTTGTAGAGCAGTTTGCCATTTAGAAAGTTCTTTCATATCCATTGACTTAGTTAATCTTCACAGCAATCCTTTGCTCTTGAAGTGGAAGTAGTACTGATATCTCCTACTGAGTGCTTACCCTGCACTAAGCTCAGAGGATAGACAACTACAATTACTAATTTTACAGACGATGAAACTGACTCTCGGAAAAGGAAGAATTGAAATTTCAGCTCTGTTATTGCTTTTTTTTTATTGTGGTAAAATATAGAGAAATCATATTTCTTTTAACCGTTTATAAATATGCAGTTCAGTGGCATTAAGTACAGTCACAGTGCTGTGTAACCATCACCGCTGTCTAGAACCAAAACTTTTTCATCATCCTCAACAAAAACTCTGTAACCATCAAACAGTAACAACCCCATTTTCCCTCCCACCAACCCTTGGTAACCTCTATTCTATTTTCTGTCTCTGTGAATTGGCCTATTCTAGGTACCTCGTGTAAGTGGAATCTGCAGTATTTGTCCTTCTGTGTCTGGCTTATTGCACTAAACGTCGTGTTTTCAAGGTTCATCCATGTTATAGCACGTAACGAAATGCCATTTCTTTTTTGGCTTAGAAAATCCCATTGTGTGTACATAGACCACAGTTTGTTATTCAACGGTTGATTGACACTTGGTTGTTTTCCACCTTGTAGGTATTGTGAATCATGCTGCTGTGATCATTGGTGTACAGATATTTGTTCAAATCCCTGCTTTCAGTTCTGTTAGATGTGCAGCGTAGGTAGTAGCAGAGTTGTTGGATCATAGCCTACTGCCAAATACTAAGCTCTACGCTTAACCTGTGAGAAAGTGCCAAACTGTTTTCTACAGTGTCGTCTTGTTTTTAAACAATTATCACAAATTTTAAGCATATACAAAAGTATAAAACTACTGTGAGTGTTCCTTGTATACCCAGGAACTCATCCAGCTTTCTTATTTACCAACTGATGGCTGTCATGTTTTATCTATACCCCCACCTGTTTCACCCCATTCCGTATTATCTTGAAGCAGCTCCGAGACAACATGTAAATTACACCTGTACGTTTTTGGTACGTGCATTTAAAATATAGGACTTTTATTCCTTAATATCATTTTTTAATATTAAATACCCAGGGAGTGCTCAAATTTGCAGTTGTCTCCTAAACGTCATAAAAAATTGTCTATAAGAATTTTGAATTAGATCCAAATAAGGTCCACACTTTGCCGTGGATTGTTAGGTCTCTGAAGTCTTGTTTAATCTATAGGTTCTCCCTCCATGTCTCTCTCACTTTTTTTTTCCTCCTTGAATTTTGTTTTTAAAGAAACCAGGTAATTTGTCCCATCTAGATGCCGATGATTACATTCCATGTGTTGGTAACATATTCTTCAGTCCTTTTATTTCCTGTAAATCGGTAGTCGATCTGAATGAAGCTTGCATGTTTTGTTTTGGCAAGACAGTTTCATGGGTGATGATGTGTTCTTCCATGGAGACGTATATAGTTGTGTCTTTCTGTGGTATTAGCAGTCACTGATGATTCATACCTACATCCATTAATTCAGTTGAGGCTTCAAAGAATGGTGAATTCTGTTGTTCTTTTTTTCACTTATTAGCTGGGTATATTTGTACGAGGAGAAGATTCCCCTCATCAGCTGTTTGGTTGCTCAGTTGTAGAGGCATGATTCTCTTCTTTTATTTAACAGTTTTCAAAATAATGAGTTGATTCACAAATATCCTCCAGTGTTGACCAGTTTTGTAAAATTTCATTTATTCCTATCACCGTGGACTCCGTTACAGTTATTATTCTAACTGAGGCCCTATCTTTGGCCAGTTGGAGCTTCTCGGTGACTCCTGAGTCCTTTGGACATGACATCAGTTGTTTCTAGACTTTTTCAGTGGTCAGAGCTAGGAAATATGTACGTTTGTTTTTAATATTTTTAAAATATGTCATAGGTTCCTACTGCTACTTTCCATTTAAACTCAGAACTAGAGAATTTTCACTTATCCTTTTCTGTCTTCTATTGATAGTCTACTTTCTCCCACCTCAAGAATACCAGTTCTCAACAATGCCTGAAATTGCCTCTGTTTCCTAATTCGAATCCAAGTTCTTCTGACTCTATTCTACTACTCTCCTTAAATCACAGCCGCTTTATGGCCCTTGAAATGTAAGATAGAACATAAATGTAGGCAGAACTGTTTATATCATTTTGAGTTACATGTGCATTCATTCACATAGATTTGCTTTTCCTTTTGCATGCCTGGTAACTGTCCGTTCTGCAGTTTGAATGAAAATCAAGTGATAATTACTGGTTAAAGCAGCTTTGGAAAAAATGGCTCTCATCAGAATGACTGACATACAAAGTTTAATGTACTCTCCTGGTTTATATTCTGCCTTCTCTAATTAATTTTTTATTCTTTCCCTACAAAGGAAATAATACATATTTTCATGGTTTTGCCTTATAGGACTTACCAGAAACTCTTCCTTATTTAAAAATGTGTACAATTGGGCATCAGGTGTCAGATGACGACACTAGTTTTAAATTCCAGTGTGCTGTTAATGGGTTTCTGAAAGAACATAAAGATAACGGTGAGTTGCTTTTGTGTTTGTTTTTGTTTTTCCTTTACCTGAACTTTGGTATGCATTTTGAGTGGGGTTGGGGATTTTTAACATTTTTAATAGTTCTGACATTAGTGTCAAGTTGTGTTTGGTAACATTAAGGTGGAAATGTCAGATGGTGCTACTAGAGTACGGTGTTTTTCCTGTTTATGGTCACAAACAATTTAGTTGAGTTTGGAAAGTGATCTTTGTGAGAAATATGAACTGAGCTAGCTTACTTATCTCTTTTTTAAAAATTTGAATGGAAAATACATAAAAACATAAAAATGTTCTTTTGTCCTGTTTATTGGTTGAGAGGTGGAAGAAAAGGTTTAGACTCTCAGGTTCTTAGCGTACATAAAAGAGAAAACAAAAAGCAAAGGTTCAGAGTGAGACAGATCCCTAGAAGCAAAACAAAACAGAGTGGACCAGGTAGAGTGGCTTCCTCATCATATATGTGTTTAAGATATTTTTGCTGCTTTTACCCTTCGGGTGCAAGTGAGGAAGAACACTACCACCTCTTACTCTTATCTTCAGACAGGAAGAACTTAAAAGGCTGGTGTTTTCTTGTTTCCGCTTTAAGATCTACTCTGTTGATAGTAGGTGTTAATAGCGTGTGAATTTTAAGGATCCACTTGCCTTTTTCTAGCATCTAACTATCAGAAGGAACATGGTGTTCGCCATGTTTTAAGACTGAGGAATCTTTTGTCTTTGGAACACCACTGACGCCCATGTGAAAGTGTTCATTTTGTCCTCTTTCTAAATTTAGCCTGAGGAGTGTGCACTTTATTAAATCAATGTAACAGACAGTAAATATTCCGTGTATATATAAAATGATGCACGTATATACATAAAACAGGGAGTAGGGGAGAGGGAATAGAGATGGAGGTGGGAAGATAGGGGATAGGAGGCGAGAGAGAGAGGGAGAGACTGGAATTTCAAGATAAATGTTCATTCTATAACCTGGTTGCTTAATGCAGGTACTAGCTCTTAAATATCTTCAGCCCTATTCACAGATCTTCCGTGTACTTTAGCTTTAAAACTTGAGAGGCTTGGCCTGTCCTGTGATAACCAGGGTGTCTAGAAAGGAGGCAAATTATCTGATGTGTTTAAACTGTAGTCACAGAAATGTTACCTCTTAAGACGTTAGGGCGCAGCTGCCGGCCTACTCACTTCCTCCAGGCTCCTTTGTGTGTGTTCTGTCTGTTCCGCGTGGGCTAGAAGATCCTTACAAGTGCATGAGAACACGTTTGTAAACCTTGATTGTTCACATGTTATACCAAGTGTAGTCCATTGCATATGCTGACTCCTCTGTGGGTCTTCTGCATGCAGTGGGCTAACTTCACCATGCTGTCTGCCATTGCAGTCTCAGGACCTTAGTTATGATCCATTGGTGACTTCCTCTGCTGTAAGGCCCTCCCACAGATGCCAGGCTCACTGATAACGAGGAGGAGACTATACTACGCACTCCCTAGAATGGGTAGAGACTCAGAAAATGAATTGTTTCAGTAAACACCGAGAGCCTTATAGGTTTGTTGTTAGGGCACGGGGATACAGAGGTGAGTAGAAGTCTTTGTTCAGTAGCAACTTCCAGTTGTCTAGGAAGAGAAACATGTAGTGAGTCTAAGTGGGTTAATTATGATAAAAGAATCAAGTGCAGCAGGAATATAGAGGAGAAATTGAGGAAGGCCTGACTGAGGAGACAGCGTTTGAGCTGGGCTTGGGGGAAGAGGATTTTGCCGGAATGAGGAAAGGACAGCCCAGGTATTGGGGACAGGTACAAAAGGCCCAGGGCTTGAACTTGTGCTCTGGAGGGGCAGCCTCTGGTGTGACTAGAGGGTAGTGTGAAAGGGCAAAGAAGTCATACATTCATTTTCAGCAAATATTTGTATAACACCTTCTAAGTTGAAGGCACTGTTCTAGGAAGTAGGAAGAGAACAAAGCTCTTGCCCTTACGTACTTTCCATTCTAGTGGGGGAGAGAGATGAATAAATAAGTCAATATGTGGAGTGTCAAGCGGTGGTAAATGCTTTGGAGAATAACAAAAGAAGATGAAGAGGTGAGGGAATGTGGTAGGTGATCAGGGAAGTCCCCTCTATTAAGATGTCGATTGAGCAGAGCCTTGCAGTGAGAAACAAGCCATTGGATATCTGGGAGAGTGGAGATGGGGTGGGAGGGTGTGTTCTGGGAGAGTGGAGATGGGGTGGGAGGGTGTGTTCTGAAGCAGAAGGAATAGTAGGTGCAAAGTCCCTGAGGCACGCCTGTGCTTGGCATGTTTGAGGAATAGTAAGGAAGCCAGTGTGGCTGGACAGGGGAAAGTGAGTGAGGGCAGGGCAGTAGAGAATGAGATCAGGGGAGGCTGGCAGGGCAAAGGAGGGAGGTGGATGATGTAGGTCCTTGTAAGTCATAGTTTGAACTTATAATTCAGTTGGAGAGACAGACTGATATTTGTTTATAAAGAGTTCTCAATGCTGTGCTAACAACCTGGGCTGTATTCTGTGCTAAGTGAAGATGTTCAAGCGACAGAGCAATCCAGCCAAGTTTATATTTTAGAAAGATAACAGCGTCACTATCCAAGACACATTGTAGACTAGGTATGTAGTACGTGTATAGTGTGCTGCTCTTCTATAAACTACAGGATACCTGTTACGTACAAATACTTACATACAAGATACAAGTGTGAATGTAAGCACTTGGGAAATATCTGAAAGAACCACACAAGAAACTGGGAGAGTCGGACAACTTTCCATGTCCCGTATGATTGGAATGCTGAAGGGTACACACACGAACTAATGGACGTGTGCTACCAGCCTCCGGCTAAGGAGGGAAATTGCAGGCATCAGAATCCTCTTTACCGATCAAGCGCGTTAATCCGCCTGCGTGATGACAGTCATCTCGACACGCCACGCGGTGGCGCATGCGCGGTAGAAGGAGGTCCGCGAGCTGCGTGGGCTTGTGCCTAGGCGCCTGTGGTTCGTGGCCTTGTGCTGGCACCGGGGATGCCGGGTTGGCGACTTTGGCACTCCTGGCGGGGGTGACATGAGCCAGTTCGTCGGCCACGAGGAAGGGCGGAAAGCACATCCCGGAAAGGTAATGCGCCTTGGCCCCTGGGCGTTGCCGGTGGAGCTCGGAGCCCCTGGGCCTGGGCTTCCGTCTCTTGTGCTGTCGCCTGTCACAGTGGCCCCCGGCGCTGTGCTAGGGGGTGCTGGTCGTCTCGCGGCTCAGTTCATAGTAGCTGAAAGGGACAGTGTGTGATGTTCTGATTTCTCCCCATCGTTTTAAAAGGGAGGCTCTGGCCATTGCTCCTTGGGTAAAATGCAGCGGGACTGCTTTTTAAGATGGGACTGTCAGTGTTGGGGACCCTCCTTAATTACCAGGATGGAATCCCCTTCAGTTCCTCAAGCTGTGTTGTTTAGGCACAGAAAATGTGAGTAATAGGCACTGGAACTAAGTTTGAGTGAAAAAACGCACCGGTACCGCCGAGTTTTCCATCGAGACAGTTGATCCGTGTTGTCTCTTGGAATTATAAAGGGCGTACTGTTGCTTCCTAACCAGTGTCCTTTGAGAGCTCTACCTCTGTACGTTCAAATGATGAATTTTGAGGCTTTGCTCATACGTGGAGTAAACCCTTAAATTCCCTAAGACCTTCCTTTCCTCCGTCTCATACCCCATTAAGCCCGCTTCAGTTTATCTCCTGAATTTCTTCTGAATCTGTCAACTCGTCCTCAACATCCTAATACTGAACTTGCCTGTCTGTTGCAGTGAGGTCCTAACTAGTGTCCATATATCTTGTTTCCTTCCAATCCATTCTTCACACAAGAAACCTTAGAAGCAAGTTGGGACATTGCTCATAAACATGGCTCAAAAACATTGTTTTGAGAATAGAAAACAAACTGTTGGCCTTTAACACTCTGCGTGGTCTAGAATCCTGTCTGCTTCTCTGCTACGTGGACTCCAGCTTGGTGCCTCTCCAACTTTAATATGGGTATGCCTCTCCTGTGGATCTTGTTAAATGCAGGCTGTAATTCAGTAGTTCTGGGTGGGGCCTGGATTCTGTGTTTCTAACGAGCTCCTAGGTGACGGTGACCCTGAGAGCAAGGGTCCAGCTCCTGCCTTTCTCCCTTCTTTCTGGAAGAGCAGGACGTCTGCCCCCCCGGGAGGAGAAAACATCTGCAACGTGACTACTAGCAACCAGCTTCCCTCACAGGCAAGGGACCTTTACCACTGCTCCCTACCATTTTGTCTGAGGCGCAGCAAGCCAAAACACTGACATGCTGAGGTTTGCAGCAAAGAGGAGGTTTATTCACAAGGCAGCCAAGCGAGGAAGTGACGTGACAATAGCTCTCAAATCCGCCTCCCCAAAGGCAAGGGGCTTGGGGTATCTATGGGATAAAGAATAAAGAAGCAGGGCAGTATGAGGCACGGGGAGCATGAGGAAAGGTGATTGGGAAAAGGTGTGCCCATCATTGTTCTGAGCTGGCGTAACTAGGCTGCGGGGCTCAGCACATTCTCAGGCTGTAGTTTTCGGCCCTCTGATGGCAGGAGGTCAAAAGGCACTGGGCCAGGTGGAAGATCGGTGGTCCTCTCCAGTCTTAACCAGCTCAGCCTAACTAGACACAGCTGATTCCAAGTTCCTGGACAATACCCGGGGCAAACATCTTATTGCTTATGCTACGTGCTATTTGGAGGACGTGCAAGTGTTCAAGCTACCTTGAGGAGTGAAGACAGGATTTGACTAATCCTTACACATGGTTTCACCTCCAGATGAGCAGAAGAGGCCTGTAGGCTGAATCTGGCTCCTGGCACCTGGAATTGGAGGCAGATGGTTTAAAAACAGGCTCTCCCGCCCTCTGTGTTATCTTAGGTAGATAGACTATTGAACCTTCCTGTGCCTGTTTCTCCACCAGCAGCATGGGGACACTCAGAGTCCCTCTCTTGGGGGCTGTTATGGGGGTTCAGTGAGCTATAGATGCATGCACAGGCACACGGGAGACACCCAGTGTGTGTTAGCTTCATGCTTACTTTTTATTAGGAGACCAGTATTGTTAGAAGATTTCTGGTTTGGACAACAGATTAGATAGGTGGTCATTACTATAGTTTATGCAACAGCAATTCACATTACCATTTGCAAAAAAGCAGTTGGTTGTCCAACGGGGATTATAAACATCCATTTACCATGAGCTACTGAACAGATACTTTACAGAGTAACTACTTCAAGTACTATTTAAGATCAATTCTCTATGTTGTCTTAAGCAGTTGTTAACCCCCAATTTCGTGAATAGTACCAAGTAAGTCACTTGAACATCAGCTAGAGCAATCTGTTATCACTTAGCAAGCCTAAAGCTATAGTTCAACAATTTTATTTACTGTTCTATGACAAAAATGACTCTCAACAGCTATGCCCTGGATAAGTAATCAGCTAAAGCTAGTTTGACTGACCAAATCTGATTTACTGAGTTAATAAGCCAGTTGATTTAGAAAGGTCTAATGCACATTTCTCATCCATTCAGCATTCAACTGTTTCCCATGCCTAAAATGTCTTTTTTCCCATTCGTACATATCCAGATTCCTACTTCTGTGCCGTAGGGCTTGGCTGAACTACAACTGCCTTTAGTGACACTTTTCTCACCTGCACAATTGGAGATAATTTTAGTCTCCTCAAGACTCCCACGGGGTTACCTCTGTTGTGACACTTGACGATTTGGTGGCATATTTTACTTTATTTTATTTTAAATAGCCTTCCATTACTCCGTGCACATCAAACGGTAAATGCTTTCTCCTAGTAAACGTGTATAACGATTTTCTGAACTCTTCTGCTCTGGGCAAGATTCATAAATACACCAGGCAAACATAGTGAAAGAGGAGACAGTACTTGTGTTATATTCAGTTGGGTCTTGATACCTAAGTGTGACTCTTAACCAAGGATTATGCAGTAATTAAGGACACAGGTTAAAGTTGTTTAGAGTGTGTCCTAAAGTCTCCCTGGCAGAATTTAAATCTCTACTCTGGAAATTGTAGACCTGAGACAAATTACTTCCCTAAACTTCATTTCCTACATCTGAGAAAGATAATAGTATCTACCTTGTAGTAGACTGAATAGTACCATTGCCCCCAAATGTCCACCTTCTAATCCCCAGAACCTATGAATGTCACCTTAAATGGCAGAAGGGACTTTGCCAATGGGATGAAAGTAAGGGTTTTGAGATGGGGAGATTCTTCTGGACTACCTGGATGGACCCAGATGTAACCACTGGTGTTCTCGTAAGAGAGAGGCAGAGGGAGTGTTTACTCCAAAGAGAATGTGATGATGAAGTTGGGGTTGGATTGATGTGGCCAGAAGTCAAGGAATGCTGTCAAGGAAACAGATTCTCCCTTAGAGCCTCTAGAAGGTGGATGGACGGCCTTGTCAACTCCTGGTTCCAGCCCAGGGAAACTGGTTTTGGACCTCTGTCTTCCAGAACCATAAGAGAATGAGTGTGTTTTGTTTTACGCAAGCTCATTGGTAGTCATTTGTTACAGCAGCCATAGGGAACTAATGCGTACCTCATAGGAACTATTTCTCCAATTAAAATGTGTGACTGGAAACACACTTGGTGGCATGTCTGACACACGGTAGGTATGCTACTGTGGGTAGTTCTTGGAAAGTAAAGCCTTGGTTTTTGAGGAATCATCAAAACCAGTACAATGGTTGCCATGTTTCTCCTTGTTCATCCTGGTGACAAACCTGTAGAGAGAGCTCCATCCTTTCCCACAGGACGCCCACCCCTAGTACTTACAGGGAAGAGGTTATGTCTCACTTCAGGCACCTTCCTCTTTCCCTTTCTACTTTTTGTTTCATTAATCTTCATCCAGCTGGCCTTTCTAAGTTAAAAAAACAAAACAAAACAAAACCATTTCTCAATGGATTCAGATACTACCCCAAGTTAATATTCCAGCCATGTTCTTGTTCTTCTGGGTCTCACCACCAGAAATTTCTGAGCTGAAATCCTCTCTAGTTTCTAGGATCAGTCACTTTCTAATTTCTCCCTTCTCAAGTTCAGAGTCTTGTCAGTTTAGTCCCTTCCCAAACCACAACATCTATTAAGGTGACACAGCAAAGTGATGAAAGTCTAGACGGTCTGGTTTTCATCCTGGGTTTCTGCCCGCTACTTACTGTGTGGCATTAGGCAAGCTATTCAACCCCCCTGGGCCTCAGTTTCCCCCCAAAAAGGTGAATATTATGAACATTACCTACCTATAGGGTTGCCATTATGAGGATTAAGTGAGTTAATATTTGCTAAGCACTTAGAATATTACTTGTTATAGTCTAAGCACTACAGTTGTGCTTGTTAATAATAATAAATGCAATTCCAAGCGTATAACTTACTCAACTTTCTGTCATAACTTTGAAGTGTTGGTCTATCTGTTGGCCAGCGTTGCAGGGAAATGAGTCGAGGCATGGGCTGAGGCATTGCTACCAGTGCGTGGTGTGTTCCCAGAACTAGGAACAGCCGTGTGAAATAGGTAGTGGTTCTACTTGGAGACGGGGCAGACTGGAAAATGACAGCCCTGGAGGTGTGTCCATAGGTTTGGTGTCAGAGCTGCTGCCTGCTGAAGCACTGATGCCGGCCTAAGCCGTAAATGGGGGGGGCGCTGGGGAAAACAGGGGCAGAATGGAAAGGGAAAATAGGGGAAGAACGGAAAAAGATAGCCTAGGGAGGAGGTGTGGTGTCCATAGCTTCGGGGTCAGAGGTGCTGCCTGCTGCAGCACCGATGACACCCGAAGCCGTAGATGGGGGGCTGGGGAAAAGAGGGGCAAAATGGAAAGGGAAAACAGGGGAAGAACGGAAAACGAAAGCCCGGGAAGGTGGTGTGGTGTCCATAGCTTCGGGGTCAGAGGTGCTGCCGGGAGCAGCACCAATGACACCCGAAGCCGTAGATGGGGGGCTGGGGAAAAGAGGGGCAGAATGGAAAGGGACAACAGGGGCAGAACGGAAAACGAAAGCCCGGGAAGGTGGTGTGGTGTCCATAGCTTCGGGGTCAGAGGTGCTGCCGGGAGCAGCACCAATGACACCCGAAGCCGTAGATGGGGTGCTGGGGAAAAGAGGGGCAGAATGGAAAGGGACAACAGGGGCAGAACGGAAAACGAAAGCCCGGGAAGGTGGTGTGGTGTCCATAGCTTCGGGGTCAGAGGTGCTGCCGGGAGCAGCACCAATGACACCCGAAGCCGTAAATGGGGTGCTGGGGAAAAGAGGGGCAGAATGGAAAGGGAAAACAGGGGCAGAACGGAAAACGAAAGCCCGGGAAGGTGGTGTGGTGTCCATAGCTTCGGGGTCAGAGGTGCTGCCGGGAGCAGCACCAATGACACCCGAAGCCGTAAATGGGGTGCTGGGGAAAAGAGGGGCAGAATGGAAAGGGACAACAGGGGCAGAACGGAAAACGAAAGCCCGGGAAGGTGGTGTGGTGTCCATAGCTTCGGGGTCAGAGGTGCTGCCTGCTGCAGCACCGATGACACCCGAAGCCGTAGATGGGGTGCTGGGGAAAAGAGGGGCAGAATGGAAAGGGACAACAGGGGCAGAACGGAAAACGAAAGCCCGGGAAGGTGGTGTGGTGTCCATAGCTTCGGGGTCAGAGGTGCTGCCTGCTGCAGCACCGATGACACCCGAAGCCGTAGATGGGGTGCTGGGGAAAAGAGGGGCAGAATGGAAAGGGAAAACAGGGGCAGAACGGAAAACGATAGCCTGGGAAGGAGGTGTGGTGTCCATCGCTTTGGGGTGAGATGGGCTGCCTGGCTGATCTGAGAAAAGCGAGTGAAAGTGGGAGAGCTTCTCCCTAGCTGCTAACTCTTCTCAAGGTCTAGCACGCACTGAACACTGGCCTGCCGGCTCAGCCTGGGTGTTGCCATTGCATTGTACGTGTCACAGAGCAAGGGCGGGCGGGTCAGGGGGTGGGCTGGGGGCCCCACACAAGCCCAGCCCCTGGAGAAACCCGGCCCGAGGGCAAAGAGCCCGAGCCCTTCTGGACTTTCTAGCGGCTGGGACTTGTCGCTGTGGGTGGCAGGTGTTTGGCACCGGATGGGCCACCATGCGGAGACTGTTGGGGACTGTGGAAGCCTTGTCCTCCAGAGCTCACGCTGCCTGGGCACCGGCTCTGCAGACCCCTCAGCCCTGGGTATGTATCGGCCAGCCCTTCCCCGCAACGGGGCCCAGAGGCCAGAGCCTGCCCAGAGCTGAGTGCAGGAGGCACCCAGAGCTTGCCAGGCTGTGGCCCGCCTCCTCCGTGGACCTCCCCAGCTTGTCCGCGAGCCCTGGAGACAGGAGCAGGAGCGCCTTCTCCAGGGCTGCTGAGCTGCCAGCATCACCGTGAGCCAGGCGGTGAAGGTTTCTGAGCAGGGGATGCAGAGCCCTGACCCGACTGGATGCTGCACCCCACGATGTCCCTTCCTGGCAGGTAGGTTCTTTCTTCACTTGTTTTTCGAAATTTGGTAAAAGAACATTTCAACCTTCGACTGTTCTTCAGGGTATACAGATGGTAGTGGCTTAGCCGGGATTCGAAGCAAGCCTGTGTGATTCCAGAGCTCGTGCTCTGGACTCTGGCGCCTCCTTATCATATATGCTTCATGTGTTACTTTTTCTTTTGTTTCTTGAAGTCCTTATGATACTTAGCCCTAAGTGCCATACCTGTAATGAACACATCCACTGCCCTGTAGGAGGTGTTCCTTTGTTCAACGCGTGAATTGGTCATCCACCACACTGGGTTCTAATCTCAGAAGATAGGTCAGGGACCACCAGTTGTCAGCATAGCACCATCCCACATTTCTAATTGAGGCTTGGAGCCTAGATTTTTCCCTTTGGTCTAGTTTGAAGGATCCAGGTATGTAAAGCTTATATTCTAGATAAATCATGGGCTATCCTGAAAGGAATTCATCAATGAATTATTCTGTATGGATTAGAAGCCAGTTTCTCTGGCCTTCCTGGAGTATATCCAGTAAGGCATCTCATTCATGTCTAGAAAGCAAATATATCATTTATTGCAACTTCAGCGTGGAGCGATGTATTGGTTTAAAATAAAGTACGAGCAACACAATTTGGTCATTGTGAGTATGCCGGCTGGGTCCACTCTTTACTACACATATGTAACTCTAGAGCTTCTTATGCCCCATAGAGGAGACATACTCTTGTGTGTCTAGGACAAGGGAAACATGTGTTGTTATTCAGGAGCTGGAAGCTACAGCATGACAGGAAAGAATTGAAAAATCCTGGTCTTGGTCTACACGTCACTTTACCTTGTCCGAATCTTGTTTCTTTGGCTTGCTTCATTGGAGTGTTTTCTCTCTCCTGGGACTGACATTGTGTGTTCTGTATCAGGCATGTGACATGTAGAAGTTTCAGAACCCAGAATCATATAGATCAGTAAAAATCTATATATTTTTGTTTAAAATCTATTTAAAATCACACTGGGCATAATTCATATATTCCAAAAGTAGTTTGACCCTCTGCTCATGAGATTCTTTTTATGGTATGTCGAAGCAAATTTGGACTTGCATCCCCAATAAACTTTGAGGTTGGAGGACACAAAAGCTTTTGCTCAGACCTAAATTCTGTCTGAAAAAAAAGGGTAACTATTATAAGCCCTTTCTAACCTCTCCAGGAGCAGAAATGATTTACAGCTATGGCATTGAACCATAATTTCTTGATCTCGTTTGAGAAGAGTTCAGTAAGAAACAGGGTCTTGAGTTTTGTTCGTTGGTTCCCTGTTTTCTTGTCTTGCGTACCAACAATCCACTGTAATACGTGAGTGAGTATGGCAGCAGGCTGAGTGTTCCCTGGAGCTCATTAAATGAACGTGTTTTCCTGAAATGACTTTTGTCTCCTTGTTTTCAGCCCCTCTTCTTTCCTCTGTCCTTTACTATAACCAGGGCTCAGCAAAAGCTGACTGGCTTTGTGCAGACCCTACTTAGGGTAGTCTTTTCTTCATTATTTTATTCATGGCCCCTCCATTTCATTGTTTGCCTTCTCGAAATGTGTTGAAATCTTTCTGTGGTTGATGACTTCCACAATGTCTTGGCTCTTATTGGTTGATTAATTTGGGTATTTCTACAGTTTTATTTAAACCTGGTTTCAGGAGGACCAGAAAGTAAATATATTTCCTAGTCTGCCATCTTGAGCTGAAAATCCCTGTGGATTTTAGCATCCAATGTTCCCATGGGTAAAAAACCCAACCTTGGCCATTAATAGATGTACACTCAAGATTTCAGCTTTTCTTGAGCAATCACTAAGGATTTAATATGCGGTCACTTCTAATGGGAAAATAGTAACTATCTCATGGCGTTGATTTGAGGATTAACTTAGATAATGGACAAGAAAATGCTTGGTAAGGTTTTAAAAGCTATAAAAAATGTTTTTTGTTATTATTTGATTTGTTGCTATTTCAACTTTAGCTGACAGTTGTTTGTGACCTTGCTTATGTGAGAAAATGCCTTCTGGTTTATTGTTTTGAAAGCCAGATTATATTTTTCAATAGCTCAATGGAAATGGCATCATTTGTGAAGTTGAAGGGTGAAGGCATAAATGTTTCTTGACATTTGAATCAACTATTGGTCTTCTGGGGCTTGTCCTTATTCTCCTGCAGTCTCTAATCAACATGGCATCCAGAGAGATCCTGTTAAAACGTAAGTCAGATCATGTCACTCCAGGCTCTTCAGTGGCTTCTTCACAGGAAAAGCAAAGTCCTCAAAGTGCCTCCACAGCCCTAGAAATCTGGGCCTCTGTTTCCTCTCTGACGGTTTCCTTCTCCTCTCCACTTTGCTCCCTCTGTTTTCCACACACTGACATCCTTTCTGCTCCTTGGATACTCCAAGCCCACTCTTGCCTCATTGCCTTTCCATCTGACTGTTCCCTCTGCTTGTACTATTCACTTCCCAGATATGCACCTTGCTCCCTCTCACAACCTTAGGTTCCCTCTTAAATTTTATCTTCCCCAGAAAGCCCTCAGTGATCACTTAGTTTCAGATCGCAGCCTCCTCCTACCAGCTAACAATCTCCATCCCCCTTCCCTGCTTGCTGTTTTTCTCCAGCACTTACCTGATATACTAGTTATTCTACCCATTTATTCAATTTTTATTTACGTATTTACACTTACGATTTTATATTTGCTTCTTTACTTTTGTCTCTCCCCTCAGCTCGAGAGAGGCTATATTCATCTGTGTTAATCACTGCTGTGTTTCCTGAACATGCCTAGAAAACATACTGAAGAAGGGTGCCTGAAATTTGGTAAGGGAGCCATCAGTTTTCTTGGCTGAATGAAGAAATATGCTCATAAATTAATGAACAAATCTCTGGGGTTTCTGAATTAAGGACTAATGGGAAGAGGAAGGCAAATGGTTGGGACAGGGTACTGCAAGAAGTAGTATTTGGAGTACTCTGATAGCTCTCCTAATAGATAACATTTTGTTCATTTAAATAGTTTTAACGAGAGAGCTGGGAACTAGGGACACACAGCATCGAGGTTTTATAATGCATTCTGTAGAGTTCTTTTCGAGTGTGTTCAAATATCATTGAAAATATATGCATGCATATAAACCTCTGTTACTTTATTTAGTGCTTTACAAGAGCCCCTCAAGGAAGGGGTAGTAGCAACTATCAGTATCCTTCCTTTATGATGAGCTTAATTTATTCAAAATTACATCCTAATTTATTTGTAACTGTGAAACTAGACTTAGTTATTTAGTAGACCCTCCCTAGAAACCTATGACGTTAATAAAACCAGCAAAAATGTGTTCAGGTTCCAGTGATACACACACTACAGACTCAATTATGTGTCATCCATTTTAATGAAGGGAAGAAGTGATTTAGCAAACACAGAGCAAACAAACAGAATATGAAGGTTTGTCCTCCATTAATATTAGTAATGGATAAAGTGGGCTCCAACGCCTTCAACGTAGCTTGAGACCCATCATCTCTGTGTCATGGGAAGGGGGATGCTCGGCCAGGATGTCTTTCTGTGTCACTGAGAAAATTTTCCGTAATGTATAACGATACTTACTGAAACGGATATGGGGCATTTGGGTAATTAGGAATCCGTTAGCATATTTTTCCGGAAGCCTTGACTACGAAACGAAGATAGTAGATTTGGACACTTGCAGCTATGCAGAAGTTGTTTGGGTATTCATCTTTATGCCGAATGAAGTAAGCTTATTTCATCTCTGCAGCTTCCCATATACCATTTTCCCACCTCTGTTTTGTGTTTGGAAAGACTTTTAGAAATTAAAACTCAAGTTAAAAAGTGAGTGACGGGCTTCCCTGGTGGCTCAGTGGTTGAGAGTCCGCCTGCCGATGCAGGGGACACGGGTTCGTGCTCCGGTCCGCGAAGATCCCACATGCCGCGGAGCGGCTAGGCCCGTGAGCCGTGGCCGCTGAGCCTGCGCTCCGCAACGGGAGAGGCCACAGCAGTGAGAGGCCCATGTACCGCAAAAAAAAAAAAAGAAAAAGAAAAGAGAGTGAGTGACAACTTAAATGATATATGGAATATTTTGCTGACTTAGAAGAGCATGCAGAATTAAATATGACCCAGTTGAAATGTTAATTTTATTTTAATGTGTATATTGGGGTGGAGTCTTAAAGGTGCCAGAAAACAAGCATTCACCCATCCTGTTTGGAAGTGCAGCACACAGGCACCTTCAGTTACCAGTTCTGTTCATTCCACAGAATCATCTTGGGAAAACATACTGTTTTTTAGGTACCTGGTGTATATCTTAACCAGTTTGAAGAATTTCCCAAATACCTGTTAATATGTAGTTCTCCGATTCCAATCTTGCCACGTCCTGTACCAGTGACACAGCACATAGGAGTTTTATTTCTCTTTCTTTCTCTGGGTTCTTGAGAACCCAACGAAAGAACAATGGAATGGCATCAAAGAGATCAGGGTTCTTGACTCAGATTTACCATAAAATAATAGTGTCCTCTTGGGAAAATTATAGTTGTTCTAGGCCCCTTTCCTTTTCTTTACTTTGACAGAGCTGCAGTAGATGACCCCAAGTAACACTGCGCTCTTTGCAGTAGTAGCTTAGACGTTATTGGTTTTCTGAAACAAATGAAGACAGTGACACAGGAAACTGTGCAACATCTCTGTAACTATGTTTTCTTAGAGTTGCCTCCATTTTTCAGATGATAAGATGGCTGAGCACAGAAGTAGGTGTTTTGACCAGAGGTTCCAGAGTAGAGGGAACTGAACCACAAGTTTCCTTCATTCCTGAAGCTCACTTAGCCAAAACATAGGCTTCTGAATATTAAGCTGTAAAGCATATTATCAGTGTGCTTTAAAAGAAGCGGTTCTTCTAGGATTTCTAATTAATAGCAGGCGGTTTTGAAATTCTTAGAAGATCATCGAATTTTGTGAGATTTACAGCTCTATTTTCCTGTCAAGCAAGTTGTATCAGTGCCAGACAATCATCTGAGCTTCTGGATGCTTCTCTGAACCTCTTGAACTTTTCTTCTTGCTATCTGAAATTCATGCCAGATAAGCCTTTTTGTAGAGAGCGTGTACAGACTTGTCTATTTTCATATACGAAAGCGATGCAGTGAGCCAGGTCGGGGGTTAAGCCCTCATTCTCAGAGTGGTATTGAGCTCCTGGTGAAATGTAATCCTCATTTCCTCAGAATAGAAAAGCAGTTATCTCACGTTTTTAATGCCATTAACTCTTTATACATTTATGTATAATACATATATTTATTGTACCTACGAGGTGTGCTCTCTTTGGGAAGTACAAAGCTATTTGAGACGTAAGTTGTTCATTTTTTTGTTTTCCCACAAATACTGTGACCCTTTGAGCAGGAAGGTCTGTGTTTTACTAACATCTAGAACAAGCAGCTAACACGGTGTCTAAGATGTAGTCAATAAATATGAAATAGGTAAATGAACACATTTTTAAGGAAGGGCCAGGGCATGAACAAATAGAAAATTTTCATTTTCAGTCACAAAGCCACAACAGACATAAAAATGATACAGACAACAAGTGCTACGGTCATTCAAAGAAGGCATAGAATAGATACAACAAGGATCTCCCCTATGGCACAGGGAACTGTACTCAATATTTTGTAATAACTTATAAGGGAAAAGAATCTGAAAACGGAATCACTGCGCCGTACACCTGAAACGGACACGACATTGTAAATCAACTATATTTCAATTAAAAAACAAACAAACAGACAACAGCAACAACAAAAAACCAAAGAGGTCATAGAAGTTCTCATGAGATTCCAGAAGAGAAGAGAAGCCAAATGAGGACGGGAGAGGCGGCTTTTGAATCCGTTCAGAGGAGAAGTCACAGAGGAACTAGTCATTGATCTGAATTTGAGATTAAGATTAAGATGAATTAATCTGAATTAATTAAGATTGCAACACAGGGATATTACAGATGAAGGTAATCACATAAACTTACTATACTGAAACTTGCAGAGGTTATGAGTGTTGCTCAAGATCCCAAAGCAAGTGCATTGTGGAATCAGAATTTTAAGTGAGGCCTGATGAACTAAAAACAAACCAGCACAGAAACAAGCCCTTCCTGTGACACCACGTTGCCTTTGAAGTCGTTTTTTTTGGTGGGTTGGCAGAAACTGGTTCCAGTGTTTCTTGCAGGAATGACTGGCCATAGGACTGGGCGTCGTAGCTTCCTGCCAGGCGACCGAAGGTCGCAGGCAGGTGGGTCACTGGGACACACGCGGAGGGGCTCCTGGCCGGCCCCCTGGCCGCTCAGTGCCCCTGCCCCAGAGCGGGGGTGGGGGCCTCAAAGCAGCCTTGTCTGAGTCCCCTGCCACTAGAGAGAGTATTGGCCCAACACTTGTAGAAAACGGGGACCTTGCTGGCAGTTCAGTGGAGGGACACAAATAAATCTTTGCCGACTTTCTGCTGAAGCTCACGAGGGTTCACTCCTAAGCCTCTTACAAGGTCAGCTGCCGAGGCTGCGAGAGATGAGTCAGGGCTCTCCCTCCACCACGGGGAGATCGCTGGTTAAAGCGCTCACGAGGGAGTGAACCGCGTGTCCGCACCGACACGCATGGGCAGACCTCGTCGATGCCTTCTGTCCGGGGTACGAAGCCCTCTCCTGCCTCTTCCAGGCGCTCTAGAAAGCATGTGCAGAGCCTCCCACTCCACCCTCGGACTCCGTGGGCCACAGCTGGAGGGACCAGCCAAGGAGCCGTGGCAGGAGGAGGCCAGAGGGCAGCGGGCCTCGGCCGGAGCCCGTCAGTCGGTCCCCATTCACACACCACCAGACGATCCTCTTGACCTGGGCAGTAGCCGCCAACCGACCGCTAAGGTGAGCCCGGCGCGCGCTTGGCTACCTGGCATGGCTGGGAACCCCAGGATCTCCTGGCAGAGGCGGGCATTCTCCTGGGCCGGGTCCGCGGGCGTCTGCGTGTGCAGGGCCTGAACCACCTTGGCCAGGACGATCTGGCACAGGTTGAAGAGGCCTGGGGCGTGGGAGGAAGGAGACGGGGGGCTGGCACCGTGTCCAGGCCGCGCTTGCCAGCCGGGCAGACCGGAAGCCCCCTTCCCTTCCCTCGGTCCGGCCGCATCTGGGTTGGCCTCCCGGGACTTGATGAGCTTGTCCAGCAGCTCCTGAGGGACGGTGCTGCCCGTGCCCCACCAAGACTGGCAGCAGCGCCAGGGCCTCACAGGGCACGGCGCCCCCGGCCCCAGAGCCTTCCCTCTGGTTCTCATCACCGGCTGTCACCAGACTTGCATGCAACGTGCTTTTCTTTTCTCTTGTCTTCTTTACGTCCCTCAGCCACGCAATGCGGTGAAGCCCTGACGCTCGCTGCCGCGTCGGTACACCCTGAGAACACGATGCTCAGCGAGCAAAGTCATACACAGAAGGACACACAGGGCGTGACCCCACTGAGGAGAAACGTCCAGAGCAGGTAGATCCACAGAGTCAGCGAGTGGGTTCCTGGTTGTCAGGGGCTGGCGAGGGGACGGAGTGATAGCTAAGGGCGTGAGGGACATTTTCGGGATGATGGAAATGGTCCAAAGCAGTAGTGACGTCTGTACGGCTCAGTAAACTGTCCCCACACGCCCCGGTGCAGCCTGTGAGAGCATCGCTCTCAGGATGAAGGGCTGACCACAGGAAGACTGAACGAGCAGTGGGTCCTGGGCCCAGACTCTCAGCTGGCGCCCCCCCACGTGGGGAAGTCACTGGGACTTGCTGAGCCTCCACGGAGACTGGCAGCAGCCCCCGAGCTCACAGGGCACTGCGCCCCCGGCCCCAGAGCCTTCCCTCTGGTTCTCATCACCGGCTGTCAGCAGACTTGCAGGCAACGTTCCTTTCTTTTCTTTTGTCTTTTTTAAAGGCAACTCTTGAGTACATGTATTTAACATGCAGGGAACCAGCCCTGACTCCTTGATCTGGGTCTTCCAGCCTCTAGAGCCTCGAGGACATCCATTTCCGTTATTTACGCGCCCAGTGCCTGGGGTTTGATGATGGAAGCTGACACCGAGGGCGTCACCACGTGTGGGGTGATGTCAGTGAAAGAATCCCGTGGCGAGGGCCTGCCTGAGGACCACGCATGCCCGGGCCCTCCCCGCCCCCGCCTGCAGCCCTGCGCCTGGGAGCGGAGCTGGTGCATCGCATGCCCGACGTCGTGGAAGTTGGTCTCCCGCTCATCATGCCGCAGCAGGGAGGGCAGGTTGGGCGTAGGCTTGGCGAAGTTGGCCACCATGGCCGCGATGGCGACCTGGCAGCTCCCATCGTGCTGTAGGCAGGCCGAAGCAGGCCGCGTGCCCGGACTTCCCCACCCTGCGGAGGGACGTGGATGGGGCCCCGCTTCCACAGAGGAGCCCCGGCCCACGGCCGACAGGTTCCCCCACCACGCACGCACCGAGGATAGAGGTCAGGTAGAACTTGCCGATGGATGACCTTGCCCGAGGCCGCGTCCCAGACCGTTTAGAGCCTCACGTCTTCGTGACACGTGCTCGTGCCCTCCTCCAGGTCGAAGGTCAGCCCCAGCAGCTCCTGGGAGATGCCCAGCAGCCCGCGTGTGACCGCCTGCACGGGGAAAGACTCCTTGAGCAGGTACTGGTCCACGTGGTAGCGCGTCTCCTCCCCCTGGTTCACGTAGTAGCGCAGGTCCCAGGCGTTGATGGGGCCGTCAAAGTGCAGGCCCCGCCTCTGGCACTCGGCCTTCTTTAGCTCCAGGATCACGGCCGCTCCTGCTCCCCGAGGGGCTTCAGCTTCTGGGCCAGCTCACCTGCGGGCGGAGGGGAGAGGCTCGGCTACGTCCCTGGGGCGGCCCCCCAGCCACCCCCGACCCTGCGCCCCTCGAGGCAGAATGAAGGGTCTGGGATGGTGACCCCCAAGGGCTGACACAGTGGGGTCTCAGGCAGCACCACGTCCGGTCAAGGTCCGCCTGACCCCGTCCCCACTGGGACTCAGGGGGAGGCGGTGTTACCTAGGACAGTGGCCACCACCTGGCTGGTCTTGTCCGTGTTCATCTCCAGCACAGAGTCGGCATGGTGCGGAACCCCAGCAGGCGGGACTTCAGGGCCTGCAGCCTCACCAGCTCCCTGAGGATCACGCAGTTCTCCTGGAAGCCAGAGACGGAAGGCGCTGGGGACCGAGGGCCACGCCCTCCCCACGGGCCCCGGGCCAGGTCTCTGCAGGCGGGCAGGGCTCCCAGGCCACTGGCGGGCACAGCCAATCCCCCTCCCTCCTCCTCCTGGCCCGGATTTCTAGACACTTTGGTGCTGTCCTAACACGTGGCCTTTATTAACACAGGTCCTTTTGGAAGCAGAAACGGCATGAACGTGATGGGCTCTAAGGCCAAGGGCAGGAAGAAATGCGGCCAGGCTCTCCAGGAGCCACCAAGGGGCCTCCCCGGGCTCAACAAGACAAACACGGCTGCCGTGCAGACAGTAGCTCAACCCCACGGCGCCCGAACACCCAGCCCCTGGACGGTGAGACACCTGTTGCTGCAGGTGGCCCGTGGCTCACTGATGAGGCCCGGCCCCAGGCGTACGCCACCTTCTCGGGGGCCACCTCTCCGGTCTGCAGTGGGGTTCTCCTGGGAGCCCCCCGTCACCACAGCACCAGCGTGGCCTGTCTGTAGCCCAAGAAGGTGGGGACGCAAGACTGTCCCCCGTGCCCCCCGCATCCCCCGCGAGGCCGAGCGAGCACCAGTGGTGTCTGCGGGGAAGGTGAAGGGCTCACGCACAGCCCCCATCTACAGAAGCACAGACTGCAGCCACATGCGCTATGGAACAAACACAAGTGTCCATGCAGGACCCGATGTCTGAATGTCAAGGCCATGCCCGGGCCACAGTGAGAAGGTGCATCCCCCATGCAAGCCACAGAGAGGGGATGGGGGTGTCCATCTGCGATTCTGAGCTCATCGGGCATCACCCCAGAGGGAGAGGGAGAGGGAGAGGGAGAGGGAGAGAGGTAGACAGAAGTACAGAGGGAGAGAAAGAGAGAGGGAGGGAGAGACGTCTCTCCCTTCCCTGGGGGTTCTCTAGTGCAGCCAAGGCTGAAAACCACGGCATTTTGGGAGATGGGTCCTCGTGGAAGAGTTAAATAGTCGCTCATGGCATTATCGACACATACTAAAAAAGGCCCCAAATCTTGGGGAGTCAGGGAGGGGAGTGTCGGCTGCCTCGTAAACGAGGAGAGATTGGGCATCAGAGGAGGTGCCTGTGCAGCCTGCGCCCAGGGCCCCGCAGACTTCATCTCCCAGCGGTGGTCCTGGGCTGGAAGTCAGCGGGGAGGTCAGGCTGTCCAAGCATCAACGTTGACTTCAGGGCTGATCTAAAAGGCGCCTGGTGTTTGTTGAAGCAGAAAAAGGAGAAAGCAGTAGGGAGTGGATGGGAGTGGGAGGGGGAGGGAGCCCCCCTCCTCAGCACTTCTACCGCTCTCCCTCTCTCTCTCTCTCTCTCTCTCTCCCTTTCTCCCTCTCTCCCTCTACCTCGCTGCCTCTCACTCTCCCTCTGCCTCCATCTCTCCCTCTGCCTCTCTCCCTCCCTCTCTCCCTGTCCCTCTCTCTCGCTCCCTCTTTCCCTCCCCCTCTCCCTCTCCCCTTCTCCTTCTCTCCCTTCCTCTCTCCCTGTCCCTGTTCCCCTGTTCCGCACGCTCTGGCTCTACCTCTTTCCCTCTTCCTCTCCCTCCACCTCCTTCCCTCTCTGGAGAGGGAAGGAGGTGGAGGGAGAGGGAGAGAGAGATGGAGAGGGAGGGGGGAGAGGGAGAGAGAGGGGGGAGAGGGAGAGAGAGGGTGGAGAGGGAGAGAGTGATGGAGGGAGCGATAGATGTCTCTCCCTCCCTCCCTCTCTCCCTCCCTCTCTTCCTCTCCCTCCCTCCTTCTCCTCCCTCTCCCTCTGGCTCCAACTCTCCTCCCTCCATCTCTCCCTCTCCCTCACTCCCTCCCAGAGAGGCAGAGATAAGGCAGAGGGAGAGAGGAAGAGGGAGAGGGAGAGGGAGGGAGAGGGAGAGAGGGAGAGGGAGAGAGGGAGAGGGAGAGAGGGAGAGGGAGAGAGGGAGAGGGAACTACGTCTCTTCCTCCCTCCCTCTCCCTCTCTCCTCCTTCTCTCCCTCTCTCCCTCTCCCTCTCTCTCTCCCTGTCCCTGTTTCCCTGTTCCAGTCTCCCTCTGCCTCTCTCCCTCTCCCTTGTCTCTGCCTCTCCCTCCATCTCTCCCTCTCTGAGAGGGAGTGAGGGCGAGGGAGAGATGGAGGGAGAGGGAGTGAGGGCGAGGGAGAGAGGGAGGGAGAGGGAGGAAGAGGAAGAGTGGAAGGGAAAGGGCGAGGGAAGGAGAGGGGGAGACGGAGGAGAGAGGGAGAGGGAGGGAAGAAGAGACCATTTTCCCTCTCCCGCTCTCCCTCTCTATCTCTCTCTGCCTCTGTCCCTCTCTCTCTTCTTCTCTCCCTCTCCCTCCATCTCTCCCTCTCCCTCTCTGTCTCTCCCTCCATCTCTCCCTTTCTGGGAAAGAGTGAGGGAGATGGAGACATGGAGGGAGAGGGAGGAGAAGGAGAGAGGGAGGGAGAGAGGTGTAGAGGGAGAGAGGGAGAGACGTCTTCGCTCCCTCCCTCTATCCCTCTCTCCCTTTCCCCCCTCTCTCTCCCTCTCCCCCTCCCTCTCCTGCTCTCCCTCTCCCTCTTTCCCTCTCCCTCTCCCTCCACCTCCTTCCCTCTCTGGAGAGGGAAGGAGGTGGAGGGAGAGGGAGAGCGGAACAGGGAAACAGGGACAGGGAGAGAGGGAGGGAGGAAGAGACCTCTTTCCATCTCCCTCTCACCCCCCCTCTCCCTCTCCTCTCCATATCTCTCTCCCTCCCTCTCCCTCTCCCTCCATCTCTCCCTCTCCCTCTCTCCCTCTCCCTTGTCTCTGCCTCTCTATCTCTCCCTCTCTGGGAGGGAGTGAGGGAGATGGAGAGATGGAGGGAGTGGGAGAGTTGGAGGGGGAGAGAGGGAGGGAGGGAGAGAGGGATAGAGGGAGGGAGCGAGAGAGGGATAGAGGGAGGGAGGGAGAGGGATAGAGGGAGGGAGGGAGAGAGGGATGGAGGGAGGGAGTGAGAGGGAGGGAGGGAGGGGGGGAGGGAGAGACGGTCTTTCGCTCCCTCCCTCTCTCCCTCTCTCCCTCTCCCCCCTCTCTCTCCCTCTCCCCCCTCCCTCTCCTGCTTTCTCTCCCTGTCCCTCCACCTCCTTCCCTCTCCGGAGAGGGAAGGAGGTGGAGGGACAGGGAGAGGGAAAGAGGTAGAGGGAGAGCGTGCGGAACAGGGAAACAGGGACAGGGAGAGAGGAAAGAAGAGAGGGAGAGGGAAGAGGGACGGGGGAGGCAGGAAGAGGGAGGGTGAGGAGGGAGAGAGACGGGGGAGAGCGAGGAGGTAGAGGGAGAGGGAGGGGAGAGGGAGAGGGATGGGGAGAGCAAGGGGGAGACGGAGGTGGAGAGGGAGTTGGGAGAGGGACAGGGAGAGGGACGGGGAGGGGGGAGAGGGAGGGGGGAGGGAGAGAGGGAAAGAGAGAGACGCAGAGGAAAGAGGGAGAGGGAAGAGAGAGAGGGACAGAGGGAGAGGGAGAGAGGGAGGAGGAGAGGGACGAGAGGAAGCAGGGAGAAAAGAGAGAAAGAACACACCATCTACATTTCTGTCAGATGACACCGGGGATCCTTACACAACCAGGAGAAAATAACACAGCGAGGCTCTTTCTCAGCTGGAACTGGAACTGCAGATGGGGCCAAACACCACCAGGGTGGCCACACATGTCCAGCTGCCGCCCCAGCCCCCTGAGTCTGGTCACCAGGGCTCTGAGTGTTTGCTCCAGGGACCTGGGGTTCACCCTGTCACCCTGGAGGTCGGGCCTAGACAGCATGGCCCCGGGCTGGACACATAGGGAGAAAAGCATCCCCACAGGCCAGCTTGTGCGAGCCGATTCAGCTGCCAGATTTTAGAGGCCCGGGATCACCGTGTGGCCCATGAAAGCCAGGAGCCAGGAGGGTCTTGCATCGGGATTCCTGTCCGTTGGACTGGAACGTTTACGTAAGGAGTCTTGGAAACAGTGGTAACAAGACTGAATTCGAACGAGCTTTAGGATATTATGGACCACTCCGAAGTGTGTGGGTTGCTAAAAACCCTCCCGGCTTCACTCTTGTTGAAAATGAAGATCCCCGAGATGCAGCGGATGCTGTCTGAGAAGTAGACGGGAGAACACTCTGTGGCTGCCGAGTAAGAGTGGACCTGTCGAATGGGGAAGGGAGAAGTCGAAATCGTGGCCGCCTCCTTCTTGGGGTCGTCGCCCTCGAGATGATTATCGGAGGAGGAGTCCTCCCCCTCACCACAGATCTCCAAGACGGAGAAGCTTCTCCCGCAGCCGGAGCAGGTCCCTTTAGTAGATATAGGAGAAGAGAGAGATCACTGTCCCAGGAGAGAAATCGCAAGCCGTCCCGATCTTTCTCTAGGTCTCCTAGCCGATCCAGGTCAAATGAAAGGAAATAGCAGACCACTTTGCAAGAGGAGTGGTGCACAGGAAATACCTTCATTTGACAGGAGTATGTACAGAAAATTCAAGTTTCGTTTGAGACTTCCGAAGCTTGATGCACTTTTTAAATGTTTTAGCTGTTCCCGTTTGTCTGTCTCTTGGGACAGTGACACATAAAGGTGTCATTCTCTGTGGTTTGAAATGGGTCATATGAGGCATGTAATATGAAGAATTGTTTCTTTACAATGTTCTCTTAAGCAGAATTGAATTTGCTTTGAATTTTTGGTCTTGCCTAGACTGATAATAAAACTCTAACTCCTGCCCACCTAAAGTGTGATGTTTATCATTATGGAAACAACACTGGCAAACATTGAAAAGACTTTCTGTAGCTGGGATACGGTATGCAGCTGTAGTCAAGCAAGCAGTCTTTAAAAGGTGCTGTGAACACAAGCCAGCAGGGAGAAATGAAAGCCGCACCCTTACCCTAGATGAGAGGTTTAAGAATTCCACTAGTCTTCACACTGGACAAGAGGTTGTCCAGTGAGTTTAGCATCTAAGAAGTTTCAAGGAAGTTAGTTAACCTTTGAGTTAGGTCATAAGCCCCCTCTGTGATTGCTGTACATGAATACATAGCTCTTTGTAAAGTTTTTTGGAAGTTGAGATTATCAAGACACCAGTGTCCTGCCAGATTAAGAGTATATTGTAGAGCTGAACTTTGAGTTACTGTGCAATTTTTTTTTCATGCTGTCATTTGTAATATGTTTTGTGAGACTCCTTGGGATTAAAGTTTTGGTTCCAAACGGAACAAAGAAAACAAAAAAAGGATCCACCTGCCAATGCAGGGGACCCGGGTTCGAGCCCTGGTCCGGGAAGATCCCATGTGCCGCAGATCAACTAAGCCCGTGGGCCACAACTATTGAGCCTGCGCTCTAGATCCTGGGAGCCACAACTACTGAGCCCCCATGCCACAACTACAGAAGCCCGCACATCTAGAGTCCGTGCTCCGAAACAAAAGAAGCCACTGTAATGAGAAGCACATGCCCGCAACAAAGAGGAGCCCCTGCTCGCCGCAACTAGAGAAAGCCCGTGTGCAGCAATGAAGACCCAACGCAGCAAAAAAAAAAAAAAAAAAAAAAAAAGACGCTACTGGCCAGGTGATCAAGGGTAAAATTGTTTGTCACAAGTCCCGTTGATGGTGTGTATCCTTGATGTGTGTATCCTTGATGGTGTGTATCCTTGATGATGTGACCTGAGGAGAATGACATTTTTATCTCTGTCTGGATCTTCCGCCCCAAACCCCATAACTCCAGCCCAACCATAAGAAAAACATCAGAAAACCAACAGACAAACAAATTGAGGGACAAAATACCTGACCAGTCCTCCTCAAAACTTTCAAGGTATCAAAACCCAGGGACGTCTGAGAAATGTCACAGCCCAGAGGAGACTGGGACAGAAAAAGGGTGTTAGGGGAAAGCTAGGGAAATTCTAATAAAGTGTGGACTTCAGTTAATAATAACGTATCCATCTCGGTTCCTTAGTTGGATAAGCATGTCGTACTAACGTACTAAAGTACTAACGTGTTGGAAATAGGGGTACTGGGTCGGGGGTCCACAGCACTCTGTACACTCTGTACAGATCTTTGCAACTTTTTTGTAACTCTAAGCTATTCTAAAATTAAGCAACTACTAAACAGAGATAAGAATGTTATTTCCCTGATTTGAACATGGCTGAGTTTGTTTTCATGGTCACATTTGTGCTATCTGGATGTGTCTTGGAATCAGTAGCAAAGGAGAGTTGCCAGCCCCTGGGAAGATGCGGCTGGTTTGCAGGTGGCTTGCTCTGGAGCTGAAGACCAGGGTGGGAAGTCTGCAGCCTCGGGCTGCACTTAGGACCATGGGAGGGGATGGGCCAGCTCAGTTAGGGATGGAACCTATAAATAAAACTTTTTCTTTTCCATTATGGCTTATCACAGGATATTGAATATAGTTCCCTGTGCTAGACAGTAGGACCTTGTAGCTTATCCATCCTATATTTAATAGTTTGCGTCTGCTAACCCCAAACTCCCAATCCAACCCTCCCTCACTCTTTCTCCCCCTTGGCAACCACAAGTCTGTTCTCTATGTCTGTGAGTCTGTTTTTGTTTCGTAGACAAGTTCATTTGTGTCGTATTTTAGATTTCACATATAAGAGAGATCATATATGTGTCTTTCTCTTCTGACTTACTTCACTTAGTATGATAATCTCTAGGTCCATCCACGACGTTGCTGCAAATAGCATTATTTCATTCTTTTTATGGCTGAATATATTCCATTGTATATATGTACCACATCTTCTTTATCCACTCACCCATCAGTGGACATTTAGGCAGCTTCCACATCTTGCCTATTATAAATAGTGATGCAATGAACACTGGGGTACATGTATCTTTTCTTTCTTTTTCTTTCTTTTTTTCTTTCTTTTTTCTTTCTTTTTCTTTCTTTCTTTCTTTTTCTTTCTTTCTTTCTCTCTCTCTTTCTTTATTTTTTTGTTACACAGCATGTGGGATCTTAGTTCCCTGGCCAGAGATGGAACCCATGCTCCCTGCACTGGAAGCACAGAGTCTTAACCACTAGACCACCAGGGAAATCCCAGGGGTGTATGTATATTTTTGAATTAGAGTTTTCTCCAGATCTATGCCCAGGAGTGGAATTGCGGGACCCTATGGCAGCTGTATCTGTTCTCTGCACGTCTCACATCAACCACGTGCACTCCAATCCTTGCTCTCAACGTCATCTTCGGGGAACACAACCTGCGACAGGGACCTTGACAAGAAGAAATGGCTCAGGGAAAAGCTAGCTGCACAGGGAGGAGATAGAGGCCATCGACCCTGGGGTGTGGCGGGGAGAGTGGGCACAGAGATTGGTCATTTCGTCCCTGATACTCAGCCCTCCTGGCTGCCCCACTCTAGGTCACCTCGGGATACAGAGGTGACCCGGTTAGAGTCCCAGCCTGTGCAGGAATCTCGGGGCACAAGCGGGTCTGAATAATATTAGTGCAGGGTCTCCCCCATGGCACTGGGGTTATTTGGGGCGGGTCATTCTCTGCTGGGGGCCCCTCTTGGGCACTGTGTGGGGTTCAGCAGCATCCCTGTCCCCACCCATTTGATTCCAGGGTCCCCTCCCCCCCAGTTGTGACAACCACAGATTTTCCCCAGACATCACTGAAGACCTGGGGGAGGCGGAAGCAGGATGGCCCTGGGTGAGGACAGCTGTGTTGAAGCAAGCAGCCTGGCTTAGGGCAAGGTCTGCCCCAATCCCGTCAGAGCCTGCATTTAGAACTGCCCCTTCCCTCTCCCACCTCCCATGCCCTGCAGTGGTCTCCGAGACATCATCCCCATGTAAGAAATCACACCTTCTCAGTTTACTGTCCCCAGCACCTAGAAGAGTGTCTGCTGTGTAGTAGATGCTTCATAAATACTTGCTGAATAAAGGAGTTGAATAAAGGGATGAGTGGATGAATGAATGAAGGTTACCATGGAAGGAGGGGGGAGATTCCCTTTCTGGCTCTCGGGGATTGGGATATCGAGTGAAAGATCCATCCTAAATAGGCTGACCAGCCTTCTGGGTTCCCCAGAAATGAGGGTTTCCCCATAGTTCCAGCGCTCAAACCTGAGTGGTCCTGGGCAAAGTGGGGGCGGGTGTTGGTCACCCTGTGTAAACACAGTAACAATTCCAACTGCAATAGCAATGGCCAAGGACCTCTACGGTCTTACTGACCAGGCACAGTTCTTCACCTGGCGGGGAAGGGTGGGCCAGGATTGGAATTCCGGTGATCCAGGGTGGGCGGGTGAGGGCACACCCCGGGCTTGTGTAGGGGAGTCCAGGAAGGTTCTGGAGGAAGTGACAGTGACACAGGAGGGAGGGAGGAGTCTAAGGAAGAACGTCCCACACGACAACGTGTGCCAATGGCCCTGGGCCCAAGGTCACACCTGACCAGGGCTTGCTTGTTTTCTTTTTTTCTAATTTACTTTTCCCCACATGGATATGCAATTGTCCTAATGCCATTTATTGAAAACTCCTTAATTTCCTCACTTTCTGTCATATCAAGTTCTCATCTATCTGTTTCTGGACCTTTATTCTCTACCATAGAGCTATACGTCCCATCCTTGCACCACTAGGGCTGTTTCATCACTATAACTTTATTTTTTACTCATTTATTTCTTTGGCCGTGCTGGGCGGCATGTGGGATCTTATTTCCCTGACCAGGCTTTGAACCCGCACCCCTTGCAGTGGAAGCTCGGAGTCTTAATCGCTGGACCTCCAGGGAAGTCCCCAGGGCTTGCTTTGACATCCATCGAATGGTGGCGGGTGGGCACGGGGAGCAGCTGTCTGTGAGCCACCCTGTGTAGAAATGCAGGGTGGAGGGCAGGACAGCTGGAGCGGGAGGGGAAAAGGCGGAGGAGGGAGGGAGGGAGGGATGGCGGGCGGGCGAGAGACAGACAGAGAGTTTCCGGAGACAATAGCTCTGGCCGTGTCCTAGGGCATGAAAGCTGAAAATAGCTCCTAGTGCCGGGAGCCCTGGAGCCGGAGCCTGGGAGCCATTGTGACTGGCACTCCTCCCTGGTGTGTGTGTGTGTGCGGGGGCGGGGGGCTCTGGACTTCTCAGGCTGGGAATGGGGTGCACGGAGCAAGGACGGAGCAGGGACGGAGCAGGGACCCTTCTCTCTGGGACCTCGCAGGCCATCCTTAGCTCACAAAGCTGAGCCACTCCCGGCCCTACGAGGGGGGGGCTTATCCTCCCTGTCCCCTGGATCACACCCCCTCACACACGACTTCCCCTTGTGTGCTCCCAGCAACCAAGAGAATCTGTTTTTAAAAGATTTGGGGGAGGGGGGTAAACATACAAACAAGAGCAGAATGGATACTTTTTCCGAATGGGAATGGCTCTGTGTAACCCCTTCCCCAGGGTAACCAGAGTCCTGACCTCTAACACCCTTGACGAGTCAGCCTTGGTCTGGGCTTGCAGACCCACGGAAGCTTCCTCATCCCCTCCTTCAGACCCCGTCTCTCCCTCGGCGTCTTTGTGAGAGGCACCCGGGGAAGTGGGACTGCTAGGCTGTACTGCTGCTAGAACTGCACCTGGGCTCCACCAGGCTCCAGCCCCCCGCCCTGTGCACCTCTCTGTCCCTGAGGCACCTCAACTGGTAGGAGCGGCATCACCTTCCCTCCCGGGACTTGTGACACTTAAGGGAGACACAGAAAGGACAAGCGTTTGGCTCCCTGGCTGGCAAAGAGCAGGTGCGCAATTGTCATAAGTGGCCGTATCAGTGAGGGTTCTCCAGACAAACAGAATCCATAGGGTGTGTGTGTATATACACACACACGTACATATGTACACGCATACAAAAATATACAGCTGTGTATATATGCAGTACGCATACAGACATATACACATATAGTATATACAATACGCAAATACATATATACACACATATATATAAAATGCATGGTTTGTATATATACAGTATGTATACACACATATACACGTAATATATACAATAGACACATACAGATACACTATACATACACACATATGAAATGCATCGTTTGTGTATATACAGTATGTACACATACGTATAACATATGCAATGTACACACCTAGGTACGTCTATATCATACATATATACACACATAGAAAGATATTTAGGTGTGTATATATACAGTATACATACATACACATATAATATATGCAATACATACACGTACATACATATAGACACGCATATACACCTACATAGAAAAGCATGTAGAATAAAAATATATATGTACTGCATATATAAATTCCTTGTATTCGTTCCTCCTTTACGCAAAGTGGACCAATTTCAGTGTTAATGTCTTCTGAAAAATACCTTCCTGGCCACATCTGGAATAATGTTTGTGGTTGCCGGGGCCCCACGCAGTGCGCACATGAGATTAACCATCCCCGTGGCGATGATGACACTTTATTTTCTCCCTTGACCATTGTCACTACTATTCCAATTAAAATGGCAGTGCTATGAGGGCAGGGCATTTCCTTTTTGGCCAGTACTGAGCGTCCGCGGTCTGGTGCCTAGCATAGGCTAAATACACGGCAATTTTGTGAACAGAAGCCGGGATTCCAGCTGTCATATTTAATAGGAATTATAGTCTTATTATTGGGGGGGAGGGGTTGTGTCACGGTACGTCGAGGTCGGGAGTCGAACTCGCCACCACTGGCCCTGAGAGGTTTGGCCGGGTCCCCACTTCGGGCCGGTGGGTGTGGCCAGGGGCAGCCGATGACGTGCGTATGTGCGTGCGTGGGAGCGTGCGTGCGTGAGAGCGTGCGAGTCCACGGGGCGGGCCGCGCGCGCCGGGAGTGTTTCAGCCCGGCCCCCGGCTCATTGTGGTCGCCTCACGCCGGCCCGAGTTCGCAGCAGCGCTGGAGGCCCCGGGCCTGTGAGCACAAAGAGGGAGCCGGGGGCCGGACGGGAGCGCTGTGGCGGCAGCTGAGGCCCAGGCCAGGCCCCCCTCAGCCTCCCGCCTGCCCGTCTGCCCCGCCCCCGCCGGCGGCGCCGCGCCCCTCCCCCAACCGCCAGACTAGCGCGGTGCGGGGCCCGCGCGCGAAGACATGGGGGGGAAGCTGGAGCTGAGGCTGGAGTCGCTCTTGGGGACCGAGCCCGCCGTCTACCCGTGGCCGCTGCCGGTCTACGTAAGTGCCACCCGTCCCCTCCTCCCGGACCCCCGCTCCTGTTCCCCCACGGCGCGCGCTGAGCCCACCGAGAAACGGAGCGACTCGAGTCGCCAGACCCTCTTTGGAGCCCCCCTTCCCGCCCCGCCGTGGTTCTCCGCGGCAGTTTCCAGCCCCCGCGCGCAGGGGGGGCAGAGGGGAGCCGGCGCCGGCCGGGGGCGCCGACTCGGCCGCGGGGACCCCGCGCTTCCGAGGGGCGCCTGAGCCGGTCTGCGGTTGGCTCTGCAGGGCTGGGGACCCCGTTCCCCCCGGGCCTGGACTGCCGGCGGGCTTGCCCTTCTGTACTTTAGGATCTGACACGTAGGGTTTCTTTTTCCTGGTAGTTTATTCTTAGCTCTGTCAACGTACTTAGTTTTTAAAATTTGTTTTTATTTTTCAGGGCACCCTTTCCTCCCTCTCTCCAGTTTTTTTGTGTTTCTCTTTTGTTTTGTTTTAGTGAGGCATTTTGTCCCTCTGATCTTGAGTGGGTGGGCTGGCAGGACACTTGGAGAGGAGGCGTTCTGTCCCCTGATCTTGAGTGGCCTTTGGAAAATGACGGGCCAGACGGAAATTAAATTTAATTGATATATAATATTGTATCCGTCCAAGGTGTACAATGTGATGATTATAGTGTGTGTGTGAAATGATTACCACAATAAGTTTAGTTAACCTTAATTCACATAATTACATATGTTATCTTTGTGATGAGAACTTTCAAGATCTACTCTCTTAGCAACTTTCAAACATAAAATACGGTATTGTTAACTGTAGTGACCGAGCTGTACATTACATCACCATTACTCACTTGTCTTATAACTAGAAGTTTTTACCTTTTGATCATCTTCCCTCATTTTCATCACCTCCAGCCCCCAGCTCTGGCAACCGTCATTCCATTCTTTCTATCATGAGTTCAGTATTTTAGATTTCACATATGAGATCATAAAGTATTTATCTTTCTCTGTCTGACATTTCATTTAGCATAATGCCCCCCAAACCCACCCATGTGGTCACAAATAGCCAGATTTCCTTCTTTATCATGGCTGAATAATAGTAGGTTGTATGCACCCCATTTTCTTCATCCATTCATCCACAAGAAAACACTGAGGTTGTTTCCATGTCTTGGCTACTGTATTGGGTTGGCCAGAAAGTTCATACAGTTAATGAATACACTGTTCAATCAAACTTGGTGAAAATGAGTCTTTTATTTTTACTTAAAATAAATCTTTGACAAAGCCAGCTAGGCATCCCTTTGAGTAACGACTTATATCACATTGAAATATTTTAAACATATGAACAGTAATAGCTGAAATGACAAATGTTACTAATATTGACACAATTTATCAAGGAGAATAGGTTAGAATATGTTAAAATGCAGGTGGACAGTGAAAGAACAACTATAACTTTTAACTAAATATTGTCTTGATATTTAGACCATTGGTTAAAATCATGATAACAGGTTTCATCCGTTTCAAGAAAGCAGAATATTTGCAGATCACTTAACACTTACTAGGTATGTTCTCAGTCTGGAAGGATGTATTTCACTTACATGTGTCATTTAATTTAACCACATCCCTCTGTAATAGATAGTGGTATCCCTATTTGCAGATAGGAGACAGGCTCAGAAAGATTAAGAATGTTACCTAATTCTAGTAAGTAGCCAAACCTAAACTGATCTAATTCCAGGGCAAAGCTCTTTCTGGCACATCAGTGTGGGTCTTTATCTCTTTGAGAATTGTTGAACATTAAAAGCCTTCTTCCAGGTAAATGCATAAAGAAACAACATGAGCAATGATATAACAATACAAGTCTCACTAAATAATTGGTGTGTTTGGCCTTGCTTTTGCTGATAGATCTTTTGCAAAATTGCTTTTCTCTGAGATATTTAAAGTGGACTTTAACTATTTTCTTGGAAGACTTTCCTAAATTATACCTATCAGAAAGCTGCTTTGCTTTAAGGCCGAAGAAAAATGAAAGCTTACTTAACTACACTTAGGTGCCAGGGTCATACTATGAGCTCTACACCTGCCAGGATTCACGCTAAGATAGATAGGGTGGCTCAGCAAACTGTCCATAGTCCTGTGATTTCTTTCTGATATTCTGAAGTAGAAATAATTTCATAACTGTTCACAAAAGAGAGAAACACTGTTTCTTGGTCCTCAATATCATACCGCTGTAGGCTAATTCTTTCTCTCTTCTGTTGCCCCTTAGTATAGAGAGTGTGTTTTGGGGACCCTCCTTCACGATCTTCTCCATTCCAAGAGCATCTTACATAAATCCAGGACTTCTCAAGCAGCCAGTTTTGCCAGATGGTCTTAGGGTTGGTTGTACCCATATATGTATAATCTGAACTTCTCAAGTAAGGTCCTTAGAGAGCATAATGGCTAAGAGAATTGGTGCTGATACCAGACCTGAGTCCAAATACTGCCTATGCCCCTAACTAGCTGTGTAACCTTGGAGAAGTGACTTAAGCCCCTTAAAGGGATTAGATTTCTCACCTGGAAAATGGTATAATAAATGCATCTACCTCCTATGGTTAGTGTGTAAATTAATGTAACTTGAGATGGTGCGTGTTAAGCATTAGCACAGTGCCTGTCTCTTGTTAGTAATACCTGCTTTTCTTATTAATTATTCTCTTTATATTCCCAGTTCCAGCTGGGTGCCTAACATATAATAGTTGTTCAGCAAATAGTTACTGGATTGAACCAGCTCTGAAATTGAAGCATTGGGTCAACAGCAAAGTAGTCACCCCACCATCATTTCTCCCAGAGAAAGGGAGAATAGATGGAAGCCAGCCATCATACTTTCTTTTCTTATTCTAAACTTCCCATCGAGCCCCAGCAATAAAATAATCTTCCTGGACCCTAACAATTTCAAGAATTTTTCAAATCACACTATTTGAAAATAGCTGGGTTGCCCTAATCTAATATGTCCCAGGACCCCAAGGTCACCAAGCTTCTATTAATGAAGTCTAGTTAAGATAAATGATAACAGTTAGTAAACCAACTGCTTATGAGCTCATTGGGCTTTTTAAAATTTACTATCTGCGCTTCATAGAGACACAGGTATTTTGCTTTTGTAGGACATTCAACAGTCAAAGTAGTCTTTTAAAAAGCACAAATCAGACGCTGTTATTGCACTGCTTCTAACCTCTAAAGGCTATCTATTGTAAAGAGATGAAATTTTCAACTACTTAGCCAGGCTCACAGAGACCATGTGCTCTGGTCACTTACTACATCTTTCCCTGACCTTCATGGGGCTCGAGGCACAGTTGTCCTTTTCAGTCCCTCAGATGCAACAAGCTCTACTTCTTGCTCTCCCAGCTTTAGATTGGCTAATCCATCTACCCAGACCAATTTCCCTCTTATCGTTAAGGTCTCGGTTCAAACGCCACCACTACTATCTTGACCAAAGAGACCTGCCTCCTCAGTGCCTCTCCATCCCTTTGTCCAGTCGTATTTCTGTCACTGTACAACATTTATTTACATGTTTACTCTGTCTTCCTCCACCACTGGACATTTGCTTAAGAGCAGGGACTTTGTAATTTTTTGCTTCCAAGGCTTGCAGCAGACACTGGCACATAGGTGTGTAGGAAATGTGTGTCTAATAAAGAATAAATATGTGGATGAAAAAAAAAACTGAAACACTAACACAAGATTATTCTTCTTTCAAAAGAATAATGAAAAATAATTTCATTCAATAAGAGTCATTCTTAGTTACTGATACATGACTTAGTAGATCCCATTCAATTTAAAATGTCCCCTTTTTTTCTGATACTTTCACAAGTCATTAATTAAATGTTGCTCACTTTTAAGGCCAATCTGTGAGACATTATTTAACTTGTCTCCTCTAAAGTTCCAGCATTAACTCAGGCGGGGGCTTCACCAAGTACTGATCATGTGACCTTGGCCTCTCATTGCCTCCGTTTTCTCATTTGTAACATGGGTATAATAATCGGCTTATTTCATACGCCTATGAGGAGGAAAACTTCATATGTGTGTGTGTGTGTGTGTGTGTCTATATATATGTATTTAAACAGTGTCTTAGAATAGTGTCTGGCACATGATAAGCATTATAGAAGTATTGACTGCTGCTACTAGTACTGTTATTATGAGAACTAACTGTTGAGAATAATCCTTCATATAGGGGTTTATTCCACTGAAGATAAAGGAAACTCATAGAATGTTAGAAATCAGATTAAACACGGAAAGCCAGTAAAATATACCAGGACAGAAGATGATGAGAGTGAGAAAGGATAGAGGAAAAAAAATGGTTTTTGTTTTTCTTTTTCTTTTTTAAAGAAGGAAAGAGCCTAGAAATAGGACAAAAACTATTCATTGGCTATACTGACATGGAGATCGCTGGTGACCTTCATAAGTAAAATTTCAGGACAGTGGGCAGAGAGATTACGGTGAGGGAAGTCAGATGGATGTAAATTATAGAGTAGATGGGACGTGAGGAAATGGAAACAATATATGATGATAACAATTTTGAAAAGTTCAGACATGAATTGGCTAAAGAAGATATGCAGGGATTAGAGGAGGAGGGAGGCTTTCGTGTTACACGTATAGTTTTTAACATTTTAAGTTGGAGTTACTAGTCTAGAATGAGGTTGAATTTTGGCAAGAATCATTCATAAGGAGTAGATGGGTTGTAGAAAATGCAGTGCTGTGAAGTACTTGAGAAGATGAGAGAAAATGAAATGCTATCTGTAGTGCACGTGGCCTATGAACTTGAACTCCTGTAGTGCAAGGGAATACAAAGATCAATGCAAATGCTAATGAATTAACGGATTTGGCAGTGGACTATTTACTGACTTCTGTGTTCCTAATGAGTTAGGAAGCGCCTCACCAGCTCAGAGTGAAGGAAGTAGAGAGGATGGAGGGAAATTTGAGGAGGGTAGGGAAAGCTTCTAAGAAAATAGTCCTTAAGGAGAATTAGAAAGAACTTACTGTAAGTCAGAGCAATATTTCCAGTCTTGAAAATCCATTTGAAGTTGGTGTTTATTAATTTATTGGAATACCAATTTTCCCTGCCACATGATGTTTCTCCAGCTACCTGGATATAAGTTACACAGAGGCAGAAAAGAATGAGAGATAACAATCGAGGGAAAATACAATTAGTATTTTTTTTTACCTTTTTCCACTTCCCCGCTCCAACTTGGGGGAGCCTTCATGGACATGGCTGCCCTCGCAGCCTGCAGCAGCACGCTGTTATCAAAGAATTCAAAGAAATGGAACATAGGTTTCCAACTTAATAATTCAGCAAAATCAAAAATTGTATATAATGTTTTCTGTTGGCAAAGATTTTTGCAATGTAATTTGGTTCCATCTTTTGACAAGTAATTTGGCAATGTCTAGCAAGATAAAAATGTTAATAGCTTTTTACACATTAATTCTAATTCTGGAAGCTTATGCCGATAAATAATTTATAATCCAGAAAATTATTATATAAAGATGCTCATTGTCATGTCATTTGTAATAACAAAACATTGGAAACACCTTTAATTGTTAAGAATAGGACAACAGTTTAGGAAATTATATCCACTTAGTAGAAAGTGACACAGTTACTATATTATAATTACAAGATGATGGAGCAAAATAAAATAATGCTTAATAAAGAAAGAATGAAGAAAGCTGACCTAAAATTGTGTCTTCCTTATGACAGTAATTATGTAAACATATCAATATTTATTAAAACTTAAAACCAAGATAAAGTTTTAAAAGCTCTGTACCAGTAATGGGGATTTTATGTTCGTTTCAAAATATTTTTTGACACAACTCTTAGAATTTTGTTTTGTCTACTCCTTTTCTTAAGAATTTCTGATTATTACCTCACTTTTCATTTCATAGTTTCAAATAAAGTCAGCAATTTTATCATCAGAGAAGATTAGACTTATTTGACAGTTCATAATTCCAAGTTTTTTGGTATAAAAAGACCATATACAGTTGTAGGTGCTTTCAAAATAAAATTCCGAGAATTTTTTTTTTTGCTTAGTCTTTCCTAGTAGGAGATGAAGCAAACTACCTAAATTGCTAGCCATTCTTTTTTCATTTTTCTCATTTTATTGATTTATCTTGCCCTTCACAGAAATGATAAGAAATGAGTCTGCAGTTGCCTCTGCCAATTTCTTAAATCCTCTATTATCCACATTATGAAATCATACTAGTATGAATGCTTCCAGTATTTTCAGAACTCTTTAGTTAGTATACTTTAGCATTCTGTATGAAGTATCTTATGTAAGTGTAAAATTTAGACTCAACTTCTGGAAGCTTTTGATTTCTTAGTTCAAAAGTGAGAGATCCTTAGTTCAGCCATATGATTAACAATTACTTGTATAGTAAGAAGCTCCTAAATTAGTGTTTTATGGGTACCTGGCAGTTTTCTTGCCATTTCTCAGAAGTTCTCTATTAAACACATTCTCTCTCTTTCTCTCTCTCTATCTCTCTGTCTCTCTCTGTCTCTCTCTCTCTGTCTCTCTCTCTCTTTCTGTCTCTCTCTCTCTCTCACACACACACACACACACACACACACATTGTGATTAAAAGCACAGATTTTGGCATTATGAAATCTAAGGTTCAATTTCCAGTTGTGTAGTTTCTGGGCCACTTCACTTTAGGCAAGTAACCTAATGTCTCTGAACCTTGTTATTTTCATCTGTAAAATAGAAATTACAATTATATCAGACAATCCTCAAAACATCCGTAATGATTTTAGAGTTTCAGAGTCAGGTAAAAGCAGGCACTCAGTAAATGGCTAGTGCTTTTATTACTTTATTATTATTTAGGTCTTGGTTTTCCTTGAGTGTGTGAGTCCCCATAATGAAATGTAATTTCCAGTAGATTGAGTAACACCTGTTTTCACCAAAAATTTTAACTGAGTTCATTACTTTCTGTGCAACCCAGATTAGTTTTCTGCCTCCTTTTCTGTGCCGTATGTAGGTGTTCAGTAGATTTATTTAATAAATGTATGAATGCATGAACGCGTAGATGAATTTTTAAATGCTTCTTTTTGAGAAGGTAGAACAAATGTGACACAGTAGAACAGATAAGAAAATAATCCATGGAAAAAATGGCAAAGTCATGTATGTGCCCAGGGCCAGCCTAAGAGGAATTACTTTTTTTTTTTTTTTTTAGGAAAAATGTGTTGAATAGCTTATTTTAATTATTTTTAAAAGTTAAGTACAGGGACTTCCCTGGCGGTCCAGTGGTTAAGACTTCGCCTTCCAATGCAGGGGGGTGTGGGTTCAATCCCTAGTCGGGGAGCTATGGTCCCACATGCCTCGCAGCCAAAAAACCAGAACATAAAACAGAAGCAGTATTGTAACAAATTCAATGAAGACTTTAACAAATGGTCCACATCCAAAAAAAAAGTTAAGTACAAAACTTTGCTGATGATTTACATATTTAGGACCAATAAAATAATGTGAGATTAGCTGTACTAAAACAGAATGTTGAGCTACATTCACATTAAGTGACATTATATAGTCTGAGTTTATGGAAAACTTCTGAGATGGTGAGTGACCTTTGAGCAGAAAAAGACAGAAGGAGAAATGGCCTTTTCTACATTCTATTGTGCCTCTAAGTAAAATGCTTGGTAATCTAGCTACAAAGCTCTATGTCATTGGCCTTAGGCACGTACTGTGATGTACCTTGTGAAGATCAGATTTTGCCATGGAGAGGATTTGTAAAAGTATCACACATTCCAGTACCGTTGGCAACCACAGCTACCAAAAACTCCAATTTAAATTGATGAGCCTAATATCAGATGATAGTATCATTTCCTTGTGGGTGTTCTGGGAAAAGGTGGGTAGGAAATGTATAAAAGTGAATACTTTATTGACTGAAATAACACTTCATCATTTTGAAAACATAAAATACATTAAAGTTGTTATAGCATCATACATGAATATTTCACTGTATTTTAGACCTTGCCTACAAGCAATGTTTTCTGCCCTTTGAAAGAGAACCATGCTTGTGGTATGCATTAATCATAGAAAAGATTAAACACTGAAAAGAAATTCAGCCTTTAAAGACAATTTGCTTTGATTGATTCAGTGGGTTCTCCTAAAAAGTTAATACCCAGAATTATTGCTTGTTAAATTGGAGTTACAAATTCTTTCAGAGTTACTTAGTATTTTCTTTAATATCAGTATCAAGGAAGGCAAAGCAAATTTACATATTTATTAGGAAATACAGGCACATAATCATAAAACAAGAAAACACAACGTTTTTATAGACTTTATTTTTTAGAAGTGTTTTAATTTTACAGAAAAATTGAGAAGATAGTATAAAGTGTTTCCATATACACTATACCCATTTCCCTCTGTGACGATCAACTTATATTAGTATGTTACATTGTTACAATCAGTGAACAAATATTGATACATTATTGTTTACTATAGTCCATACATTAGTCCAGTTCCTTAGTTTTTACCTAATGTCCTTTTTCTATTCCAGGATTTCATCCAAAACATCACATTACATTTAGTTGCCATGTTTCCTTAGGCTCCTCTTGGGTTTGATAGCTTCTCAGATTTTCCTTGCATGACCTTGGCAATTTTGAGTAGTTAGGCTTGTGTAGGATGCCCGCTACTAGAATTTGTTTGATGCATGTTTCATTGATAATATTGGGATTATGTGTTTGGGGGAGGAAGACCACAAGAGTAGAAGGGTTATTTTGTCAGATCACATCAAGTGTACAAAGTATCAATATGCATTATGAATGCTGAGGTCGACCTTGATCACCAGGCTGAGGTAGTGTTTTTCAGGTTTCTCCATTGTAAAATTACTGTTTTCCCTTCTCCATATTGTACTTTTTGGAAGGAAGTCAATATGCTCAGCCCACAACTAAGGAATAGAGAGTTATGCTTACGATGGAGTACTACATAAACTATTTGGAATTCTTTTGCACTGGAGATTTATCTATTCTCCCGCATTTATTTATGTATCCAATTATTTATTTATATCAGAAGAACTCACGGATTTTTATTTTATACTTTGGGTCATAATCTAATTCTACGTTAGTTACTTTGTTCCTCAAATTGCTCTAGTCCTGACCCTTGTGAACTCTTTTCAGTTCAGTGGCTCGTGTGCCACTCTGAGGTATCCCCATGCTATATATTTTTTTGGAACTTCCTTACTTTCTGACACTATAAGATGGCCTTGTATATAAATCTTGTATATTTACTGCCCCAGTCCTAGAATCAGCTATTTCTTCAAGGATAACTAGGTCTTTTTAGTGGAGAACAGCATTAGACAGCAGGATCTGGGTGTGGGGTGTGCTAATTGCTGCCCGGATGTCATTGCTTCTAGATCTTCTCAGCTGACAGAGCAAAGAGATAACATGTGTGTACATTCCCCACGTATATGGACATATCTATAAGTATCTCTCTACATAACCATGTGTGTTAAGGTAATATGAAGCAATATTAAGCTAAGCATGAATGTATATTGATGTTTCCAACTTTAATCTGTTACCACATAGATCATCTTAGCCTCATCTCTTGCTTATCTTTAAATTTCAACTGCGGCAAAACACTTGACTTTTAGAAGTATGAAAATCAAATTGTAGCTACTTTGGGAAGCCACATCATCTAGCAGAAGAATTCTTAAAGGGCAAGGTGTATATCATCAAATTTTAATTTACAGTCAGCAGTACTTTGTAACATCCATAGGCCTCCAGACCTCTGCTTCCAAGAAGATGAAGTAGCCCATTTCTCCCAGGTTCTTCCACTTAAAACTAAAACCCTGAACATAACAACAGACAAACATAGGAAGACACTGAAAGGTGGAAATGAGAAGGCAGACTTAACTAGGGACTTTGGGACTTGAGGAATAACATGGTGATGAGTCCCCTGTGTTTCCTGTTGCTTCCCATACATCCTGGAGAGGGTATTACAGGAACCCCCAATCAATAACCACCAACAGAACAACAGACAAAAAAGCTTCAAAAAAGAAAACACAAAACCCCCGTTCCCCCTAGCCAAGGTATGAGGAAAGGGGTTGTCAAAGACAGAAAACCATTTGGGCAATAATATACACACTACTCGAGCCAAGTGCCAGTGGAATATTGCACCCATCCCCTATGTCCTGTGGTTTCAGTTGGGCCAAGCTAGGATTTGATCTTCCACACCACCCCACTCCTGCCCTCCAGAAGAGGCAGCGCTCTGATTCGCCACCAGGGCTGTTTCAGTGTGGTGCAGTGGGGAGCTGAGCCTCCACCCCTTTGCATTAGCAAAGAGACTTTCAAAGGTGGTGCCTGACAGGCTAGTTAACACTGGGCTGCCCTCACACAGTCGTGGGGTCCAATGGTGGGACCTAGCCTCCGTCTCTCCCTGACATCGATAAGAATAGGATGTTACAGGTTGGAGGGAGTAGGCACCCCACTAACCCCCAACACATGGTGTCAGTGAGACCCAATGGGGTGCTGAATCCCCATAACCGTCCTGAGGCAGTAAGACAGAATGAGATGGCACAAGCAGGGCTAGTTGGCAGTTCTCTTCCTCTTACCCTGGTGTCAGTGGGGCCAGCAGGTAGCTGACCCTCTACCCACACCCGGCATCAACAAGAAGGAATGAAGTGGGAGGAAGGACAGCAAACACAGCAAACACTTCACCTCTCCCCTCCCCTGGTGTCAAGAAATCTACTGGGGAGATGAACTTCCACTCCTACTAAAAGGCAACAGAATGATATTAATGTTCCCACTTTTGGGGGGAAGGTGTCAGAAGGGCCAGTAGGATAGCTGAACTTCTACTTGATCTGTCTGCAGTGAGAGAATGTAAGTGCCCACTTTTGCTGGGGTTTTGACAGTAGGGCCCAGTGGAAATCTGTACGTAACCCCCCAGTCCTCATACTCCACCTCCAATAGGATGACTTCCTTCTAAAAAGTAATAATAAAATTAAATGGGATACAGAGTCATATAATAACTCACAATGTTTAGAATCCAATTGAAAAATACTCATGGCACCAAGAAGCAGGAAATCACAGAATAAATGAGAAAAGACAATAGACCTACACCAGCACTGAGATAAAACATCTATTGAAATTATCAGACAGGGGTTTTAAATAAGCTGTCACATAAATGCTTCAATTAGCAATTATGTGTTCCTTGACGGAAATGGGAAAAATAGAAAATGTGAACAAAGAACTAGAAGTTATAAGAATAAAAACAAATGAGAACAGTAGAACTGAAAAATACAACAATCAAAAAACTTTGCTCAAGAGTAGAGTGGAGATTACAAAGCACAGAATCATGAACTTAGAAGAGATCAATACAATGTACCACATGTACAGAGAAAAATAGGCTGAGGGGTAGAGATGGGAGAAAGAACAGGATCTCAAGAACCTGTAAACAGTAACAAAAGCACTAACATTCATATCATCAAGGTTCCAGAATGAAAACAGAGAGCACGTAGGACTGACAAAGTATTCAGAGAAATAATGACTGAAACGTTCCCAATTTTTTAGAAGACATAAGCACACATCCAAGGATCTGAGCAAATCCAAAGAGGAAAAACACAAAGGTATCCTTGTCAAGACGCGTCATAATTAAACTTCTGAAAAGTAGAGACAAAACAAATCTCGAAAGTGGACAGGCAGAAACGATGCATCACTTATTGAGAAACCAATTCCAATGACAGCATATTTCTTGTCTAAAATTATGGAGTCAGAAGCATTGACATAACATTTTTCAAGTAGTAAAAGAAAAGAACTCTCAGCCACAAATTCACACTTTTTATATCCACTTTCTTGTTTGACTTATATTAATGGACTACCAACTCATCTTTCTATATCCGGGCCTGCCATCAGACTTCTCCAAAAATCTAGTCACAGTATTTCCAGAGTGATCTTTCTGAAAAAGAAACAAATTTTTCTTATAAAAGTACCTGATTGTGTTATGAAACTTTTCTCTCTTCTAAGTTACCAGGTAAAATCCTTCAATGGATTCCCATCTTTCTTGGAGGAAAATCTCACATCCAAACTCTCTTTGTCCTTTTGGGCTGCTGTAAGATTATACTGCAGGTTGGGTGGCTCATAAACACCAGGAATTTTTTTTCTCACGGCTCCGGAGGCTGCGAGTTCAAGAATAGGTTGCCAGTATGGTCAGATGAGGGCCCTCTTCTGAATCACAGACTTCTCATTGTATCCTCACATGGCAGAAGAGCTTAGGGAGCTCTGTGGGGTCTCTTTTATAAGAGCACTAATACCATAATCATTTCCCAAAGGCCCCACCTACTAATACTATCAGCTACGGAAATTAAGATTTCAACGTATGAATTTGGAGGGGAACACAAAGACTAGACCATAGCACTTACTATACATACATGGACTATGCATGATCTGGCGTCTACCCCCCTCTCCATTGTCTTCTTTTTCTACACGCCAGTGAGCATTTCTCTTTTTTTTTTTTTCTTTTTTTTGGCGGTACGCGGGCCTCTCACTGTTGTGGCCTCTCCCGTTGCAGAGCACAGGCTCCGGACGCGCAGGCTCAGTGTCCATGGCTCACGGGGCCTAGCCGCTCCGCGGCATGTGGGATCTTCCTGGACCGGGACACGAACCCGTGTCCCCTGCATCGGCAGGTGGCCTCTCAACCACTGCGCCACGAGGGAAGCCCTAGTGAGCATTTCTTATACTGATTATGAATGGAACTCCTTTCTGGACTGATCCTTAACCATTCATTTTCTGGCAACTGTGAATTTATCTTCTCTTTTCCTCAAAACTTCACCCTTCCTTCATGTTACATATCCATTTCAATTGCCTTCTACAGGAAGCCCTACTGATATCGCCCATATACTACTGTCCACAGCATGAATTAAGGTCTTACTGTGTCTTCCTATAGCACTCTGTAATATCTTTTACGGTAACTATGGATTTTCTTACTTGAGTGTCACAATACATTGAATTCTAGGTGGCACTATAATGATTTTAGTAACAGTAACACTGGTGCCTAGTTTATCCCATGACATACTTTAGGTGTTCAATAAATGTGTGTTGAATGAGTGAATGAATGAATGGTCAATTTGAAATCTTAATCATGTTACTTTTCAAAAATCTGTTAAAAGATACCACAGTTTTCCAGAAGATTAGGGAGTTAGGACCTTAAACTTGATTTAACAGAGGAAATTTTTACTCATACATCATGCTTAAATACCTCAAAGTAAAACCATAAACCCAGGAATTTAAGGTTATCCATTTGGACTTTCAAGCCAATAATTAATATCTCCTGCCCCGACTGTATTAGATGGTTTCGATGCTCCACTCATATCTCCCCAGCACTCATCATTCCAGTATATGCTGATAGAATCATGCTGCCGCCTGCAATTATCCACCTTAGGGCAGGCCAGAAGTGTACAGGAGTTAATGTATCTGGGTGTAGCTTTCAACCAAGGACAGAGGGGACTGGAAGATAAGTACTTCAAGTTTCTCACCGATTCTTGGGATAACTCTGAGACATGTTCTGTAGAGTTTCACAGAACTCGCCTGAAGTACTGGCAGCAGTTCCCTGCAGGAGTAATTTATTCGGTAATACACCTCTGTTGGCTTCCTTCCATGCCTCCATTCTCAATTCCCACTCCACTTCTGAGTTTTCTGGAAGCACCTCCCAGATGAGCAGTTTGCACTCAAATTATCGCCTCAAGTTCTGCTTCTAGGGGAACTCAGTTGATAGCCTCCTAACAACCCAGTGCTCCTTACAGAGCCGTCACTGGTACAAGTACCAAGGCACGGCACATTACGTATCACTCCTCCTAAATCCTAATATTTTTAAACAGATAGGAAAGAGCATGACCTTGAAGAGAAAAAGAGTTCATATGAGGATGGCCAATGGATAAAGGGAAGGAGGGACAGTGCCATTTGTTTTCCATTAATGATAGTGTGAAATGTATGGGCAGATGGTCTAACAGGTGTGACTATAATTTGAGGAGCCTGCTCCCTTGGTTACAGAAGACTGCTATTGTTATTATTTTGGAACCACAACCTCATGACTTTATAGTTTCACTTGATGTAACCTTCTCCTTTACCTTTAAATCTTCGTACATCACTGAATTGCAGCCAATAGATTTATTTTCTCCCTATGGCTCCATCACAGAAAAAGACACACACGTGCACACACACACACGCGCACGCACACACACACACACACACACAGTTTTGTGTATGCCAGTGCTAGAAAAGACAAGCTCATGGTGCATGTATGCAATGGATATTGTACATTACAGGTCTCTGTGAAATAGTCTTCTGCAGGTTCCTATGTTTATTTTATGAATAATTAACTTTAGTAAAGTTAATTTCCTGAAGATCTTGTTGAAGACTGAAAAAAGGAAGTAAATTGTAAAGAAAAAGACTTCGAAACTTGCCCTTTTCGCCCTCTCTTTGTGTCTTAATGAACAAAGGATAACTGGGCCTTTTTTGAAGCCTTTGCTTGAGTTGAAGACACAAAATGCAACCTGTACTCTTATCATAATATGTTCAGTTTATGAGTACCCAAACTTATAAACCGTGAATTTCCCTAAAGTTATTATACCATCTAGAAGATGTTTGCTTGGACGTTTACTTAAAACCAAACAATTGAGGTCTATGTGTCCAAATAATTTCCTTCTCTCTTGCTGTCTCCATTTCAGTTTCCTGAGTTTCTGGGAAGGCCTGGTTTCCCCAAAGGAAGGATTTCTGGTAGAAGTCTGAAGGTCTGACCCAAGAAGAAAAAATCCAGTACAGCCAATGAATTGAGGACAAGAAGTTTTCCGATCAGGTAGGAACATTTAATCTCATACATTACGATCGCCTTAAGTAAGGTGTGCTGATAGCTGGATATGATTTAACTGCTTGGAAAAAGATGCATATATATTATATGACCTACCCCACAAGGAAGCTGTTCTCAATTCTCTTAGAGGTTGTGGTGTTTATCAGAGAGCGCCTTGGGGGAAAATGAATACAATAACAGTATGATGCTTTTTTTTATTATTAGCTCATTGTTGCCAAGTACACTTGGTGACCTTGGTGCCTGTGGTTTAATCCAGGGGGTTAGACAGGTGGAACAGCACATTAACCCTCTTTAGTATTTTCTCCCAAGACAAATCATTTTTATAGGTTGTCTCCATGGTCTTCTAGTTGCTTATCAAAATTAAGCATCAAGCCTTCTAAGTGTGCAATAGCCCCAGTCAGTGTGAGGAAATCAGCTTGGTTCTTATTGGGTCACAGCTTCTTGGCCTTGGCACAAAGTGACTTCACATAGGGAGTTAGAAGGAGGAGAACGGGACATGAGAAAGGGGAGTTCTGTGTTCTCATTTACCTATGCATGTTGAAACTCCACTAACAGCTTTATTTTCATTAGCAATTTGTGATAAAAACTTAGGGTAAAGGGAATAATGAAGCTGTCCCATTATATGGCAGGACAAAAGATAGTAGTGACATCAAAATCAGGGCCTGTCCATCTCGTTTGCAGCTATATACTGAGTGTTTAGCATAGCATTTGACCCCTCATCAGTATTCAATAAGAAGATGCGTGTTGAATGATTTAGGGATGAATTGATGAATGAAAAAAGTTAATATGGTAGAAAATGTGTTTTATCCTTGTATTTTCGTGTGTTGACTTCTGTATTTCAAGACCCAGCACTGTAACTGACACATAGAATATAAGCAATAAAATGTGTTGAAAGAATGAATGAGTCCCCACTATTCTAAGAATAATTTTAAGACCAACACAGACCCCATATCTGCCAGAGGTATCCAGAGGTGAAAGCCTGGATCTCAGCTAGTGGTAGAGCTGACAGGATTTATCTAGTTTTAATAATTTACAGCTCATCCCATTACATTTAGGCATAGTACCTACATGAGCCATACAATTAAATGTTGACTGAAAAACAATGCACAACCTAGAAGTTGAGAATTATGTTTTATGTGGAAGACATACTGAGGACTGAAATCAGGAGACAGCCTCTCAGATAGCTCTGAGGGACTGTTCTGAAGAGCTAAGGGAGGGCACAGGGTATTTAGAGGTTCTTGCAAAAAAAAAAAAAAAGACAGGTAGTTGGAACATCAAAAGATTACTGTTAATTAAAGAAACTAGACATCTTAAGTTAATAAATGTAGCACTTTTCTATATATGGTGAGATGCAAGAATCTGGTCTCCTGGAAATCATTCCCTTGATTTGCACTTTAATTATCTAGGGCCAGTATCCTGTTTTCTCCATCCTGAATCCCCTCAGGGTGCGGCTTTGGGTGTGGCTTCAGCGGCTGATGGCTTGATGGCTATAACATCCTGTGTTACTGATAAGGCTGGCTACATTCTTTCTCCACATAAATGACTTGAATATGGATAGTAAATCTGTGGATTTGCAAAACGTAATTCTTGGAGCATTTTTATAAGGACAAAGTTAAGGGCGATTTCAGAATCACTAGTGGCTAAAATTGCTATTTATACTTTTCCACTGGTAGGTAGTAATCTGCTGTTGCTGTCTTCAGTATTCCCAAGGGATAACAAAAGCCATTTAATTCAAGAAAGAAAGGTAAAATTTAGCACAATGCAGCTTCCACAAAACCAAACACACACCCAACTCTCTCAGATATGAAGTAGTAATCTAAAATAGAATCCTGGAACTAATTGCAAAACAAGAGCAAATGTACTCATATTGGATAATTTTATTCTTTTATTAATGTTTGATACATATATGTATTTATTATTAAAATTCAAAGTTGCTGTATGGAGAAATAGTTTTGTACCAATAGTGTCTTTGTATGTGTTTATCAATAATGTATGAGATTGCCTCCTATGCTCCTTTTCTTTTATTGGGGGGGGGAGGGGTGTGTCACGCTACGTCAAGGTCGGGAGTCAAACCCGCCACGACTGTCCGTGAGGGGTTTTCCCGGGTCCCCACTTCAGGCCGGTGAGGGTGGCCAGGGGCAGCCGAAGACGTGCGTACGTGCGTGCGTGCGTGCGTGCGAGCCTGCGAGTCCACGGGGCGGGCCGCGCGCGCCGGGAGTGTTTCAGCCCGGCCCCCGGCTCATTGTGGTCGCCTCACGCCGGCCCGAGTTCGCAGCAGCGCTGGAGGCCCCGGGCCTGTGACCACAAAGAGGGAGCCGGGGGTCGGACGGGAGCGCTGCGGCGGCAGCTGAGGCCCAGACCAGGCCCCCCTCAGCCTCCCGCCTGCCCGTCTGCCCCGCCCCCGCCGGCGGCGCCGCGCCCCTCCCCCAACCGCCAGACTAGCGCGGTGCGGGGCCCGCGCGCGAAGACATGGGGGAGAAGCTGGAGCTGAGGCTGGAGTCGCTCTTGGGGACCGAGCCCGCCGTCTACCCGTGGCCGCTGCCGGTCTACGTAAGTGCCGTCCGTCCCCTCCTCCCGGACCCCCGCTCCTGTTCCCCCACGGCGCGCGCTGAGCCCACCGAGAAACGGAGCGACTCGAGTCGCCAGACCCTCTTTGGAGCCCCCCTTCCCGCCCCGCCGTGGTTCTCCGCGGCAGTTTCCAGCCCCCGCGCGCAGGGTGGGCAGAGGGGAGCCGGCGCCGGCCGGGGGTCACAGACTCGGCCGCGGGGATCCCGCGCTTCCGAGGGGCGCCCGAGCCGGTCTGCGGTTGGCTCTGCAGGGCTGGGGACCCCGGTCCCCCCGGTCCTGGAATGTCGGCGGGCTTGCCCTTCTGTGCTTTAGGATCTGACATGTAGGGTTTCTTTTTCCTGGTAGTTTATTCTTAGCGCTGTCAACGTGCTTAGTTTTTTTAATTTTTTTTTATTTTTCAGGGCACCCTTTCCTCCCTCTCTCCAGTTTTTTTGTGTTTCTGTTTTGTTTTGTTTTAGTGAGGCATTTTGTCCCTCTGATCTTGAGTGGGTGGGCTGGCAGGACACTTGGAGAGGAGGCGTTCTGTCCCCTGATCTTGAGTGGCCTTTGGAAAATGACAGGCCAGACGGAAATTTACACAGGCGTCCGGTGATTCCAGAAATGCAGGGTGTCCGGCTAGGTGGGCGCCCGGCCTGTCGTCCCCCGTGGCGGCGTGGTGCGCGTGTTCCTTGTCTCAGGGTTTACGCTTGGGCCCCGCAGCCCAGCTTCCAAAGGGAAAGCGCAGCGGGCGCCTTGGGCCGGCACCTTTGGGGCGCCCTTTCGTGCGCTCGGCTTGCGGGGGACCGGCCTCCAGGCGACCCGGCGGGGAAGCCCGCGCGACCCGGCCCTCGCGCGGGCTCCGTGTGTGTCAGTTTGTGGAAAGTGTGTCGCGCGCGGCCGGGGTCGGGGTCGGGACGCTGGGACCACCTGGGAGCCGATGTAGAGGGATATGATTTCCATTTTCAAGGCGCATTCATCCTGTGCAGGGAGACAGCCTAACATAAAATTTGCCTAACAAAAACTATATTAACAGATGGAAAGACTATCTCCCAGTTGAACAGCGGATGCCTGGGACTCGTTTCATTGCTTTCAAAGTTCCTTTAAAAAACGTGAGCAAAAGTTAATACCGTATTCTTCCAGAAATCTGAATTCACCATATAGAGCCCTGGCTCTCAACCCCGTCGTACTCCATTTTCCCTTTTTATAGCAAATACTTTTTAATACCTCTTTTACTATCCAGAAATGGGATTCATAGACAAATACAACCAACTTTTGTACTTAATTAAAAAACAAAAAAAAAACAATGCAATGCCCTAACTATAAATAAAGAATAAAGTAATTTATAAGAAAGTAATATGTATCTCAGTATGTAAATGTTTGGGGATGACTATACTAGAAATAAAGAAATAGTCGGTTACTTGTACCATGAATGCAATAAACTGTGGACTTTGATTGATAACGATGTGTCAGTGTTGGTTCATGAATTCTAACAAATGAAGCACACTGGTATGGCATGTTGATAATGGGGAAGGCTGTGTGGGATGAAGGAGAGAGGGTGTAAGTGGGAACTGTGTACATTTTGCTCAGTTTTGCTGTGAATCTCAAACTGCTCTAAAACTAGTCTACCAATGAAGAAAAAAAGTGTGTGTTGCTGACACTTGAATAACCAAAGAGATCAATGGAACAGGGTACATGTATAAGCCAAATACATGAAAGAATATTTAGCAGTGAAAGCCATCCTTCCTATATGTAGATGTTCAAGAAGTATTTATTTCTGTGTCTATTTTCAGGCACTCCGCTTGGAGCTGGCAATACAGTGGTAGGCAAAATTGATGTGGTCCCTGCCTTCTGGGAGTTTAGAGTCAGGTTAGGAGACCAACATGAAATAAACAAACATAGAAATAACTATATAGAAGTGAGCTTATTTTCTTCCGTCTAATCTCTCTGGAAGAAAGGATTGTAATATCGCTTGTAAGCTGCAGAGGAGGAAACTTGACTTTGAATCTCATATGTTAGCATCCCAGGGTTTGAATAAATGGATAACATAGTAAAGGATTTTAAACATATGTTCTTCCTTATTTTATTCTTTCTGACAGAGTTTTGAAAAGAATCTTGCTCCAGAAGAACGTTTCTCCCCCTTGGATCTCTTAACAAAATCCAAGGACAGAATGAAGAACTTGGGCTGATTATTGACTTAGCAAATACTCGCCGCTCTTACAAGCCAGAGGTAAATGGAAGGCGTAATTGAAAATGACCTTCTTTCTGATACTGTAATAATTCATAGTAGTTCAGTAGTTATCATCTTATGCTAAGGTGAGTCCTGGCCTTCTCTCGTGGGTTCAAAAAGGGAAGCTAGTGGTTTCCTTAAATACACATTTGTAATTGCTGTTTCAAAATGAGATGAAAGATATGAATTGAACTATAGTATTTGGCAGTAGGCTCTAGATATGCTTAAGAAATTCTATAAGCTTCCATGTTCTACATTTTGAAAATGAAGTAAACTTTTAGTAGTTACAGTAGTATCCTAAAAAGAAAGAAAGGTATGTCCATTATGTCTTTAGCACTTATGTTAAGCAGTTGCCTGAGCATGTTTAAGCATCAGTGTAAAAGACAATTGTTCTCTAAGTTTTATGCTTCCTTTTCCTGATGCCTTCTGATATAGTACAGAAACCCATCTATTCTCTTGGCCCATGTAGGACATTCCAGTGCAAAAGAATTATCCTCCTTCTGACCTGTTCCATGGCCTTGGGAGACAGTAACACCTAATGTCTTTTAATATTTGTAGAGCAGTTTGCCATTTAGAAAGTTCTTTCATATCCATTGACTTAGTTAATCTTCACAGCAATCCTTTGCTCTTGAAGTGGAAGTAGTACTGATATCTCCTACTGAGTGCTTACCCTGCACTAAGCTCAGAGGATAGACAACTACAATTACTAATTTTACAGACGATGAAACTGACTCTCGGAAAAGGAAGAATTGAAATTTCAGCTCTGTTATTGCTTTTTTTTTATTGTGGTAAAATATAGAGAAATCATATTTCTTTTAACCGTTTATAAATATGCAGTTCAGTGGCATTAAGTACAGTCACAGTGCTGTGTAACCATCACCGCTGTCTAGAACCAAAACTTTTTCATCATCCTCAACAAAAACTCTGTAACCATCAAACAGTAACAACCCCATTTTCCCTCCCACCAACCCTTGGTAACCTCTATTCTATTTTCTGTCTCTGTGAATTGGCCTATTCTAGGTACCTCGTGTAAGTGGAATCTGCAGTATTTGTCCTTCTGTGTCTGGCTTATTGCACTAAACGTCGTGTTTTCAAGGTTCATCCATGTTATAGCACGTAACGAAATGCCATTTCTTTTTTGGCTTAGAAAATCCCATTGTGTGTACATAGACCACAGTTTGTTATTCAACGGTTGATTGACACTTGGTTGTTTTCCACCTTGTAGGTATTGTGAATCATGCTGCTGTGATCATTGGTGTACAGATATTTGTTCAAATCCCTGCTTTCAGTTCTGTTAGATGTGCAGCGTAGGTAGTAGCAGAGTTGTTGGATCATAGCCTACTGCCAAATACTAAGCTCTACGCTTAACCTGTGAGAAAGTGCCAAACTGTTTTCTACAGTGTCGTCTTGTTTTTAAACAATTATCACAAATTTTAAGCATATACAAAAGTATAAAACTACTGTGAGTGTTCCTTGTATACCCAGGAACTCATCCAGCTTTCTTATTTACCAACTGATGGCTGTCATGTTTTATCTATACCCCCACCTGTTTCACCCCATTCCGTATTATCTTGAAGCAGCTCCGAGACAACATGTAAATTACACCTGTACGTTTTTGGTACGTGCATTTAAAATATAGGACTTTTATTCCTTAATATCATTTTTTAATATTAAATACCCAGGGAGTGCTCAAATTTGCAGTTGTCTCCTAAACGTCATAAAAAATTGTCTATAAGAATTTTGAATTAGATCCAAATAAGGTCCACACTTTGCCGTGGATTGTTAGGTCTCTGAAGTCTTGTTTAATCTATAGGTTCTCCCTCCATGTCTCTCTCACTTTTTTTTTCCTCCTTGAATTTTGTTTTTAAAGAAACCAGGTAATTTGTCCCATCTAGATGCCGATGATTACATTCCATGTGTTGGTAACATATTCTTCAGTCCTTTTATTTCCTGTAAATCGGTAGTCGATCTGAATGAAGCTTGCATGTTTTGTTTTGGCAAGACAGTTTCATGGGTGATGATGTGTTCTTCCATGGAGACGTATATAGTTGTGTCTTTCTGTGGTATTAGCAGTCACTGATGATTCATACCTACATCCATTAATTCATTTGAGGCTTCAAAGAATGGTGAATTCTGTTGTTCTTTTTTTCACTTATTAGCTGGGTATATTTGTACGAGGAGAAGATTCCCCTCATCAGCTGTTTGGTTGCTCAGTTGTAGAGGCATGATTCTCTTCTTTTATTTAACAGTTTTCAAAATAATGAGTTGATTCACAAATATCCTCCAGTGTTGACCAGTTTTGTAAAATTTCATTTATTCCTATCACCGTGGACTCCGTTACAGTTATTATTCTAACTGAGGCCCTATCTTTGGCCAGTTGGAGCTTCTCGGTGACTCCTGAGTCCTTTGGACATGACATCAGTTGTTTCTAGACTTTTTCAGTGGTCAGAGCTAGGAAATATGTACGTTTGTTTTTAATATTTTTAAAATATGTCATAGGTTCCTACTGCTACTTTCCATTTAAACTCAGAACTAGAGAATTTTCACTTATCCTTTTCTGTCTTCTATTGATAGTCTACTTTCTCCCACCTCAAGAATACCAGTTCTCAACAATGCCTGAAATTGCCTCTGTTTCCTAATTCGAATCCAAGTTCTTCTGACTCTATTCTACTACTCTCCTTAAATCACAGCCGCTTTATGGCCCTTGAAATGTAAGATAGAACATAAATGTAGGCAGAACTGTTTATATCATTTTGAGTTACATGTGCATTCATTCACATAGATTTGCTTTTCCTTTTGCATGCCTGGTAACTGTCCGTTCTGCAGTTTGAATGAAAATCAAGTGATAATTACTGGTTAAAGCAGCTTTGGAAAAAATGGCTCTCATCAGAATGACTGACATACAAAGTTTAATGTACTCTCCTGGTTTATATTCTGCCTTCTCTAATTAATTTTTTATTCTTTCCCTACAAAGGAAATAATACATATTTTCATGGTTTTGCCTTATAGGACTTACCAGAAACTCTTCCTTATTTAAAAATGTGTACAATTGGGCATCAGGTGTCAGATGACGACACTAGTTTTAAATTCCAGTGTGCTGTTAATGGGTTTCTGAAAGAACATAAAGATAACGGTGAGTTGCTTTTGTGTTTGTTTTTGTTTTTCCTTTACCTGAACTTTGGTATGCATTTTGAGTGGGGTTGGGGATTTTTAACATTTTTAATAGTTCTGACATTAGTGTCAAGTTGTGTTTGGTAACATTAAGGTGGAAATGTCAGATGGTGCTACTAGAGTACGGTGTTTTTCCTGTTTATGGTCACAAACAATTTAGTTGAGTTTGGAAAGTGATCTTTGTGAGAAATATGAACTGAGCTAGCTTACTTATCTCTTTTTTAAAAATTTGAATGGAAAATACATAAAAACATAAAAATGTTCTTTTGTCCTGTTTATTGGTTGAGAGGTGGAAGAAAAGGTTTAGACTCTCAGGTTCTTAGCGTACATAAAAGAGAAAACAAAAAGCAAAGGTTCAGAGTGAGACAGATCCCTAGAAGCAAAACAAAACAGAGTGGACCAGGTAGAGTGGCTTCCTCATCATATATGTGTTTAAGATATTTTTGCTGCTTTTACCCTTCGGGTGCAAGTGAGGAAGAACACTACCACCTCTTACTCTTATCTTCAGACAGGAAGAACTTAAAAGGCTGGTGTTTTCTTGTTTCCGCTTTAAGATCTACTCTGTTGATAGTAGGTGTTAATAGCGTGTGAATTTTAAGGATCCACTTGCCTTTTTCTAGCATCTAACTATCAGAAGGAACATGGTGTTCGCCATGTTTTAAGACTGAGGAATCTTTTGTCTTTGGAACACCACTGACGCCCATGTGAAAGTGTTCATTTTGTCCTCTTTCTAAATTTAGCCTGAGGAGTGTGCACTTTATTAAATCAATGTAACAGACAGTAAATATTCCGTGTATATATAAAATGATGCACGTATATACATAAAACAGGGAGTAGGGGAGAGGGAATAGAGATGGAGGTGGGAAGATAGGGGATAGGAGGCGAGAGAGAGAGGGAGAGACTGGAATTTCAAGATAAATGTTCATTCTATAACCTGGTTGCTTAATGCAGGTACTAGCTCTTAAATATCTTCAGCCCTATCCACAGATCTTCCGTGTACTTTAGCTTTAAAACTTGAGAGGCTTGGCCTGTCCTGTGATAACCAGGGTGTCTAGAAAGGAGGCAAATTATCTGATGTGTTTAAACTGTAGTCACAGAAATGTTACCTCTTAAGACGTTAGGGCGCAGCTGCCGGCCTACTCACTTCCTCCAGGCTCCTTTGTGTGTGTTCTGTCTGTTCCGCGTGGGCTAGAAGATCCTTACAAGTGCATGAGAACACGTTTGTAAACCTTGATTGTTCACATGTTATACCAAGTGTAGTCCATTGCATATGCTGACTCCTCTGTGGGTCTTCTGCATGCAGTGGGCTAACTTCACCATGCTGTCTGCCATTGCAGTCTCAGGACCTTAGTTATGATCCATTGGTGACTTCCTCTGCTGTAAGGCCCTCCCACAGATGCCAGGCTCACTGATAATGAGGAGGAGACTATACTACGCACTCCCTAGAATGGGTAGAGACTCAGAAAATGAATTGTTTCAGTAAACACCGAGAGCCTTATAGGTTTGTTGTTAGGGCACGGGGATACAGAGGTGAGTAGAAGTCTTTGTTCAGTAGCAACTTCCAGTTGTCTAGGAAGAGAAACATGTAGTGAGTCTAAGTGGGTTAATTATGATAAAAGAATCAAGTGCAGCAGGAATATAGAGGAGAAATTGAGGAAGGCCTGACTGAGGAGACAGCGTTTGAGCTGGGCTTGGGGGAAGAGGATTTTGCCGGAATGAGGAAAGGACAGCCCAGGTATTGGGGACAGGTACAAAAGGCCCAGGGCTTGAACTTGTGCTCTGGAGGGGCAGCCTCTGGTGTGACTAGAGGGTAGTGTGAAAGGGCAAAGAAGTCATACATTCATTTTCAGCAAATATTTGTATAACACCTTCTAAGTTGAAGGCACTGTTCTAGGAAGTAGGAAGAGAACAAAGCTCTTGCCCTTACGTACTTTCCATTCTAGTGGGGGAGAGAGATGAATAAATAAGTCAATATGTGGAGTGTCAAGCGGTGGTAAATGCTTTGGAGAATAACAAAAGAAGATGAAGAGGTGAGGGAATGTGGTAGGTGATCAGGGAAGTCCCCTCTATTAAGATGTCGATTGAGCAGAGCCTTGCAGTGAGAAACAAGCCATTGGATATCTGGGAGAGTGGAGATGGGGTGGGAGGGTGTGTTCTGGGAGAGTGGAGATGGGGTGGGAGGGTGTGTTCTGAAGCAGAAGGAATAGTAGGTGCAAAGTCCCTGAGGCACGCCTGTGCTTGGCATGTTTGAGGAATAGTAAGGAAGCCAGTGTGGCTGGACAGGGGAAAGTGAGTGAGGGCAGGGCAGTAGAGAATGAGATCAGGGGAGGCTGGCAGGGCAAAGGAGGGAGGTGGATGATGTAGGTCCTTGTAAGTCATAGTTTGAACTTATAATTCAGTTGGAGAGACAGACTGATATTTGTTTATAAAGAGTTCTCAATGCTGTGCTAACAACCTGGGCTGTATTCTGTGCTAAGTGAAGATGTTCAAGCGACAGAGCAATCCAGCCAAGTTTATATTTTAGAAAGATAACAGCGTCACTATCCAAGACACATTGTAGACTAGGTATGTAGTACGTGTATAGTGTGCTGCTCTTCTATAAACTACAGGATACCTGTTACGTACAAATACTTACATACAAGATACAAGTGTGAATGTAAGCACTTGGGAAATATCTGAAAGAACCACACAAGAAACTGGGAGAGTCGGACAACTTTCCATGTCCCGTATGATTGGAATGCTGAAGGGTACACACACGAACTAATGGACGTGTGCTACCAGCCTCCGGCTAAGGAGGGAAATTGCAGGCATCAGAATCCTCTTTACCGATCAAGCGCGTTAATCCGCCTGCGTGATGACAGTCATCTCGACACGCCACGCGGTGGCGCATGCGCGGTAGAAGGAGGTCCGCGAGCTGCGTGGGCTTGTGCCTAGGCGCCTGTGGTTCGTGGCCTTGTGCTGGCACCGGGGATGCCGGGTTGGCGACTTTGGCACTCCTGGCGGGGGTGACATGAGCCAGTTCGTCGGCCACGAGGAAGGGCGGAAAGCACATCCCGGAAAGGTAATGCGCCTTGGCCCCTGGGCGTTGCCGGTGGAGCTCGGAGCCCCTGGGCCTGGGCTTCCGTCTCTTGTGCTGTCGCCTGTCACAGTGGCCCCCGGCGCTGTGCTAGGGGGTGCTGGTCGTCTCGCGGCTCAGTTCATAGTAGCTGAAAGGGACAGTGTGTGATGTTCTGATTTCTCCCCATCGTTTTAAAAGGGAGGCTCTGGCCATTGCTCCTTGGGTAAAATGCAGCGGGACTGCTTTTTAAGATGGGACTGTCAGTGTTGGGGACCCTCCTTAATTACCAGGATGGAATCCCCTTCAGTTCCTCAAGCTGTGTTGTTTAGGCACAGAAAATGTGAGTAATAGGCACTGGAACTAAGTTTGAGTGAAAAAACGCACCGGTACCGCCGAGTTTTCCATCGAGACAGTTGATCCGTGTTGTCTCTTGGAATTATAAAGGGCGTACTGTTGCTTCCTAACCAGTGTCCTTTGAGAGCTCTACCTCTGTACGTTCAAATGATGAATTTTGAGGCTTTGCTCATACGTGGAGTAAACCCTTAAATTCCCTAAGACCTTCCTTTCCTCCGTCTCATACCCCATTAAGCCCGCTTCAGTTTATCTCCTGAATTTCTTCTGAATCTGTCAACTCGTCCTCAACATCCTAATACTGAACTTGCCTGTCTGTTGCAGTGAGGTCCTAACTAGTGTCCATATATCTTGTTTCCTTCCAATCCATTCTTCACACAAGAAACCTTAGAAGCAAGTTGGGACATTGCTCATAAACATGGCTCAAAAACATTGTTTTGAGAATAGAAAACAAACTGTTGGCCTTTAACACTCTGCGTGGTCTAGAATCCTGTCTGCTTCTCTGCTACGTGGACTCCAGCTTGGTGCCTCTCCAACTTTAATATGGGTATGCCTCTCCTGTGGATCTTGTTAAATGCAGGCTGTAATTCAGTAGTTCTGGGTGGGGCCTGGATTCTGTGTTTCTAACGAGCTCCTAGGTGACGGTGACCCTGAGAGCAAGGGTCCAGCTCCTGCCTTTCTCCCTTCTTTCTGGAAGAGCAGGACGTCTGCCCCCCCGGGAGGAGAAAACATCTGCAACGTGACTACTAGCAACCAGCTTCCCTCACAGGCAAGGGACCTTTACCACTGCTCCCTACCATTTTGTCTGAGGCGCAGCAAGCCAAAACACTGACATGCTGAGGTTTGCAGCAAAGAGGAGGTTTATTCACAAGGCAGCCAAGCGAGGAAGTGACGTGACAATAGCTCTCAAATCCGCCTCCCCAAAGGCAAGGGGCTTGGGGTATCTATGGGATAAAGAATAAAGAAGCAGGGCAGTATGAGGCACGGGGAGCATGAGGAAAGGTGATTGGGAAAAGGTGTGCCCATCATTGTTCTGAGCTGGCGTAACTAGGCTGCGGGGCTCAGCACATTCTCAGGCTGTAGTTTTCGGCCCTCTGATGGCAGGAGGTCAAAAGGCACTGGGCCAGGTGGAAGATCGGTGGTCCTCTCCAGTCTTAACCAGCTCAGCCTAACTAGACACAGCTGATTCCAAGTTCCTGGACAATACCCGGGGCAAACATCTTATTGCTTATGCTACGTGCTATTTGGAGGACGTGCAAGTGTTCAAGCTACCTTGAGGAGTGAAGACAGGATTTGACTAATCCTTACACATGGTTTCACCTCCAGATGAGCAGAAGAGGCCTGTAGGCTGAATCTGGCTCCTGGCACCTGGAATTGGAGGCAGATGGTTTAAAAACAGGCTCTCCCGCCCTCTGTGTTATCTTAGGTAGATAGACTATTGAACCTTCCTGTGCCTGTTTCTCCACCAGCAGCATGGGGACACTCAGAGTCCCTCTCTTGGGGGCTGTTATGGGGGTTCAGTGAGCTATAGATGCATGCACAGGCACACGGGAGACACCCAGTGTGTGTTAGCTTCATGCTTACTTTTTATTAGGAGACCAGTATTGTTAGAAGATTTCTGGTTTGGACAACAGATTAGATAGGTGGTCATTACTATAGTTTATGCAACAGCAATTCACATTACCATTTGCAAAAAAGCAGTTGGTTGTCCAACGGGGATTATAAACATCCATTTACCATGAGCTACTGAACAGATACTTTACACAGTAACTACTTCAAGTACTATTTAAGATCAATTCTCTATGTTGTCTTAAGCAGTTGTTAACCCCCAATTTCGTGAATAGTACCAAGTAAGTCACTTGAACATCAGCTAGAGCAATCTGTTATCACTTAGCAAGCCTAAAGCTATAGTTCAACAATTTTATTTACTGTTCTATGACAAAAATGACTCTCAACAGCTATGCCCTGGATAAGTAATCAGCTAAAGCTAGTTTGACTGACCAAATCTGATTTACTGAGTTAATAAGCCAGTTGATTTAGAAAGGTCTAATGCACATTTCTCATCCATTCAGCATTCAACTGTTTCCCATGCCTAAAATGTCTTTTTTCCCATTCGTACATATCCAGATTCCTACTTCTGTGCCGTAGGGCTTGGCTGAACTACAACTGCCTTTAGTGACACTTTTCTCACCTGCACAATTGGAGATAATTTTAGTCTCCTCAAGACTCCCACGGGGTTACCTCTGTTGTGACACTTGACGATTTGGTGGCATATTTTACTTTATTTTATTTTAAATAGCCTTCCATTACTCCGTGCACATCAAACGGTAAATGCTTTCTCCTAGTAAACGTGTATAACGATTTTCTGAACTCTTCTGCTCTGGGCAAGATTCATAAATACACCAGGCAAACATAGTGAAAGAGGAGACAGTACTTGTGTTATATTCAGTTGGGTCTTGATACCTAAGTGTGACTCTTAACCAAGGATTATGCAGTAATTAAGGACACAGGTTAAAGTTGTTTAGAGTGTGTCCTAAAGTCTCCCTGGCAGAATTTAAATCTCTCCTCTGGAAATTGTAGACCTGAGACAAATTACTTCCCTAAACTTCATTTCCTACATCTGAGAAAGCTAATAGTATCTACCTTGTAGTAGACTGAATAGTACCATTGCCCCCAAATGTCCACCTTCTAATCCCCAGAACCTATGAATGTCACCTTAAATGGCAGAAGGGACTTTGCCAATGGGATGAAAGTAAGGGTTTTGAGATGGGGAGATTCTTCTGGACTACCTGGATGGACCCAGATGTAACCACTGGTGTTCTCGTAAGAGAGAGGCAGAGGGAGTGTTTACTCCAAAGAGAATGTGATGATGAAGTTGGGGTTGGATTGATGTGGCCAGAAGTCAAGGAATGCTGTCAAGGAAACAGATTCTCCCTTAGAGCCTCTAGAAGGTGGATGGACGGCCTTGTCAACTCCTGGTTCCAGCCCAGGGAAACTGGTTTTGGACCTCTGTCTTCCAGAACCATAAGAGAATGAGTGTGTTTTGTTTTACGCAAGCTCATTGGTAGTCATTTGTTACAGCAGCCATAGGGAACTAATGCGTACCTCATAGGAACTATTTCTCCAATTAAAATGTGTGACTGGAAACACACTTGGTGGCATGTCTGACACACGGTAGGTATGCTACTGTGGGTAGTTCTTGGAAAGTAAAGCCTTGGTTTTTGAGGAATCATCAAAACCAGTACAATGGTTGCCATGTTTCTCCTTGTTCATCCTGGTGACAAAGCTGTAGAGAGAGCTCCATCCTTTCCCACAGGACGCCCACCCCTAGTACTTACAGGGAAGAGGTTATGTCTCACTTCAGGCACCTTCCTCTTTCCCTTTCTACTTTTTGTTTCATTAATCTTCATCCAGCTGGCCTTTCTAAGTTAAAAAAACAAAACAAAACAAAACCATTTCTCAATGGATTCAGATACTACCCCAAGTTAATATTCCAGCCATGTTCTTGTTCTTCTGGGTCTCACCACCAGAAATTTCTGAGCTGAAATCCTCTCTAGTTTCTAGGATCAGTCACTTTCTAATTTCTCCCTTCTCAAGTTCAGAGTCTTGTCAGTTTAGTCCCTTCCCAAACCACAACATCTATTAAGGTGACACAGCAAAGTGATGAAAGTCTAGACGGTCTGGTTTTCATCCTGGGTTTCTGCCCGCTACTTACTGTGTGGCATTAGGCAAGCTATTCAACCCCCCTGGGCCTCAGTTTCCCCCCAAAAAGGTGAATATTATGAACATTACCTACCTATAGGGTTGCCATTATGAGGATTAAGTGAGTTAATATTTGCTAAGCACTTAGAATATTACTTGTTATAGTCTAAGCACTACAGTTGTGCTTGTTAATAATAATAAATGCAATTCCAAGCGTATAACTTACTCAACTTTCTGTCATAACTTTGAAGTGTTGGTCTATCTGTTGGCCAGCGTTGCAGGGAAATGAGTCGAGGCATGGGCTGAGGCATTGCTACCAGTGCGTGGTGTGTTCCCAGAACTAGGAACAGCCGTGTGAAATAGGTAGTGGTTCTACTTGGAGACGGGGCAGACTGGAAAATGACAGCCCTGGAGGTGTGTCCATAGGTTTGGTGTCAGAGCTGCTGCCTGCTGAAGCACTGATGCCGGCCTAAGCCGTAAATGGGGGGGGGGGGCGCTGGGGAAAACAGGGGCAGAATGGAAAGGGAAAATAGGGGAAGAACGGAAAAAGATAGCCTAGGGAGGAGGTGTGGTGTCCATAGCTTCGGGGTCAGAGGTGCTGCCTGCTGCAGCACCGATGACACCCGAAGCCGTAGATGGGGGGCTGGGGAAAAGAGGGGCAGAATGGAAAGGGAAAACAGGGGAAGAACGGAAAACGAAAGCCCGGGAAGGTGGTGTGGTGTCCATAGCTTCGGGGTCAGAGGTGCTGCCGGGAGCAGCACCAATGACACCCGAAGCCGTAGATGGGGGGCTGGGGAAAAGAGGGGCAGAATGGAAAGGGACAACAGGGGCAGAACGGAAAACGAAAGCCCGGGAAGGTGGTGTGGTGTCCATAGCTTCGGGGTCAGAGGTGCTGCCTGCAGCAGCACCAATGACACCCGAAGCCGTAGATGGGGTGCTGGGGAAAAGAGGGGCAGAATGGAAAGGGACAACAGGGGCAGAACGGAAAACGAAAGCCCGGGAAGGTGGTGTGGTGTCCATAGCTTCGGGGTCAGAGGTGCTGCCGGGAGCAGCACCAATGACACCCGAAGCCGTAGATGGGGTGCTGGGGAAAAGAGGGGCAGAATGGAAAGGGAAAACAGGGGCAGAACGGAAAACGAAAGCCCGGGAAGGTGGTGTGGTGTCCATAGCTTCGGGGTCAGAGGTGCTGCCGGGAGCAGCACCAATGACACCCGAAGCCGTAGATGGGGTGCTGGGGAAAAGAGGGGCAGAATGGAAAGGGACAACAGGGGCAGAACGGAAAACGAAAGCCCGGGAAGGTGGTGTGGTGTCCATAGCTTCGGGGTCAGAGGTGCTGCCTGCTGCAGCACCGATGACACCCGAAGCCGTAGATGGGGTGCTGGGGAAAAGAGGGGCAGAATGGAAAGGGACAACAGGGGCAGAACGGAAAACGAAAGCCCGGGAAGGTGGTGTGGTGTCCATAGCTTCGGGGTCAGAGGTGCTGCCTGCTGCAGCACCGATGACACCCGAAGCCGTAGATGGGGTGCTGGGGAAAAGAGGGGCAGAATGGAAAGGGAAAACAGGGGCAGAACGGAAAACGATAGCCTGGGAAGGAGGTGTGGTGTCCATCGCTTTGGGGTGAGATGGGCTGCCTGGCTGATCTGAGAAAAGCGAGTGAAAGTGGGAGAGCTTCTCCCTAGCTGCTAACTCTTCTCAAGGTCTAGCACGCACTGAACACTGGCCTGCCGGCTCAGCCTGGGTGTTGCCATTGCATTGTACGTGTCACAGAGCAAGGGCGGGCGGGTCAGGGGGTGGGCTGGGGGCCCCACACAAGCCCAGCCCCTGGAGAAACCCGGCCCGAGGGCAAAGAGCCCGAGCCCTTCTGGACTTTCTAGCGGCTGGGACTTGTCGCTGTGGGTGGCAGGTGTTTGGCACCGGATGGGCCACCATGCGGAGACTGTTGGGGACTGTGGAAGCCTTGTCCTCCAGAGCTCACGCTGCCTGGGCACCGGCTCTGCAGACCCCTCAGCCCTGGGTATGTATCGGCCAGCCCTTCCCCGCAACGGGGCCCAGAGGCCAGAGCCTGCCCAGAGCTGAGTGCAGGAGGCACCCAGAGCTTGCCAGGCTGTGGCCCGCCTCCTCCGTGGACCTCCCCAGCTTGTCCGCGAGCCCTGGAGACAGGAGCAGGAGCGCCTTCTCCAGGGCTGCTGAGCTGCCAGCATCACCGTGAGCCAGGCGGTGAAGGTTTCTGAGCAGGGGATGCAGAGCCCTGACCCGACTGGATGCTGCACCCCACGATGTCCCTTCCTGGCAGGTAGGTTCTTTCTTCACTTGTTTTTCGAAATTTGGTAAAAGAACATTTCAACCTTCGACTGTTCTTCAGGGTATACAGATGGTAGTGGCTTAGCCGGGATTCGAAGCAAGCCTGTGTGATTCCAGAGCTCGTGCTCTGGACTCTGGCGCCTCCTTATCATATATGCTTCATGTGTTACTTTTTCTTTTGTTTCTTGAAGTCCTTATGATACTTAGCCCTAAGTGCCATACCTGTAATGAACACATCCACTGCCCTGTAGGAGGTGTTCCTTTGTTCAACGCGTGAATTGGTCATCCACCACACTGGGTTCTAATCTCAGAAGATAGGTCAGGGACCACCAGTTGTCAGCATAGCACCATCCCACATTTCTAATTGAGGCTTGGAGCCTAGATTTTTCCCTTTGGTCTAGTTTGAAGGATCCAGGTATGTAAAGCTTATATTCTAGATAAATCATGGGCTATCCTGAAAGGAATTCATCAATGAATTATTCTGTATGGATTAGAAGCCAGTTTCTCTGGCCTTCCTGGAGTATATCCAGTAAGGCATCTCATTCATGTCTAGAAAGCAAATATATCATTTATTGCAACTTCAGCGTGGAGCGATGTATTGGTTTAAAATAAAGTACGAGCAACACAATTTGGTCATTGTGAGTATGCCGGCTGGGTCCACTCTTTACTACACATATGTAACTCTAGAGCTTCTTATGCCCCATAGAGGAGACATACTCTTGTGTGTCTAGGACAAGGGAAACATGTGTTGTTATTCAGGAGCTGGAAGCTACAGCATGACAGGAAAGAATTGAAAAATCCTGGTCTTGGTCTACACGTCACTTTACCTTGTCCGAATCTTGTTTCTTTGGCTTGCTTCATTGGAGTGTTTTCTCTCTCCTGGGACTGACATTGTGTGTTCTGTATCAGGCATGTGACATGTAGAAGTTTCAGAACCCAGAATCATATAGATCAGTAAAAATCTATATATTTTTGTTTAAAATCTATTTAAAATCACACTGGGCATAATTCATATATTCCAAAAGTAGTTTGACCCTCTGCTCATGAGATTCTTTTTATGGTATGTCGAAGCAAATTTGGACTTGCATCCCCAATAAACTTTGAGGTTGGAGGACACAAAAGCTTTTGCTCAGACCTAAATTCTGTCTGAAAAAAAAAGGGTAACTATTATAAGCCCTTTCTAACCTCTCCAGGAGCAGAAATGATTTACAGCTATGGCATTGAACCATAATTTCTTGATCTCGTTTGAGAAGAGTTCAGTAAGAAACAGTGTCTTGAGTTTTGTTCGTTGGTTCCCTGTTTTCTTGTCTTGCGTGCCAACAATCCACTGTAATACGTGAGTGAGTATGGCAGCAGGCTGAGTGTTCCCTGGAGCTCATTAAATGAACGTGTTTTCCTGAAATGACTTTTGTCTCCTTGTTTTCAGCCCCTCTTCTTTCCTCTGTCCTTTACTATAACCAGGGCTCAGCAAAAGCTGACTGGCTTTGTGCAGACCCTACTTAGGGTAGTCTTTTCTTCATTATTTTATTCATGGCCCCTCCATTTCATTGTTTGCCTTCTCGAAATGTGTTGAAATCTTTCTGTGGTTGATGACTTCCACAATGTCTTGGCTCTTATTGGTTGATTAATTTGGGTATTTCTACAGTTTTATTTAAACCTGGTTTCAGGAGGACCAGAAAGTAAATATATTTCCTAGTCTGCCATCTTGAGCTGAAAATCCCTGTGGATTTTAGCATCCAATGTTCCCATGGGTAAAAAACCCAACCTTGGCATTAATAGATGTACACTCAAGATTTCAGCTTTTCTTGAGCAATCACTAAGGATTTAATATGCGGTCACTTCTAATGGGAAAATAGTAACTATCTCATGGCGTTGATTTGAGGATTAACTTAGATAATGGACAAGAAAATGCTTGGTAAGGTTTTAAAATCTATAAAAAATGTTTTTTGTTATTATTTGATTTGTTGCTATTTCAACTTTAGCTGACAGTTGTTTGTGACCTTGCTTATGTGAGAAAATGCCTTCTGGTTTATTGTTTTGAAAGCCAGATTATATTTTTCAATAGCTCAATGGAAATGGCATCATTTGTGAAGTTGAAGGGTGAAGGCATAAATGTTTCTTGACATTTGAATCAACTATTGGTCTTCTGGGGCTTGTCCTTATTCTCCTGCAGTCTCTAATCAACATGGCATCCAGAGAGATCCTGTTAAAACGTAAGTCAGATCATGTCACTCCAGGCTCTTCAGTGGCTTCTTCACAGGAAAAGCAAAGTCCTCAAAGTGCCTCCACAGCCCTAGAAATCTGGGCCTCTGTTTCCTCTCTGACTGTTTCCTTCTCCTCTCCACTTTGCTCCCTCTGTTTTCCACACACTGACATCCTTTCTGCTCCTTGGATACTCCAAGCCCACTCTTGCCTCATTGCCTTTCCATCTGACTGTTCCCTCTGCTTGTACTATTCACTTCCCAGATATGCACCTTGCTCCCTCTCACAACCTTAGGTTCCCTCTTAAATTTTATCTTCCCCAGAAAGCCCTCAGTGATCACTTAGTTTCAGATCGCAGCCTCCTCCTACCAGCTAACAATCTCCATCCCCCTTCCCTGCTTGCTGTTTTTCTCCAGCACTTACCTGATATACTAGTTATTCTACCCATTTATTCAATTTTTATTTACGTATTTACACTTACGATTTTATATTTGCTTCTTTACTTTTGTCTCTCCCCTCAGCTCGAGAGAGGCTATATTCATCTGTGTTAATCACTGCTGTGTTTCCTGAACATGCCTAGAAAACATACTGAAGAAGGGTGCCTGAAATTTGGTAAGGGAGCCATCAGTTTTCTTGGCTGAATGAAGAAATATGCTCATAAATTAATGAACAAATCTCTGGGGTTTCTGAATTAAGGACTAATGGGAAGAGGAAGGCAAATGGTTGGGACAGGGTACTGCAAGAAGTAGTATTTGGAGTACTCTGATAGCTCTCCTAATAGATAACATTTTGTTCATTTAAATAGTTTTAACGAGAGAGCTGGGAACTAGGGACACACAGCATCGAGGTTTTATAATGCATTCTGTAGAGTTCTTTTCGAGTGTGTTCAAATATCATTGAAAATATATGCATGCATATAAACCTCTGTTACTTTATTTAGTGCTTTACAAGAGCCCCTCAAGGAAGGGGTAGTAGCAACTATCAGTATCCTTCCTTTATGATGAGCTTAATTTATTCAAAATTACATCCTAATTTATTTGTAACTGTGAAACTAGACTTAGTTATTTAGTAGACCCTCCCTAGAAACCTATGACGTTAAAAAAACCAACAAAAATGTGTTCAGGTTCCAGTGATTCACACACTACAGACTCAATTATGTGTCATCCATTTTAATGAAGGGAAGAAGTGATTTAACAAACACAGAGCAAACAAACAGAATATGAAGGTTTGTCCTCCATTAATATTAGTAATGGATAAAGTGGGCTCCAACGCCTTCAACGTAGCTTGAGACCCATCATCTCTGTGTCATGGGAAGGGGGATGCTCGGCCAGGATGTCTTTCTGTGTCACTGAGAAAATTTTCCGTAATGTATAACGATACTTACTGAAACGGATATGGGGCATTTGGGTAATTAGGAATCCGTTAGCATATTTTTCCGGAAGCCTTGACTACGAAACGAAGATAGTAGATTTGGACACTTGCAGCTATGCAGAAGTTGTTTGGGTATTCATCTTTATGCCGAATGAAGTAAGCTTATTTCATCTCTGCAGCTTCCCATATACCATTTTCCCACCTCTGTTTTGTGTTTGGAAAGACTTTTAGAAATTAAAACTCAAGTTAAAAAGTGAGTGACGGGCTTCCCTGGTGGCTCAGTGGTTGAGAGTCCGCCTGCCGATGCAGGGGACACGGGTTCGTGCTCCGGTCCGCGAAGATCCCACATGCCGCGGAGCGGCTAGGCCCGTGAGCCGTGGCCGCTGAGCCTGCGCTCCGCAACGGGAGAGGCCACAGCAGTGAGAGGCCCGTGTACCGCAAAAAAAAAAAAAAAAAAAAAGAAGAAAAAGAAAGAAAAGAAAAGAGAGTGAGTGACAACTTAAATGATATATGGAATATTTTGCTGACTTAGAAGAGCATGCAGAATTAAATATGACCCAGTTGAAATGTTAATTTTATTTTAATGTGTATATTGGGGTGGAGTCTTAAAGGTGCCAGAAAACAAGCATTCACCCATCCTGTTTGGAAGTGCAGCACACAGGCACCTTCAGTTACCAGTTCTGTTCATTCCACAGAATCATCTTGGGAAAACATACTGTTTTTTAGGTACCTGGTGTATATCTTAACCAGTTTGAAGAATTTCCCAAATACCTGTTAATATGTAGTTCTCCGATTCCAATCTTGCCACGTCCTGTACCAGTGACACAGCACATAGGAGTTTTATTTCTCTTTCTTTCTCTGGGTTCTTGAGAACCCAACGAAAGAACAATGGAATGGCATCAAAGAGATCAGGGTTCTTGACTCAGATTTACCATAAAATAATAGTGTCCTCTTGGGAAAATTATAGTTGTTCTAGGCCCCTTTCCTTTTCTTTACTTTGACAGAGCTGCACTAGATGACCCCAAGTAACACTGCGCTCTTTGCAGTAGTAGCTTAGACGTTATTGGTTTTCTGAAACAAATGAAGACAGTGACACAGGAAACTGTGCAACATCTCTGTAACTATGTTTTCTTAGAGTTGCCTCCATTTTTCAGATGATAAGATGGCTGAGCACAGAAGTAGGTGTTTTGACCAGAGGTTCCAGAGTAGAGGGAACTGAACCACAAGTTTCCTTCATTCCTGAAGCTCACTTAGCCGAAACATAGGCTTCTGAATATTAAGCTGTAAAGCATATTATCAGTGTGCTTTAAAAGAAGCGGTTCTTCTAGGATTTCTAATTAATAGCAGGCGGTTTTGAAATTCTTAGAAGATCATCGAATTTTGTGAGATTTACAGCTCTATTTTCCTGTCAAGCAAGTTGTATCAGTGCCAGACAATCATCTGAGCTTCTGGATGCTTCTCTGAACCTCTTGAATTTTTCTTCTTGCTATCTGAAATTCATGCCAGATAAGCCTTTTTGTAGAGAGCGTGTACAGACTTGTCTATTTTCATATACGAAAGCGATGCAGTGAGCCAGGTCGGGGGTTAAGCCCTCATTCTCAGAGTGGTATTGAGCTCCTGGTGAAATGTAATCCTCATTTCCTCAGAATAGAAAAGCAGTTATCTCACGTTTTTAATGCCATTAACTCTTTATACCTTTATGTATAATACATATATTTATTGTACCTACGAGGTGTGCTCTCTTTGGGAAGTACAAAGCTATTTGAGACGTAAGTTGTTCATTTTTTTGTTTTCCCACAAATACTGTGACCCTTTGAGCAGGAAGGTCTATGTTTTATTAACATCTAGAACAAGCAGCTAACACGGTGTCTAAGATGTAGTCAATAAATATGAAATAGGTAAATGAACACATTTTTAAGGAAGGGCCAGGGCATGAACAAATAGAAAATTTTCATTTTCAGTCACAAAGCCACAACAGACATAAAAATGATACAGACAACAAGTGCTACGGTCATTCAAAGAAGGCATAGAATTGATACAACAAGGATCTCCCCTATGGCACAGGGAACTGTACTCAATATTTTGTAATAACTTATAAGGGAAAAGAATCTGAAAACGGAATCACTGCGCCGTACACCTGAAACGGACACGACATTGTAAATCAACTATATTTCAATTAAAAAACAAACAAACAGACAACAGCAACAACAAAAAACCAAAGAGGTCATAGAAGTTCTTATGAGATTCCAGAAGAGAAGAGAAGCCAAATGAGGACGGGAGAGGCGGCTTTTGAATCCGTTCAGAGGAGAAGTCACAGAGGAACTAGTCATTGATCTGAATTTGAGATTAAGATTAAGATGAATTAATCTGAATTAATTAAGATTGCAACACAGGGATATTACAGATGAAGGTAATCACATAAACTTACTATACTGAAACTTGCAGAGGTTATGAGTGTTGCTCAAGATCCCAAAGCAAGTGCATTGTGGAATCAGAATTTTAAGTGAGGCCTAATGAACTAAAAACAAACCAGCACAGAAACAAGCCCTTCCTGTGACACCACGTTGCCTTTGAAGTCGTTTTTTTTGGTGGGTTGGCAGAAACTGGTTCCAGTGTTTCTTGCAGGAATGACTGGCCACAGGACTGGGCGTCGTAGCTTCCTGCCAGGCGACCGAAGGTCGCAGGCAGGTGGGTCACTGGGACACACGCGGAGGGGCTCCTGGCCGGCCCCCTGGCCGCTCAGCGCCCCTGCCCCAGAGCGGGGGTGGGGGCCTCAAAGCAGCCTTGTCTGAGTCCCCTGCCACTAGAGAGAGTATTGGCCCAACACTTGTAGAAAACGGGGACCTTGCTGGCAGTTCAGTGGAGGGACACAAATAAATCTTTGCCGACTTTCTGCTGAAGCTCACGAGGGTTCACTCCTAAGCCTCTTACAGGGTCAGCTGCCGAGGCTGCGAGAGATGAGTCAGGGCTCTCCCTCCACCACGGGGAGATCGCTGGTTAAAGCGCTCACGAGGGAGTGAACCGCGTGTCCGCACCGACACGCATGGGCAGACCTCGTCGATGCCTTCTGTCCGGGGTACGAAGCCCTCTCCTGCCTCTTCCAGGCTCTCTAGAAAGCATGTGCAGAGCCTCCCACTCCACCCTCGGACTCCGTGGGCCACAGCTGGAGGGACCAGCCAAGGAGCCGTGGCAGGAGGAGGCCAGAGGGCAGCGGGCCTCGGCCGGAGCCCGTCAGTCGGTCCCCATTCACACACCACCAGACGATCCTCTTGACCTGGGCAGTAGCCGCCAACCGACCGCTAAGGTGAGCCCGGCGCGCGCTTGGCTACCTGGCATGGCTGGGAACCCCAGGATCTCCTGGCAGAGGCGGGCATTCTCCTGGGCCGGGTCCGCGGGCGTCTGCGTGTGCAGGGCCTGAACCACCTTGGCCAGGACGATCTGGCACAGGTTGAAGGAGACGGGGGGCTGGCACCGTGTCCAGGCCGCGCTTGCCAGCCGGGCAGACCGGAAGCCCCCTTCCCTTCCCTCGGTCCGGCCGCATCTGGGTTGGCCTCCCGGGACTTGATGAGCTTGTCCAGCAGCTCCTGAGGGACGGTGCTGCCCGTGCCCCACCAAGACTGGCAGCAGCGCCAGGGCCTCACAGGGCACGGCGCCCCCGGCCCCAGAGCCTTCCCTCTGGTTCTCATCACCGGCTGTCACCAGACTTGCATGCAACGTGCTTTTCTTTTCTCTTGTCTTCTTTACGTCCCTCAGCCACGCAATGCGGTGAAGCCCTGACGCTCGCTGCCGCGTCGGTACACCCTGAGAACACGATGCTCAGCGAGCAAAGTCATACACAGAAGGACACACAGGGCGTGACCCCACTGAGGAGAAACGTCCAGAGCAGGTAGATCCACAGAGTCAGCGAGTGGGTTCCTGGTTGTCAGGGGCTGGCGAGGGGACGGAGTGATAGCTAAGGGCGTGAGGGACATTTTCGGGATGATGGAAATGGTCCAAAGCAGTAGTGACGTCTGTACGGCTCAGTAAACTGTCCCCACACGCCCCGGTGCAGCCTGTGAGAGCATCGCTCTCAGGATGAAGGGCTGACCACAGGAAGACTGAACGAGCAGTGGGTCCTGGGCCCAGACTCTCAGCTGGCGCCCCCCCACGTGGGGAAGTCACTGGGACTTGCTGAGCCTCCACGGAGACTGGCAGCAGCCCCCGAGCTCACAGGGCACTGCGCCCCCGGCCCCAGAGCCTTCCCTCTGGTTCTCATCACCGGCTGTCAGCAGACTTGCAGGCAACGTTCCTTTCTTTTCTTTTGTCTTTTTTAAAGGCAACTCTTGAGTACATGTATTTAACATGCAGGGAACCAGCCCTGACTCCTTGATCTGGGTCTTCCAGCCTCTAGAGCCTCGAGGACATCCATTTCCGTTATTTACGCGCCCAGTGCCTGGGGTTTGATGATGGAAGCTGACACCGAGGGCGTCACCACGTGTGGGGTGATGTCAGTGAAAGAATCCCGTGGCGAGGGCCTGCCTGAGGACCACGCATGCCCGGGCCCTCCCCGCCCCCGCCTGCAGCCCTGCGCCTGGGAGCGGAGCTGGTGCATCGCGTGCCCGACGTCGTGGAAGTTGGTCTCCCGCTCATCATGCCGCAGCAGGGAGGGCAGGTTGGGCGTAGGCTTGGCGAAGTTGGCCACCATGGCCGCGATGGCGATCTGGCAGCTCCCATCGTGCTGTAGGCAGGCCGAAGCAGGCCGCGTGCCCGGACTTCCCCACCCTGCGGAGGGACGTGGATGGGGCCCCGCTTCCACAGAGGAGCCCCGGCCCACGGCCGACAGGTTCCCCCACCACGCACGCACCGAGGATAGAGGTCAGGTAGAACTTGCCGATGGATGACCTTGCCCGAGGCCGCGTCCCAGACCGTTTAGAGCCTCACGTCTTCGTGACACGTGCTCGTGCCCTCCTCCAGGTCGAAGGTCAGCCCCAGCAGCTCCTGGGAGATGCCCAGCAGCCCGCGCGTGACTGCCTGCACGGGGAAAGACTCCTTGAGCAGGTACTGGTCCACGTGGTAGCGCGTCTCCTCCCCCTGGTTCATGTAGTAGCGCGCAGGTCCCAGGCGTTGATGGGGCCGTCAAAGTGCAGGCCCCGCCTCTGGCACTCGGCCTTCTTTAGCTCCAGGATCACGGCCGCTCCTGCTCCCCGAGGGGCTTCAGCTTCTGGGCCAGCTCACCTGCGGGCGGAGGGGAGAGGCTCGGCTACGTCCCTGGGGCGGCCCCCCAGCCACCCCCGACCCTGCGCCCCTCGAGGCAGAATGAAGGGTCTGGGATGGTGACCCCCAAGGGCTGACACAGTGGGGTCTCAGGCAGCACCACGTCCGGTCAAGGTCCGCCTGACCCCGTCCCCACTGGGACTCAGGGGGAGGCGGTGTTACCTAGGACAGTGGCCACCACCTGGCTGGTCTTGTCCGTGTTCATCTCCAGCACAGAGTCGGCATGGTGCGGAACCCCAGCAGGCGGGACTTCAGGGCCTGCAGCCTCACCAGCTCCCTGAGGATCACGCAGTTCTCCTGGAAGCCAGAGACGGAAGGCGCTGGGGACCGAGGGCCACGCCCTCCCCACGGGCCCCGGGCCAGGTCTCTGCAGGCGGGCAGGGCTCCCAGGCCACTGGCGGGCACAGCCAATCCCCCTCCCTCCTCCTCCTGGCCCGGATTTCTAGACACTTTGGTGCTGTCCTAACACGTGGCCTTTATTAACACAGGTCCTTTTGGAAGCAGAAACGGCATGAACGTGATGGGCTCTAAGGCCAAGGGCAGGAAGAAATGCGGCCAGGCTCTCCAGGAGCCACCAAGGGGCCTCCCCGGGCTCAACAAGACAAACACGGCTGCCGTGCAGACAGTAGCTCAACCCCACGGCGCCCGAACACCCAGCCCCTGGACGGTGAGACACCTGTTGCTGCAGGTGGCCCGTGGCTCACTGATGAGGCCCGGCCCCAGGCGTACGCCACCTTCTCGGGGGCCACCTCTCCGGTCTGCAGTGGGGTTCTCCTGGGAGCCCCCCGTCACCACAGCACCAGCGTGGCCTGTCTGTAGCCCAAGAAGGTGGGGACGCAAGACTGTCCCCCGTGCCCCCCGCATCCCCCGCGAGGCCGAGCGAGCACCAGTGGTGTCTGCGGGGAAGGTGAAGGGCTCACGCACAGCCCCCATCTACAGAAGCACAGACTGCAGCCACATGCGCTATGGAACAAACACAAGTGTCCATGCAGGACCCGATGTCTGAATGTCAAGGCCATGCCCGGGCCACAGTGAGAAGGTGCATCCCCCATGCAAGCCACAGAGAGGGGATGGGGGGGTCCATCTGCGATTCTGAGCTCATCGGGCATCACCCCAGAGGGAGAGGGAGAGGGAGAGGGAGAGAGGTAGACAGAAGTACAGAGGGAGAGAAAGAGAGAGGGAGGGAGAGACGTCTCTCCCTTCCCTGGGGGTTCTCTAGTGCAGCCAAGGCTGAAAACCACGGCATTTTGGGAGATGGGTCCTCGTGGAAGAGTTAAATAGTCGCTCATGGCATTATCGACACATACTAAAAAAGGCCCCAAATCTTGGGGAGTCAGGGAGGGGAGTGTCGGCTGCCTCGTAAACGAGGAGAGATTGGGCATCAGAGGAGGTGCCTGTGCAGCCTGCGCCCAGGGCCCCGCAGACTTCATCTCCCAGCGGTGGTCCTGGGCTGGAAGTCAGCGGGGAGGTCAGGCTGTCCAAGCATCAACGTTGACTTCAGGGCTTATCTAAAAGGCGCCTGGTGTTTGTTGAAGCAGAAAAAGGAGAAAGCAGTAGGGAGTGGATGGGAGTGGGAGGGGGAGGGAGCCCCCCTCCTCAGCACTTCTACCGCTCTCCCTCTCTCTCTCTCTCTCTCTCTCCCTTTCTCCCTCTCTCCCTCTACCTCGCTGCCTCTCACTCTCCCTCTCCCTCCATCTCTCCCTCTGCCTCTCTCCCTCCCTCTCTCCCTGTCCCTCTCTCTCTCTCCCTCTTTCCCTCCCCCTCTCCCTCTCCCCCTTTCCCTCTCCCTCTCCCCTTCTCCCTCTCTCCCTTCCTCTCTCCCTGTCCCTGTTCCCCTGTTCCGCACGCTCTGGCTCTACCTCTTTCCCTCTCCCTCTCCCTCCACCTCCTTCCCTCTCTGGAGAGGGAAGGAGGTGGAGGGAGAGGGAGAGAGAGATGGAGAGGGAGGGGGGAGAGGGAGAGAGAGGGTGGAGAGGGAGAGAGTGATGGAGGGAGCGAAAGATGTCTCTCCCTCCCTCCCTCTCTCCCTCCCTCTCTCCCTCTCCCTCCCTCCTTCTCCTCCCTCTCCCTCTGGCTCCAACTCTCCTCCCTCCATCTCTCCCTCTCCCTCACTCCCTCCCAGAGAGGCAGAGATAAGGCAGAGGGAGAGAGGAAGAGGGAGAGATGGAGGGAGAGGGAGAGGGAGGGAGAGGGAGAGAGGGAGAGGGAGAGAGGGAGAGGGAGGGAGAGGGAGAGAAGGAGAGGGAGAGAGGGAGAGGGAAATAGGTCTCTTCCTCCCTCCCTCTCCCTCTCTCCTCCTTCTCTCCCTCTCTCCCTCTCCCTCTCTCTCTCCCTGTCCCTGTTTCCCTGTTCCAGTCTCCCTCTGCCTCTCTCCCTCTCCCTTGTCTCTGCCTCTCCCTCCATCTCTCCCTCTCTGAGAGGGAGTGAGGGTGAGGGAGAGATGGAGGGAGAGGGAGTGAGGGCGAGGGAGAGAGGGAGGGAGAGGGAGGAAGAGGAAGAGTGGAAGGGAAAGGGCGAGGGAAGGAGAGGGGGAGACGGAGGAGAGAGGGAGAGGGAGGGAAGAAGAGACCATTTTCCCTCTCCCGCTCTCCCTCTCTATCTCTCTCTGCCTCTGTCCCTCTCTCTCTTCTTCTCTCCCTCTCCCTCCATCTCTCCCTCTCCCTCTCTGTCTCTCCCTCCATCTCTCCCTTTCTGGGAAAGAGTGAGGGAGATGGAGACATGGAGGGAGAGGGAGGAGAAGGAGAGAGGGAGGGAGAGAGGTGTAGAGGGAGAGAGGGAGAGACGTCTTCGCTCCCTCCCTCTATCCCTCTCTCCCTTTCCCCCCTCTCTCTCCCTCTCCCCCTCCCTCTCCTGCTCTCCCTCTCCCTCTTTCCCTCTCCCTCTCCCTCCACCTCCTTCCCTCTCTGGAGAGGGAAGGAGGTGGAGGGAGAGGGAGAGCGGAACAGGGAAACAGGGACAGGGAGAGAGGGAGGGAGGAAGAGACCTCTTTCCATCTCCCTCTCACCCCCCCTCTCCCTCTCCTCTCCATATCTCTCTCCCTCCCTCTCCCTCTCCCTCCATCTCTCCCTCTCCCTCTCTCCCTCTCCCTTGTCTCTGCCTCTCTATCTCTCCCTCTCTGGGAGGGAGTGAGGGAGATGGAGAGTTGGAGGGAGGGAGAGGGATAGAGGGAGGGAGGGACAGAGGGATAGAGGGAGGGAGCGAGAGAGGGATAGAGGGAGGGAGCGAGAGAGGGATAGAGGGAGGGAGGGAGAGGGATAGAGGGAGGGAGGGAGAGAGGGATGGAGGGAGGGAGTGAGAGGGAGGGAGGGAGGGAGGGAGGGAGGGAGAGACGGTCTTTCGCTCCCTCCCTCTCTCCCTCTCTCCCTCTCACCCCTCTCTCTCCCTCTCCCCCCTCCCTCTCCTGCTCTCTCTCCCTGTTCCTCCACCTCCTTCCCTCTCCGGAGAGGGAAGGAGGTGGAGGGACAGGGAGAGGGAAAGAGGTAGAGGGAGAGCGTGCGGAACAGGGAAACAGGGACAGGGAGAGAGGAAAGAAGAGAGGGAGAGGGAAGAGGGACGGGGGAGGCAGGAAGAGGGAGGGGGAGGAGGGAGAGAGACGGGGGAGAGCGAGGAGGTAGAGGGAGAGGGAGGGGAGAGGGAGAGGGATGGGGAGAGCAAGGGGGAGACGGAGGTGGAGAGGGAGTTGGGAGAGGGACAGGGAGAGGGACGGGGAGGGGGGAGAGGGAGGGGGGAGGGAGAGAGGGAAAGAGAGAGACGCAGAGGAAAGAGGGAGAGGGACAGAGGGAGAGGGAGAGAGGGAGGAGGAGAGGGACGAGAGGAAGCAGGGAGAAAAGAGAGAAAGAACACACCATCTACATTTCTGTCAAATGACACCGGGGATCCTTACACAACCAGGAGAAAATAACACAGCGAGGCTCTTTCTCAGCTGGAACTGGAACTGCAGATGGGGCCAAACACCACCAGGGTGGCCACACATGTCCAGCTGCCGCCCCAGCCCCCTGAGTCTGGTCACCAGGGCTCTGAGTGTTTGCTCCAGGGACCTGGGGTTCACCCTGTCACCCTGGAGGTCGGGCCTAGACAGCATGGCCCCGGGCTGGACACATAGGGAGAAAAGCATCCCCACAGGCCAGCTTGTGCGAGCCGATTCAGCTGCCAGATTTTAGAGGCCTGGGATCACCGTGTGGCCCATGAAAGCCAGGAGCCAGGAGGGTCTTGCATCGGGATTCCTGTCCGTTGGACTGGAACGTTTATGTAAGGAGTCTTGGAAACAGTGGTAACAAGACTGAATTCGAACGAGCTTTAGGATATTATGGACCACTCCGAAGTGTGTGGGTTGCTAAAAACCCTCCCGGCTTCACTCTTGTTGAAAATGAAGATCCCCAAGTTGCAGCGGATGCTGTCTGAGAAGTAGACGGGAGAACACTCTGTGGCTGCCGAGTAAGAGTGGACCTGTCGAATGGGGAAGGGAGAAGTCGAAATCGTGGCCGCCTCCTTCTTGGGGTCGTCGCCCTCGAGATGATTATCGGAGGAGGAGTCCTCCCCCTCACCACAGATCTCCAAGATGGAGAAGCTTCTCCCGCAGCCGGAGCAGGTCCCTTTAGTAGATATAAGAGAAGAGAGAGATCACTGTCCCAGGAGAGAAATCGCAAGCCGTCCCGATCTTTCTCTAGGTCTCCTAGCCGATCCAGGTCAAATGAAAGGAAATAGGAGACCACTTTGCAAGAGGAGCGGTGCACAGGAAATACCTTCATTTGACAGGAGTATGTACAGAAAATTCAAGTTTCGTTTGAGACTTCCGAAGCTTGATGCACTTTTTAAATGTTTTAGCTGTTCCCGTTTGTGTGTCTCTTGGGACAGTGACACATAAAGGTGTCAATCTCTGTGGTTTGAAATGGGTCATATGAGGCATGTAATATGAAGAATTGTTTCTTTACAATGTTCTCTTAAGCAGAATTGAATTTGCTTTGAATTTTTGGTCTTGCCTAGACTGATAATAAAACTCTAACTCCTGCCCACCTAAAGTGTGATGTTTATCATTATGGAAACAACACTGGCAAACATTAAAAAGACTTTCTGTAGCTGGGATGTGGTATGCAGCTGTAGTCAAGCAAGCAGTCTTTAAAAGGTGCTGTGAACACAAGCCAGCAGGGAGAAATGAAAGCCGCACCCTTACCCTAGATTAGAGGTTTAAGAATTCCACTAGTCTTCACACTGGACAAGAGGTTGTCCAGTGAGTTTAGCATCTAAGAAGTTTCAAGGAAGTTAGTTAACCTTTGAGTTAGGTCATAAGTCCCCTCTGTGATTGCTGTACATGAATACATAGCTCTTTGTAAAGTTTTTTGGAAGTTGAGATTATCAAGACACCAGTGTCCTGCCAGATTAAGAGTATATTGTAGAGCTGAACTTTGAGTTACTGTGCAATTTTTTTTTCATGCTGTCATTTGTAATATGTTTTGTGAGACTCCTTGGGATTAAAGTTTTGGTTCCAAACGGAACAAAGAAAACAAAAAAAGGATCCACCTGCCAATGCAGGGGACCCGGGTTCGATTCCTGGTCCGGGAAGATCCCATGTGCCGCAGATCAACTAAGCCCGTGGGCCACAACTATTGAGCCTGCGCTCTAGATCCTGGGAGCCACAACTACTGAGCCCCCATGCCACAACTACAGAAGCCCGCACATCTAGAGTCCGTGCTCCGAAACAAAAGAAGCCACTGTAATGAGAAGCACATGCCCGCAACAAAGAGGAGCCCCTGCTCGCCGCAACTAGAGAAAGCCCGTGTGCAGCAATGAAGACCCAACGCAGCAAAAAAAAAAAAAAAAAAAAAAAAAAAGACGCTACTGGCCAGGTGATCAAGGGTAAAATTATAAGAAAAACATCAGAAAACCAACAGACAAACAAATTGAGGGACAAAATACCTGACCAGTCCTCCTCAAAACTTTCAAGGTATCAAAACCCAGGGACGTCTGAGAAATGTCACAGCCCAGAGGAGACTGGGACAGAAAAAGGGTGTTAGGGGAAAGCTAGGGAAATTCTAATAAAGTGTGGACTTTAGTTAATAATAACGTATCCATCTCGGTTCCTTAGTTGGATAAGCATGTCGTACTAACGTACTAAAGTACTAACGTGTTGGAAATAGGGGTACTGGGTCGGGGGTCCACAGCACTCTGTACACTCTGTACAGATCTTTGCAACTTTTTTGTAACTCTAAGCTATTCTAAAATTAAGCAACTACTAAACAGAGATAAGAATGTTATTTCCCTGATTTGAACATGGCTGAGTTTGTTTTCATGGTCACATTTGTGCTATCTGGATGTGTCTTGGAATCAGTAGCAAAGGAGAGTTGCCAGCCCCTGGGAAGATGCGGCTGGTTTGCAGGTGGCTTGCTCTGGAGCTGAAGACCAGGGTGGGAAGTCTGCAGCCTCGGGCTGCACTTAGGACCATGGGAGGGGATGGGCCAGCTCAGTTAGGGATGGAACCTATAAATAAAACTTTTTCTTTTCCATTATGGCTTATCACAGGATATTGAATATAGTTCCCTGTGCTAGACAGTAGGACCTTGTAGCTTATCCATCCTATATTTAATAGTTTGCGTCTGCTAACCCCAAACTCCCAATCCAACCCTCCCTCACTCTTTCTCCCCCTTGGCAACCACAAGTCTGTTCTCTATGTCTGTGAGTCTGTTTTTGTTTCGTAGACAAGTTCATTTGTGTCGTATTTTAGATTTCACATATAAGAGAGATCATATATGTGTCTTTCTCTTCTGACTTACTTCACTTAGTATGATAATCTCTAGGTCCATCCACGACGTTGCTGCAAATAGCATTATTTCATTCTTTTTATGGCTGAATATATTCCATTGTATATATGTACCACATCTTCTTTATCCACTCACCCATCAGTGGACATTTAGGCAGCTTCCACATCTTGCCTATTATAAATAGTGATGCAATGAACACTGGGGTACATGTATCTTTTCTTTCTTTTTCTTTCTTTTTTTCTTTCTTTTTTCTTTCTTTTTCTTTCTTTCTTTCTTTTTCTTTCTTTCTTTCTCTCTCTCTTTCTTTATTTTTTTGTTACACAGCATGTGGGATCTTAGTTCCCTGGCCAGAGATGGAACCCATGCTCCCTGCACTGGAAGCACAGAGTCTTAACCGCTAGACCACCAGGGAAATCCCAGGGGTGTATGTATATTTTTGAATTAGAGTTTTCTCCAGATCTATGCCCAGGAGTGGAATTGCGGGACCCTATGGCAGCTGTATCTGTTCTCTGCACGTCTCACATCAACCACGTGCACTCCAATCCTTGCTCTCAACGTCATCTTCGGGGAACACAACCTGCGACAGGGACCTTGACAAGAAGAAATGGCTCAGGGAAAAGCTAGCTGCACAGGGAGGAGATAGAGGCCATCGACCCTGGGGTGTGGCGGGGAGAGTGGGCACAGAGATTGGTCATTTCATCCCTGATACTCAGCCCTCCTGGCTGCCCCACTCTAGGTCACCTCGGGATACAGAGGTGACCCGGTTAGAGTCCCAGCCTGTGCAGGAATCTCGGGGCACAAGCGGGTCTGAATAATATTAGTGCAGGGTCTCCCCCATGGCACTGGGGTTATTTGGGGCGGGTCATTCTCTGCTGGGGGCCCCTCTTGGGCACTGTGTGGGGTTCAGCAGCATCCCTGTCCCCACCCATTTGATTCCAGGGTCCCCTCCCCCCCAGTTGTGACAACCACAGATTTTCCCCAGACATCACTGAAGACCTGGGGGAGGCGGAAGCAGGATGGCCCTGGGTGAGGACAGCTGTGTTGAAGCAACCAGCCTGGCTTAGGGCAAGGTCTGCCCCAATCCCGTCAGAGCCTGCATTTAGAACTGCCCCTTCCCTCTCCCACCTCCCATGCCCTGCAGTGGTCTCCGAGACATCATCCCCATGTAAGAAATCACACCTTCTCAGTTTACTGTCCCCAGCACCTAGAAGAGTGTCTGCTATGTAGTAGATGCTTCATAAATACTTGCTGAATAAAGGAGTTGAATAAAGGGATGAGTGGATGAATGAATGAAGGTTACCATGGAAGGAGGGGGGAGATTCCCTTTCTGGCTCTCGGGGATTGGGATATCAAGTGAAAGATCCATCCTAAATAGGCTGACCAGCCTTCTGGGTTCCCCAGAAATGAGGGTTTCCCCATAGTTCCAGCGCTCAAACCTGAGCGGTCCTGGGCAAAGTGGGGGCGGGTGTTGGTCACCCTGTGTAAACACAGTAACAATTCCAACTGCAATAGCAATGGCCAAGGACCTCTACGGTCTTACTGACCAGGCACAGTTCTTCACCTGGCGGGGAAGGGTGGGCCAGGATTGGAATTCCGGTGATCCAGGGTGGGCGGGTGAGGGCACACCCCGGGCTTGTGTAGGGGAGTCCAGGAAGGTTCTGGAGGAAGTGACAGTGACACAGGAGGGAGGGAGGAGTCTAAGGAAGAACGTCCCACACGACAACGTGTGCCAATGGCCCTGGGCCCAAGGTCACACCTGACCAGGGCTTGCTTGTTTTCTTTTTTTCTAATTTACTTTTCCCCACATGGATATGCAATTGTCCTAATGCCATTTATTGAAAACTCCTTAATTTCCTCACTTTCTGTCATATCAAGTTCTCATCTATCTGTTTCTGGACCTTTATTCTCTACCATAGAGCTATACGTCCCATCCTTGCACCACTAGGGCTGTTTCATCACTATAACTTTATTTTTTACTCATTTATTTCTTTGGCCGTGCTGGGCGGCATGTGGGATCTTATTTCCCTGACCAGGCTTTGAACCCGCACCCCTTGCAGTGGAAGCTCGGAGTCTTAATCGCTGGACCTCCAGGGAAGTCCCCAGGGCTTGCTTTGACATCCATCGAATGGTGGCGGGTGGGCACGGGGAGCAGCTGTCTGTGAGCCACCCTGTGTAGAAATGCAGGGTGGAGGGCAGGACAGCTGGAGCGGGAGGGGAAAAGGCGGAGGAGGGAGGGAGGGAGGGATGGCGGGCGGGCGAGAGACAGACAGAGAGTTTCCGGAGACAATAGCTCTGGCCGTGTCCTAGGGCATGAAAGCTGAAAATAGCTCCTAGTGCCGGGAGCCCTGGAGCCGGAGCCTGGGAGCCATTGTGACTGGCACTCCTCCCTGGTGTGTGTGTGTGCGGGGGCGGGGGGCTCTGGACTTCTCAGGCTGGGAATGGGGCGCACGGAGCAAGGACGGAGCAGGGACGGAGCAGGGACCCTTCTCTCTGGGACCTCGCAGGCCATCCTTAGCTCACAAAGCTGAGCCACTCCCGGCCCTACGAGGGGGGGGCTTATCCTCCCTGTCCCCTGGATCACACCCCCTCACACACGACTTCCCCTTGTGTGCTCCCAGCAACCAAGAGAATCTGTTTTTAAAAGATTTGGGGGAGGGGGGTAAACATACAAACAAGAGCAGAATGGATACTTTTTCCGAATGGGAATGGCTCTGTGTAACCCCATCCCCAGGGTAACCAGAGTCCTGACCTCTAACACCCTTGACGAGTCAGCCTTGGTCTGGGCTTGCAGACCCACGGAAGCTTCCTCATCCCCTCCTTCAGACCCCGTCTCTCCCTCGGCGTCTTTGTGAGAGGCACCCGGGGAAGTGGGACTGCTAGGCTGTACTGCTGCTAGAACTGCACCTGGGCTCCACCAGGCTCCAGCCCCCCCGCCCTGTGCACCTCTCTGTCCCTGAGGCACCTCAACTGGTAGGAGCGGCATCACCTTCCCTCCCGGGACTTGTGACACTTAAGGGAGACACAGAAAGGACAAGCGTTTGGCTCCCTGGCTGGCAAAGAGCAGGTGCTCAATTGTCATAAGTGGCCGTATCAGTGAGGGTTCTCCAGACAAACAGAATCCATAGGGTGTGTGTGTATATACACACACACGTACATATGTACACGCATACAAAAATATACAGCTGTGTATATATGCGGTACGCATACAGACATATACACATATAGTATATACAATACGCAAACACATATATACACACATATATATAAAATGCATAGTTTGTATATATACAGTATGTATACACACATATACACGTAATATATACAATAGACACATACAGATACACTATACATACACACATATGAAATGCATCGTTTGTGTATATACAGTATGTACACATACGTATAACATATGCAATGTACACACCTAGGTACGTCTATATCATACATATATACACACATAGAAAGATATTTAGGTGTGTATATATACAGTATACATACATACACATATAATATATGCAATACATACACGTACATACATATAGACACGCATATACACCTACATAGAAAAGCATGTAGAATAAAAATATATATGTACTGCATATATAAATTCCTTGTATTCGTTCCTCCTTTACGCAAAGTGGACCAATTTCAGTGTTAATCTCTTCTGAAAAATCCCTTCCTGGCCACATCTGGAATAATGTTTGTGGTTGCCGGGGCCCCACGCAGTGCGCACATGAGATTAACCATCCCCGTGGCGATGATGACACTTTATTTTCTCCCTTGACCATTGTCACTACTATTCCAATTAAAATGGCAGTGCTATGAGGGCAGGGCATTTCCTTTTTGGCCAGTACTGAGCGTCCGCGGTCTGGTGCCTAGCATAGGCTAAATACACGGCAATTTTGTGAACAGAAGCCGGGATTCCAGCTGTCATATTTAATAGGAATTATAGTCTTATTATTGGGGGGGAGGGGTTGTGTCACGGTACGTCGAGGTCGGGAGTCGAACTCGCCACCACTGGCCCTGAGAGGTTTTGCCGGGTCCCCACTTCGGGCCGGTGGGTGTGGCCAGGGGCAGCCGATGACGTGCGTATGTGCGTGCGTACGTGCGTGCGTGCGTGGGAGCGTGCGTGCGTGAGAGCGTGCGAGTCCACGGGGCGGGCCGCGCGCGCCGGGAGTGTTTCAGCCCGGCCCCCGGCTCATTGTGGTCGCCTCACGCCGGCCCGAGTTCGCAGCAGCGCTGGAGGCCCCGGGCCTGTGAGCACAAAGAGGGAGCCGGGGGCCGGACGGGAGCGCTGTGGCGGCAGCTGAGGCCCAGACCAGGCCCCCCTCAGCCTCCCGCCTGCCCGTCTGCCCCGCCCCCGCCGGCGGCGCCGCGCCCCTCCCCCAACCGCCAGACTAGCGCGGTGCGGGGCCCGCGCGCGAAGACATGGGGGAGAAGCTGGAGCTGAGGCTGGAGTCGCTCTTGGGGACCGAGCCCGCCGTCTACCCGTGGCCGCTGCCGGTCTACGTAAGTGCCACCCGTCCCCTCCTCCCGGACCCCCGCTCCTGTTCCCCCACGGCGCGCGCTGAGCCCACCGAGAAACGGAGCGACTCGAGTCGCCAGACCCTCTTTGGAGCCCCCCTTCCCGCCCCGCCGTGGTTCTCCGCGGCAGTTTCCAGCCCCCGCGCGCAGGGTGGGCAGAGGGGAGCCGGCGCCGGCCGGGGGCGCCGACTCGGCCGCGGGGACCCCGCGCTTCCGAGGGGCGCCTGAGCCGGTCTGCGGTTGGCTCTGCAGGGCTGGGGACCCCGGTCCCCCCGGGCCTGGACTGCCGGCGGGCTTGCCCTTCTGTACTTTAGGATCTGACACGTAGGGTTTCTTTTTCCTGGTAGTTTCTTCTTAGCTCTGTCAACGTACTTAGTTTTTAAAATTTTTTTTTATTTTTCAGGGCACCCTTTCCTCCCTCTCTCCAGTTTTTTTGTGTTTCTCTTTTGTTTTGTTTTAGTTAGGCATTTTGTCCCTCTGATCTTGAGTGGGTGGGCTGGCAGGACACTTGGAGAGGAGGCGTTCTGTCCCCTGATCTTGAGTGGCCTTTGGAAAATGACGGGCCAGACGGAAATTACATTTAATTGATATATAATATTGTATCCGTCCAAGGTGTACAATGTGATGATTAATATATATATAGTGTGTGTGAAATGATTACCACAATAAGTTTAGTTAACCTTAATTCACATAATTACAAATGTTATCTTTGTGATGAGAACTTTCAAGATCTACTCTCTTAGCAACTTTCAAACATAAAATACGGTATTGTTAACTGTAGTGACCGAGCTGTACATTACATCACCATTACTCACTTGTCTTATAACTAGAAGTTTTTACCTTTTGATCATCTTCCCTCATTTTCGTCACCTCCAACCCCCAGCTCTGGCAACCGTCATTCCATTCTTTCTATCATGAGTTCAGTATTTTAGATTTCACATATGAGATCATAAAGTATTTATCTTTCTCTGTCTGACATTTCATTTAGCATAATGCCCCCCAAACCCACCCATGTGGTCACAAATAGCCAGATTTCCTTCTTTATCATGGCTGACTAATAGTAGGTCGTATGCACCCCCATTTTCTTCATCCATTCATCCACAAGAAAACACTGAGGTTGTTTCCATGTCTTGGCTACTGTATTGGGTTGGCCAGAAAGTTCATACAGTTAATGAATACACTGTTCAGTCAAACTTGGTGAAAATGAGTCTTTTATTTTTACTTAAAATAAATCTTTGACAAAGCCAGCTAGGCATCCCTTTGAGTAACGACTTATATCACATTGAAATATTTTAAACATATGAACAGTAATAGCTGAAATGACAAATGTTACTAATATTGACACAATTTATCAAGGAGAATAGGTTAGAATACGTTAAAATGCAGGTGGACAGTGAAAGAACAACTATAACTTTTAACTAAATATTGTCTTGATATTTAGACCATTGGTTAAAATCATGATAACAGGTTTCATCCGTTTCAAGAAAGCAGAATATTTGCAGATCACTTAACATTTACTAGGTATGTTCTCAGCCTGGAAGGATATATTTCACTTACATGTGTCATTTAATTTAACCACATCCCTCTGTAATAGATAGTGGTATCCCTATTTGCAGATAGGAGACAGGCTCAGAAAGATTAAGAATGTTACCTAATTCTAGTAAGTAGCCGAACCTAAACTGATCTAATTCCAGGGCAAAGCTCTTTCTGGCACATCAGTGTGGGTCTTTATCTCTTTGAGAATTGTTGAACATTAAAAGCCTTCTTCCAGGTAAATGCATAAAGAAACAACATGAGCAATGATATAACAATACAAGTCTCACTAAATAATTGGTGTGTTTGGCCTTGCTTTTGCTGATAGATCTTTTGCAAAATTGCTTTTCTCTGAGATATTTAAAGTGGACTTTAACTATTTTCTTGGAAGACTTTCCTAAATTATACCTATCAGAAAGCTGCTTTGCTTTAAGGCCGAAGAAAAATGAAAGCTTACTTAACTACACTTAGGTGCCAGGGTCATGCTATGAGCTCTACACCTGCCAGGATTCACGCTAAGATAGATAGGGTGGCTCAGCAAACTGTCCATAGTCCTGTGATTTCTTTCTGATATTCTGAAGTAGAAATAATTTAATAACTGTTCACAAAAGAGAGAAACACTGTTTCTTGGTCCTCAATATCATACTGCTGTAGGCTAATTCTTTCTCTCTTCTGTTGCCCCTTAGTATAGAGAGTGTGTTTTGGGGACCCTCCTTCACGATCTTCTCCATTCCAAGAGCATCTTACATAAATCCAGGACTTCTCAAGCAGCCAGTTTTGCCAGATGGTCTTAGGGTTGGTTGTACCCATATATGTATAATCTGAACTTCTCAAGTAAGGTCCTTAGAGAGCATAATGGCTAAGAGAATTGGTGCTGATACCAGACCTGAGTCCAAATACTGCCTATGCCCCTAACTAGCTGTGTAACCTTGGAGAAGTAACTTAAGCCCCTTAAAGGGATTAGATTTCTCACCTGGAAAATGGTATAATAAATGCATCTACCTCATATGGTTAGTGTGTAAATTAATGTAACTTGAGATGGTGCGTGTTAAGCATTAGCACAGTGCCTGTCTCTTGTTAGTAATACCTGCTTTTCTTATTAATTATTCTCTTTATATTCCCAGTTCCAGCTGGGTGCCTAACATATAATAGTTGTTCAGCAAATAGTTACTGGATTGAACCAGCTCTGAAATTGAAGCATTGGGTCAACAGCAAAGTAGTCACCCCACCATCATTTCTCCCAGAGAAAGGGAGAATAGATGGAAGCCAGCCATCATACCTTCTTTTCTTATTCTAAACTTCCCATCCAGCCCCAGCAATAAAATAATCTTCCTGGACCCTAACAATTTCAAGGATTCTTCAAATCACACTATTTGAAAATAGCTGGGTTGCCCTAATCTAATATGTCCCAGGACCCCAAGGTCACCAAGCTTCTATTAATGAAGTCTAGTTAAGATAAATGATAACAGTTAGTCAACCAACTGCTTATGAGCTCATTGGGCTTTTTAAAATTTACTATCTGCGCTTCATAGAGACACAGGTATTTTGCTTTTGTAGGACATTCAACAGTCAAAGTAGTCTTTTAAAAAGCACAAATCAGACGCTATTATTGCACTGCTTCTAACCTCTAAAGGCTATCTATTGTAAAGAGATGAAATTTTCAACTACTTAGCCAGGCTCACAGGGATCGTGTGCTCTGGTCACTTACTACATCTTTCCCTGACCTTCATGGGGCTCGAGGCACAGTTGTCCTTTTCAGTCCCTCAGATGCAACAAGCTCTACTTCTTGCTCTCCCAGCTTTAGATTGGCTAATCCATCTACCCAGACCAATTTCCCTCTTAATCGTTAAGGTCTCGGTTCAAACGCCACCACTACTATCTTGACCAAAGAGACCTGCCTCCTCAGTGCCTCTCCATCCCTTTGTCCAGTCGTATTTCTGTCACTGTACCACATTTATTTACATGTTTACTCTGTCTTCCTCCACCACTGGACATTTGCTTAAGAGCAGGGACTTTGTAATTTTTTGCTTCCAAGGCTTGCAGCGGACACTGGCACGTAGGTGTGTAGGAAATGTGTGTCTAATAAAGAATAAATATGTGAATGAAAAAAAAAACTGTGAAACACTAACACAAGATTATTCTTCTTTCAAAAGAATAATGAAAAATAATTTCATTCAATAAGAGTCATTCTTAGTTACTGATCCATGACTTAGTAGATCCCATTCAATTTAAAATGTCCCCTTTTTTTCTGATACTTTCACAAGTCATTAATTAAGTGTTGCTCACTTTTAAGGCCAATCTGTGAGACATTATTTAACTTGTCTCCTCTAAAGTTCCAGCATTAACTCAGGCGGGGCTTCACCAAGTACTGATCATGTGACCTTGGCCTCTCATTGCCTCCGTTTTCTCATTTGTAACATGGGTATAATAATCGGCTTATTTCATACGCCTATGAGGAGGAAAACTTCGTGTGTGTGTGTGTGTGTGTGTGTGTGTGTGTGTGTGTGTCTATATATATGTATTTAAACAGTGTCTTAGAATAGTGTCTGGCAGATGATAAGCATTATAGAAGTATTGACTGCTGCTACTAGTACTGTTATTATGAGAACTAACTGTTGAGAATAATCCTTCATATAGTGGTTTATTCCACTGAAGATAAAGGAAACTCATAGAATGTTAGAAATCAGATTAAACACGGAAAGCCAGTAAAATATACCAGGACAGAAGATGATGAGAGTGTGAAAGGATAGAGGAAAAAAAATGGTTTTTGTTTTTCTTTTTCTTTTTTAAAGAAGGAAAGAGCCTAGAAATAGGAGAAAAACTATTCATTGGCTATACTGACATGGAGATCGCTGGTGACCTTCATAAGTAAAATTTCAGGACAGTGGGCAGAGAGATTACGGTGAGGGAAGTCAGATGGATGTAAATTATAGAGTAGATGGGACGTGAGGAAATGGAAACAATATATGATGATAACAATTTTGAAAAGTTCAGACATGAATTGGCTAAAGAAGATATGCAGGGATTAGAGGAGGAGGGAGGCTTTCGTGTTACACGTATAGTTTTAACATTTTAAGTTGGAGTTACTAGTCTAGAATGAGGTTGAATTTTGGCAAGAATCATTCATAAGGAGTAGATGGGTTGTAGAAAATGCAGTGCTGTGAAGTACTTGAGAAGATGAGAGAAAATGAAATGCTATCTGTAGTGCACGTGGCCTTTGAACTTGAACTCCTGTAGTGCAAGGGAATACAAAGATCAATGCAAATGCTAATGAATTAACGGATTTGGCAGTGGACTATTTACTGACTTCTGTGTTCCTAATGAGTTAGGAAGCGCCTCACCAGCTCAGAGTGAAGGAAGTAGAGAGGATGGAGGAAAATTTGAGGAGGGTAGGGAAAGCTTCTAAGAAAATAGTCCTTAAGGAGAATTAGAAAGAACTTACTGTAAGTCAGAGCAATATTTCCAGTCTTGAAAATCCATTTGAAGTTGGTGTTTATTAATTTATTGGAATACCAATTTTCCCTGCCACATGATGTTTCTCCAGCTACCTGGATATAAGTTACACAGAGGCAGAAAAGAATGAGAGATAACAATCGAGGGAAAATACAATTAGTATTTTTTTTTTTTACCTTTTTCCACTTCCCCGCTCCAACTCTGGGGAGCCTTCATGGACATGGCTGCCCTCGCAGCCTGCAGCAGCACGCTGTTATCAAAGAATTCAAAGAAATGGAACATAGATTTCCAACTTAATAATTCAGCAAAATCAAAAATTGTATATAATGATTTCTGTTGGCAAAGATTTTTGCAATATAATTTGGTTCCATCTTTTGACAAGTAATTTGGCAATGTCTAGCAAGATAAAAATGTTAATAGCTTTTTACACATTAATTCTAATTCTGGAAGCTTATGCCGATAAATAATTTATAATCCAGAAAATTATTATATAAAGATGCTCATTGTCATGTCATTTGTAATAACAAAACATTGGAAACACCTTTAATTGTTAAGAATAGGAAAACAGTTTAGGAAATTATATCCACTTAGTAGAAAGTGACACAGTTACTATATTATAATTACAAGATGATGGAGCAAAATAAAATAATGCTTAATAAAGAAAGAATGAAGAAAGCTGACCTAAAATTGTGTCTTCCTTATGACAGTAATTATGTAAACATATCAATGTTTATTAAAGCTTAAAACCAAGATAAAGTTTTAAAAGCTCTGTACCAGTAATGGGGATTTTATGTTCGTTTCAAAATATTTTTTGACACAACTCTTAGAATTTTGTTTTGTCTACTCCTTTTCTTAAGAATTTCTGATTATTACCTCACTTTTCATTTCATAGTTTCAAATAAAGCCAGCAATTTTATCATCAGAGAAGATTAGACTTATTGGACAGTTCATAATTCCAAGTTATTTGGTATAAAAAGACCATATACACTTGTAGGTGCTTTCAAAATAAAATTTCGAGAAGTTTTTTTTTTTTGCTTAGTCTTTCCTAGTATGGAGATGAAGCAAACTACCTAAAATTGCTAGCCATTCTTTTTTCATTTTTCTCATTTTATTGATTTATCTTGCCCTTCACAGAAATGATAAGAAATGAGTCTGCAGTTGCATCTGCCAATTTCTTAAATCCTCTATTATCCACATTATGAAATCATACTAGTATGAATGCTTCCAGTATTTTCAGAACTCTTTAGTTAGTATACTTTAGCATTCTGTATGAAGTATCTTATGTAAGTGTAAAATTTAGACTCAACTTCTGGAAGCTTTTGATTTCTTAGTTCAAAAGTGAGAGATCCTTAGTTCAGCCATATGATTAACGATTACTTGTATAGTAAGAAGCTCCTAAATTATTGTTTTATGGGTACCTGGCAGTTTTCTTGCCATTTCTCAGAAGTTCTCTATTAAACACACTCTCTCTCTTTCTCTCTCTCTATCTCTCTGTCTCTCTCTGTCTCTCTCTCTCTCTCTGTCTCTCTCTCTCTCTCTCACACACACACACACACACACACACACACATTGTGATTAAAAGCACAGATTTTGGCATTATGAAATCTAAGGTTCAATTTCCAGTTGTGTAGTTTCTGGGCCACTTCACTTTAGGCAAGTAACCTAATGTCTCTGAACCTTGTTATTTTCATCTGTAAAATAGAAATTACAATTATATCAGACAATCCTCAAAACATCCGTAATGATTTTAGAGTTTCAGAGTCAGGTAAAAGCAGGCACTCAGTAAATGGCTAGTGCTTTTATTACTTTATTATTATTTAGGTCTTGGTTTTCCTTGAGTGTGTGAGTCCCCATAATGAAATGTAATTTCCAGTAGATTGAGTAACACCTGTTTTCACCAAAAATTTTAACTGAGTTCATTACTTTCTGTGCAACCCAGATTAGTTTTCTGCCTCCTTTTCTGTGCCATATGTAGGTGTTCAGTAGATTTATTTAATAAATGTATGAATGCATGAACGCGTAGATGAATTTTTAAATGCTTCTTTTTGAGAAGGTAGAACAAATGTGACACAGTAGAACAGATAAGAAAATAATCCATGGAAAAAATGGCAAAGTCATGTATGTGTCCAGGGCCAGCCTAAGAGGAATTACTTTTTTTTTTTTTTTTTTTTAGGAAAAATGTGTTGAATAGCTTATTTTAATTATTTTTAAAAGTTAAGTACAGGGACTTCCCTGGCGGTCCAGTGGTTAAGACTTCGCCTTCCAATGCAGGGGGGTGTGGGTTCAATCCCTAGTCGGGGAGCTATGGTCCCACATGCCTCGCAGCCAAAAAACCAGAACATAAAACAGAAGCAGTATTGTAACAAATTCAATGAAGACTTTAACAAATGGTCCACATCCAAAAAAAAAGTTAAGTACAAAACTTTGCTGATGATTTACATATTTAGGACCAATAAAATAATGTGAGATTAGCTGTACTGAAACAGAATGTTGAGCTACATTCACATTAAGTGACATTATATAGTCTGAGTTTATGGAAAACTTCTGAGATGGTGAGTGACCTTTGAGCAGAAAAAGACAGAAGGAGAAATGGCCTTTTCTACATTCTATTGTGCCTCTAAGTAAAATGCTTGGTAATCTAGCTACAAAGCTCTATGTCATTGGCCTTAGGCACGTACTGTGATGTACCTTGTGAAGATCAGATTTTGCCATGGAGAGGATTTGTAAAAGTATCACACATTCCAGTACCGTTGGCAACCACAGCTACCAAAAACTCCAATTTAAATTGATGAGCCTAATATCAGATGATAGTATCATTTCCTTGTGGGTGTTCTGGGAAAAGGTGGGTAGGAAATGTATAAAAGTGAATACTTTATTGACTGAAATAACACTTCATCATTTTGAAAACATAAAATACATTAAAGTTGTTATAGCATCATACATGAATATTTCACTGTATTTTAGACCTTGCCTACAAGCAATGTTTTCTGCCCTTTGAAAGAGAACCATGCTTGTGGTATGCATTAATCATAGAAAAGATTAAACACTGAAAAGAAATTCAGCCTTTAAAGACAATTTGCTTTGATTTATTCAGTGGGTTCTCCTAAAAAGTTAATACCCAGAATTATTGCTTGTTAAATTGGAGTTACAAATTCTTTCAGAGTTACTTAGTATTTTCTTTAATATCAGTATCAAGGAAGGCAAAGCAAATTTACATATTTATTAGGAAATACAGGCACATAATCATAAAACAAGAAAACACAACGTTTTTATAGACTTTATTTTTTAGAAGTGTTTTAATTTTCCAGAAAAATTGAGAAGATAGTATAAAGTGTTTCCATATACACTATACCCATTTCCCTCTGTGACGATCAACTTATATTAGTATGTTACATTGTTACAATCAGTGAACAAATATTGATACATTATTGTTTACTATAGTCCATACATTAGTCCAGTTCCTTAGTTTTTACCTAATGTCCTTTTTCTATTCCAGGATTTCATCCAAAACATCACATTACATTTAGTTGCCATGTTTCCTTAGGCTCCTCTTGGGTTTGATAGCTTCTCAGATTTTCCTTGCATGACCTTGGCAATTTTGAGTAGTTAGGCTTGTGTAGGATGCCCGCTACTAGAATTTGTTTGATGCATGTTTCATTGATAATATTGGGATTATGTGTTTGGGGGAGGAAGACCACAAGAGTAGAAGGGTTATTTTGTCAGATCACATCAAGTGTACAAAGTATCAATATGCATTATGAATGCTGAGGTCGACCTTGATCACCAGGCTGAGGTAGTGTTTTTCAGGTTTCTCCATTGTAAAATTACTGTTTTCCCTTCTCCATATTGTACTTTTTGGAAGGAAGTCAATATGCTCAGCCCACAACTAAGGAATAGAGAGTTATGCTTACGATGGAGTACTACATAAACTATTTGGAATTCTTTTGCACTGGAGATTTATCTATTCTCCCGCATTTATTTATGTATCCAATTATTTATTTATATCAGAAGAACTCACGGATTTTTATTTTATACTTTGGGTCATAATCTAATTCTACGTTAGTTACTTTGTTCCTCAAATTGCTCTAGTCCTGACCCTTGTGAACTCTTTTCAGTTCAGTGGCTCGTGTGCCACTCTGAGGTATCCCCATGCTATATGTTTTTTTGGAACTTCCTTACTTTCTGACACTATAAGATGGCCTTGTATATAAATCTTGTATATTTACTGCCCCAGTCCTAGAATCAGCTATTTCTTCAAGGATAACTAGGTCTTTTTAGTGGAGAACAGCATTAGACAGCAGGATCTGGGTGTGGGGTGTGCTAATTGCTGCCCGGATGTCATTGCTTCTAGATCTTCTCAGCTGACAGAGCAAAGAGATAACATGTGTGTACATTCCCCACGTATATGGACATATCTATAAGTATCTCTCTACATAACCATGTGTGTTAAGGTAATATGAAGCAATATTAAGCTAAGCATGAATGTATATTGATGTTTCCAACTTTAATCTGTTACCACATAGATCATCTTAGCCTCATCTCTTGCTTATCTTTAAATTTCAACTGCGGCAAAACACTTGACTTTTAGAAGTATGAAAATCAAATTGTAGCTACTTTGGGAAGCCACATCATCTAGCAGAAGAATTCTTAAAGGGCAAGGTGTATATCATCAAATTTTAATTTACAGTCAGCAGTACTTTGTAACATCCATAGGCCTCCAGACCTCTGCTTCCAAGAAGATGAAGTAGCCCATTTCTCCCAGGTTCTTCCACTTAAAACTAAAACCCTGAACATAACAACAGACAAACATAGGAAGACACTGAAAGGTGGAAATGAGAAGGCAGACTTAACTAGGGACTTTGGGACTTGAGGAATAACATGGTGATGAGTCCCCTGTGTTTCCTGTTGCTTCCCATACATCCTGGAGAGGGTATTACAGGAACCCCCAATCAATAACCACCAACAGAACAACAGACAAAAAAGCTTCAAAAAAGAAAACACAAAACCCCCGTTCCCCCTAGCCAAGGTATGAGGAAAGGGGTTGTCAAAGACAGAAAACCATTTGGGCAATAATATACACACTACTCGAGCCAAGTGCCAGTGGAATATTGCACCCATCCCCTATGTCCTGTGGTTTCAGTTGGGCCAAGCTACGATTTGATCTTCCACACCACCCCACTCCTGCCCTCCAGAAGAGGCAGCGCTCTGATTCGCCACCAGGGCTGTTTCAGTGTGGTGCAGTGGGGAGCTGAGCCTCCACCCCTTTGCATTAGCAAAGAGACTTTCAAAGGTGGTGCCTGACAGGCTAGTTAACACTGGGCTGCCCTCACACAGTCGTGGGGTCCAATGGTGGGACCTAGCCTCCCTCTCTCCCTGACATCGATAAGAATAGGATGTTACAGGTTGGAGGGAGTAGGCACCCCACTAACCCCCAACACATGGTGTCCGTGAGACCCAATGGGGTGCTGAATCCCCATAACCGTCCTGAGGCAGTAAGACAGAATGAGATGGCACAAGCAGGGCTAGTTGGCAGTTCTCTTCCTCTTACCCTGGTGTCAGTGGGGCCAGCAGGTAGCTGACCCTCTACCCACACCCGGCATCAACAAGAAGGAATGAAGTGGGAGGAAGGACAGCAAACACAGCAAACACTTCACCTCTCCCCTCCCCTGGTGTCAAGAAATCTACTGGGGAGATGAACTTCCACTCCTACTAAAAGGCAACAGAATGATATTAATGTTCCCACTTTTGGGGGGAAGGTGTCAGAAGGGCCAGTAGGATAGCTGAACTTCTACTTGATCTGTCTGCAGTGAGAGAATGTAAGTGCCCACTTTTGCTGGGGTTTTGACAGTAGGGCCCAGTGGAAATCTGTACGTAACCCCCCAGTCCTCATACTCCACCTCCAATAGGATGACTTCCTTCTAAAAAGTAATAATAAAATTAAATGGGATACAGAGTCATATAATAACTCACAATGTTTAGAATCCAATTGAAAAATACTCATGGCACCAAGAAGCAGGAAATCACAGAATAAATGAGAAAAGACAATAGACCTACACCAGCACTGAGATAAAACATCTATTGAAATTATCAGACAGGGGTTTTAAATAAGCTGTCACATAAATGCTTCAATTAGCAATTATGTGTTCCTTGACGGAAATGGGAAAAATAGAAAATGTGAACAAAGAACTAGAAGTTATAAGAATAAAAACAAATGAGAACAGTAGAACTGAAAAATACAACAATCAAAAAACTTTGCTCAAGAGTAGAGTGGAGATTACAAAGCACAGAATCATGAACTTAGAAGAGATCAATACAATGTACCACATGTACAGAGAAAAATAGGCTGAGGGGTAGAGATGGGAGAAAGAACAGGATCTCAAGAACCTGTAAACAGTAACAAAAGCACTAACATTCATATCATCAAGGTTCCAGAATGAAAACAGAGAGCACGTAGGACTGACAAAGTATTCAGAGAAATAATGACTGAAACGTTCCCAATTTTTTAGAAGACATAAGCACACATCCAAGGATCTGAGCAAATCCAAAGAGGAAAAACACAAAGGTATCCTTGTCAAGACGCGTCATAATTAAACTTCTGAAAAGTAGAGACAAAACAAATCTCGAAAGTGGACAGGCAGAAACGATGCATCACTTATTGAGAAACCAATTCCAATGACAGCATATTTCTTGTCTAAAATTATGGAGTCAGAAGCATTGACATAACATTTTTCAAGTAGTAAAAGAAAAGAACTCTCAGCCACAAATTCACACTTTTTATATCCACTTTCTTGTTTGACTTATATTAATGGACTACCAACTCATCTTTCTATATCCGGGCCTGCCATCACACTTCTCCAAAAATCTAGTCACAGTATTTCCAGAGTGATCTTTCTGAAAAAGAAACAAATTTTTCTTATAAAAGTACCTGATTGTGTTATGAAACTTTTCTCTCTTCTAAGTTACCAGGTAAAATCCTTCAATGGATTCCCATCTTTCTTGGAGGAAAATCTCACATCCAAACTCTCTTTGTCCTTTTGGGCTGCTGTAAGATTATACTGCAGGTTGGGTGGCTCATAAACACCAGGAATTTTTTTTCTCACGGCTCCGGAGGCTGTGAGTTCAAGAATAGGTTGCCAGTATGGTCAGATGAGGGCCCTCTTCTGAATCACAGACTTCTCATTGTATCCTCACATGGCAGAAGAGCTTAGGGAGCTCTGTGGGGTCTCTTTTATAAGAGCACTAATACCATAATCATTTCCCAAAGGCCCCACCTACTAATACTATCAGCTACGGAAAGTAAGATTTCAACGTATGAATTTGGAGGGGAACACAAAGACTAGACCATAGCACTTACTATACATACATGGACCATGCATGATCTGGCTTCTACGCCCCTCTCCATTGTCTTCTTTTCCTACACGCCAGTGAGCATTTCTCTTTTTTTTTTTTTTTTCTTTTTTTTTGCGGTACGCGGGCCTCTCACTGTTGTGGCCTCTCCCGTTGCGGAGCACAGGCTCCGGACGCGCAGGCTCAGTGTCCATGGCTCACGGGGCCTAGCCGCTCCGCGGCATGTGGGATCTTCCCGGACCGGGACACGAACCCGTGTCCCCTGCATCGGCAGGCGGACTCTCAACCACTGCGCCACCAGGGAAGCCCCAGTGAGCATTTCTTATACTGATTATGAATGGAACTCCTTTCTGGACTGATCCTTAACCATTCATTTTCTGGTAAGTGTGAATTTATCTTCTCTTTTCTTCAAAACTTCACCCTTCCTTCATGTTACATATCCATTTCAATTGCCTTCTACAGGAAGCCCTACTGATATCGCCCATATACTACTGTCCACAGCATGAATTAAGGTCTTACTGTGTCTTCCTATAGCACTCTGTAATATCTTTTACGGTAACTGTGGATTTTCTTACTTGAGTGTCACAATACATTGAATTCTAGGTGGCACTATAATGATTTTAGTAACAGTAACACTGGTGCCTACTTTATCCCATGACATACTTTAGGTGTTCAATAAATGTGTGTTGAATGAGTGAATGAATGAATGGTCAATTTGAAATCTTAATCATGTTACTTTTCAAAAATCTGTTAAAAGATACCACAGTTTTCCAGAAGATTAGGGAGTTAGGACCTTAAACTTGATTTAACAGAGGAAATTTTTACTCATACATCCTGCTTAAATACCTCAAAGTAAAACCATAAACCCAGGAATTTAAGGTTATCCATTTGGACTTTCAAGCCAATAATTAATATCTCCTGCCCCGACTGTATTAGATGGTTTCGATGCTCCACTCATATCTCCCCAGCACTCATCATTCCAGTATATGCTGATAGAATCATGCTGCCGCCTGCAATTATCCACCTTAGGGCAGGCCAGAAGTGTACAGGAGTTAATGTATCTGGGTGTAGCTTTCAACCAAGGACAGAGGGGACTGGAAGATAAGTACTTCAAGTTTCTCACCGATTCTTGGGATAACTCTGAGACATGTTCTGTAGAGTTTCACAGAACTCGCCTGAAGTACTGGCAGCAGTTCCCTGCAGGAGTAATTTATTCGGTAATACACCTCTGTTGGCTTCCTTCCATGCCTCCATTCTCAATTCCCACTCCACTTCTGAGTTTTCTGGAAGCACCTCCCAGATGAGCAGTTTGCACTCAAATTATCGCCTCAAGTTCTGCTTCTAGGGGAACTCAGTTGATAGCCTCCTAACAACCCAGTGCTCCTTACAGAGCCGTCACTGGTACAAGTACCAAGGCACGGCACATTACGTATCACTCCTCCTAAATCCTAATATTTTTAAACAGATAGGAAAGAGCATGACCTTGAAGAGAAAAAGAGTTCATATGAGGATGGCCAATGGATAAAGGGAAGGAGGGACAGTGCCATTTGTTTTCCATTAATGATAGTGTGAAATGTATGGGCAGATGGTCTAACAGGTGTGACTATAATTTGAGGAGCCTGCTCCCTTGGTTACAGAAGACTGCTATTGTTATTATTTTGGAACCACAACCTCATGACTTTATAGTTTCACTTGATGTAACCTTCTCCTTTACCTTTAAATCTTCGTACATCACTGAATTGCAGCCAATAGATTTATTTTCTCCCTATGGCTCCATCACAGAAAAAGACACACACGTGCGCACACACACACACGCGCGCACACACACACACACACACACAGAGTTTTGTGTATGCCAGTGCTAGAAAAGACAAGCTCATGGTGCATGTATGCAATGGATATTGTACATTACAGGTCTCTGTGAAATAGTCTTCTGCAGGTTCCTATGTTTATTTTATGAATAATTAACTTTAGTAAAGTTAATTTCCTGAAGATCTTGTTGAAGACTGAAGAAAGGAAGTAAATTGTAAAGAAAAAGACTTCGAAACTTGCCCTTTTCGCCCTCTCTTTGTGTCTTAATGAACAAAGGATAACTGGGCCTTTTTTGAAGCCTTTGCTTGAGTTGAAGACACAAAATGCAACCTGTACTCTTATCATAATATGTTCAGTTTATGAGTACCCAAACTTATAAACCGTGAATTTCCCTAAAGTTATTATACCATCTAGAAGATGTTTGCTTGGACGTTTACTTAAAACCAAACAATTGAGGTCTATGTGTCCAAATAATTTCCTTCTCTCTTGCTGTCTCCATTTCAGTTTCCTGAGTTTCTGGGAAGGCCTGGTTTCCCCAAAGGAAGGATTTCTGGTAGAAGTCTGAAGGTCTGACCCAAGAAGAAAAAAATCCAGTACAGCCAATGAATTGAGGACAAGAAGTTTTCCGATCAGGTAGGAACATTTAATCTCATACATTACGATCGCCTTAAGTAAGGTGTGCTGATAGCTGGATATGATTTAACTGCTTGGAAAAAGATGCATATATATTATATGACCTACCCCACAAGGAAGCTGTTCTCAATTCTCTTAGAGGTTGTGGTGTTTATCAGAGAGCGCCTTGGGGGAAAATGAATACAATAACAGTATGATGCTTTTTTTTATTATTAGCTCATTGTTGCCAAGTACACTTGGTGACCTTGGTGCCTGTGGTTTAATCCAGGGGGTTAGACATGTGGAACAGCACATTAACCCTCTTTAGTATTTTCTCCCAAGACAAATCATTTTTATAGGTTGTCTCCATGGTCTTCTAGTTGCTTATCAAAATTAAGCATCAAGCCTTCTAAGTGTGCAATAGCCCCAGTCAGTGTGAGGAAATCAGCTTGGTTCTTATTGGGGCACAGCTTCTTGGCCTTGGCACAAAGTGACTTCACATAGGGAGTTAGAAGGAGGAGAACGGGACATGAGAAAGGGGAGTTCTGTGTTCTCATTTACCTATGCATGTTGAAACTCCACTAACAGCTTTATTTTCATTAGCAATTTGTGATAAAAACTTAGGGTAAAGGGAATAATGAAGCTGTCCCATTATATGGCAGGACAAAAGATAGTAGTGACATCAAAATCAGGGCCTGTCCATCTCGTTTGCAGCTATATACTGAGTGTTTAGCATAGCATTTGACCCCTCATCAGTATTCAATAAGAAGATGCGTGTTGAATGATTTAGGGATGAATTGATGAATGAAAAAAGTTAATATGGTAGAAAATGTGTTTTATCCTTGTATTTTCGTGTGTTGACTTCTGTATTTCAAGACCCAGCACTGTAACTGACACATAGAATATAAGCAATAAAATGTGTTGAAAGAATGAATGAGTCCCCACTATTCTAAGAATAATTTTAAGACCAACACAGACCCCATATCTGCCAGAGGTATCCAGAGGTGAAAGCCTGGATCTCAGCTAGTGGTAGAGCTGACAGGATTTATCTAGTTTTAATAATTTACAGCTCATCCCATTACATTTAGGCATAGTACCTACATGAGCCATACAATTAAATGTTGACTGAAAAACAATGCACAACCTAGAAGTTGAGAATTATGTTTTATGTGGAAGACATACTGAGGACTGAAATCAGGAGACAGCCTCTCAGATAGCTCTGAGGGACTGTTCTGAAGAGCTAAGGGAGGGCACAGGGTATTTAGAGGTTCTTGCAAAAAAAAAAAAAAGACAGGTAGTTGGAACATCAAAAGATTACTGTTAATTAAAGAAACTAGACATCTTAAGTTAATAAATGTAGCACTTTTCTATATATGGTGAGATGCAAGAATCTGGTCTCCTGGAAATCATTCCCTTGATTTGCACTTTAATTATCTAGGGCCAGTATCCTGTTTTCTCCATCCTGAATCCCCTCAGGGTGCGGCTTTGGGTGTGGCTTCAGCGGCTGATGGCTTGATGGCTATAACATCCTGTGTTACTGATAAGGCTGGCTACATTCTTTCTCCACATAAATGACTTGAATATGGATAGTAAATCTGTGGATTTGCAAAACGTAATTCTTGGAGCATTTTTATAAGGACAAAGTTAAGGGCAATTTCAGAATCACTAGTGGCTAAAATTGCTATTTATACTTTTCCACTGGTAGGTAGTAATCTGCTGTTGCTGTCTTCAGTATTCCCAAGGGATAACAAAAGCCATTTAATTCAAGAAAGAAAGGTAAAATTTAGCACAATGCAGCTTCCACAAAACCAAACACACACCCAACTCTCTCAGATATGAAGTAGTAATCTAAAATAGAATCCTGGAACTAATTGCAAAACAAGAGCAAATGTACTCATATTGGATACTTTTATTCTTTTATTAATGTTTGATACATATATGTATTTATTATTAAAATTCAAAGTTGCTGTATGGAGAAATAGTTTTGTACCAATAGTGTCTTTGTATGTGTTTATCAATAATGTATGAGATTGCCTCCTATGCGCCTTTTCTTTTATTGGGGGGGGAGGGGGTGTGTCACGCTACGTCAAGGTCGGGAGTCAAACCCGCCACGACTGTCCATGAGGGGTTTTCCCGGGTCCCCACTTCAGGCCGGTGAGGGTGGCCAGGGGCAGCCGAAGACGTGCGTACGTGCGTGCGTGCGTGCGTGCGAGCCTGCGAGTCCACGGGGCGGGCCGCGCGCGCCGGGAGTGTTTCAGCCCGGCCCCCGGCTCATTGTGGTCGCCTCACGCCGGCCCGAGTTCGCAGCAGCGCTGGAGGCCCCGGGCCTGTGACCACAAAGAGGGAGCCGGGGGTCGGACGGGAGCGCTGCGGCGGCAGCTGAGGCCCAGACCAGGCCCTTCTCAGCCTCCCGCCTGCCCGTCTGCCCCGCCCCCGCCGGCGGCGCCGCGCCCCTCCCCCAACCGCCAGACTAGCGCGGTGCGGGGCCCGCGCGCGAAGACATGGGGGAGAAGCTGGAGCTGAGGCTGGAGTCGCTCTTGGGGACCGAGCCCGCCGTCTACCCGTGGCCGCTGCCGGTCTACGTAAGTGCCGTCCGTCCCCTCCTCCCGGACCCCCGCTCCTGTTCCCCCACGGCGCGCGCTGAGCCCACCGAGAAACGGAGCGACTCGAGTCGCCAGACCCTCTTTGGAGCCCCCCTTCCCGCCCCGCCGTGGTTCTCCGCGGCAGTTTCCAGCCCCCGCGCGCAGGGTGGGCAGAGGGGAGCCGGCGCCGGCCGGGGGTCACAGACTCGGCCGCGGGGATCCCGCGCTTCCGAGGGGCGCCCGAGCCGGTCTGCGGTTGGCTCTGCAGGGCTGGGGACCCCGGTCCCCCCGGTCCTGGAATGTCGGCGGGCTTGCCCTTCTGTACTTTAGGATCTGACATGTAGGGTTTCTTTTTCCTGGTAGTTTATTCTTAGCGCTGTCAACGTGCTTAGTTTTTTTAATTTTTTTTTATTTTTCAGGGCACCCTTTCCTCCCTCTCTCCAGTTTTTTTGTGTTTCTGTTTTGTTTTGTTTTAGTGAGGCATTTTGTCCCTCTGATCTTGAGTGGGTGGGCTGGCAGGACACTTGGAGAGGAGGCGTTCTGTCCCCTGATCTTGAGTGGCCTTTGGAAAATGACAGGCCAGACGGAAATTTACACAGGCGTCCGGTGATTCCAGAAATGCAGGGTGTCCGGCTAGGTGGGCGCCCGGCCTGTCGTCCCCCGTGGCGGCGTGGTGCGCGTGTTCCTTGTCTCAGGGTTTACGCTTGGGCCCCGCAGCCCAGCTGCCAAAGGGAAAGCGCAGCGGGCGCCTTGGGCCGGCGCCTTTGGGGCGCCCTTTCGTGCGCTCGGCTTGCGGGGGACCGGCCTCCAGGCGACCCGGCGGGGAAGCCCGCGCGACCCGGCCCTCGCGCGGGCTCCGTGTGTGTCAGTTTGTGGAAAGTGTGTCGCGCGCGGCCGGGGTCGGGGTCGGGACGCTGGGACCACCTGGGAGCCGGTGTAGAGGGATATGATTTCCATTTTCAAGGCGCATTCCGCCTGTGCAGGGAGACAGCCTAACATAAAATTTGCCTAACAAAAACTATATTAACAGGTGGAAAGACTATCTCCCAGTTGAACAGCGGATGCCTGGGACTCGTTTCATTGCTTTCAAAGTTCCTTTAAAAAAGGTGAGCAAAAGTTAATACCGTATTCTTCCAGAAATCTGAATTCACCATAAAGAGCCCTGGCTCTCAACCCCGTCGTACTCCATTTTCCCTTTTTATAGCAAATACTTTTTAATACCTCTTTTACTATCCAGAAATGGGATTCATAGACAAATACAACCAACTTTTGTACTTAATTAAAAAACAAAAAAAAACAATGCAATGCCCTAACTATAAATAAAGAATAAAGTAATTTATAAGAAAGTAATATGTATCTCAGTATGTAAATGTTTGGGGATGACTATACTAGAAATAAAGAAATAGTCGGTTACTTGTACCATGAATGCAATAAACTGTGGACTTTGATTGATAACGATGTGTCAGTGTTGGTTCATGAATTCTAACAAATGAAGCACACTGGTATGGCATGTTGATAATGGGGAAGGCTGTGTGGGATGAAGGAGAGAGGGTGTAAGTGGGAACTGTGTACATTTTGCTCAGTTTTGCTGTGAATCTCAAACTGCTCTAAAACTAGTCTACTAATTAAGAAAAAAAGTGTGTGTTGCTGACACTTGAATAACCAAAGAGATCAATGGAACAGGGTACATGTATAAGCCAAATACATGAAAGAATATTTAGCAGTGAAAGCCATCCTTCCTATATGTAGATATTCAAGAAGTATTTATCTCTGTGTCTATTTTCAGGCACTCCGCTTGGAGCTGGCAATACAGTGGTAGGCAAAATTGATGTGGTCCCTGCCTTCTGGGAGTTTAGAGTCAGGTTAGGAGACCAACATGAAATAAACAAACATAGAAATAACTATATAGAAGTGAGCTTATTTTCTTCGGTCTAATCTCTCTGGAAGAAAGGATTGTAATATCGCTTGTAAGCTGCAGAGGAGGAAACTTGACTTTGAATCTCATATGTTAGCATCCCAGGGTTTGAATAAATGGATAACATAGTAAAGGATTTTAAACATATGTTCTTCCTTATTTTATTCTTTCTGACAGAGTTTTGAAAAGAATCTTGCTCCAGAAGAACGTTTCTCCCCCTTGGATCTCTTAACAAAATCCAAGGACAGAATGAAGAACTTGGGCTGATTATTGACTTAGCAAATACTCGCCGCTCTTACAAGCCAGAGGTAAATGGAAGGCGTAATTGAAAATGACCTTCTTTCTGATACTGTAATAATTCATAGTAGTTCAGTAGTTATCATCTTATGCTAAGGTGAGTCCTGGCCTTCTCTCGTGGGTTCAAAAAGGGAAGCTAGTGGTTTCCTTAAATACACATTTGTAATTGCTGTTTCAAAATGAGATGAAAGATATGAATTGAACTATAGTATTTGGCAGTAGGCTCTAGATATGCTTAAGAAATTCTATAAGCTTCCATGTTCTACATTTTGAAAATGAAGTAAACTTTTAGTAGTTACAGTAGTATCCTAAAAAGAAAGAAAGGTATGTCCATTATGTCTTTAGCACTTATGTTAAGCAGTTGCCTGAGCATGTTTAAGCATCAGTGTAAAAGACAATTGTTCTCTAAGTTTTATGCTTCCTTTTCCTGATGCCTTCTGATATAGCACAGAAACCCATCTATTCTCTTGGCCCATGTAGGACATTCCAGTGCAAAAGAATTATCCTCCTTCTGACCTGTTCCATGGCCTTGGGAGACAGTAACACCTAATGTCTTTTAATATTTGTAGAGCAGTTTGCCATTTAGAAAGTTCTTTCATATCCATTGACTTAGTTAATCTTCACAGCAATCCTTTGCTCTTGAAGTGGAAGTAGTACTGATATCTCCTACTGAGTGCTTACCCTGCACTAAGCTCAGAGGATAGACAACTACAATTACTAATTTTACAGACGATGAAACTGACTCTCGGAAAAGGAAGAATTGAAATTTCAGCTCTGTTATTGCTTTTTTTTTATTGTGGTAAAATATAGAGAAATCATATTTCTTTTAACCGTTTATAAATATGCAGTTCAGTGGCATTAAGTACAGTCACAGTGCTGTGTAACCATCACCGCTGTCTAGAACCAAAACTTTTTCATCATCCTCAACAAAAACTCTGTAACCATCAAACAGTAACAACCCCATTTTCCCTCCCACCAACCCTTGGTAACCTCTATTCTATTTTCTGTCTCTGTGAATTGGCCTATTCTAGGTACCTCGTGTAAGTGGAATCTGCAGTATTTGTCCTTCTGTGTCTGGCTTATTGCACTAAACGTCGTGTTTTCAAGGTTCATCCATGTTATAGCACGTAACGAAATGCCATTTCTTTTTTGGCTTAGAAAATCCCATTGTGTGTATATAGACCACAGTTTGTTATTCAACGGTTGATTGACACTTGGTTGTTTTCCACCTTGTAGGTATTGTGAATCATGCTGCTATGATCATTGGTGTACAGATATTTGTTCAAATCCCTGCTTTCAGTTCTGTTAGATGTGCAGCGTAGGTAGTAGCAGAGTTGTTGGATCATAGCCTACTGCCAAATACTAAGCTCTACGCTTAACCTGTGAGAAAGTGCCAAACTGTTTTCTACAGTGTCGTCTTGTTTTTAAACAACTATCACAAATTTTAAGCATATACAAAAGTATAAAACTACTGTGAGTGTTCCTTGTATACCCAGGAACTCATCCAGCTTTCTTATTTACCAACTGATGGCTGTCATGTTTTATCTATACCCCCACCTGTTTCACCCCATTCCGTATTATCTTGAAGCAGCTCCGAGACAACATGTAAATTACACCTGTACGTTTTTGGTACGTGCATTTAAAATATAGGACTTTTATTCCTTAATATCATTTTTTAATATTAAATACCCAGGGAGTGCTCAAATTTGCAGTTGTCTCCTAAACGTCATAAAAAATTGTCTATAAGAATTTTGAATTAGATCCAAATAAGGTCCACACTTTGCCGTGGATTGTTAGGTCTCTGAAGTCTTGTTTAATCTATAGGTTCTCCCTCCATGTCTCTCTCACTTTTTTTTTCCTCCTTGAATTTTGTTTTTAAAGAAACCAGGTAATTTGTCCCATCTAGATGCCGATGATTACATTCCATGTGTTGGTAACATATTCTTCAGTCCTTTTATTTCCTGTAAATCGGTAGTTGATCTGAATGAAGCTTGCATGTTTTGTTTTGGCAAGACAGTTTCATGGGTGATGATGTGTTCTTCCATGGAGACGTATATAGTTGTGTCTTTCTGTGGTATTAGCAGTCACTGATGATTCATACCTACATCCATTAATTCAGTTGAGGCTTCAAAGAATGGTGAATTCTGTTGTTCTTTTTTTCACTTATTAGCTGGGTATATTTGTACGAGGAGAAGATTCCCCTCATCAGCTGTTTGGTTGCTCAGTTGTAGAGGCATGATTCTCTTCTTTTATTTAACAGTTTTCAAAATAATGAGTTGATTCACAAATATCCTCCAGTGTCGACCAGTTTTGTAAAATTTTATTTATTCCTCTCACCGTGGACTCCGTTACAGTTATTATTCTAACTGAGGCCCTATCTTTGGCCAGTTGGAGCTTCTCGGTGACTCCTGAGTCCTTTGGACATGACATCAGTTGTTTCTAGACTTTTTCAGTGGTCAGAGCTAGGAAATATGTACGTTTGTTTTTAATATTTTTAAAATATGTCATAGGTTCCTACTGCTACTTTCCATTTAAATTCAGAACTAGAGAATTTTCACTTATCCTTTTCTGTCTTCTATTGATAGTCTACTTTCTCCCACCTCAAGAATACCAGTTCTCAACAATGCCTGAAATTGCCTCTGTTTCCTAATTCGAATCCAAGTTCTTCTGACTCTATTCTACTACTCTCCTTAAATCACAGCCGCTTTATGGCCCTTGAAATGTAAGATAGAACATAAATGTAGGCAGAACTGTTTATATCATTTTGAGTTACATGTGCATTCATTCACATAGATTTGCTTTTCCTTTTGCATGCCTGGTAACTGTCCGTTCTGCAGTTTGAATGAAAATCAAGTGATAATTACTGGTTAAAGCAGCTTTGGAAAAAATGGCTCTCATCAGAATGACTGACATACAAAGTTTAATGTACTCTCCTGGTTTATATTCTGCCTTCTCTAATTAATTTTTTATTCTTTCCCTACAAAGGAAATAATACATATTTTCATGGTTTTGCCTTATAGGACTTACCAGAAACTCTTCCTTATTTAAAAATGTGTACAATTGGGCATCAGGTGTCAGATGACGACACTAGTTTTAAATTCCAGTGTGCTGTTAATGGGTTTCTGAAAGAACATAAAGATAACGGTGAGTTGCTTTTGTGTTTGTTTTTGTTTTTCCTTTACCTGAACTTTGGTATGCATTTTGAGTGGGGTTGGGGATTTTTAACATTTTTAATAGTTCTGACATTAGTGTCAAGTTGTGTTTGGTAACATTACGGTGGAAATGTCAGATGGTGCTACTAGAGTACGGTGTTTTTCCTGTTTATGGTCACAAACAATTGAGTTTAGTTTGGAAAGTGATCTTTGTGAGAAATATGAACTGAGCTAGCTTACTTATCTCTTTTTTAAAAATTTGAATGGAAAATACATAAAAACATAAAAATGTTCTTTTGTCCTGTTTATTGGTTGAGAGGTGGAAGAAAAGGTTTAGACTCTCAGGTTCTTAGCGTACATAAAAGAGAAAACAAAAAGCAAAGGTTCAGAGTGAGACAGATCCCTAGAAGCAAAACAAAACAGAGTGGACCAGGTAGAGTGGCTTCCTCATCATATATGTGTTTAAGATATTTTTGCTGCTTTTACCCTTCGGGTGCAAGTGAGGAAGAACACTACCACCTCTTACTCTTATCTTCAGACAGGAAGAACTTAAAAGGCTGGTGTTTTCTTGTTTCCGCTTTAAGATCTACTCTGTTGATAGTAGGTGTTAATAGCGTGTGAATTTTAAGGATCCACTTGCCTTTTTCTAGCATCTAACTATCAGAAGGAACATGGTGTTTGCCATGTTTTAAGACTGAGGAATCTTTTGTCTTTGGAACACCACTGACGCCCATGTGAAAGTGTTCATTTTGTCCTCTTTCTAAATTTAGCCTGAGGAGTGTGCACTTTATTAAATCAATGTAACAGACAGTAAATATTCCGTGTATATATAAAATGATGCACGTATATACATAAAACAGGGAGTAGGGGAGAGGGGATAGAGATGGAGGTGGGAAGATAGGGGATAGGAGGCGAGAGAGAGAGGGAGAGACTGGAATTTCAAGATAAATGTTCATTCTATAACCTGGTTGCTTAATGCAGGTACTAGCTCTTAAATATCTTCAGCCCTATTCACAGATCTTCCGTGTACTTTAGCTTTAAAACTTGAGAGGCTTGGCCTGTCCTGTGATAACCAGGGTGTCTAGAAAGGAGGCAAATTATCTGATGTGTTTAAACTGTAGTCACAGAAATGTTACCTCTTAAGACGTTAGGGCGCAGCTGCCGGCCTACTCACTTCCTCCAGGCTCCTTTGTGTGTGTTCTGTCTGTTCCGCGTGGGCTAGAAGATCCTTACAAGTGCATGAGAACACGTTTGTAAACCTTGATTGTTCACATGTTATACCAAGTGTAGTCCATTGCATATGCTGACTCCTCTGTGGGTCTTCTGCATGCAGTGGGCTAACTTCACCATGCTGTCTGCCATTGCAGTCTCAGGACCTTAGTTATGATCCATTGGTGACTTCCTCTGCTGTAAGGCCCTCCCACAGATGCCAGGCTCACTGATAACGAGGAGGAGACTATACTACGCACTCCCTAGAATTGGTAGAGACTCAGAAAATGAATTGTTTCAGTAAACACCGAGAGCCTTATAGGTTTGTTGTTAGGGCACGGGGATACAGAGGTGAGTAGAAGTCTTTGTTCAGTAGCAACTTCCAGTTGTCTAGGAAGAGAAACATGTAGTGAGTCTAAGTGGGTTAATTATGATAAAAGAATCAAGTGCAGCAGGAATATAGAGGAGAAATTGAGGAAGGCCTGACTGAGGAGACAGCGTTTGAGCTGGGCTTGGGGGAAGAGGATTTTGCCGGAATGAGGAAAGGACAGCCCAGGTATTGGGGACAGGTACAAAAGGCCCAGGGCTTGAACTTGTGCTCTGGAGGGGCAGCCTCTGGTGTGACTAGAGGGTAGTGTGAAAGGGCAAAGAAGTCATACATTCATTTTCAGCAAATATTTGTATAACACCTTCTAAGTTGAAGGCACTGTTCTAGGAAGTAGGAAGAGAACAAAGTTCTTGCCCTTACGTACTTTCCATTCTAGTGGGGGAGAGAGATGAATAAATAAGTCAATATGTGGAGTGTCAAGCGGTGGTAAATGCTTTGGAGAATAACAAAAGAAGATGAAGAGCTGAGGGAATGTGGTAGGTGATCAGGGAAGTCTCCCCTCTATTAAGATGTCGATTGAGCAGAGCCTTGCAGTGAGAAACAAGCCATTGGATATCTGGGAGAGTGGAGATGGGGTGGGAGGGTGTGTTCTGGGAGAGTGGAGATGGGGTGGGAGGGTGTGTTCTGAAGCAGAAGGAATAGTAGGTGCAAAGTCCCTGAGGCACGCCTGTGCTTGGCATGTTTGAGGAATAGTAAGGAAGCCAGTGTGGCTGGACAGGGGAAAGTGAGTGAGGGCAGGGCAGTAGAGAATGAGATCAGGGGAGGCTGGCAGGGCAAAGGAGGGAGGTGGATGATGTAGGTCCTTGTAAGTCATAGTTTGAACTTATAATTCAGTTGGAGAGACAGACTGATATTTGTTTATAAAGAGTTCTCAATGCTGTGCTAACAACCTGGGCTGTATTCTGTGCTAAGTGAAGATGTTCAAGCGACAGAGCAATCCAGCCAAGTTTATATTTTAGAAAGATAACAGCGTCACTATCCAAGACACATTGTAGACTATGTATGTAGTACGTGTATAGTGTGCTGCTCTTCTATAAACTACAGGATACCTGTTACGTACAAATACTTACATACAAGATACAAGTGTGAATGTAAGCACTTGGGAAATATCTGAAAGAACCACACAAGAAACTGGGAGAGTCGGACAACTTTCCATGTCCCGTATGATTGGAATGCTGAAGGGTACACACACGAACTAATGGACGTGTGCTACCAGCCTCCGGCTAAGGAGGGAAATTGCAGGCATCAGAATCCTCTTTACCGATCAAGCGCGTTAATCCGCCTGCGTGATGACAGTCATCTCGACACGCCACGCGGTGGCGCATGCGCGGTAGAAGGAGGTCCGCGAGCTGCGTGGGCTTGTGCCTAGGCGCCTGTGGTTCGTGGCCTTGTGCTGGCACCGGGGATGCCGGGTTGGCGACTTTGGCACTCCTGGCGGGGGTGACATGAGCCAGTTCGTCGGCCACGAGGAAGGGCGGAAAGCACATCCCGGAAAGGTAATGCGCCTTGGCCCCTGGGCGTTGCCGGTGGAGCTCGGAGCCCCTGGGCCTGGGCTTCCGTCTCTTGTGCTGTCGCCTGTCACAGTGGCCCCCCGGCGCTGTGCTAGGGGGTGCTGGTCGTCTCGCGGCTCAGTTCATAGTAGCTGAAAGGGACAGTGTGTGATGTTCTGATTTCTCCCCATCGTTTTAAAAGGGAGGCTCTGGCCATTGCTCCTTGGGTAAAATGCAGCGGGACTGCTTTTTAAGATGGGACTGTCAGTGTTGGGGACCCTCCTTAATTACCAGGATGGAATCCCCTTCAGTTCCTCAAGCTGTGTTGTTTAGGCACAGAAAATGTGAGTAATAGGCACTGGAACTAAGTTTGAGTGAAAAAACGCACCGGTACCGCCGAGTTTTCCATCGAGACAGTTGATCCGTGTTGTCTCTTGGAATTATAAAGGGCGTACTGTTGCTTCCTAACCAGTGTCCTTTGAGAGCTCTACCTCTGTACGTTCAAATGATGAATTTTGAGGCTTTGCTCATACGTGGAGTAAACCCTTAAATTCCCTAAGACCTTCCTTTCCTCCGTCTCATACCCCATTAAGCCCGCTTCAGTTTATCTCCTGAATTTCTTCTGAATCTGTCAACTCTTCCTCAACATCCTAATACTGAACTTGCCTGTCTGTTGCAATGAGGTCCTAACTAGTGTCCATATATCTTGTTTCCTTCCAATCCATTCTTCACACAAGAAACCTTAGAAGCAAGTTGGGACATTGCTCATAAACATGGCTCAAAAACATTGTTTTGAGAATAGAAAACAAACTGTTGGCCTTTAACACTCTGCGTGGTCTAGAATCCTGTCTGCTTCTCTGCTACGTGGACTCCAGCTTGGTGCCTCTCCAACTTTAATATGGGTATGCCTCTCCTGTGGATCTTGTTAAATGCAGGCTGTAATTCAGTAGTTCTGGGTGGGGCCTGGATTCTGTGTTTCTAACGAGCTCCTAGGTGACGGTGACCCTGAGAGCAAGGGTCCAGCTCCTGCCTTTCTCCCTTCTTTCTGGAAGAGCAGGACGTCTGCCCCCCCGGGAGGAGAAAACATCTGCAACGTGACTACTAGCAACCAGCTTCCCTCACAGGCAAGGGACCTTTACCACTGCTCCCTACCATTTTGTCTGAGGCGCAGCAAGCCAAAACACTGACATGCTGAGGTTTGCAGCAAAGAGGAGGTTTATTCACAAGGCAGCCAAGCGAGGAAGTGACGTGACAATAGCTCTCAAATCCGCCTCCCCAAAGGCAAGGGGCTTGGGGTATCTATGGGATAAAGAATAAAGAAGCAGGGCAGTATGAGGCACGGGGAGCATGAGGAAAGGTGATTGGGAAAAGGTGTGCCCATCATTGTCCTGAGCTGGCGTAACTAGGCTGCGGGGCTCAGCACATTCTCAGGCTGTAGTTTTCGGCCCTCTGATGGCAGGAGGTCAAAAGGCACTGGGCCAGGTGGAAGATCGGTGGTCCTCTCCAGTCTTAACCAGCTCAGCCTAACTAGACACAGCTGATTCCAAGTTCCTGGACAATACCCGGGGCAAACATCTTATTGCTTATGCTACGTGCTACTTGGAGGACGTGCAAGTGTTCAAGCTACCTTGAGGAGTGAAGACAGGATTTGACTAATCCTTACACATGGTTTCACCTCCAGATGAGCAGAAGAGGCCTGTAGGCTGAATCTGGCTCCTGGCACCTGGAATTGGAGGCAGATGGTTTAAAAACAGGCTCTCCCGCCCTCTGTGTTATCTTAGGTAGATAGACTATTGAACCTTCCTGTGCCTGTTTCTCCACCAGCAGCATGGGGACACTCAGAGTCCCTCTCTTGGGGGCTGTTATGGGGGTTCAGTGAGCTATAGATGCATGCACAGGCACACGGGAGACACCCAGTGTGTGTTAGCTTCATGCTTACTTTTTATTAGGAGACCAGTATTGTTAGAAGATTTCTGGTTTGGACAACAGATTAGATAGGTGGTCATTACTATAGTTTATGCAACAGCAATTCACATTACCATTTGCAAAAAAGCAGTTGGTTGTCCAACGGGGATTATAAACATCCATTTACCATGAGCTACTGAACAGATACTTTACACAGTAACTACTTCAAGTACTATTTAAGATCAATTCTCTATGTTGTCTTAAGCAGTTGTTAACCCCCAATTTCGTGAATAGTACCAAGTAAGTCACTTGAACATCAGCTAGAGCAATCTGTTATCACTTAGCAAGCCTAAAGCTATAGTTCAACAATTTTATTTACTGTTCTATGACAAAAATGACTCTCAACAGCTATGCCCTGGATAAGTAATCAGCTAAAGCTAGTTTGACTGACCAAATCTGATGTACTGAGTTAATAAGCCAGTTGATTTAGAAAGGTCTAATGCATATTTCTCATCCATTCAGCATTCAACTGTTTCCCATGCCTAAAATGTCTTTTTTCCCATTCGTACATATCCAGATTCCTACTTCTGTGCCGTAGGGCTTGGCTGAACTACAACTGCCTTTAGTGACACTTTTCTCACCTGCACAACTGGAGATAATTTTAGTCTCCTCAAGACTCCCACGGGGTTACCTCTGTTGTGACACTTGACGATTTGGTGGCATATTTTACTTTATTTTATTTTAAATAGCCTTCCATTACTCCGTGCACATCAAACGGTAAATGCTTTCTCCTAGTAAACGTGTATAACGATTTTCTGAACTCTTCTGCTCTGGGCAAGATTCATAAATACACCAGGCAAACATAGTGAAAGAGGAGACAGTACTTGTGTTATATTCAGTTGGGTCTTGATACCTAAGTGTGACTCTTAACCAAGGAGTATGCAGTAATTAAGGACACAGGTTAAAGTTGTTTAGAGTGTGTCCTAAAGTCTCCCTGGCAGAATTTAAATCTCTCCTCTGGAAATTGTAGACCTGAGACAAATTACTTCCCTAAACTTCATTTCCTACATCTGAGAAAGCTAATAGTATCTACCTTGTAGTAGACTGAATAGTACCATTGCCCCCAAATGTCCACCTTCTAATCCCCAGAACCTATGAATGTCACCTTAAATGGCAGAAGGGACTTTGCCAATGGGATGAAAGTAAGGGTTTTGAGATGGGGAGATTCTTCTGGACTACCTGGATGGACCCAGATGTAACCACTGGTGTTCTCGTAAGAGAGAGGCAGAGGGAGTGTTTACTCCAAAGAGAATGTGATGATGAAGTTGGGGTTGGATTGATGTGGCCAGAAGTCAAGGAATGCTGTCAAGGAAACAGATTCTCCCTTAGAGCCTCTAGAAGGTGGATGGACGGCCTTGTCAACTCCTGGTTCCAGCCCAGGGAAACTGGTTTTGGACCTCCGCCTTCCAGAACCATAAGAGAATGAGTGTGTTTTGTTTTACGCAAGCTCATTGGTAGTCATTTGTTACAGCAGCCATAGGGAACTAATGCGTACCTCATAGGAACTATTTCTCCAATTAAAATGTGTGACTGGAAACACACTTGGTGGCATGTCTGACACACGGTAGGTATGCTACTGTGGGTAGTTCTTGGAAAGTAAAGCCTTGGTTTTTGAGGAATCATCAAAACCAGTACAATGGTTGCCATGTTTCTCCTTGTTCATCCTGGTGACAAAGCTGTAGAGAGAGCTCCATCCTTTCCCACAGGACGCCCACCCCTAGTACTTACAGGGAAGAGGTTATGTCTCACTTCAGGCACCTTCCTCTTTCCCTTTCTGCTTTTTGTTTCATTAATCTTCATCCAGCTGGCCTTTCTAAGTTAAAAAAACAAAACAAAACAAAACCATTTCTCAATGGATTCAGATACTACCCCAAGTTAATATTCCAACCATGTTCTTGTTCTTCTGGGTCTCACCACCAGAAATTTCTGAGCTGAAATCCTCTCTAGTTTCTAGGATCAGTCACTTTCTAATTTCTCCCTTCTCAAGTTCAGAGTCTTGTCAGTTTAGTCCCTTCCCTAACCACAACATCTATTAAGGTGACACAGCAAAGTGATGAAAGTCTAGACGGTCTGGTTTTCATCCTGGGTTTCTGCCCGCTACTTACTGTGTGGCATTAGGCAAGCTATTCAACCCCCCCTGGGCCTCAGTTTCCCCCCAAAAAGGTGAATATTATGAACATTACCTACCTATAGGGTTGCCATTATGAGGATTAAGTGAGTTAATATTTGCTAAGCACTTAGAATATTACTTGTTATAGTCTAAGCACTACAGTTGTGCTTGTTAGTAATAATAAATGCAATTCCAAGCGTATAACTTACTCAACTTTCTGTCATAACTTTGAAGTGTTGGTCTATCTGTTGGCCAGCGTTGCAGGGAAATGAGTCGAGGCATGGGCTGAGGCATTGCTACCAGTGCGTGGTGTGTTCCCAGAACTAGGAACAGCCGTGTGAAATAGGTAGTGGTTCTACTTGGAGACGGGGCAGACTGGAAAATGACAGCCCTGGAGGTGTGTCCATAGGTTTGGTGTCAGAGCTGCTGCCTGCTGAAGCACTGATGCCGGCCTAAGCCGTAAATGGGGGGGGGGCGCTGGGGAAAACAGGGGCAGAATGGAAAGGGAAAATAGGGGAAGAACGGAAAAAGATAGCCTAGGGAGGAGGTGTGGTGTCCATAGCTTCGGGGTCAGAGGTGCTGCCTGCTGCAGCACCGATGACACCCGAAGCCGTAGATGGGGGGCTGGGGAAAAGAGGGGCAGAATGGAAAGGGAAAACAGGGGAAGAACGGAAAACGAAAGCCCGGGAAGGTGGTGTGGTGTCCATAGCTTCGGGGTCAGAGGTGCTGCCGGGAGCAGCACCAATGACACCCGAAGCCGTAGATGGGGGGCTGGGGAAAAGAGGGGCAGAATGGAAAGGGACAACAGGGGCAGAACGGAAAACGAAAGCCCGGGAAGGTGGTGTGGTGTCCATAGCTTCGGGGTCAGAGGTGCTGCCTGCAGCAGCACCAATGACACCCGAAGCCGTAGATGGGGTGCTGGGGAAAAGAGGGGCAGAATGGAAAGGGACAACAGGGGCAGAACGGAAAACGAAAGCCCGGGAAGGTGGTGTGGTGTCCATAGCTTCGGGGTCAGAGGTGCTGCCGGGAGCAGCACCAATGACACCCGAAGCCGTAGATGGGGTGCTGGGGAAAAGAGGGGCAGAATGGAAAGGGAAAACAGGGGCAGAATGGAAAACGAAAGCCCGGGAAGGTGGTGTGGTGTCCATAGCTTCGGGGTCAGAGGTGCTGCCGGGAGCAGCACCAATGACACCCGAAGCCGTAAATGGGGTGCTGGGGAAAAGAGGGGCAGAATGGAAAGGGACAACAGGGGCAGAACGGAAAACGAAAGCCCGGGAAGGTGGTGTGGTGTCCATAGCTTCGGGGTCAGAGGTGCTGCCTGCTGCAGCACCGATGACACCCGAAGCCGTAGATGGGGTGCTGGGGAAAAGAGGGGCAGAATGGAAAGGGACAACAGGGGCAGAACGGAAAACGAAAGCCCGGGAAGGTGGTGTGGTGTCCATAGCTTCGGGGTCAGAGGTGCTGCCTGCAGCAGCACCGATGACACCCGAAGCCGTAGATGGGGTGCTGGGGAAAAGAGGGGCAGAATGGAAAGGGAAAACAGGGGCAGAACGGAAAACGATAGCCTGGGAAGGAGGTGTGGTGTCCATCGCTTTGGGGTGAGATGGGCTGCCTGGCTGATCTGAGAAAAGCGAGTGAAAGTGGGAGAGCTTCTCCCTAGCTGCTAACTCTTCTCAAGGTCTAGCACGCACTGAACACTGGCCTGCCGGCTCAGCCTGGGTGTTGCCATTGCATTGTACGTGTCACAGAGCAAGGGCGGGCGGGTCAGGGGGTGGGCTGGGGGCCCCACACAAGCCCAGCCCCTGGAGAAACCCGGCCCGAGGGCAAAGAGCCCGAGCCCTTCTGGACTTTGTAGCGGCTGGGACTTGTCGCTGTGGGTGGCAGGTGTTTGGCACCGGATGGGCCACCATGCGGAGACTGTTGGGGACTGTGGAAGCCTTGTCCTCCAGAGCTCACGCTGCCTGGGCACCGGCTCTGCAGACCCCTCAGCCCTGGGTATGTATCGGCCAGCCCTTCCCCGCAACGGGGCCCAGAGGCCAGAGCCTGCCCAGAGCTGAGTGCAGGAGGCACCCAGAGCTTGCCAGGCTGTGGCCCGCCTCCTCCGTGGACCTCCCCAGCTTGTCCGCGAGCCCTGGAGACAGGAGCAGGAGCGCCTTCTCCAGGGCTGCTGAGCTGCCAGCATCACCGTGAGCCAGGCGGTGAAGGTTTCTGAGCAGGGGATGCAGAGCCCTGACCCGACTGGATGCTGCACCCCACGATGTCCCTTCCTGGCAGGTAGGTTCTTTCTTCACTTGTTTTTCGAAATTTGGTAAAAGAACATTTCAACCTTCGACTGTTCTTCAGGGTATACAGATGGTAGTGGCTTAGCCGGGATTCGAAGCAAGCCTGTGTGATTCCAGAGCTCGTGCTCTGGACTCTGGCGCCTCCTTATCATATATGCTTCATGTGTTACTTTTTCTTTTGTTTCTTGAAGTCCTTATGATACTTAGCCCTAAGTGCCATACCTGTAATGAACACATCCACTGCCCTGTAGGAGGTGTTCTTTTGTTCAACGCGTGAATTGGTCATCCACCACACTGGGTTCTAATCTCAGAAGATAGGTCAGGGACCACCAGTTGTCAGCATAGCACCATCCCACATTTCTAATTGAGGCTTGGAGCCTAGATTTTTCCCTTTGGTCTAGTTTGAAGGATCCAGGTATGTAAAGCTTATATTCTAGATAAATCATGGGCTATCCTGAAAGGAATTCATCAATGAATTATTCTGTATGGATTAGAAGCCAGTTTCTCTGGCTTTCCTGGAGTATATCCAGTAAGGCATCTCATTCATGTCTAGAAAGCAAATATATCATTTATTGCAACTTCAGCGTGGAGCGATGTATTGGTTTAAAATAAAGTACGAGCAACACAATTTGGTCATTGTGAGTATGCCGGCTGGGTCCACTCTTTACTACACATATGTAACTCTAGAGCTTCTTATGCCCCATAGAGGAGACATACTCTTGTGTGTCTAGGACAAGGGAAACATGTGTTGTTATTCAGGAGCTGGAAGCTACAGCATGACAGGAAAGAATTGAAAAATCCTGGTCTTGGTCTACACGTCACTTTACCTTGTCCGAATCTTGTTTCTTTGGCTTGCTTCATTGGAGTGTTTTCTCTCTCCTGGGACTGACATTGTGTGTTCTGTATCAGGCATGTGACATGTAGAAGTTTCAGAACCCAGAATCGTATAGATCAGTAAAAATCTATATATTTTTGTTTAAAATCTATTTAAAATCACACTGGGCATAATTCATATATTCCAAAAGTAGTTTGACCCTCTGCTCATGAGATTCTTTTTATGGTATGTCGAAGCAAATTTGGACTTCCATCCCCAATAAACTTTGAGGTTGGAGGACACAAAAGCTTTTGCTCAGACCTAAATTCTGTCTGAAAAAAAAAGGGTAACTATTATAAGCCCTTTCTAACCTCTCCAGGAGCAGAAATGATTTACAGCTATGGCATTGAACCATAATTTCTTGATCTCGTTTGAGAAGAGTTCAGTAAGAAACAGTGTCTTGAGTTTTGTTCGTTGGTTCCCTGTTTTCTTGTCTTGCGTGCCAACAATCCACTGTAATACGTGAGTGAGTATGGCAGCAGGCTGAGTGTTCCCTGGAGCTCATTAAATGAACGTGTTTTCCTGAAATGACTTTTGTCTCCTTGTTTTCAGCCCCTCTTCTTTCCTCTGTCCTTTACTATAACCAGGGCTCAGCAAAAGCTGACTGGCTTTGTGCAGACCCTACTTAGGGTAGTCTTTTCTTCATTATTTTATTCATGGCCCCTCCATTTCATTGTTTGCCTTCTCGAAATGTGTTGAAATCTTTCTGTGGTTGATGACTTCCACAATGTCTTGGCTCTTATTGGTTGATTAATTTGGGTATTTCTACAGTTTTATTTAAACCTGGTTTCAGGAGGACCAGAAAGTAAATATATTTCCTAGTCTGCCATCTTGAGCTGAAAATCCCTGTGGATTTTAGCATCCAATGTTCCCATGGGTAAAAAACCCAACCTTGGCATTAATAGATGTACACTCAAGATTTCAGCTTTTCTTGAGCAATCACTAAGGATTTAATATGCGGTCACTTCTAATGGGAAAATAGTAACTATCTCATGGCGTTGATTTGAGGATTAACTTAGATAATGGACAAGAAAATGCTTGGTAAGGTTTTAAAATCTATAAAAAATGTTTTTTGTTATTATTTGATTTGTTGCTATTTCAACTTTAGCTGACAGTTGTTTGTGACCTTGCTTATGTGAGAAAATGCCTTCTGGTTTATTGTTTTGAAAGCCAGATTATATTTTTCAATAGCTCAATGGAAATGGCATCATTTGTGAAGTTGAAGGGTGAAGGCATAAATGTTTCTTGACATTTGAATCAACTATTGGTCTTCTGGGGCTTGTCCTTATTCTCCTGCAGTCTCTAATCAACATGGCATCCAGAGAGATCCTGTTAAAACGTAAGTCAGATCATGTCACTCCAGGCTCTTCAGTGGCTTCTTCACAGGAAAAGCAAAGTCCTCAAAGTGCCTCCACAGCCCTAGAAATCTGGGCCTCTGTTTCCTCTCTGACTGTTTCCTTCTCCTCTCCACTTTGCTCCCTCTGTTTTCCACACACTGACATCCTTTCTGCTCCTTGGATACTCCAAGCCCACTCTTGCCTCATTGCCTTTCCATCTGACTGTTCCCTCTGCTTGTACTATTCACTTCCCAGATATGCACCTTGCTCCCTCTCACAACCTTAGGTTCCCTCTTAAATTTTATCTTCCCCAGAAAGCCCTCAGTGATCACTTAGTTTCAGATCGCAGCCTCCTCCTACCAGCTAACAATCTCCATCCCCCTTCCCTGCTTGCTGTTTTTCTCCAGCACTTACCTGATATACTAGTTATTCTACCCATTTATTCAATTTTTATTTACGTATTTACACTTACGATTTTATATTTGCTTCTTTACTTTTGTCTCTCCCCTCAGCTCGAGAGAGGCTATATTCATCTGTGTTAATCACTGCTGTGTTTCCTGAACATGCCTAGAAAACATACTGAAGAAGGGTGCCTGAAATTTGGTAAGGGAGCCATCAGTTTTCTTGGCTGAATGAAGAAATATGCTCATAAATTAATGAACAAATCTCTGGGGTTTCTGAATTAAGGACTAATGGGAAGAGGAAGGCAAATGGTTGGGACAGGGTACTGCAAGAAGTAGTATTTGGAGTACTCTGATAGCTCTCCTAATAGATAACATTTTGTTCATTTAAATAGTTTTAACGAGAGAGCTGGGAACTAGGGACACACAGCATCGAGGTTTTATAATGCATTCTGTAGAGTTCTTTTCGAGTGTGTTCAAATATCATTGAAAATATATGCATGCATATAAACCTCTGTTACTTTATTTAGTGCTTTACAAGAGCCCCTCAAGGAAGGGGTAGTAGCAACTATCAGTATCCTTCCTTTATGATGAGCTTAATTTATTCAAAATTACATCCTAATTTATTTGTAACTGTGAAACTAGACTTAGTTATTTAGTAGACCCTCCCTAGAAACCTATGACGTTAAAAAAACCAACAAAAATGTGTTCAGGTTCCAGTGATTCACACACTACAGACTCAATTATGTGTCATCCATTTTAATGAAGGGAAGAAGTGATTTAACAAACACAGAGCAAACAAACAGAATATGAAGGTTTGTCCTCCATTAATATTAGTAATGGATAAAGTGGGCTCCAACGCCTTCAACGTAGCTTGAGACCCATCATCTCTGTGTCATGGGAAGGGGGATGCTCGGCCAGGATGTCTTTCTGTGTCACTGAGAAAATTTTCCGTAATGTATAACGATACTTACTGAAACGGATATGGGGCATTTGGGTAATTAGGAATCCGTTAGCATATTTTTCCAGAAGCCTTGACTACGAAACGAAGATAGTAGATTTGGACACTTGCAGCTATGCAGAAGTTGTTTGGGTATTCATCTTTATGCCGAATGAAGTAAGCTTATTTCATCTCTGCAGCTTCCCATATACCATTTTCCCACCTCTGTTTTGTGTTTGGAAAGACTTTTAGAAATTAAAACTCAAGTTAAAAAGTGAGTGACGGGCTTCCCTGGTGGCTCAGTGGTTGAGAGTCCGCCTGCCGATGCAGGGGACACGGGTTCGTGCTCCGGTCCGCGAAGATCCCACATGCCGCGGAGCGGCTAGGCCCGTGAGCCGTGGCCGCTGAGCCTGCGCTCCGCAACGGGAGAGGCCACAGCAGTGAGAGGCCCGTGTACCGCAAAAAAAAAAAAAAAAAAAAGAAGAAAAAGAAAGAAAAGAAAAGAGAGTGAGTGACAACTTAAATGATATATGGAATATTTTGCTGACTTAGAAGAGCATGCAGAATTAAATATGACCCAGTTGAAATGTTAATTTTATTTTAATGTGTATATTGGGGTGGAGTCTTAAAGGTGCCAGAAAACAAGCATTCACCCATCCTGTTTGGAAGTGCAGCACACAGGCACCTTCAGTTACCAGTTCTGTTCATTCCACAGAATCATCTTGGGAAAACATACTGTTTTTTAGGTACCTGGTGTATATCTTAACCAGTTTGAAGAATTTCCCAAATACCTGTTAATATGTAGTTCTCCGATTCCAATCTTGCCACGTCCTGTACCAGTGACACAGCACATAGGAGTTTTATTTCTCTTTCTTTCTCTGGGTTCTTGAGAACCCAACGAAAGAACAATGGAATGGCATCAAAGAGATCAGGGTTCTTGACTCAGATTTACCATAAAATAATAGTGTCCTCTTGGGAAAATTATAGTTGTTCTAGGCCCCTTTCCTTTTCTTTACTTTGACAGAGCTGCACTAGATGACCCCAAGTAACACTGCGCTCTTTGCAGTAGTAGCTTAGACGTTATTGGTTTTCTGAAACAAATGAAGACAGTGACACAGGAAACTGTGCAACATCTCTGTAACTATGTTTTCTTAGAGTTGCCTCCATTTTTCAGATGATAAGATGGCTGAGCACAGAAGTAGGTGTTTTGACCAGAGGTTCCAGAGTAGAGGGAACTGAACCACAAGTTTCCTTCATTCCTGAAGCTCACTTAGCCGAAACATAGGCTTCTGAATATTAAGCTGTAAAGCATATTATCAGTGTGCTTTAAAAGAAGCGGTTCTTCTAGGATTTCTAATTAATAGCAGGCGGTTTTGAAATTCTTAGAAGATCATCGAATTTTGTGAGATTTACAGCTCTATTTTCCTGTCAAGCAAGTTGTATCAGTGCCAGACAATCATCTGAGCTTCTGGATGCTTCTCTGAACCTCTTGAATTTTTCTTCTTGCTATCTGAAATTCATGCCAGATAAGCCTTTTTGTAGAGAGCGTGTACAGACTTGTCTATTTTCATATACGAAAGCGATGCAGTGAGCCAGGTCGGGGGTTAAGCCCTCATTCTCAGAGTGGTATTGAGCTCCTGGTGAAATGTAATCCTCATTTCCTCAGAATAGAAAAGCAGTTATCTCACGTTTTTAATGCCATTAACTCTTTATACCTTTATGTATAATACATATATTTATTGTACCTACGAGGTGTGCTCTCTTTGGGAAGTACAAAGCTATTTGAGACGTAAGTTGTTCATTTTTTTGTTTTCCCACAAATACTGTGACCCTTTGAGCAGGAAGGTCTATGTTTTATTAACATCTAGAACAAGCAGCTAACACGGTGTCTAAGATGTAGTCAATAAATATGAAATAGGTAAATGAACACATTTTTAAGGAAGGGCCAGGGCATGAACAAATAGAAAATTTTCATTTTCAGTCACAAAGCCACAACAGACATAAAAATGATACAGACAACAAGTGCTACGGTCATTCAAAGAAGGCATAGAATTGATACAACAAGGATCTCCCCTATGGCACAGGGAACTGTACTCAATATTTTGTAATAACTTATAAGGGAAAAGAATCTGAAAACGGAATCACTGCGCCGTACACCTGAAACGGACACGACATTGTAAATCAACTATATTTCAATTAAAAAACAAACAAACAGACAACAGCAACAACAAAAAACCAAAGAGGTCATAGAAGTTCTTATGAGATTCCAGAAGAGAAGAGAAGCCAAATGAGGACGGGAGAGGCGGCTTTTGAATCCGTTCAGAGGAGAAGTCACAGAGGAACTAGTCATTGATCTGAATTTGAGATTAAGATTAAGATGAATTAATCTGAATTAATTAAGATTGCAACACAGGGATATTACAGATGAAGGTAATCACATAAACTTACTATACTGAAACTTGCAGAGGTTATGAGTGTTGCTCAAGATCCCAAAGCAAGTGCATTGTGGAATCAGAATTTTAAGTGAGGCCTAATGAACTAAAAACAAACCAGCACAGAAACAAGCCCTTCCTGTGACACCACGTTGCCTTTGAAGTCGTTTTTTTTGGTGGGTTGGCAGAAACTGGTTCCAGTGTTTCTTGCAGGAATGACTGGCCACAGGACTGGGCGTCGTAGCTTCCTGCCAGGCGACCGAAGGTCGCAGGCAGGTGGGTCACTGGGACACACGCGGAGGGGCTCCTGGCCGGCCCCCTGGCCGCTCAGCGCCCCTGCCCCAGAGCGGGGGTGGGGGCCTCAAAGCAGCCTTGTCTGAGTCCCCTGCCACTAGAGAGAGTATTGGCCCAACACTTGTAGAAAACGGGGACCTTGCTGGCAGTTCAGTGGAGGGACACAAATAAATCTTTGCCGACTTTCTGCTGAAGCTCACGAGGGTTCACTCCTAAGCCTCTTACAGGGTCAGCTGCCGAGGCTGCGAGAGATGAGTCAGGGCTCTCCCTCCACCACGGGGAGATCGCTGGTTAAAGCGCTCACGAGGGAGTGAACCGCGTGTCCGCACCGACACGCATGGGCAGACCTCGTCGATGCCTTCTGTCCGGGGTACGAAGCCCTCTCCTGCCTCTTCCAGGCTCTCTAGAAAGCATGTGCAGAGCCTCCCACTCCACCCTCGGACTCCGTGGGCCACAGCTGGAGGGACCAGCCAAGGAGCCGTGGCAGGAGGAGGCCAGAGGGCAGCGGGCCTCGGCCGGAGCCCGTCAGTCGGTCCCCATTCACACACCACCAGACGATCCTCTTGACCTGGGCAGTAGCCGCCAACCGACCGCTAAGGTGAGCCCGGCGCGCGCTTGGCTACCTGGCATGGCTGGGAACCCCAGGATCTCCTGGCAGAGGCGGGCATTCTCCTGGGCCGGGTCCGCGGGCGTCTGCGTGTGCAGGGCCTGAACCACCTTGGCCAGGACGATCTGGCACAGGTTGAAGGAGACGGGGGGCTGGCACCGTGTCCAGGCCGCGCTTGCCAGCCGGGCAGACCGGAAGCCCCCTTCCCTTCCCTCGGTCCGGCCGCATCTGGGTTGGCCTCCCGGGACTTGATGAGCTTGTCCAGCAGCTCCTGAGGGACGGTGCTGCCCGTGCCCCACCAAGACTGGCAGCAGCGCCAGGGCCTCACAGGGCACGGCGCCCCCGGCCCCAGAGCCTTCCCTCTGGTTCTCATCACCGGCTGTCACCAGACTTGCATGCAACGTGCTTTTCTTTTCTCTTGTCTTCTTTACGTCCCTCAGCCACGCAATGCGGTGAAGCCCTGACGCTCGCTGCCGCGTCGGTACACCCTGAGAACACGATGCTCAGCGAGCAAAGTCATACACAGAAGGACACACAGGGCGTGACCCCACTGAGGAGAAACGTCCAGAGCAGGTAGATCCACAGAGTCAGCGAGTGGGTTCCTGGTTGTCAGGGGCTGGCGAGGGGACGGAGTGATAGCTAAGGGCGTGAGGGACATTTTCGGGATGATGGAAATGGTCCAAAGCAGTAGTGACGTCTGTACGGCTCAGTAAACTGTCCCCACACGCCCCGGTGCAGCCTGTGAGAGCATCGCTCTCAGGATGAAGGGCTGACCACAGGAAGACTGAACGAGCAGTGGGTCCTGGGCCCAGACTCTCAGCTGGCGCCCCCCCACGTGGGGAAGTCACTGGGACTTGCTGAGCCTCCACGGAGACTGGCAGCAGCCCCCGAGCTCACAGGGCACTGCGCCCCCGGCCCCAGAGCCTTCCCTCTGGTTCTCATCACCGGCTGTCAGCAGACTTGCAGGCAACGTTCCTTTCTTTTCTTTTGTCTTTTTTAAAGGCAACTCTTGAGTACATGTATTTAACATGCAGGGAACCAGCCCTGACTCCTTGATCTGGGTCTTCCAGCCTCTAGAGCCTCGAGGACATCCATTTCCGTTATTTACGCGCCCAGTGCCTGGGGTTTGATGATGGAAGCTGACACCGAGGGCGTCACCACGTGTGGGGTGATGTCAGTGAAAGAATCCCGTGGCGAGGGCCTGCCTGAGGACCACGCATGCCCGGGCCCTCCCCGCCCCCGCCTGCAGCCCTGCGCCTGGGAGCGGAGCTGGTGCATCGCGTGCCCGACGTCGTGGAAGTTGGTCTCCCGCTCATCATGCCGCAGCAGGGAGGGCAGGTTGGGCGTAGGCTTGGCGAAGTTGGCCACCATGGCCGCGATGGCGATCTGGCAGCTCCCATCGTGCTGTAGGCAGGCCGAAGCAGGCCGCGTGCCCGGACTTCCCCACCCTGCGGAGGGACGTGGATGGGGCCCCGCTTCCACAGAGGAGCCCCGGCCCACGGCCGACAGGTTCCCCCACCACGCACGCACCGAGGATAGAGGTCAGGTAGAACTTGCCGATGGATGACCTTGCCCGAGGCCGCGTCCCAGACCGTTTAGAGCCTCACGTCTTCGTGACACGTGCTCGTGCCCTCCTCCAGGTCGAAGGTCAGCCCCAGCAGCTCCTGGGAGATGCCCAGCAGCCCGCGCGTGACTGCCTGCACGGGGAAAGACTCCTTGAGCAGGTACTGGTCCACGTGGTAGCGCGTCTCCTCCCCCTGGTTCATGTAGTAGCGCGCAGGTCCCAGGCGTTGATGGGGCCGTCAAAGTGCAGGCCCCGCCTCTGGCACTCGGCCTTCTTTAGCTCCAGGATCACGGCCGCTCCTGCTCCCCGAGGGGCTTCAGCTTCTGGGCCAGCTCACCTGCGGGCGGAGGGGAGAGGCTCGGCTACGTCCCTGGGGCGGCCCCCCAGCCACCCCCGACCCTGCGCCCCTCGAGGCAGAATGAAGGGTCTGGGATGGTGACCCCCAAGGGCTGACACAGTGGGGTCTCAGGCAGCACCACGTCCGGTCAAGGTCCGCCTGACCCCGTCCCCACTGGGACTCAGGGGGAGGCGGTGTTACCTAGGACAGTGGCCACCACCTGGCTGGTCTTGTCCGTGTTCATCTCCAGCACAGAGTCGGCATGGTGCGGAACCCCAGCAGGCGGGACTTCAGGGCCTGCAGCCTCACCAGCTCCCTGAGGATCACGCAGTTCTCCTGGAAGCCAGAGACGGAAGGCGCTGGGGACCGAGGGCCACGCCCTCCCCACGGGCCCCGGGCCAGGTCTCTGCAGGCGGGCAGGGCTCCCAGGCCACTGGCGGGCACAGCCAATCCCCCTCCCTCCTCCTCCTGGCCCGGATTTCTAGACACTTTGGTGCTGTCCTAACACGTGGCCTTTATTAACACAGGTCCTTTTGGAAGCAGAAACGGCATGAACGTGATGGGCTCTAAGGCCAAGGGCAGGAAGAAATGCGGCCAGGCTCTCCAGGAGCCACCAAGGGGCCTCCCCGGGCTCAACAAGACAAACACGGCTGCCGTGCAGACAGTAGCTCAACCCCACGGCGCCCGAACACCCAGCCCCTGGACGGTGAGACACCTGTTGCTGCAGGTGGCCCGTGGCTCACTGATGAGGCCCGGCCCCAGGCGTACGCCACCTTCTCGGGGGCCACCTCTCCGGTCTGCAGTGGGGTTCTCCTGGGAGCCCCCCGTCACCACAGCACCAGCGTGGCCTGTCTGTAGCCCAAGAAGGTGGGGACGCAAGACTGTCCCCCGTGCCCCCCGCATCCCCCGCGAGGCCGAGCGAGCACCAGTGGTGTCTGCGGGGAAGGTGAAGGGCTCACGCACAGCCCCCATCTACAGAAGCACAGACTGCAGCCACATGCGCTATGGAACAAACACAAGTGTCCATGCAGGACCCGATGTCTGAATGTCAAGGCCATGCCCGGGCCACAGTGAGAAGGTGCATCCCCCATGCAAGCCACAGAGAGGGGATGGGGGGGTCCATCTGCGATTCTGAGCTCATCGGGCATCACCCCAGAGGGAGAGGGAGAGGGAGAGGGAGAGAGGTAGACAGAAGTACAGAGGGAGAGAAAGAGAGAGGGAGGGAGAGACGTCTCTCCCTTCCCTGGGGGTTCTCTAGTGCAGCCAAGGCTGAAAACCACGGCATTTTGGGAGATGGGTCCTCGTGGAAGAGTTAAATAGTCGCTCATGGCATTATCGACACATACTAAAAAAGGCCCCAAATCTTGGGGAGTCAGGGAGGGGAGTGTCGGCTGCCTCGTAAACGAGGAGAGATTGGGCATCAGAGGAGGTGCCTGTGCAGCCTGCGCCCAGGGCCCCGCAGACTTCATCTCCCAGCGGTGGTCCTGGGCTGGAAGTCAGCGGGGAGGTCAGGCTGTCCAAGCATCAACGTTGACTTCAGGGCTTATCTAAAAGGCGCCTGGTGTTTGTTGAAGCAGAAAAAGGAGAAAGCAGTAGGGAGTGGATGGGAGTGGGAGGGGGAGGGAGCCCCCCTCCTCAGCACTTCTACCGCTCTCCCTCTCTCTCTCTCTCTCTCTCTCCCTTTCTCCCTCTCTCCCTCTACCTCGCTGCCTCTCACTCTCCCTCTCCCTCCATCTCTCCCTCTGCCTCTCTCCCTCCCTCTCTCCCTGTCCCTCTCTCTCTCTCCCTCTTTCCCTCCCCCTCTCCCTCTCCCCCTTTCCCTCTCCCTCTCCCCTTCTCCCTCTCTCCCTTCCTCTCTCCCTGTCCCTGTTCCCCTGTTCCGCACGCTCTGGCTCTACCTCTTTCCCTCTCCCTCTCCCTCCACCTCCTTCCCTCTCTGGAGAGGGAAGGAGGTGGAGGGAGAGGGAGAGAGAGATGGAGAGGGAGGGGGGAGAGGGAGAGAGAGGGTGGAGAGGGAGAGAGTGATGGAGGGAGCGAAAGATGTCTCTCCCTCCCTCCCTCTCTCCCTCCCTCTCTCCCTCTCCCTCCCTCCTTCTCCTCCCTCTCCCTCTGGCTCCAACTCTCCTCCCTCCATCTCTCCCTCTCCCTCACTCCCTCCCAGAGAGGCAGAGATAAGGCAGAGGGAGAGAGGAAGAGGGAGAGATGGAGGGAGAGGGAGAGGGAGGGAGAGGGAGAGAGGGAGAGGGAGAGAGGGAGAGGGAGGGAGAGGGAGAGAAGGAGAGGGAGAGAGGGAGAGGGAAATAGGTCTCTTCCTCCCTCCCTCTCCCTCTCTCCTCCTTCTCTCCCTCTCTCCCTCTCCCTCTCTCTCTCCCTGTCCCTGTTTCCCTGTTCCAGTCTCCCTCTGCCTCTCTCCCTCTCCCTTGTCTCTGCCTCTCCCTCCATCTCTCCCTCTCTGAGAGGGAGTGAGGGTGAGGGAGAGATGGAGGGAGAGGGAGTGAGGGCGAGGGAGAGAGGGAGGGAGAGGGAGGAAGAGGAAGAGTGGAAGGGAAAGGGCGAGGGAAGGAGAGGGGGAGACGGAGGAGAGAGGGAGAGGGAGGGAAGAAGAGACCATTTTCCCTCTCCCGCTCTCCCTCTCTATCTCTCTCTGCCTCTGTCCCTCTCTCTCTTCTTCTCTCCCTCTCCCTCCATCTCTCCCTCTCCCTCTCTGTCTCTCCCTCCATCTCTCCCTTTCTGGGAAAGAGTGAGGGAGATGGAGACATGGAGGGAGAGGGAGGAGAAGGAGAGAGGGAGGGAGAGAGGTGTAGAGGGAGAGAGGGAGAGACGTCTTCGCTCCCTCCCTCTATCCCTCTCTCCCTTTCCCCCCTCTCTCTCCCTCTCCCCCTCCCTCTCCTGCTCTCCCTCTCCCTCTTTCCCTCTCCCTCTCCCTCCACCTCCTTCCCTCTCTGGAGAGGGAAGGAGGTGGAGGGAGAGGGAGAGCGGAACAGGGAAACAGGGACAGGGAGAGAGGGAGGGAGGAAGAGACCTCTTTCCATCTCCCTCTCACCCCCCCCCTCCCTCTCCTCTCCATATCTCTCTCCCTCCCTCTCCCTCTCCCTCCATCTCTCCCTCTCCCTCTCTCCCTCTCCCTTGTCTCTGCCTCTCTATCTCTCCCTCTCTGGGAGGGAGTGAGGGAGATGGAGAGTTGGAGGGAGGGAGAGGGATAGAGGGAGGGAGGGACAGAGGGATAGAGGGAGGGAGCGAGAGAGGGATAGAGGGAGGGAGCGAGAGAGGGATAGAGGGAGGGAGGGAGAGAGATAGAGGGAGGGAGGGAGAGAGGGATGGAGGGAGGGAGTGAGAGGGAGGGAGGGAGGGAGGGAGAGACGGTCTTTCGCTCCCTCCCTCTCTCCCTCTCTCCCTCTCACCCCTCTCTCTCCCTCTCCCCCCTCCCTCTCCTGCTCTCTCTCCCTGTTCCTCCACCTCCTTCCCTCTCCGGAGAGGGAAGGAGGTGGAGGGACAGGGAGAGGGAAAGAGGTAGAGGGAGAGCGTGCGGAACAGGGAAACAGGGACAGGGAGAGAGGAAAGAAGAGAGGGAGAGGGAAGAGGGACGGGGGAGGCAGGAAGAGGGAGGGGGAGGAGGGAGAGAGACGGGGGAGAGCGAGGAGGTAGAGGGAGAGGGAGGGGAGAGGGAGAGGGATGGGGAGAGCAAGGGGGAGACGGAGGTGGAGAGGGAGTTGGGAGAGGGACAGGGAGAGGGACGGGGAGGGGGGAGAGGGAGGGGGGAGGGAGAGAGGGAAAGAGAGAGACGCAGAGGAAAGAGGGAGAGGGACAGAGGGAGAGGGAGAGAGGGAGGAGGAGAGGGACGAGAGGAAGCAGGGAGAAAAGAGAGAAAGAACACACCATCTACATTTCTGTCAAATGACACCGGGGATCCTTACACAACCAGGAGAAAATAACACAGCGAGGCTCTTTCTCAGCTGGAACTGGAACTGCAGATGGGGCCAAACACCACCAGGGTGGCCACACATGTCCAGCTGCCGCCCCAGCCCCCTGAGTCTGGTCACCAGGGCTCTGAGTGTTTGCTCCAGGGACCTGGGGTTCACCCTGTCACCCTGGAGGTCGGGCCTAGACAGCATGGCCCCGGGCTGGACACATAGGGAGAAAAGCATCCCCACAGGCCAGCTTGTGCGAGCCGATTCAGCTGCCAGATTTTAGAGGCCCGGGATCACCGTGTGGCCCATGAAAGCCAGGAGCCAGGAGGGTCTTGCATCGGGATTCCTGTCCGTTGGACTGGAACGTTTATGTAAGGAGTCTTGGAAACAGTGGTAACAAGACTGAATTCGAACGAGCTTTAGGATATTATGGACCACTCCGAAGTGTGTGGGTTGCTAAAAACCCTCCCGGCTTCACTCTTGTTGAAAATGAAGATCCCCAAGTTGCAGCGGATGCTGTCTGAGAAGTAGACGGGAGAACACTCTGTGGCTGCCGAGTAAGAGTGGACCTGTCGAATGGGGAAGGGAGAAGTCGAAATCGTGGCCGCCTCCTTCTTGGGGTCGTCGCCCTCGAGATGATTATCGGAGGAGGAGTCCTCCCCCTCACCACAGATCTCCAAGATGGAGAAGCTTCTCCCGCAGCCGGAGCAGGTCCCTTTAGTAGATATAAGAGAAGAGAGAGATCACTGTCCCAGGAGAGAAATCGCAAGCCGTCCCGATCTTTCTCTAGGTCTCCTAGCCGATCCAGGTCAAATGAAAGGAAATAGGAGACCACTTTGCAAGAGGAGCGGTGCACAGGAAATACCTTCATTTGACAGGAGTATGTACAGAAAATTCAAGTTTCGTTTGAGACTTCCGAAGCTTGATGCACTTTTTAAATGTTTTAGCTGTTCCCGTTTGTGTGTCTCTTGGGACAGTGACACATAAAGGTGTCAATCTCTGTGGTTTGAAATGGGTCATATGAGGCATGTAATATGAAGAATTGTTTCTTTACAATGTTCTCTTAAGCAGAATTGAATTTGCTTTGAATTTTTGGTCTTGCCTAGACTGATAATAAAACTCTAACTCCTGCCCACCTAAAGTGTGATGTTTATCATTATGGAAACAACACTGGCAAACATTAAAAAGACTTTCTGTAGCTGGGATGTGGTATGCAGCTGTAGTCAAGCAAGCAGTCTTTAAAAGGTGCTGTGAACACAAGCCAGCAGGGAGAAATGAAAGCCGCACCCTTACCCTAGATTAGAGGTTTAAGAATTCCACTAGTCTTCACACTGGACAAGAGGTTGTCCAGTGAGTTTAGCATCTAAGAAGTTTCAAGGAAGTTAGTTAACCTTTGAGTTAGGTCATAAGTCCCCTCTGTGATTGCTGTACATGAATACATAGCTCTTTGTAAAGTTTTTTGGAAGTTGAGATTATCAAGACACCAGTGTCCTGCCAGATTAAGAGTATATTGTAGAGCTGAACTTTGAGTTACTGTGCAATTTTTTTTTCATGCTGTCATTTGTAATATGTTTTGTGAGACTCCTTGGGATTAAAGTTTTGGTTCCAAACGGAACAAAGAAAACAAAAAAAGGATCCACCTGCCAATGCAGGGGACCCGGGTTCGATTCCTGGTCCGGGAAGATCCCATGTGCCGCAGATCAACTAAGCCCGTGGGCCACAACTATTGAGCCTGCGCTCTAGATCCTGGGAGCCACAACTACTGAGCCCCCATGCCACAACTACAGAAGCCCGCACATCTAGAGTCCGTGCTCCGAAACAAAAGAAGCCACTGTAATGAGAAGCACATGCCCGCAACAAAGAGGAGCCCCTGCTCGCCGCAACTAGAGAAAGCCCGTGTGCAGCAATGAAGACCCAACGCAGCAAAAAAAAAAAAAAAAAAAAAAAAAAAGACGCTACTGGCCAGGTGATCAAGGGTAAAATTATAAGAAAAACATCAGAAAACCAACAGACAAACAAATTGAGGGACAAAATACCTGACCAGTCCTCCTCAAAACTTTCAAGGTATCAAAACCCAGGGACGTCTGAGAAATGTCACAGCCCAGAGGAGACTGGGACAGAAAAAGGGTGTTAGGGGAAAGCTAGGGAAATTCTAATAAAGTGTGGACTTTAGTTAATAATAACGTATCCATCTCGGTTCCTTAGTTGGATAAGCATGTCGTACTAACGTACTAAAGTACTAACGTGTTGGAAATAGGGGTACTGGGTCGGGGGTCCACAGCACTCTGTACACTCTGTACAGATCTTTGCAACTTTTTTGTAACTCTAAGCTATTCTAAAATTAAGCAACTACTAAACAGAGATAAGAATGTTATTTCCCTGATTTGAACATGGCTGAGTTTGTTTTCATGGTCACATTTGTGCTATCTGGATGTGTCTTGGAATCAGTAGCAAAGGAGAGTTGCCAGCCCCTGGGAAGATGCGGCTGGTTTGCAGGTGGCTTGCTCTGGAGCTGAAGACCAGGGTGGGAAGTCTGCAGCCTCGGGCTGCACTTAGGACCATGGGAGGGGATGGGCCAGCTCAGTTAGGGATGGAACCTATAAATAAAACTTTTTCTTTTCCATTATGGCTTATCACAGGATATTGAATATAGTTCCCTGTGCTAGACAGTAGGACCTTGTAGCTTATCCATCCTATATTTAATAGTTTGCGTCTGCTAACCCCAAACTCCCAATCCAACCCTCCCTCACTCTTTCTCCCCCTTGGCAACCACAAGTCTGTTCTCTATGTCTGTGAGTCTGTTTTTGTTTCGTAGACAAGTTCATTTGTGTCGTATTTTAGATTTCACATATAAGAGAGATCATATATGTGTCTTTCTCTTCTGACTTACTTCACTTAGTATGATAATCTCTAGGTCCATCCACGACGTTGCTGCAAATAGCATTATTTCATTCTTTTTATGGCTGAATATATTCCATTGTATATATGTACCACATCTTCTTTATCCACTCACCCATCAGTGGACATTTAGGCAGCTTCCACATCTTGCCTATTATAAATAGTGATGCAATGAACACTGGGGTACATGTATCTTTTCTTTCTTTTTCTTTCTTTTTTTCTTTCTTTTTTCTTTCTTTTTCTTTCTTTCTTTCTTTTTCTTTCTTTCTTTCTCTCTCTCTTTCTTTATTTTTTTGTTACACAGCATGTGGGATCTTAGTTCCCTGGCCAGAGATGGAACCCATGCTCCCTGCACTGGAAGCACAGAGTCTTAACCGCTAGACCACCAGGGAAATCCCAGGGGTGTATGTATATTTTTGAATTAGAGTTTTCTCCAGATCTATGCCCAGGAGTGGAATTGCGGGACCCTATGGCAGCTGTATCTGTTCTCTGCACGTCTCACATCAACCACGTGCACTCCAATCCTTGCTCTCAACGTCATCTTCGGGGAACACAACCTGCGACAGGGACCTTGACAAGAAGAAATGGCTCAGGGAAAAGCTAGCTGCACAGGGAGGAGATAGAGGCCATCGACCCTGGGGTGTGGCGGGGAGAGTGGGCACAGAGATTGGTCATTTCATCCCTGATACTCAGCCCTCCTGGCTGCCCCACTCTAGGTCACCTCGGGATACAGAGGTGACCCGGTTAGAGTCCCAGCCTGTGCAGGAATCTCGGGGCACAAGCGGGTCTGAATAATATTAGTGCAGGGTCTCCCCCATGGCACTGGGGTTATTTGGGGCGGGTCATTCTCTGCTGGGGGCCCCTCTTGGGCACTGTGTGGGGTTCAGCAGCATCCCTGTCCCCACCCATTTGATTCCAGGGTCCCCTCCCCCCCAGTTGTGACAACCACAGATTTTCCCCAGACATCACTGAAGACCTGGGGGAGGCGGAAGCAGGATGGCCCTGGGTGAGGACAGCTGTGTTGAAGCAACCAGCCTGGCTTAGGGCAAGGTCTGCCCCAATCCCGTCAGAGCCTGCATTTAGAACTGCCCCTTCCCTCTCCCACCTCCCATGCCCTGCAGTGGTCTCCGAGACATCATCCCCATGTAAGAAATCACACCTTCTCAGTTTACTGTCCCCAGCACCTAGAAGAGTGTCTGCTATGTAGTAGATGCTTCATAAATACTTGCTGAATAAAGGAGTTGAATAAAGGGATGAGTGGATGAATGAATGAAGGTTACCATGGAAGGAGGGGGGAGATTCCCTTTCTGGCTCTCGGGGATTGGGATATCAAGTGAAAGATCCATCCTAAATAGGCTGACCAGCCTTCTGGGTTCCCCAGAAATGAGGGTTTCCCCATAGTTCCAGCGCTCAAACCTGAGCGGTCCTGGGCAAAGTGGGGGCGGGTGTTGGTCACCCTGTGTAAACACAGTAACAATTCCAACTGCAATAGCAATGGCCAAGGACCTCTACGGTCTTACTGACCAGGCACAGTTCTTCACCTGGCGGGGAAGGGTGGGCCAGGATTGGAATTCCGGTGATCCAGGGTGGGCGGGTGAGGGCACACCCCGGGCTTGTGTAGGGGAGTCCAGGAAGGTTCTGGAGGAAGTGACAGTGACACAGGAGGGAGGGAGGAGTCTAAGGAAGAACGTCCCACACGACAACGTGTGCCAATGGCCCTGGGCCCAAGGTCACACCTGACCAGGGCTTGCTTGTTTTCTTTTTTTCTAATTTACTTTTCCCCACATGGATATGCAATTGTCCTAATGCCATTTATTGAAAACTCCTTAATTTCCTCACTTTCTGTCATATCAAGTTCTCATCTATCTGTTTCTGGACCTTTATTCTCTACCATAGAGCTATACGTCCCATCCTTGCACCACTAGGGCTGTTTCATCACTATAACTTTATTTTTTACTCATTTATTTCTTTGGCCGTGCTGGGCGGCATGTGGGATCTTATTTCCCTGACCAGGCTTTGAACCCGCACCCCTTGCAGTGGAAGCTCGGAGTCTTAATCGCTGGACCTCCAGGGAAGTCCCCAGGGCTTGCTTTGACATCCATCGAATGGTGGCGGGTGGGCACGGGGAGCAGCTGTCTGTGAGCCACCCTGTGTAGAAATGCAGGGTGGAGGGCAGGACAGCTGGAGCGGGAGGGGAAAAGGCGGAGGAGGGAGGGAGGGAGGGATGGCGGGCGGGCGAGAGACAGACAGAGAGTTTCCGGAGACAATAGCTCTGGCCGTGTCCTAGGGCATGAAAGCTGAAAATAGCTCCTAGTGCCGGGAGCCCTGGAGCCGGAGCCTGGGAGCCATTGTGACTGGCACTCCTCCCTGGTGTGTGTGTGTGCGGGGGCGGGGGGCTCTGGACTTCTCAGGCTGGGAATGGGGCGCACGGAGCAAGGACGGAGCAGGGACGGAGCAGGGACCCTTCTCTCTGGGACCTCGCAGGCCATCCTTAGCTCACAAAGCTGAGCCACTCCCGGCCCTACGAGGGGGGGGCTTATCCTCCCTGTCCCCTGGATCACACCCCCTCACACACGACTTCCCCTTGTGTGCTCCCAGCAACCAAGAGAATCTGTTTTTAAAAGATTTGGGGGAGGGGGGTAAACATACAAACAAGAGCAGAATGGATACTTTTTCCGAATGGGAATGGCTCTGTGTAACCCCATCCCCAGGGTAACCAGAGTCCTGACCTCTAACACCCTTGACGAGTCAGCCTTGGTCTGGGCTTGCAGACCCACGGAAGCTTCCTCATCCCCTCCTTCAGACCCCGTCTCTCCCTCGGCGTCTTTGTGAGAGGCACCCGGGGAAGTGGGACTGCTAGGCTGTACTGCTGCTAGAACTGCACCTGGGCTCCACCAGGCTCCAGCCCCCCCGCCCTGTGCACCTCTCTGTCCCTGAGGCACCTCAACTGGTAGGAGCGGCATCACCTTCCCTCCCGGGACTTGTGACACTTAAGGGAGACACAGAAAGGACAAGCGTTTGGCTCCCTGGCTGGCAAAGAGCAGGTGCTCAATTGTCATAAGTGGCCGTATCAGTGAGGGTTCTCCAGACAAACAGAATCCATAGGGTGTGTGTGTATATACACACACACGTACATATGTACACGCATACAAAAATATACAGCTGTGTATATATGCGGTACGCATACAGACATATACACATATAGTATATACAATACGCAAACACATATATACACACATATATATAAAATGCATAGTTTGTATATATACAGTATGTATACACACATATACACGTAATATATACAATAGACACATACAGATACACTATACATACACACATATGAAATGCATCGTTTGTGTATATACAGTATGTACACATACGTATAACATATGCAATGTACACACCTAGGTACGTCTATATCATACATATATACACACATAGAAAGATATTTAGGTGTGTATATATACAGTATACATACATACACATATAATATATGCAATACATACACGTACATACATATAGACACGCATATACACCTACATAGAAAAGCATGTAGAATAAAAATATATATGTACTGCATATATAAATTCCTTGTATTCGTTCCTCCTTTACGCAAAGTGGACCAATTTCAGTGTTAATCTCTTCTGAAAAATCCCTTCCTGGCCACATCTGGAATAATGTTTGTGGTTGCCGGGGCCCCACGCAGTGCGCACATGAGATTAACCATCCCCGTGGCGATGATGACACTTTATTTTCTCCCTTGACCATTGTCACTACTATTCCAATTAAAATGGCAGTGCTATGAGGGCAGGGCATTTCCTTTTTGGCCAGTACTGAGCGTCCGCGGTCTGGTGCCTAGCATAGGCTAAATACACGGCAATTTTGTGAACAGAAGCCGGGATTCCAGCTGTCATATTTAATAGGAATTATAGTCTTATTATTGGGGGGGAGGGGTTGTGTCACGGTACGTCGAGGTCGGGAGTCGAACTCGCCACCACTGGCCCTGAGAGGTTTTGCCGGGTCCCCACTTCGGGCCGGTGGGTGTGGCCAGGGGCAGCCGATGACGTGCGTATGTGCGTGCGTACGTGCGTGCGTGCGTGGGAGCGTGCGTGCGTGAGAGCGTGCGAGTCCACGGGGCGGGCCGCGCGCGCCGGGAGTGTTTCAGCCCGGCCCCCGGCTCATTGTGGTCGCCTCACGCCGGCCCGAGTTCGCAGCAGCGCTGGAGGCCCCGGGCCTGTGAGCACAAAGAGGGAGCCGGGGGCCGGACGGGAGCGCTGTGGCGGCAGCTGAGGCCCAGACCAGGCCCCCCTCAGCCTCCCGCCTGCCCGTCTGCCCCGCCCCCGCCGGCGGCGCCGCGCCCCTCCCCCAACCGCCAGACTAGCGCGGTGCGGGGCCCGCGCGCGAAGACATGGGGGAGAAGCTGGAGCTGAGGCTGGAGTCGCTCTTGGGGACCGAGCCCGCCGTCTACCCGTGGCCGCTGCCGGTCTACGTAAGTGCCACCCGTCCCCTCCTCCCGGACCCCCGCTCCTGTTCCCCCACGGCGCGCGCTGAGCCCACCGAGAAACGGAGCGACTCGAGTCGCCAGACCCTCTTTGGAGCCCCCCTTCCCGCCCCGCCGTGGTTCTCCGCGGCAGTTTCCAGCCCCCGCGCGCAGGGTGGGCAGAGGGGAGCCGGCGCCGGCCGGGGGCGCCGACTCGGCCGCGGGGACCCCGCGCTTCCGAGGGGCGCCTGAGCCGGTCTGCGGTTGGCTCTGCAGGGCTGGGGACCCCGGTCCCCCCGGGCCTGGACTGCCGGCGGGCTTGCCCTTCTGTACTTTAGGATCTGACACGTAGGGTTTCTTTTTCCTGGTAGTTTCTTCTTAGCTCTGTCAACGTACTTAGTTTTTAAAATTTTTTTTTATTTTTCAGGGCACCCTTTCCTCCCTCTCTCCAGTTTTTTTGTGTTTCTCTTTTGTTTTGTTTTAGTTAGGCATTTTGTCCCTCTGATCTTGAGTGGGTGGGCTGGCAGGACACTTGGAGAGGAGGCGTTCTGTCCCCTGATCTTGAGTGGCCTTTGGAAAATGACGGGCCAGACGGAAATTACATTTAATTGATATATAATATTGTATCCGTCCAAGGTGTACAATGTGATGATTAATATATATATAGTGTGTGTGAAATGATTACCACAATAAGTTTAGTTAACCTTAATTCACATAATTACAAATGTTATCTTTGTGATGAGAACTTTCAAGATCTACTCTCTTAGCAACTTTCAAACATAAAATACGGTATTGTTAACTGTAGTGACCGAGCTGTACATTACATCACCATTACTCACTTGTCTTATAACTAGAAGTTTTTACCTTTTGATCATCTTCCCTCATTTTCGTCACCTCCAACCCCCAGCTCTGGCAACCGTCATTCCATTCTTTCTATCATGAGTTCAGTATTTTAGATTTCACATATGAGATCATAAAGTATTTATCTTTCTCTGTCTGACATTTCATTTAGCATAATGCCCCCCAAACCCACCCATGTGGTCACAAATAGCCAGATTTCCTTCTTTATCATGGCTGACTAATAGTAGGTCGTATGCACCCCCATTTTCTTCATCCATTCATCCACAAGAAAACACTGAGGTTGTTTCCATGTCTTGGCTACTGTATTGGGTTGGCCAGAAAGTTCATACAGTTAATGAATACACTGTTCAGTCAAACTTGGTGAAAATGAGTCTTTTATTTTTACTTAAAATAAATCTTTGACAAAGCCAGCTAGGCATCCCTTTGAGTAACGACTTATATCACATTGAAATATTTTAAACATATGAACAGTAATAGCTGAAATGACAAATGTTACTAATATTGACACAATTTATCAAGGAGAATAGGTTAGAATACGTTAAAATGCAGGTGGACAGTGAAAGAACAACTATAACTTTTAACTAAATATTGTCTTGATATTTAGACCATTGGTTAAAATCATGATAACAGGTTTCATCCGTTTCAAGAAAGCAGAATATTTGCAGATCACTTAACATTTACTAGGTATGTTCTCAGCCTGGAAGGATATATTTCACTTACATGTGTCATTTAATTTAACCACATCCCTCTGTAATAGATAGTGGTATCCCTATTTGCAGATAGGAGACAGGCTCAGAAAGATTAAGAATGTTACCTAATTCTAGTAAGTAGCCGAACCTAAACTGATCTAATTCCAGGGCAAAGCTCTTTCTGGCACATCAGTGTGGGTCTTTATCTCTTTGAGAATTGTTGAACATTAAAAGCCTTCTTCCAGGTAAATGCATAAAGAAACAACATGAGCAATGATATAACAATACAAGTCTCACTAAATAATTGGTGTGTTTGGCCTTGCTTTTGCTGATAGATCTTTTGCAAAATTGCTTTTCTCTGAGATATTTAAAGTGGACTTTAACTATTTTCTTGGAAGACTTTCCTAAATTATACCTATCAGAAAGCTGCTTTGCTTTAAGGCCGAAGAAAAATGAAAGCTTACTTAACTACACTTAGGTGCCAGGGTCATGCTATGAGCTCTACACCTGCCAGGATTCACGCTAAGATAGATAGGGTGGCTCAGCAAACTGTCCATAGTCCTGTGATTTCTTTCTGATATTCTGAAGTAGAAATAATTTAATAACTGTTCACAAAAGAGAGAAACACTGTTTCTTGGTCCTCAATATCATACTGCTGTAGGCTAATTCTTTCTCTCTTCTGTTGCCCCTTAGTATAGAGAGTGTGTTTTGGGGACCCTCCTTCACGATCTTCTCCATTCCAAGAGCATCTTACATAAATCCAGGACTTCTCAAGCAGCCAGTTTTGCCAGATGGTCTTAGGGTTGGTTGTACCCATATATGTATAATCTGAACTTCTCAAGTAAGGTCCTTAGAGAGCATAATGGCTAAGAGAATTGGTGCTGATACCAGACCTGAGTCCAAATACTGCCTATGCCCCTAACTAGCTGTGTAACCTTGGAGAAGTAACTTAAGCCCCTTAAAGGGATTAGATTTCTCACCTGGAAAATGGTATAATAAATGCATCTACCTCCTATGGTTAGTGTGTAAATTAATGTAACTTGAGATGGTGCGTGTTAAGCATTAGCACAGTGCCTGTCTCTTGTTAGTAATACCTGCTTTTCTTATTAATTATTCTCTTTATATTCCCAGTTCCAGCTGGGTGCCTAACATATAATAGTTGTTCAGCAAATAGTTACTGGATTGAACCAGCTCTGAAATTGAAGCATTGGGTCAACAGCAAAGTAGTCACCCCACCATCATTTCTCCCAGAGAAAGGGAGAATAGATGGAAGCCAGCCATCATACCTTCTTTTCTTATTCTAAACTTCCCATCCAGCCCCAGCAATAAAATAATCTTCCTGGACCCTAACAATTTCAAGGATTCTTCAAATCACACTATTTGAAAATAGCTGGGTTGCCCTAATCTAATATGTCCCAGGACCCCAAGGTCACCAAGCTTCTATTAATGAAGTCTAGTTAAGATAAATGATAACAGTTAGTCAACCAACTGCTTATGAGCTCATTGGGCTTTTTAAAATTTACTATCTGCGCTTCATAGAGACACAGGTATTTTGCTTTTGTAGGACATTCAACAGTCAAAGTAGTCTTTTAAAAAGCACAAATCAGACGCTATTATTGCACTGCTTCTAACCTCTAAAGGCTATCTATTGTAAAGAGATGAAATTTTCAACTACTTAGCCAGGCTCACAGGGATCGTGTGCTCTGGTCACTTACTACATCTTTCCCTGACCTTCATGGGGCTCGAGGCACAGTTGTCCTTTTCAGTCCCTCAGATGCAACAAGCTCTACTTCTTGCTCTCCCAGCTTTAGATTGGCTAATCCATCTACCCAGACCAATTTCCCTCTTAATCGTTAAGGTCTCGGTTCAAACGCCACCACTACTATCTTGACCAAAGAGACCTGCCTCCTCAGTGCCTCTCCATCCCTTTGTCCAGTCGTATTTCTGTCACTGTACCACATTTATTTACATGTTTACTCTGTCTTCCTCCACCACTGGACATTTGCTTAAGAGCAGGGACTTTGTAATTTTTTGCTTCCAAGGCTTGCAGCGGACACTGGCACGTAGGTGTGTAGGAAATGTGTGTCTAATAAAGAATAAATATGTGAATGAAAAAAAAAACTGTGAAACACTAACACAAGATTATTCTTCTTTCAAAAGAATAATGAAAAATAATTTCATTCAATAAGAGTCATTCTTAGTTACTGATCCATGACTTAGTAGATCCCATTCAATTTAAAATGTCCCCTTTTTTTCTGATACTTTCACAAGTCATTAATTAAGTGTTGCTCACTTTTAAGGCCAATCTGTGAGACATTATTTAACTTGTCTCCTCTAAAGTTCCAGCATTAACTCAGGCGGGGCTTCACCAAGTACTGATCATGTGACCTTGGCCTCTCATTGCCTCCGTTTTCTCATTTGTAACATGGGTATAATAATCGGCTTATTTCATACGCCTATGAGGAGGAAAACTTCGTGTGTGTGTGTGTGTGTGTGTGTGTCTATATATATGTATTTAAACAGTGTCTTAGAATAGTGTCTGGCAGATGATAAGCATTATAGAAGTATTGACTGCTGCTACTAGTACTGTTATTATGAGAACTAACTGTTGAGAATAATCCTTCATATAGTGGTTTATTCCACTGAAGATAAAGGAAACTCATAGAATGTTAGAAATCAGATTAAACACGGAAAGCCAGTAAAATATACCAGGACAGAAGATGATGAGAGTGTGAAAGGATAGAGGAAAAAAAATGGTTTTTGTTTTTCTTTTTCTTTTTTAAAGAAGGAAAGAGCCTAGAAATAGGAGAAAAACTATTCATTGGCTATACTGACATGGAGATCGCTGGTGACCTTCATAAGTAAAATTTCAGGACAGTGGGCAGAGAGATTACGGTGAGGGAAGTCAGATGGATGTAAATTATAGAGTAGATGGGACGTGAGGAAATGGAAACAATATATGATGATAACAATTTTGAAAAGTTCAGACATGAATTGGCTAAAGAAGATATGCAGGGATTAGAGGAGGAGGGAGGCTTTCGTGTTACACGTATAGTTTTAACATTTTAAGTTGGAGTTACTAGTCTAGAATGAGGTTGAATTTTGGCAAGAATCATTCATAAGGAGTAGATGGGTTGTAGAAAATGCAGTGCTGTGAAGTACTTGAGAAGATGAGAGAAAATGAAATGCTATCTGTAGTGCACGTGGCCTTTGAACTTGAACTCCTGTAGTGCAAGGGAATACAAAGATCAATGCAAATGCTAATGAATTAACGGATTTGGCAGTGGACTATTTACTGACTTCTGTGTTCCTAATGAGTTAGGAAGCGCCTCACCAGCTCAGAGTGAAGGAAGTAGAGAGGATGGAGGAAAATTTGAGGAGGGTAGGGAAAGCTTCTAAGAAAATAGTCCTTAAGGAGAATTAGAAAGAACTTACTGTAAGTCAGAGCAATATTTCCAGTCTTGAAAATCCATTTGAAGTTGGTGTTTATTAATTTATTGGAATACCAATTTTCCCTGCCACATGATGTTTCTCCAGCTACCTGGATATAAGTTACACAGAGGCAGAAAAGAATGAGAGATAACAATCGAGGGAAAATACAATTAGTATTTTTTTTTTTTACCTTTTTCCACTTCCCCGCTCCAACTCTGGGGAGCCTTCATGGACATGGCTGCCCTCGCAGCCTGCAGCAGCACGCTGTTATCAAAGAATTCAAAGAAATGGAACATAGATTTCCAACTTAATAATTCAGCAAAATCAAAAATTGTATATAATGATTTCTGTTGGCAAAGATTTTTGCAATATAATTTGGTTCCATCTTTTGACAAGTAATTTGGCAATGTCTAGCAAGATAAAAATGTTAATAGCTTTTTACACATTAATTCTAATTCTGGAAGCTTATGCCGATAAATAATTTATAATCCAGAAAATTATTATATAAAGATGCTCATTGTCATGTCATTTGTAATAACAAAACATTGGAAACACCTTTAATTGTTAAGAATAGGAAAACAGTTTAGGAAATTATATCCACTTAGTAGAAAGTGACACAGTTACTATATTATAATTACAAGATGATGGAGCAAAATAAAATAATGCTTAATAAAGAAAGAATGAAGAAAGCTGACCTAAAATTGTGTCTTCCTTATGACAGTAATTATGTAAACATATCAATGTTTATTAAAGCTTAAAACCAAGATAAAGTTTTAAAAGCTCTGTACCAGTAATGGGGATTTTATGTTCGTTTCAAAATATTTTTTGACACAACTCTTAGAATTTTGTTTTGTCTACTCCTTTTCTTAAGAATTTCTGATTATTACCTCACTTTTCATTTCATAGTTTCAAATAAAGCCAGCAATTTTATCATCAGAGAAGATTAGACTTATTGGACAGTTCATAATTCCAAGTTATTTGGTATAAAAAGACCATATACACTTGTAGGTGCTTTCAAAATAAAATTTCGAGAAGTTTTTTTTTTTTGCTTAGTCTTTCCTAGTATGGAGATGAAGCAAACTACCTAAAATTGCTAGCCATTCTTTTTTCATTTTTCTCATTTTATTGATTTATCTTGCCCTTCACAGAAATGATAAGAAATGAGTCTGCAGTTGCATCTGCCAATTTCTTAAATCCTCTATTATCCACATTATGAAATCATACTAGTATGAATGCTTCCAGTATTTTCAGAACTCTTTAGTTAGTATACTTTAGCATTCTGTATGAAGTATCTTATGTAAGTGTAAAATTTAGACTCAACTTCTGGAAGCTTTTGATTTCTTAGTTCAAAAGTGAGAGATCCTTAGTTCAGCCATATGATTAACGATTACTTGTATAGTAAGAAGCTCCTAAATTATTGTTTTATGGGTACCTGGCAGTTTTCTTGCCATTTCTCAGAAGTTCTCTATTAAACACACTCTCTCTCTTTCTCTCTCTCTATCTCTCTGTCTCTCTCTGTCTCTCTCTCTCTCTCTCTGTCTCTCTCTCTCTCTCTCACACACACACACACACACACACACACACATTGTGATTAAAAGCACAGATTTTGGCATTATGAAATCTAAGGTTCAATTTCCAGTTGTGTAGTTTCTGGGCCACTTCACTTTAGGCAAGTAACCTAATGTCTCTGAACCTTGTTATTTTCATCTGTAAAATAGAAATTACAATTATATCAGACAATCCTCAAAACATCCGTAATGATTTTAGAGTTTCAGAGTCAGGTAAAAGCAGGCACTCAGTAAATGGCTAGTGCTTTTATTACTTTATTATTATTTAGGTCTTGGTTTTCCTTGAGTGTGTGAGTCCCCATAATGAAATGTAATTTCCAGTAGATTGAGTAACACCTGTTTTCACCAAAAATTTTAACTGAGTTCATTACTTTCTGTGCAACCCAGATTAGTTTTCTGCCTCCTTTTCTGTGCCATATGTAGGTGTTCAGTAGATTTATTTAATAAATGTATGAATGCATGAACGCGTAGATGAATTTTTAAATGCTTCTTTTTGAGAAGGTAGAACAAATGTGACACAGTAGAACAGATAAGAAAATAATCCATGGAAAAAATGGCAAAGTCATGTATGTGTCCAGGGCCAGCCTAAGAGGAATTACTTTTTTTTTTTTTTTTTTTTAGGAAAAATGTGTTGAATAGCTTATTTTAATTATTTTTAAAAGTTAAGTACAGGGACTTCCCTGGCGGTCCAGTGGTTAAGACTTCGCCTTCCAATGCAGGGGGGTGTGGGTTCAATCCCTAGTCGGGGAGCTATGGTCCCACATGCCTCGCAGCCAAAAAACCAGAACATAAAACAGAAGCAGTATTGTAACAAATTCAATGAAGACTTTAACAAATGGTCCACATCCAAAAAAAAAGTTAAGTACAAAACTTTGCTGATGATTTACATATTTAGGACCAATAAAATAATGTGAGATTAGCTGTACTGAAACAGAATGTTGAGCTACATTCACATTAAGTGACATTATATAGTCTGAGTTTATGGAAAACTTCTGAGATGGTGAGTGACCTTTGAGCAGAAAAAGACAGAAGGAGAAATGGCCTTTTCTACATTCTATTGTGCCTCTAAGTAAAATGCTTGGTAATCTAGCTACAAAGCTCTATGTCATTGGCCTTAGGCACGTACTGTGATGTACCTTGTGAAGATCAGATTTTGCCATGGAGAGGATTTGTAAAAGTATCACACATTCCAGTACCGTTGGCAACCACAGCTACCAAAAACTCCAATTTAAATTGATGAGCCTAATATCAGATGATAGTATCATTTCCTTGTGGGTGTTCTGGGAAAAGGTGGGTAGGAAATGTATAAAAGTGAATACTTTATTGACTGAAATAACACTTCATCATTTTGAAAACATAAAATACATTAAAGTTGTTATAGCATCATACATGAATATTTCACTGTATTTTAGACCTTGCCTACAAGCAATGTTTTCTGCCCTTTGAAAGAGAACCATGCTTGTGGTATGCATTAATCATAGAAAAGATTAAACACTGAAAAGAAATTCAGCCTTTAAAGACAATTTGCTTTGATTTATTCAGTGGGTTCTCCTAAAAAGTTAATACCCAGAATTATTGCTTGTTAAATTGGAGTTACAAATTCTTTCAGAGTTACTTAGTATTTTCTTTAATATCAGTATCAAGGAAGGCAAAGCAAATTTACATATTTATTAGGAAATACAGGCACATAATCATAAAACAAGAAAACACAACGTTTTTATAGACTTTATTTTTTAGAAGTGTTTTAATTTTCCAGAAAAATTGAGAAGATAGTATAAAGTGTTTCCATATACACTATACCCATTTCCCTCTGTGACGATCAACTTATATTAGTATGTTACATTGTTACAATCAGTGAACAAATATTGATACATTATTGTTTACTATAGTCCATACATTAGTCCAGTTCCTTAGTTTTTACCTAATGTCCTTTTTCTATTCCAGGATTTCATCCAAAACATCACATTACATTTAGTTGCCATGTTTCCTTAGGCTCCTCTTGGGTTTGATAGCTTCTCAGATTTTCCTTGCATGACCTTGGCAATTTTGAGTAGTTAGGCTTGTGTAGGATGCCCGCTACTAGAATTTGTTTGATGCATGTTTCATTGATAATATTGGGATTATGTGTTTGGGGGAGGAAGACCACAAGAGTAGAAGGGTTATTTTGTCAGATCACATCAAGTGTACAAAGTATCAATATGCATTATGAATGCTGAGGTCGACCTTGATCACCAGGCTGAGGTAGTGTTTTTCAGGTTTCTCCATTGTAAAATTACTGTTTTCCCTTCTCCATATTGTACTTTTTGGAAGGAAGTCAATATGCTCAGCCCACAACTAAGGAATAGAGAGTTATGCTTACGATGGAGTACTACATAAACTATTTGGAATTCTTTTGCACTGGAGATTTATCTATTCTCCCGCATTTATTTATGTATCCAATTATTTATTTATATCAGAAGAACTCACGGATTTTTATTTTATACTTTGGGTCATAATCTAATTCTACGTTAGTTACTTTGTTCCTCAAATTGCTCTAGTCCTGACCCTTGTGAACTCTTTTCAGTTCAGTGGCTCGTGTGCCACTCTGAGGTATCCCCATGCTATATGTTTTTTTGGAACTTCCTTACTTTCTGACACTATAAGATGGCCTTGTATATAAATCTTGTATATTTACTGCCCCAGTCCTAGAATCAGCTATTTCTTCAAGGATAACTAGGTCTTTTTAGTGGAGAACAGCATTAGACAGCAGGATCTGGGTGTGGGGTGTGCTAATTGCTGCCCGGATGTCATTGCTTCTAGATCTTCTCAGCTGACAGAGCAAAGAGATAACATGTGTGTACATTCCCCACGTATATGGACATATCTATAAGTATCTCTCTACATAACCATGTGTGTTAAGGTAATATGAAGCAATATTAAGCTAAGCATGAATGTATATTGATGTTTCCAACTTTAATCTGTTACCACATAGATCATCTTAGCCTCATCTCTTGCTTATCTTTAAATTTCAACTGCGGCAAAACACTTGACTTTTAGAAGTATGAAAATCAAATTGTAGCTACTTTGGGAAGCCACATCATCTAGCAGAAGAATTCTTAAAGGGCAAGGTGTATATCATCAAATTTTAATTTACAGTCAGCAGTACTTTGTAACATCCATAGGCCTCCAGACCTCTGCTTCCAAGAAGATGAAGTAGCCCATTTCTCCCAGGTTCTTCCACTTAAAACTAAAACCCTGAACATAACAACAGACAAACATAGGAAGACACTGAAAGGTGGAAATGAGAAGGCAGACTTAACTAGGGACTTTGGGACTTGAGGAATAACATGGTGATGAGTCCCCTGTGTTTCCTGTTGCTTCCCATACATCCTGGAGAGGGTATTACAGGAACCCCCAATCAATAACCACCAACAGAACAACAGACAAAAAAGCTTCAAAAAAGAAAACACAAAACCCCCGTTCCCCCTAGCCAAGGTATGAGGAAAGGGGTTGTCAAAGACAGAAAACCATTTGGGCAATAATATACACACTACTCGAGCCAAGTGCCAGTGGAATATTGCACCCATCCCCTATGTCCTGTGGTTTCAGTTGGGCCAAGCTACGATTTGATCTTCCACACCACCCCACTCCTGCCCTCCAGAAGAGGCAGCGCTCTGATTCGCCACCAGGGCTGTTTCAGTGTGGTGCAGTGGTGAGCTGAGCCTCCACCCCTTTGCATTAGCAAAGAGACTTTCAAAGGTGGTGCCTGACAGGCTAGTTAACACTGGGCTGCCCTCACACAGTCGTGGGGTCCAGTGGTGGGACCTAGCCTCCCTCTCTCCCTGACCTCGATAAGAATAGGATGTTACAGGTTGGAGGGAGTAGGCACCCCACTAACCCCCAACACATGGTGTCCGTGAGACCCAATGGGGTGCTGAATCCCCATAACCGTCCTGAGGCAGTAAGACAGAATGAGATGGCACAAGCAGGGCTAGTTGGCAGTTCTCTTCCTCTTACCCTGGTGTCAGTGGGGCCAGCAGGTAGCTGACCCTCTACCCACACCCGGCATCAACAAGAAGGAATGAAGTGGGAGGAAGGACAGCAAACACAGCAAACACTTCACCTCTCCCCTCCCCTGGTGTCAAGAAATCTACTGGGGAGATGAACTTCCACTCCTACTAAAAGGCAACAGAATGATATTAATGTTCCCACTTTTGGGGGGAAGGTGTCAGAAGGGCCAGTAGGATAGCTGAACTTCTACTTGATCTGTCTGCAGTGAGAGAATGTAAGTGCCCACTTTTGCTGGGGTTTTGACAGTAGGGCCCAGTGGAAATCTGTACGTAACCCCCCAGTCCTCATACTCCACCTCCAATAGGATGACTTCCTTCTAAAAAGTAATAATAAAATTAAATGGGATACAGAGTCATATAATAACTCACAATGTTTAGAATCCAATTGAAAAACACTCATGGCACCAAGAAGCAGGAAATCACAGAATAAATGAGAAAAGACAATAGACCTACACCAGCACTGAGATAAAACATCTATTGAAATTATCAGACAGGGGTTTTAAATAAGCTGTCACATAAATGCTTCAATTAGCAATTATGTGTTCCTTGACGGAAATGGGAAAAATAGAAAATGTGAACAAAGAAGTAGAAGTTATAAGAATAAAAACAAATGAGAACAGTAGAACTGAAAAATACAACAATCAAAAAACTTTGCTCAAGAGTAGAGTGGAGATTACAAAGCACAGAATCATGAACTTAGAAGAGATCAATACAATGTACCACATGTACAGAGAAAAATAGGCTGAGGGGTAGAGATGGGAGAAAGAACAGGATCTCAAGAACCTGTAAACAGTAACAAAAGCACTAACATTCATATCATCAAGGTTCCAGAATGAAAACAGAGAGCACGTAGGACTGACAAAGTATTCAGAGAAATAATGACTGAAACGTTCCCAATTTTTTAGAAGACATAAGCACACATCCAAGGATCTGAGCAAATCCAAAGAGGAAAAACACAAAGGTATCCTTGTCAAGACGCGTCATAATTAAACTTCTGAAAAGTAGAGACAAAACAAATCTCGAAAGTGGACAGGCAGAAACGATGCATCACTTATTGAGAAACCAATTCCAATGACAGCATATTTCTTGTCTAAAATTATGGAGTCAGAAGCATTGACATAACATTTTTCAAGTAGTAAAAGAAAAGAACTCTCAGCCACAAATTCACACTTTTTATATCCACTTTCTTGTTTGACTTATATTAATGGACTACCAACTCATCTTTCTATATCCGGGCCTGCCATCACACTTCTCCAAAAATCTAGTCACAGTATTTCCAGAGTGATCTTTCTGAAAAAGAAACAAATTTTTCTTATAAAAGTACCTGATTGTGTTATGAAACTTTTCTCTCTTCTAAGTTACCAGGTAAAATCCTTCAATGGATTCCCATCTTTCTTGGAGGAAAATCTCACATCCAAACTCTCTTTGTCCTTTTGGGCTGCTGTAAGATTATACTGCAGGTTGGGTGGCTCATAAACACCAGGAATTTTTTTTCTCACGGCTCCGGAGGCTGTGAGTTCAAGAATAGGTTGCCAGTATGGTCAGATGAGGGCCCTCTTCTGAATCACAGACTTCTCATTGTATCCTCACATGGCAGAAGAGCTTAGGGAGCTCTGTGGGGTCTCTTTTATAAGAGCACTAATACCATAATCATTTCCCAAAGGCCCCACCTACTAATACTATCAGCTACGGAAAGTAAGATTTCAACGTATGAATTTGGAGGGGAACACAAAGACTAGACCATAGCACTTACTATACATACATGGACCATGCATGATCTGGCTTCTACGCCCCTCTCCATTGTCTTCTTTTCCTACACGCCAGTGAGCATTTCTCTTTTTTTTTTTTTTTTCTTTTTTTTTGCGGTACGCGGGCCTCTCACTGTTGTGGCCTCTCCCGTTGCGGAGCACAGGCTCCGGACGCGCAGGCTCAGTGTCCATGGCTCACGGGGCCTAGCCGCTCCGCGGCATGTGGGATCTTCCCGGACCGGGACACGAACCCGTGTCCCCTGCATCGGCAGGCGGACTCTCAACCACTGCGCCACCAGGGAAGCCCCAGTGAGCATTTCTTATACTGATTATGAATGGAACTCCTTTCTGGACTGATCCTTAACCATTCATTTTCTGGTAAGTGTGAATTTATCTTCTCTTTTCTTCAAAACTTCACCCTTCCTTCATGTTACATATCCATTTCAATTGCCTTCTACAGGAAGCCCTACTGATATCGCCCATATACTACTGTCCACAGCATGAATTAAGGTCTTACTGTGTCTTCCTATAGCACTCTGTAATATCTTTTACGGTAACTGTGGATTTTCTTACTTGAGTGTCACAATACATTGAATTCTAGGTGGCACTATAATGATTTTAGTAACAGTAACACTGGTGCCTACTTTATCCCATGACATACTTTAGGTGTTCAATAAATGTGTGTTGAATGAGTGAATGAATGAATGGTCAATTTGAAATCTTAATCATGTTACTTTTCAAAAATCTGTTAAAAGATACCACAGTTTTCCAGAAGATTAGGGAGTTAGGACCTTAAACTTGATTTAACAGAGGAAATTTTTACTCATACATCCTGCTTAAATACCTCAAAGTAAAACCATAAACCCAGGAATTTAAGGTTATCCATTTGGACTTTCAAGCCAATAATTAATATCTCCTGCCCCGACTGTATTAGATGGTTTCGATGCTCCACTCATATCTCCCCAGCACTCATCATTCCAGTATATGCTGATAGAATCATGCTGCCGCCTGCAATTATCCACCTTAGGGCAGGCCAGAAGTGTACAGGAGTTAATGTATCTGGGTGTAGCTTTCAACCAAGGACAGAGGGGACTGGAAGATAAGTACTTCAAGTTTCTCACCGATTCTTGGGATAACTCTGAGACATGTTCTGTAGAGTTTCACAGAACTCGCCTGAAGTACTGGCAGCAGTTCCCTGCAGGAGTAATTTATTCGGTAATACACCTCTGTTGGCTTCCTTCCATGCCTCCATTCTCAATTCCCACTCCACTTCTGAGTTTTCTGGAAGCACCTCCCAGATGAGCAGTTTGCACTCAAATTATCGCCTCAAGTTCTGCTTCTAGGGGAACTCAGTTGATAGCCTCCTAACAACCCAGTGCTCCTTACAGAGCCGTCACTGGTACAAGTACCAAGGCACGGCACATTACGTATCACTCCTCCTAAATCCTAATATTTTTAAACAGATAGGAAAGAGCATGACCTTGAAGAGAAAAAGAGTTCATATGAGGATGGCCAATGGATAAAGGGAAGGAGGGACAGTGCCATTTGTTTTCCATTAATGATAGTGTGAAATGTATGGGCAGATGGTCTAACAGGTGTGACTATAATTTGAGGAGCCTGCTCCCTTGGTTACAGAAGACTGCTATTGTTATTATTTTGGAACCACAACCTCATGACTTTATAGTTTCACTTGATGTAACCTTCTCCTTTACCTTTAAATCTTCGTACATCACTGAATTGCAGCCAATAGATTTATTTTCTCCCTATGGCTCCATCACAGAAAAAGACACACACGTGCGCACACACACACACGCGCGCACACACACACACACACACACAGAGTTTTGTGTATGCCAGTGCTAGAAAAGACAAGCTCATGGTGCATGTATGCAATGGATATTGTACATTACAGGTCTCTGTGAAATAGTCTTCTGCAGGTTCCTATGTTTATTTTATGAATAATTAACTTTAGTAAAGTTAATTTCCTGAAGATCTTGTTGAAGACTGAAGAAAGGAAGTAAATTGTAAAGAAAAAGACTTCGAAACTTGCCCTTTTCGCCCTCTCTTTGTGTCTTAATGAACAAAGGATAACTGGGCCTTTTTTGAAGCCTTTGCTTGAGTTGAAGACACAAAATGCAACCTGTACTCTTATCATAATATGTTCAGTTTATGAGTACCCAAACTTATAAACCGTGAATTTCCCTAAAGTTATTATACCATCTAGAAGATGTTTGCTTGGACGTTTACTTAAAACCAAACAATTGAGGTCTATGTGTCCAAATAATTTCCTTCTCTCTTGCTGTCTCCATTTCAGTTTCCTGAGTTTCTGGGAAGGCCTGGTTTCCCCAAAGGAAGGATTTCTGGTAGAAGTCTGAAGGTCTGACCCAAGAAGAAAAAAATCCAGTACAGCCAATGAATTGAGGACAAGAAGTTTTCCGATCAGGTAGGAACATTTAATCTCATACATTACGATCGCCTTAAGTAAGGTGTGCTGATAGCTGGATATGATTTAACTGCTTGGAAAAAGATGCATATATATTATATGACCTACCCCACAAGGAAGCTGTTCTCAATTCTCTTAGAGGTTGTGGTGTTTATCAGAGAGCGCCTTGGGGGAAAATGAATACAATAACAGTATGATGCTTTTTTTTATTATTAGCTCATTGTTGCCAAGTACACTTGGTGACCTTGGTGCCTGTGGTTTAATCCAGGGGGTTAGACATGTGGAACAGCACATTAACCCTCTTTAGTATTTTCTCCCAAGACAAATCATTTTTATAGGTTGTCTCCATGGTCTTCTAGTTGCTTATCAAAATTAAGCATCAAGCCTTCTAAGTGTGCAATAGCCCCAGTCAGTGTGAGGAAATCAGCTTGGTTCTTATTGGGGCACAGCTTCTTGGCCTTGGCACAAAGTGACTTCACATAGGGAGTTAGAAGGAGGAGAACGGGACATGAGAAAGGGGAGTTCTGTGTTCTCATTTACCTATGCATGTTGAAACTCCACTAACAGCTTTATTTTCATTAGCAATTTGTGATAAAAACTTAGGGTAAAGGGAATAATGAAGCTGTCCCATTATATGGCAGGACAAAAGATAGTAGTGACATCAAAATCAGGGCCTGTCCATCTCGTTTGCAGCTATATACTGAGTGTTTAGCATAGCATTTGACCCCTCATCAGTATTCAATAAGAAGATGCGTGTTGAATGATTTAGGGATGAATTGATGAATGAAAAAAGTTAATATGGTAGAAAATGTGTTTTATCCTTGTATTTTCGTGTGTTGACTTCTGTATTTCAAGACCCAGCACTGTAACTGACACATAGAATATAAGCAATAAAATGTGTTGAAAGAATGAATGAGTCCCCACTATTCTAAGAATAATTTTAAGACCAACACAGACCCCATATCTGCCAGAGGTATCCAGAGGTGAAAGCCTGGATCTCAGCTAGTGGTAGAGCTGACAGGATTTATCTAGTTTTAATAATTTACAGCTCATCCCATTACATTTAGGCATAGTACCTACATGAGCCATACAATTAAATGTTGACTGAAAAACAATGCACAACCTAGAAGTTGAGAATTATGTTTTATGTGGAAGACATACTGAGGACTGAAATCAGGAGACAGCCTCTCAGATAGCTCTGAGGGACTGTTCTGAAGAGCTAAGGGAGGGCACAGGGTATTTAGAGGTTCTTGCAAAAAAAAAAAAAAGACAGGTAGTTGGAACATCAAAAGATTACTGTTAATTAAAGAAACTAGACATCTTAAGTTAATAAATGTAGCACTTTTCTATATATGGTGAGATGCAAGAATCTGGTCTCCTGGAAATCATTCCCTTGATTTGCACTTTAATTATCTAGGGCCAGTATCCTGTTTTCTCCATCCTGAATCCCCTCAGGGTGCGGCTTTGGGTGTGGCTTCAGCGGCTGATGGCTTGATGGCTATAACATCCTGTGTTACTGATAAGGCTGGCTACATTCTTTCTCCACATAAATGACTTGAATATGGATAGTAAATCTGTGGATTTGCAAAACGTAATTCTTGGAGCATTTTTATAAGGACAAAGTTAAGGGCAATTTCAGAATCACTAGTGGCTAAAATTGCTATTTATACTTTTCCACTGGTAGGTAGTAATCTGCTGTTGCTGTCTTCAGTATTCCCAAGGGATAACAAAAGCCATTTAATTCAAGAAAGAAAGGTAAAATTTAGCACAATGCAGCTTCCACAAAACCAAACACACACCCAACTCTCTCAGATATGAAGTAGTAATCTAAAATAGAATCCTGGAACTAATTGCAAAACAAGAGCAAATGTACTCATATTGGATAATTTTATTCTTTTATTAATGTTTGATACATATATGTATTTATTATTAAAATTCAAAGTTGCTGTATGGAGAAATAGTTTTGTACCAATAGTGTCTTTGTATGTGTTTATCAATAATGTATGAGATTGCCTCCTATGCTCCTTTTCTTTTATTGGGGGGGGGGAGGGGGTGTGTCACGCTACGTCAAGGTCGGGAGTCAAACCCGCCACGACTGTCCATGAGGGGTTTTCCCGGGTCCCCACTTCAGGCCGGTGAGGGTGGCCAGGGGCAGCCGAAGACGTGCGTACGTGCGTGCGTGCGAGCCTGCGAGTCCACGGGGCGGGCCGCGCGCGCCGGGAGTGTTTCAGCCCGGCCCCCGGCTCATTGTGGTCGCCTCACGCCGGCCCGAGTTCGCAGCAGCGCTGGAGGCCCCGGGCCTGTGACCACAAAGAGGGAGCCGGGGGTCGGACGGGAGCGCTGCGGCGGCAGCTGAGGCCCAGACCAGGCCCCCCTCAGCCTCCCGCCTGCCCGTCTGCCCCGCCCCCGCCGGCGGCGCCGCTCCCCTCCCCCAACCGCCAGACTAGCGCGGTGCGGGGCCCGCGCGCGAAGACATGGGGGAGAAGCTGGAGCTGAGGCTGGAGTCGCTCTTGGGGACCGAGCCCGCCGTCTACCCGTGGCCGCTGCCGGTCTACGTAAGTGCCGTCCGTCCCCTCCTCCCGGACCCCCGCTCCTGTTCCCCCACGGCGCGCGCTGAGCCCACCGAGAAACGGAGCGACTCGAGTCGCCAGACCCTCTTTGGAGCCCCCCTTCCCGCCCCGCCGTGGTTCTCCGCGGCAGTTTCCAGCCCCCGCGCGCAGGGTGGGCAGAGGGGAGCCGGCGCCGGCCGGGGGTCACAGACTCGGCCGCGGGGATCCCGCGCTTCCGAGGGGCGCCCGAGCCGGTCTGCGGTTGGCTCTGCAGGGCTGGGGACCCCGGTCCCCCCGGTCCTGGAATGTCGGCGGGCTTGCCCTTCTGTACTTTAGGATCTGACATGTAGGGTTTCTTTTTCCTGGTAGTTTATTCTTAGCGCTGTCAACGTGCTTAGTTTTTTTAATTTTTTTTTATTTTTCAGGGCACCCTTTCCTCCCTCTCTCCAGTTTTTTTGTGTTTCTGTTTTGTTTTGTTTTAGTGAGGCATTTTGTCCCTCTGATCTTGAGTGGGTGGGCTGGCAGGACACTTGGAGAGGAGGCGTTCTGTCCCCTGATCTTGAGTGGCCTTTGGAAAATGACAGGCCAGACGGAAATTTACACAGGCGTCCGGTGATTGCAGAAATGCAGGGTGTCCGGCTAGGTGGGCGCCCGGCCTGTCGTGCCCCGTGGCGGCGTGGTGCGCGTGTTCCTTGTCTCAGGGTTTACGCTTGGGCCCCGCAGCCCAGCTTCCAAAGGGAAAGCGCAGCGGGCGCCTTGGGCCGGCGCCTTTGGGGCGCCCTTTCGTGCGCTCGGCTTGCGGGGGACCGGCCTCCAGGCGACCCGGCGGGGAAGCCCGCGCGACCCGGCCCTCGCGCGGGCTCCGTGTGTGTCAGTTTGTGGAAAGTGTGTCGCGCGCGGCCGGGGTCGGGGTCGGGACGCTGGGACCACCTGGGAGCCGGTGTAGAGGGATATGATTTCCATTTTCAAGGCGCATTCCGCCTGTGCAGGGAGACAGCCTAACATAAAATTTGCCTAACAAAAACTATATTAACAGGTGGAAAGACTATCTCCCAGTTGAACAGCGGATGCCTGGGACTCGTTTCATTGCTTTCAAAGTTCCTTTAAAAAAGGTGAGCAAAAGTTAATACCGTATTCTTCCAGAAATCTGAATTCACCATATAGAGAGCCCTGGCTCTCAACCCCGTCGTACTCCATTTTCCCTTTTTATAGCAAATACTTTTTAATACCTCTTTTACTATCCAGAAATGGGATTCATAGACAAATACAACCAACTTTTGTACTTAATTAAAAAACAAAAAAAAACAATGCAATGCCCTAACTATAAATAAAGAATAAAGTAATTTATAAGAAAGTAATATGTATCTCAGTATGTAAATGTTTGGGGATGACTATACTAGAAATAAAGAAATAGTCGGTTACTTGTACCATGAATGCAATAAACTGTGGACTTTGATTGATAACGATGTGTCAGTGTTGGTTCATGAATTCTAACAAATGAAGCACACTGGTATGGCATGTTGATAATGGGGAAGGCTGTGTGGGATGAAGGAGAGAGGGTGTAAGTGGGAACTGTGTACATTTTGCTCAGTTTTGCTGTGAATCTCAAACTGCTCTAAAACTAGTCTACTAATTAAGAAAAAAAGTGTGTGTTGCTGACACTTGAATAACCAAAGAGATCAATGGAACAGGGTACATGTATAAGCCAAATACATGAAAGAATATTTAGCAGTGAAAGCCATCCTTCCTATATGTAGATATTCAAGAAGTATTTATCTCTGTGTCTATTTTCAGGCACTCCGCTTGGAGCTGGCAATACAGTGGTAGGCAAAATTGATGTGGTCCCTGCCTTCTGGGAGTTTAGAGTCAGGTTAGGAGACCAACATGAAATAAACAAACATAGAAATAACTATATAGAAGTGAGCTTATTTTCTTCGGTCTAATCTCTCTGGAAGAAAGGATTGTAATATCGCTTGTAAGCTGCAGAGGAGGAAACTTGACTTTGAATCTCATATGTTAGCATCCCAGGGTTTGAATAAATGGATAACATAGTAAAGGATTTTAAACATATGTTCTTCCTTATTTTATTCTTTCTGACAGAGTTTTGAAAAGAATCTTGCTCCAGAAGAACGTTTCTCCCCCTTGGATCTCTTAACAAAATCCAAGGACAGAATGAAGAACTTGGGCTGATTATTGACTTAGCAAATACTCGCCGCTCTTACAAGCCAGAGGTAAATGGAAGGCGTAATTGAAAATGACCTTCTTTCTGATACTGTAATAATTCATAGTAGTTCAGTAGTTATCATCTTATGCTAAGGTGAGTCCTGGCCTTCTCTCGTGGGTTCAAAAAGGGAAGCTAGTGGTTTCCTTAAATACACATTTGTAATTGCTGTTTCAAAATGAGATGAAAGATATGAATTGAACTATAGTATTTGGCAGTAGGCTCTAGATATGCTTAAGAAATTCTATAAGCTTCCATGTTCTACATTTTGAAAATGAAGTAAACTTTTAGTAGTTACAGTAGTATCCTAAAAAGAAAGAAAGGTATGTCCATTATGTCTTTAGCACTTATGTTAAGCAGTTGCCTGAGCATGTTTAAGCATCAGTGTAAAAGACAATTGTTCTCTAAGTTTTATGCTTCCTTTTCCTGATGCCTTCTGATATAGTACAGAAACCCATCTATTCTCTTGGCCCATGTAGGACATTCCAGTGCAAAAGAATTATCCTCCTCCTGACCTGTTCCATGGCCTTGGGAGACAGTAACACCTAATGTCTTTTAATATTTGTAGAGCAGTTTGCCATTTAGAAAGTTCTTTCATATCCATTGACTTAGTTAATCTTCACAGCAATCCTTTGCTCTTGAAGTGGAAGTAGTACTGATTATCTCCTACTGAGTGCTTACCCTGCACTAAGCTCAGAGGATAGACAACTACAATTACTAATTTTACGGACGATGAAACTGACTCTCGGAAAAGGAAGAATTGAAATTTCAGCTCTGTTATTGCTTTTTTTTTATTGTGGTAAAATATAGAGAAATCATATTTCTTTTAACCGTTTATAAATATGCAGTTCAGTGGCATTAAGTACAGTCACAGTGCTGTGTAACCATCACCGCTGTCTAGAACCAAAACTTTTTCATCATCCTCAACAAAAACTCTGTAACCATCAAACAGTAACAACCCCATTTTCCCTCCCACCAACCCTTGGTAACCTCTATTCTATTTTCTGTCTCTGTGAATTGGCCTATTCTAGGTACCTCGTGTAAGTGGAATCTGCAGTATTTGTCCTTCTGTGTCTGGCTTATTGCACTAAACGTCGTGTTTTCAAGGTTCATCCATGTTATAGCACGTAACGAAATGCCATTTCTTTTTTGGCTTAGAAAATCCCATTGTGTGTATATAGACCACAGTTTGTTATTCAACGGTTGATTGACACTTGGTTGTTTTCCACCTTGTAGGTATTGTGAATCATGCTGCTGTGATCATTGGTGTACAGATATTTGTTCAAATCCCTGCTTTCAGTTCTGTTAGATGTGCAGCGTAGGTAGTAGCAGAGTTGTTGGATCATAGCCTACTGCCAAATACTAAGCTCTACGCTTAACCTGTGAGAAAGTGCCAAACTGTTTTCTACAGTGTCGTCTTGTTTTTAAACAACTATCACAAATTTTAAGCATATACAAAAGTATAAAACTACTGTGAGTGTTCCTTGTATACCCAGGAACTCATCCAGCTTTCTTATTTACCAACTGATGGCTGTCATGTTTTATCTATACCCCCACCTGTTTCACCCCATTCCGTATTATCTTGAAGCAGCTCCGAGACAACATGTAAATTACACCTGTACGTTTTTGGTACGTGCATTTAAAATATAGGACTTTTATTCCTTAATATCATTTTTTAATATTAAATACCCAGGGAGTGCTCAAATTTGCAGTTGTCTCCTAAACGTCATAAAAAATTGTCTATAAGAATTTTGAATTAGATCCAAATAAGGTCCACACTTTGCCGTGGATTGTTAGGTCTCTGAAGTCTTGTTTAATCTATAGGTTCTCCCTCCATGTCTCTCTCACTTTTTTTTTCCTCCTTGAATTTTGTTTTTAAAGAAACCAGGTAATTTGTCCCATCTAGATGCCGATGATTACATTCCATGTGTTGGTAACATATTCTTCAGTCCTTTTATTTCCTGTAAATCGGTAGTTGATCTGAATGAAGCTTGCATGTTTTGTTTTGGCAAGACAGTTTCATGGGTGATGATGTGTTCTTCCATGGAGACGTATATAGTTGTGTCTTTCTGTGGTATTAGCAGTCACTGATGATTCATACCTACATCCATTAATTCAGTTGAGGCTTCAAAGAATGGTGAATTCTGTTGTTCTTTTTTTCACTTATTAGCTGGGTATATTTGTACGAGGAGAAGATTCCCCTCATCAGCTGTTTGGTTGCTCAGTTGTAGAGGCATGATTCTCTTCTTTTATTTAACAGTTTTCAAAATAATGAGTTGATTCACAAATATCCTCCAGTGTCGACCAGTTTTGTAAAATTTTATTTATTCCTCTCACCGTGGACTCCGTTACAGTTATTATTCTAACTGAGGCCCTATCTTTGGCCAGTTGGAGCTTCTCGGTGACTCCTGAGTCCTTTGGACATGACATCAGTTGTTTCTAGACTTTTTCAGTGGTCAGAGCTAGGAAATATGTACGTTTGTTTTTAATATTTTTAAAATATGTCATAGGTTCCTACTGCTACTTTCCATTTAAATTCAGAACTAGAGAATTTTCACTTATCCTTTTCTGTCTTCTATTGATAGTCTACTTTCTCCCACCTCAAGAATACCAGTTCTCAACAATGCCTGAAATTGCCTCTGTTTCCTAATTCGAATCCAAGTTCTTCTGACTCTATTCTACTACTCTCCTTAAATCACAGCCGCTTTATGGCCCTTGAAATGTAAGATAGAACATAAATGTAGGCAGAACTGTTTATATCATTTTGAGTTACATGTGCATTCATTCACATAGATTTGCTTTTCCTTTTGCATGCCTGGTAACTGTCCGTTCTGCAGTTTGAATGAAAATCAAGTGATAATTACTGGTTAAAGCAGCTTTGGAAAAAATGGCTCTCATCAGAATGACTGACATACAAAGTTTAATGTACTCTCCTGGTTTATATTCTGCCTTCTCTAATTAATTTTTTATTCTTTCCCTACAAAGGAAATAATACATATTTTCATGGTTTTGCCTTATAGGACTTACCAGAAACTCTTCCTTATTTAAAAATGTGTACAATTGGGCATCAGGTGTCAGATGACGACACTAGTTTTAAATTCCAGTGTGCTGTTAATGGGTTTCTGAAAGAACATAAAGATAACGGTGAGTTGCTTTTGTGTTTGTTTTTGTTTTTCCTTTACCTGAACTTTGGTATGCATTTTGAGTGGGGTTGGGGATTTTTAACATTTTTAATAGTTCTGACATTAGTGTCAAGTTGTGTTTGGTAACATTACGGTGGAAATGTCAGATGGTGCTACTAGAGTACGGTGTTTTTCCTGTTTATGGTCACAAACAATTGAGTTTAGTTTGGAAAGTGATCTTTGTGAGAAATATGAACTGAGCTAGCTTACTTATCTCTTTTTTAAAAATTTGAATGGAAAATACATAAAAACATAAAAATGTTCTTTTGTCCTGTTTATTGGTTGAGAGGTGGAAGAAAAGGTTTAGACTCTCAGGTTCTTAGCGTACATAAAAGAGAAAACAAAAAGCAAAGGTTCAGAGTGAGACAGATCCCTAGAAGCAAAACAAAACAGAGTGGACCAGGTAGAGTGGCTTCCTCATCATATATGTGTTTAAGATATTTTTGCTGCTTTTACCCTTCGGGTGCAAGTGAGGAAGAACACTACCACCTCTTACTCTTATCTTCAGACAGGAAGAACTTAAAAGGCTGGTGTTTTCTTGTTTCCGCTTTAAGATCTACTCTGTTGATAGTAGGTGTTAATAGCGTGTGAATTTTAAGGATCCACTTGCCTTTTTCTAGCATCTAACTATCAGAAGGAACATGGTGTTTGCCATGTTTTAAGACTGAGGAATCTTTTGTCTTTGGAACACCACTGACGCCCATGTGAAAGTGTTCATTTTGTCCTCTTTCTAAATTTAGCCTGAGGAGTGTGCACTTTATTAAATCAATGTAACAGACAGTAAATATTCCGTGTATATATAAAATGATGCACGTATATACATAAAACAGGGAGTAGGGGAGAGGGGATAGAGATGGAGGTGGGAAGATAGGGGATAGGAGGCGAGAGAGAGAGGGAGAGACTGGAATTTCAAGATAAATGTTCATTCTATAACCTGGTTGCTTAATGCAGGTACTAGCTCTTAAATATCTTCAGCCCTATTCACAGATCTTCCGTGTACTTTAGCTTTAAAACTTGAGAGGCTTGGCCTGTCCTGTGATAACCAGGGTGTCTAGAAAGGAGGCAAATTATCTGATGTGTTTAAACTGTAGTCACAGAAATGTTACCTCTTAAGACGTTAGGGCGCAGCTGCCGGCCTACTCACTTCCTCCAGGCTCCTTTGTGTGTGTTCTGTCTGTTCCGCGTGGGCTAGAAGATCCTTACAAGTGCATGAGAACACGTTTGTAAACCTTGATTGTTCACATGTTATACCAAGTGTAGTCCATTGCATATGCTGACTCCTCTGTGGGTCTTCTGCATGCAGTGGGCTAACTTCACCATGCTGTCTGCCATTGCAGTCTCAGGACCTTAGTTATGATCCATTGGTGACTTCCTCTGCTGTAAGGCCCTCCCACAGATGCCAGGCTCACTGATAACGAGGAGGAGACTATACTACGCACTCCCTAGAATTGGTAGAGACTCAGAAAATGAATTGTTGCAGTAAACACCGAGAGCCTTATAGGTTTGTTGTTAGGGCACGGGGATACAGAGGTGAGTAGAAGTCTTTGTTCAGTAGCAACTTCCAGTTGTCTAGGAAGAGAAACATGTAGTGAGTCTAAGTGGGTTAATTATGATAAAAGAATCAAGTGCAGCAGGAATATAGAGGAGAAATTGAGGAAGGCCTGACTGAGGAGACAGCGTTTGAGCTGGGCTTGGGGGAAGAGGATTTTGCCGGAATGAGGAAAGGACAGCCCAGGTATTGGGGACAGGTACAAAAGGCCCAGGGCTTGAACTTGTGCTCTGGAGGGGCAGCCTCTGGTGTGACTAGAGGGTAGTGTGAAAGGGCAAAGAAGTCATACATTCATTTTCAGCAAATATTTGTATAACACCTTCTAAGTTGAAGGCACTGTTCTAGGAAGTAGGAAGAGAACAAAGTTCTTGCCCTTACGTACTTTCCATTCTAGTGGGGGAGAGAGATGAATAAATAAGTCAATATGTGGAGTGTCAAGCGGTGGTAAATGCTTTGGAGAATAACAAAAGAAGATGAAGAGGTGAGGGAATGTGGTAGGTGATCAGGGAAGTCTCCCCTCTATTAAGATGTCGATTGAGCAGAGCCTTGCAGTGAGAAACAAGCCATTGGATATCTGGGAGAGTGGAGATGGGGTGGGAGGGTGTGTTCTGGGAGAGTGGAGATGGGGTGGGAGGGTGTGTTCTGAAGCAGAAGGAATAGTAGGTGCAAAGTCCCTGAGGCACGCCTGTGCTTGGCATGTTTGAGGAATAGTAAGGAAGCCAGTGTGGCTGGACAGGGGAAAGTGAGTGAGGGCAGGGCAGTAGAGAATGAGATCAGGGGAGGCTGGCAGGGCAAAGGAGGGAGGTGGATGATGTAGGTCCTTGTAAGTCATAGTTTGAACTTATAATTCAGTTGGAGAGACAGACTGATATTTGTTTATAAAGAGTTCTCAATGCTGTGCTAACAACCTGGGCTGTATTCTGTGCTAAGTGAAGATGTTCAAGCGACAGAGCAATCCAGCCAAGTTTATATTTTAGAAAGATAACAGCGTCACTATCCAAGACACATTGTAGACTAGGTATGTAGTACGTGTATAGTGTGCTGCTCTTCTATAAACTACAGGATACCTGTTACGTACAAATACTTACATACAAGATACAAGTGTGAATGTAAGCACTTGGGAAATATCTGAAAGAACCACACAAGAAACTGGGAGAGTCGGACAACTTTCCATGTCCCGTATGATTGGAATGCTGAAGGGTACACACACGAACTAATGGACGTGTGCTACCAGCCTCCGGCTAAGGAGGGAAATTGCAGGCATCAGAATCCTCTTTACCGATCAAGCGCGTTAATCCGCCTGCGTGATGACAGTCATCTCGACACGCCACGCGGTGGCGCATGCGCGGTAGAAGGAGGTCCGCGAGCTGCGTGGGCTTGTGCCTAGGCGCCTGTGGTTCGTGGCCTTGTGCTGGCACCGGGGATGCCGGGTTGGCGACTTTGGCACTCCTGGCGGGGGTGACATGAGCCAGTTCGTCGGCCACGAGGAAGGGCGGAAAGCACATCCCGGAAAGGTAATGCGCCTTGGCCCCTGGGCGTTGCCGGTGGAGCTCGGAGCCCCTGGGCCTGGGCTTCCGTCTCTTGTGCTGTCGCCTGTCACAGTGGCCCCCCGGCGCTGTGCTAGGGGGTGCTGGTCGTCTCGCGGCTCAGTTCATAGTAGCTGAAAGGGACAGTGTGTGATGTTCTGATTTCTCCCCATCGTTTTAAAAGGGAGGCTCTGGCCATTGCTCCTTGGGTAAAATGCAGCGGGACTGCTTTTTAAGATGGGACTGTCAGTGTTGGGGACCCTCCTTAATTACCAGGATGGAATCCCCTTCAGTTCCTCAAGCTGTGTTGTTTAGGCACAGAAAATGTGAGTAATAGGCACTGGAACTAAGTTTGAGTGAAAAAACGCACCGGTACCGCCGAGTTTTCCATCGAGACAGTTGATCCGTGTTGTCTCTTGGAATTATAAAGGGCGTACTGTTGCTTCCTAACCAGTGTCCTTTGAGAGCTCTACCTCTGTACGTTCAAATGATGAATTTTGAGGCTTTGCTCATACGTGGAGTAAACCCTTAAATTCCCTAAGACCTTCCTTTCCTCCGTCTCATACCCCATTAAGCCCGCTTCAGTTTATCTCCTGAATTTCTTCTGAATCTGTCAACTCTTCCTCAACATCCTAATACTGAACTTGCCTGTCTGTTGCAATGAGGTCCTAACTAGTGTCCATATATCTTGTTTCCTTCCAATCCATTCTTCACACAAGAAACCTTAGAAGCAAGTTGGGACATTGCTCATAAACATGGCTCAAAAACATTGTTTTGAGAATAGAAAACAAACTGTTGGCCTTTAACACTCTGCGTGGTCTAGAATCCTGTCTGCTTCTCTGCTACGTGGACTCCAGCTTGGTGCCTCTCCAACTTTAATATGGGTATGCCTCTCCTGTGGATCTTGTTAAATGCAGGCTGTAATTCAGTAGTTCTGGGTGGGGCCTGGATTCTGTGTTTCTAACGAGCTCCTAGGTGACGGTGACCCTGAGAGCAAGGGTCCAGCTCCTGCCTTTCTCCCTTCTTTCTGGAAGAGCAGGACGTCTGCCCCCCCGGGAGGAGAAAACATCTGCAACGTGACTACTAGCAACCAGCTTCCCTCACAGGCAAGGGACCTTTACCACTGCTCCCTACCATTTTGTCTGAGGCGCAGCAAGCCAAAACACTGACATGCTGAGGTTTGCAGCAAAGAGGAGGTTTATTCACAAGGCAGCCAAGCGAGGAAGTGACGTGACAATAGCTCTCAAATCCGCCTCCCCAAAGGCAAGGGGCTTGGGGTATCTATGGGATAAAGAATAAAGAAGCAGGGCAGTATGAGGCACGGGGAGCATGAGGAAAGGTGATTGGGAAAAGGTGTGCCCATCATTGTCCTGAGCTGGCGTAACTAGGCTGCGGGGCTCAGCACATTCTCAGGCTGTAGTTTTCGGCCCTCTGATGGCAGGAGGTCAAAAGGCACTGGGCCAGGTGGAAGATCGGTGGTCCTCTCCAGTCTTAACCAGCTCAGCCTAACTAGACACAGCTGATTCCAAGTTCCTGGACAATACCCGGGGCAAACATCTTATTGCTTATGCTACGTGCTACTTGGAGGACGTGCAAGTGTTCAAGCTACCTTGAGGAGTGAAGACAGGATTTGACTAATCCTTACACATGGTTTCACCTCCAGATGAGCAGAAGAGGCCTGTAGGCTGAATCTGGCTCCTGGCACCTGGAATTGGAGGCAGATGGTTTAAAAACAGGCTCTCCCGCCCTCTGTGTTATCTTAGGTAGATAGACTATTGAACCTTCCTGTGCCTGTTTCTCCACCAGCAGCATGGGGACACTCAGAGTCCCTCTCTTGGGGGCTGTTATGGGGGTTCAGTGAGCTATAGATGCATGCACAGGCACACGGGAGACACCCAGTGTGTGTTAGCTTCATGCTTACTTTTTATTAGGAGACCAGTATTGTTAGAAGATTTCTGGTTTGGACAACAGATTAGATAGGTGGTCATTACTATAGTTTATGCAACAGCAATTCACATTACCATTTGCAAAAAAGCAGTTGGTTGTCCAACGGGGATTATAAACATCCATTTACCGTGAGCTACTGAACAGATACTTTACACAGTAACTACTTCAAGTACTATTTAAGATCAATTCTCTATGTTGTCTTAAGCAGTTGTTAACCCCCAATTTCGTGAATAGTACCAAGTAAGTCACTTGAACATCAGCTAGAGCAATCTGTTATCACTTAGCAAGCCTAAAGCTATAGTTCAACAATTTTATTTACTGTTCTATGACAAAAATGACTCTCAACAGCTATGCCCTGGATAAGTAATCAGCTAAAGCTAGTTTGACTGACCAAATCTGATGTACTGAGTTAATAAGCCAGTTGATTTAGAAAGGTCTAATGCATATTTCTCATCCATTCAGCATTCAACTGTTTCCCATGCCTAAAATGTCTTTTTTCCCATTCGTACATATCCAGATTCCTACTTCTGTGCCGTAGGGCTTGGCTGAACTACAACTGCCTTTAGTGACACTTTTCTCACCTGCACAACTGGAGATAATTTTAGTCTCCTCAAGACTCCCACGGGGTTACCTCTGTTGTGACACTTGACGATTTGGTGGCATATTTTACTTTATTTTATTTTAAATAGCCTTCCATTACTCCGTGCACATCAAACGGTAAATGCTTTCTCCTAGTAAACGTGTATAACGATTTTCTGAACTCTTCTGCTCTGGGCAAGATTCATAAATACACCAGGCAAACATAGTGAAAGAGGAGACAGTACTTGTGTTATATTCAGTTGGGTCTTGATACCTAAGTGTGACTCTTAACCAAGGAGTATGCAGTAATTAAGGACACAGGTTAAAGTTGTTTAGAGTGTGTCCTAAAGTCTCCCTGGCAGAATTTAAATCTCTCCTCTGGAAATTGTAGACCTGAGACAAATTACTTCCCTAAACTTCATTTCCTACATCTGAGAAAGCTAATAGTATCTACCTTGTAGTAGACTGAATAGTACCATTGCCCCCAAATGTCCACCTTCTAATCCCCAGAACCTATGAATGTCACCTTAAATGGCAGAAGGGACTTTGCCAATGGGATGAAAGTAAGGGTTTTGAGATGGGGAGATTCTTCTGGACTACCTGGATGGACCCAGATGTAACCACTGGTGTTCTCGTAAGAGAGAGGCAGAGGGAGTGTTTACTCCAAAGAGAATGTGATGATGAAGTTGGGGTTGGATTGATGTGGCCAGAAGTCAAGGAATGCTGTCAAGGAAACAGATTCTCCCTTAGAGCCTCTAGAAGGTGGATGGACGGCCTTGTCAACTCCTGGTTCCAGCCCAGGGAAACTGGTTTTGGACCTCCGCCTTCCAGAACCATAAGAGAATGAGTGTGTTTTGTTTTACGCAAGCTCATTGGTAGTCATTTGTTACAGCAGCCATAGGGAACTAATGCGTACCTCATAGGAACTATTTCTCCAATTAAAATGTGTGACTGGAAACACACTTGGTGGCATGTCTGACACACGGTAGGTATGCTACTGTGGGTAGTTCTTGGAAAGTAAAGCCTTGGTTTTTGAGGAATCATCAAAACCAGTACAATGGTTGCCATGTTTCTCCTTGTTCATCCTGGTGACAAAGCTGTAGAGAGAGCTCCATCCTTTCCCACAGGACGCCCACCCCTAGTAGTTACAGGGAAGAGGTTATGTCTCACTTCAGGCACCTTCCTCTTTCCCTTTCTGCTTTTTGTTTCATTAATCTTCATCCAGCTGGCCTTTCTAAGTTAAAAAAACAAAACAAAACAAAACCATTTCTCAATGGATTCAGATACTACCCCAAGTTAATATTCCAACCATGTTCTTGTTCTTCTGGGTCTCACCACCAGAAATTTCTGAGCTGAAATCCTCTCTAGTTTCTAGGATCAGTCACTTTCTAATTTCTCCCTTCTCAAGTTCAGAGTCTTGTCAGTTTAGTCCCTTCCCTAACCACAACATCTATTAAGGTGACACAGCAAAGTGATGAAAGTCTAGACGGTCTGGTTTTCATCCTGGGTTTCTGCCCGCTACTTACTGTGTGGCATTAGGCAAGCTATTCAACCCCCCCTGGGCCTCAGTTTCCCCCCAAAAAGGTGAATATTATGAACATTACCTACCTATAGGGTTGCCATTATGAGGATTAAGTGAGTTAATATTTGCTAAGCACTTAGAATATTACTTGTTATAGTCTAAGCACTACAGTTGTGCTTGTTAGTAATAATAAATGCAATTCCAAGCGTATAACTTACTCAACTTTCTGTCATAACTTTGAAGTGTTGGTCTATCTGTTGGCCAGCGTTGCAGGGAAATGAGTCGAGGCATGGGCTGAGGCATTGCTACCAGTGCGTGGTGTGTTCCCAGAACTAGGAACAGCCGTGTGAAATAGGTAGTGGTTCTACTTGGAGACGGGGCAGACTGGAAAATGACAGCCCTGGAGGTGTGTCCATAGGTTTGGTGTCAGAGCTGCTGCCTGCTGAAGCACTGATGCCGGCCTAAGCCGTAAATGGGGGGGGGGCGCTGGGGAAAACAGGGGCAGAATGGAAAGGGAAAATAGGGGAAGAACGGAAAAAGATAGCCTAGGGAGGAGGTGTGGTGTCCATAGCTTCGGGGTCAGAGGTGCTGCCTGCTGCAGCACCGATGACACCCGAAGCCGTAGATGGGGGGCTGGGGAAAAGAGGGGCAGAATGGAAAGGGAAAACAGGGGAAGAACGGAAAACGAAAGCCCGGGAAGGTGGTGTGGTGTCCATAGCTTCGGGGTCAGAGGTGCTGCCGGGAGCAGCACCAATGACACCCGAAGCCGTAGATGGGGGGCTGGGGAAAAGAGGGGCAGAATGGAAAGGGACAACAGGGGCAGAACGGAAAACGAAAGCCCGGGAAGGTGGTGTGGTGTCCATAGCTTCGGGGTCAGAGGTGCTGCCTGCAGCAGCACCAATGACACCCGAAGCCGTAGATGGGGTGCTGGGGAAAAGAGGGGCAGAATGGAAAGGGACAACAGGGGCAGAACGGAAAACGAAAGCCCGGGAAGGTGGTGTGGTGTCCATAGCTTCGGGGTCAGAGGTGCTGCCGGGAGCAGCACCAATGACACCCGAAGCCGTAGATGGGGTGCTGGGGAAAAGAGGGGCAGAATGGAAAGGGAAAACAGGGGCAGAATGGAAAACGAAAGCCCGGGAAGGTGGTGTGGTGTCCATAGCTTCGGGGTCAGAGGTGCTGCCGGGAGCAGCACCAATGACACCCGAAGCCGTAAATGGGGTGCTGGGGAAAAGAGGGGCAGAATGGAAAGGGACAACAGGGGCAGAACGGAAAACGAAAGCCCGGGAAGGTGGTGTGGTGTCCATAGCTTCGGGGTCAGAGGTGCTGCCTGCTGCAGCACCGATGACACCCGAAGCCGTAGATGGGGTGCTGGGGAAAAGAGGGGCAGAATGGAAAGGGACAACAGGGGCAGAACGGAAAACGAAAGCCCGGGAAGGTGGTGTGGTGTCCATAGCTTCGGGGTCAGAGGTGCTGCCTGCAGCAGCACCGATGACACCCGAAGCCGTAGATGGGGTGCTGGGGAAAAGAGGGGCAGAATGGAAAGGGAAAACAGGGGCAGAACGGAAAACGATAGCCTGGGAAGGAGGTGTGGTGTCCATCGCTTTGGGGTGAGATGGGCTGCCTGGCTGATCTGAGAAAAGCGAGTGAAAGTGGGAGAGCTTCTCCCTAGCTGCTAACTCTTCTCAAGGTCTAGCACGCACTGAACACTGGCCTGCCGGCTCAGCCTGGGTGTTGCCATTGCATTGTACGTGTCACAGAGCAAGGGCGGGCGGGTCAGGGGGTGGGCTGGGGGCCCCACACAAGCCCAGCCCCTGGAGAAACCCGGCCCGAGGGCAAAGAGCCCGAGCCCTTCTGGACTTTGTAGCGGCTGGGACTTGTCGCTGTGGGTGGCAGGTGTTTGGCACCGGATGGGCCACCATGCGGAGACTGTTGGGGACTGTGGAAGCCTTGTCCTCCAGAGCTCACGCTGCCTGGGCACCGGCTCTGCAGACCCCTCAGCCCTGGGTATGTATCGGCCAGCCCTTCCCCGCAACGGGGCCCAGAGGCCAGAGCCTGCCCAGAGCTGAGTGCAGGAGGCACCCAGAGCTTGCCAGGCTGTGGCCCGCCTCCTCCGTGGACCTCCCCAGCTTGTCCGCGAGCCCTGGAGACAGGAGCAGGAGCGCCTTCTCCAGGGCTGCTGAGCTGCCAGCATCACCGTGAGCCAGGCGGTGAAGGTTTCTGAGCAGGGGATGCAGAGCCCTGACCCGACTGGATGCTGCACCCCACGATGTCCCTTCCTGGCAGGTAGGTTCTTTCTTCACTTGTTTTTCGAAATTTGGTAAAAGAACATTTCAACCTTCGACTGTTCTTCAGGGTATACAGATGGTAGTGGCTTAGCCGGGATTCGAAGCAAGCCTGTGTGATTCCAGAGCTCGTGCTCTGGACTCTGGCGCCTCCTTATCATATATGCTTCATGTGTTACTTTTTCTTTTGTTTCTTGAAGTCCTTATGATACTTAGCCCTAAGTGCCATACCTGTAATGAACACATCCACTGCCCTGTAGGAGGTGTTCTTTTGTTCAACGCGTGAATTGGTCATCCACCACACTGGGTTCTAATCTCAGAAGATAGGTCAGGGACCACCAGTTGTCAGCATAGCACCATCCCACATTTCTAATTGAGGCTTGGAGCCTAGATTTTTCCCTTTGGTCTAGTTTGAAGGATCCAGGTATGTAAAGCTTATATTCTAGATAAATCATGGGCTATCCTGAAAGGAATTCATCAATGAATTATTCTGTATGGATTAGAAGCCAGTTTCTCTGGCCTTCCTGGAGTATATCCAGTAAGGCATCTCATTCATGTCTAGAAAGCAAATATATCATTTATTGCAACTTCAGCGTGGAGCGATGTATTGGTTTAAAATAAAGTACGAGCAACACAATTTGGTCATTGTGAGTATGCCGGCTGGGTCCACTCTTTACTACACATATGTAACTCTAGAGCTTCTTATGCCCCATAGAGGAGACATACTCTTGTGTGTCTAGGACAAGGGAAACATGTGTTGTTATTCAGGAGCTGGAAGCTACAGCATGACAGGAAAGAATTGAAAAATCCTGGTCTTGGTCTACACGTCACTTTACCTTGTCCGAATCTTGTTTCTTTGGCTTGCTTCATTGGAGTGTTTTCTCTCTCCTGGGACTGACATTGTGTGTTCTGTATCAGGCATGTGACATGTAGAAGTTTCAGAACCCAGAATCATATAGATCAGTAAAAATCTATATATTTTTGTTTAAAATCTATTTAAAATCACACTGGGCATAATTCATATATTCCAAAAGTAGTTTGACCCTCTGCTCATGAGATTCTTTTTATGGTATGTCGAAGCAAATTTGGACTTGCATCCCCAATAAACTTTGAGGTTGGAGGACACAAAAGCTTTTGCTCAGACCTAAATTCTGTCTGAAAAAAAAAGGGTAACTATTATAAGCCCTTTCTAACCTCTCCAGGAGCAGAAATGATTTACAGCTATGGCATTGAACCATAATTTCTTGATCTCGTTTGAGAAGAGTTCAGTAAGAAACAGTGTCTTGAGTTTTGTTCGTTGGTTCCCTGTTTTCTTGTCTTGCGTGCCAACAATCCACTGTAATACGTGAGTGAGTATGGCAGCAGGCTGAGTGTTCCCTGGAGCTCATTAAATGAACGTGTTTTCCTGAAATGACTTTTGTCTCCTTGTTTTCAGCCCCTCTTCTTTCCTCTGTCCTTTACTATAACCAGGGCTCAGCAAAAGCTGACTGGCTTTGTGCAGACCCTACTTAGGGTAGTCTTTTCTTCATTATTTTATTCATGGCCCCTCCATTTCATTGTTTGCCTTCTCGAAATGTGTTGAAATCTTTCTGTGGTTGATGACTTCCACAATGTCTTGGCTCTTATTGGTTGATTAATTTGGGTATTTCTACAGTTTTATTTAAACCTGGTTTCAGGAGGACCAGAAAGTAAATATATTTCCTAGTCTGCCATCTTGAGCTGAAAATCCCTGTGGATTTTAGCATCCAATGTTCCCATGGGTAAAAAACCCAACCTTGGCATTAATAGATGTACACTCAAGATTTCAGCTTTTCTTGAGCAATCACTAAGGATTTAATATGCGGTCACTTCTAATGGGAAAATAGTAACTATCTCATGGCGTTGATTTGAGGATTAACTTAGATAATGGACAAGAAAATGCTTGGTAAGGTTTTAAAATCTATAAAAAATGTTTTTTGTTATTATTTGATTTGTTGCTATTTCAACTTTAGCTGACAGTTGTTTGTGACCTTGCTTATGTGAGAAAATGCCTTCTGGTTTATTGTTTTGAAAGCCAGATTATATTTTTCAATAGCTCAATGGAAATGGCATCATTTGTGAAGTTGAAGGGTGAAGGCATAAATGTTTCTTGACATTTGAATCAACTATTGGTCTTCTGGGGCTTGTCCTTATTCTCCTGCAGTCTCTAATCAACATGGCATCCAGAGAGATCCTGTTAAAACGTAAGTCAGATCATGTCACTCCAGGCTCTTCAGTGGCTTCTTCACAGGAAAAGCAAAGTCCTCAAAGTGCCTCCACAGCCCTAGAAATCTGGGCCTCTGTTTCCTCTCTGACTGTTTCCTTCTCCTCTCCACTTTGCTCCCTCTGTTTTCCACACACTGACATCCTTTCTGCTCCTTGGATACTCCAAGCCCACTCTTGCCTCATTGCCTTTCCATCTGACTGTTCCCTCTGCTTGTACTATTCACTTCCCAGATATGCACCTTGCTCCCTCTCACAACCTTAGGTTCCCTCTTAAATTTTATCTTCCCCAGAAAGCCCTCAGTGATCACTTAGTTTCAGATCGCAGCCTCCTCCTACCAGCTAACAATCTCCATCCCCCTTCCCTGCTTGCTGTTTTTCTCCAGCACTTACCTGATATACTAGTTATTCTACCCATTTATTCAATTTTTATTTACGTATTTACACTTACGATTTTATATTTGCTTCTTTACTTTTGTCTCTCCCCTCAGCTCGAGAGAGGCTATATTCATCTGTGTTAATCACTGCTGTGTTTCCTGAACATGCCTAGAAAACATACTGAAGAAGGGTGCCTGAAATTTGGTAAGGGAGCCATCAGTTTTCTTGGCTGAATGAAGAAATATGCTCATAAATTAATGAACAAATCTCTGGGGTTTCTGAATTAAGGACTAATGGGAAGAGGAAGGCAAATGGTTGGGACAGGGTACTGCAAGAAGTAGTATTTGGAGTACTCTGATAGCTCTCCTAATAGATAACATTTTGTTCATTTAAATAGTTTTAACGAGAGAGCTGGGAACTAGGGACACACAGCATCGAGGTTTTATAATGCATTCTGTAGAGTTCTTTTCGAGTGTGTTCAAATATCATTGAAAATATATGCATGCATATAAACCTCTGTTACTTTATTTAGTGCTTTACAAGAGCCCCTCAAGGAAGGGGTAGTAGCAACTATCAGTATCCTTCCTTTATGATGAGCTTAATTTATTCAAAATTACATCCTAATTTATTTGTAACTGTGAAACTAGACTTAGTTATTTAGTAGACCCTCCCTAGAAACCTATGACGTTAAAAAAACCAACAAAAATGTGTTCAGGTTCCAGTGATTCACACACTACAGACTCAATTATGTGTCATCCATTTTAATGAAGGGAAGAAGTGATTTAACAAACACAGAGCAAACAAACAGAATATGAAGGTTTGTCCTCCATTAATATTAGTAATGGATAAAGTGGGCTCCAACGCCTTCAACGTAGCTTGAGACCCATCATCTCTGTGTCATGGGAAGGGGGATGCTCGGCCAGGATGTCTTTCTGTGTCACTGAGAAAATTTTCCGTAATGTATAACGATACTTACTGAAACGGATATGGGGCATTTGGGTAATTAGGAATCCGTTAGCATATTTTTCCGGAAGCCTTGACTACGAAACGAAGATAGTAGATTTGGACACTTGCAGCTATGCAGAAGTTGTTTGGGTATTCATCTTTATGCCGAATGAAGTAAGCTTATTTCATCTCTGCAGCTTCCCATATACCATTTTCCCACCTCTGTTTTGTGTTTGGAAAGACTTTTAGAAATTAAAACTCAAGTTAAAAAGTGAGTGACGGGCTTCCCTGGTGGCTCAGTGGTTGAGAGTCCGCCTGCCGATGCAGGGGACACGGGTTCGTGCTCCGGTCCGCGAAGATCCCACATGCCGCGGAGCGGCTAGGCCCGTGAGCCGTGGCCGCTGAGCCTGCGCTCCGCAACGGGAGAGGCCACAGCAGTGAGAGGCCCGTGTACCGCAAAAAAAAAAAAAAAAAAAGAAGAAAAAGAAAGAAAAGAAAAGAGAGTGAGTGACAACTTAAATGATATATGGAATATTTTGCTGACTTAGAAGAGCATGCAGAATTAAATATGACCCAGTTGAAATGTTAATTTTATTTTAATGTGTATATTGGGGTGGAGTCTTAAAGGTGCCAGAAAACAAGCATTCACCCATCCTGTTTGGAAGTGCAGCACACAGGCACCTTCAGTTACCAGTTCTGTTCATTCCACAGAATCATCTTGGGAAAACATACTGTTTTTTAGGTACCTGGTGTATATCTTAACCAGTTTGAAGAATTTCCCAAATACCTGTTAATATGTAGTTCTCCGATTCCAATCTTGCCACGTCCTGTACCAGTGACACAGCACATAGGAGTTTTATTTCTCTTTCTTTCTCTGGGTTCTTGAGAACCCAACGAAAGAACAATGGAATGGCATCAAAGAGATCAGGGTTCTTGACTCAGATTTACCATAAAATAATAGTGTCCTCTTGGGAAAATTATAGTTGTTCTAGGCCCCTTTCCTTTTCTTTACTTTGACAGAGCTGCACTAGATGACCCCAAGTAACACTGCGCTCTTTGCAGTAGTAGCTTAGACGTTATTGGTTTTCTGAAACAAATGAAGACAGTGACACAGGAAACTGTGCAACATCTCTGTAACTATGTTTTCTTAGAGTTGCCTCCATTTTTCAGATGATAAGATGGCTGAGCACAGAAGTAGGTGTTTTGACCAGAGGTTCCAGAGTAGAGGGAACTGAACCACAAGTTTCCTTCATTCCTGAAGCTCACTTAGCCGAAACATAGGCTTCTGAATATTAAGCTGTAAAGCATATTATCAGTGTGCTTTAAAAGAAGCGGTTCTTCTAGGATTTCTAATTAATAGCAGGCGGTTTTGAAATTCTTAGAAGATCATCGAATTTTGTGAGATTTACAGCTCTATTTTCCTGTCAAGCAAGTTGTATCAGTGCCAGACAATCATCTGAGCTTCTGGATGCTTCTCTGAACCTCTTGAATTTTTCTTCTTGCTATCTGAAATTCATGCCAGATAAGCCTTTTTGTAGAGAGCGTGTACAGACTTGTCTATTTTCATATACGAAAGCGATGCAGTGAGCCAGGTCGGGGGTTAAGCCCTCATTCTCAGAGTGGTATTGAGCTCCTGGTGAAATGTAATCCTCATTTCCTCAGAATAGAAAAGCAGTTATCTCACGTTTTTAATGCCATTAACTCTTTATACCTTTATGTATAATACATATATTTATTGTACCTACGAGGTGTGCTCTCTTTGGGAAGTACAAAGCTATTTGAGACGTAAGTTGTTCATTTTTTTGTTTTCCCACAAATACTGTGACCCTTTGAGCAGGAAGGTCTATGTTTTATTAACATCTAGAACAAGCAGCTAACACGGTGTCTAAGATGTAGTCAATAAATATGAAATAGGTAAATGAACACATTTTTAAGGAAGGGCCAGGGCATGAACAAATAGAAAATTTTCATTTTCAGTCACAAAGCCACAACAGACATAAAAATGATACAGACAACAAGTGCTACGGTCATTCAAAGAAGGCATAGAATTGATACAACAAGGATCTCCCCTATGGCACAGGGAACTGTACTCAATATTTTGTAATAACTTATAAGGGAAAAGAATCTGAAAACGGAATCACTGCGCCGTACACCTGAAACGGACACGACATTGTAAATCAACTATATTTCAATTAAAAAACAAACAAACAGACAACAGCAACAACAAAAAACCAAAGAGGTCATAGAAGTTCTTATGAGATTCCAGAAGAGAAGAGAAGCCAAATGAGGACGGGAGAGGCGGCTTTTGAATCCGTTCAGAGGAGAAGTCACAGAGGAACTAGTCATTGATCTGAATTTGAGATTAAGATTAAGATGAATTAATCTGAATTAATTAAGATTGCAACACAGGGATATTACAGATGAAGGTAATCACATAAACTTACTATACTGAAACTTGCAGAGGTTATGAGTGTTGCTCAAGATCCCAAAGCAAGTGCATTGTGGAATCAGAATTTTAAGTGAGGCCTAATGAACTAAAAACAAACCAGCACAGAAACAAGCCCTTCCTGTGACACCACGTTGCCTTTGAAGTCGTTTTTTTTGGTGGGTTGGCAGAAACTGGTTCCAGTGTTTCTTGCAGGAATGACTGGCCACAGGACTGGGCGTCGTAGCTTCCTGCCAGGCGACCGAAGGTCGCAGGCAGGTGGGTCACTGGGACACACGCGGAGGGGCTCCTGGCCGGCCCCCTGGCCGCTCAGCGCCCCTGCCCCAGAGCGGGGGTGGGGGCCTCAAAGCAGCCTTGTCTGAGTCCCCTGCCACTAGAGAGAGTATTGGCCCAACACTTGTAGAAAACGGGGACCTTGCTGGCAGTTCAGTGGAGGGACACAAATAAATCTTTGCCGACTTTCTGCTGAAGCTCACGAGGGTTCACTCCTAAGCCTCTTACAGGGTCAGCTGCCGAGGCTGCGAGAGATGAGTCAGGGCTCTCCCTCCACCACGGGGAGATCGCTGGTTAAAGCGCTCACGAGGGAGTGAACCGCGTGTCCGCACCGACACGCATGGGCAGACCTCGTCGATGCCTTCTGTCCGGGGTACGAAGCCCTCTCCTGCCTCTTCCAGGCTCTCTAGAAAGCATGTGCAGAGCCTCCCACTCCACCCTCGGACTCCGTGGGCCACAGCTGGAGGGACCAGCCAAGGAGCCGTGGCAGGAGGAGGCCAGAGGGCAGCGGGCCTCGGCCGGAGCCCGTCAGTCGGTCCCCATTCACACACCACCAGACGATCCTCTTGACCTGGGCAGTAGCCGCCAACCGACCGCTAAGGTGAGCCCGGCGCGCGCTTGGCTACCTGGCATGGCTGGGAACCCCAGGATCTCCTGGCAGAGGCGGGCATTCTCCTGGGCCGGGTCCGCGGGCGTCTGCGTGTGCAGGGCCTGAACCACCTTGGCCAGGACGATCTGGCACAGGTTGAAGGAGACGGGGGGCTGGCACCGTGTCCAGGCCGCGCTTGCCAGCCGGGCAGACCGGAAGCCCCCTTCCCTTCCCTCGGTCCGGCCGCATCTGGGTTGGCCTCCCGGGACTTGATGAGCTTGTCCAGCAGCTCCTGAGGGACGGTGCTGCCCGTGCCCCACCAAGACTGGCAGCAGCGCCAGGGCCTCACAGGGCACGGCGCCCCCGGCCCCAGAGCCTTCCCTCTGGTTCTCATCACCGGCTGTCACCAGACTTGCATGCAACGTGCTTTTCTTTTCTCTTGTCTTCTTTACGTCCCTCAGCCACGCAATGCGGTGAAGCCCTGACGCTCGCTGCCGCGTCGGTACACCCTGAGAACACGATGCTCAGCGAGCAAAGTCATACACAGAAGGACACACAGGGCGTGACCCCACTGAGGAGAAACGTCCAGAGCAGGTAGATCCACAGAGTCAGCGAGTGGGTTCCTGGTTGTCAGGGGCTGGCGAGGGGACGGAGTGATAGCTAAGGGCGTGAGGGACATTTTCGGGATGATGGAAATGGTCCAAAGCAGTAGTGACGTCTGTACGGCTCAGTAAACTGTCCCCACACGCCCCGGTGCAGCCTGTGAGAGCATCGCTCTCAGGATGAAGGGCTGACCACAGGAAGACTGAACGAGCAGTGGGTCCTGGGCCCAGACTCTCAGCTGGCGCCCCCCCACGTGGGGAAGTCACTGGGACTTGCTGAGCCTCCACGGAGACTGGCAGCAGCCCCCGAGCTCACAGGGCACTGCGCCCCCGGCCCCAGAGCCTTCCCTCTGGTTCTCATCACCGGCTGTCAGCAGACTTGCAGGCAACGTTCCTTTCTTTTCTTTTGTCTTTTTTAAAGGCAACTCTTGAGTACATGTATTTAACATGCAGGGAACCAGCCCTGACTCCTTGATCTGGGTCTTCCAGCCTCTAGAGCCTCGAGGACATCCATTTCCGTTATTTACGCGCCCAGTGCCTGGGGTTTGATGATGGAAGCTGACACCGAGGGCGTCACCACGTGTGGGGTGATGTCAGTGAAAGAATCCCGTGGCGAGGGCCTGCCTGAGGACCACGCATGCCCGGGCCCTCCCCGCCCCCGCCTGCAGCCCTGCGCCTGGGAGCGGAGCTGGTGCATCGCGTGCCCGACGTCGTGGAAGTTGGTCTCCCGCTCATCATGCCGCAGCAGGGAGGGCAGGTTGGGCGTAGGCTTGGCGAAGTTGGCCACCATGGCCGCGATGGCGATCTGGCAGCTCCCATCGTGCTGTAGGCAGGCCGAAGCAGGCCGCGTGCCCGGACTTCCCCACCCTGCGGAGGGACGTGGATGGGGCCCCGCTTCCACAGAGGAGCCCCGGCCCACGGCCGACAGGTTCCCCCACCACGCACGCACCGAGGATAGAGGTCAGGTAGAACTTGCCGATGGATGACCTTGCCCGAGGCCGCGTCCCAGACCGTTTAGAGCCTCACGTCTTCGTGACACGTGCTCGTGCCCTCCTCCAGGTCGAAGGTCAGCCCCAGCAGCTCCTGGGAGATGCCCAGCAGCCCGCGCGTGACTGCCTGCACGGGGAAAGACTCCTTGAGCAGGTACTGGTCCACGTGGTAGCGCGTCTCCTCCCCCTGGTTCATGTAGTAGCGCGCAGGTCCCAGGCGTTGATGGGGCCGTCAAAGTGCAGGCCCCGCCTCTGGCACTCGGCCTTCTTTAGCTCCAGGATCACGGCCGCTCCTGCTCCCCGAGGGGCTTCAGCTTCTGGGCCAGCTCACCTGCGGGCGGAGGGGAGAGGCTCGGCTACGTCCCTGGGGCGGCCCCCCAGCCACCCCCGACCCTGCGCCCCTCGAGGCAGAATGAAGGGTCTGGGATGGTGACCCCCAAGGGCTGACACAGTGGGGTCTCAGGCAGCACCACGTCCGGTCAAGGTCCGCCTGACCCCGTCCCCACTGGGACTCAGGGGGAGGCGGTGTTACCTAGGACAGTGGCCACCACCTGGCTGGTCTTGTCCGTGTTCATCTCCAGCACAGAGTCGGCATGGTGCGGAACCCCAGCAGGCGGGACTTCAGGGCCTGCAGCCTCACCAGCTCCCTGAGGATCACGCAGTTCTCCTGGAAGCCAGAGACGGAAGGCGCTGGGGACCGAGGGCCACGCCCTCCCCACGGGCCCCGGGCCAGGTCTCTGCAGGCGGGCAGGGCTCCCAGGCCACTGGCGGGCACAGCCAATCCCCCTCCCTCCTCCTCCTGGCCCGGATTTCTAGACACTTTGGTGCTGTCCTAACACGTGGCCTTTATTAACACAGGTCCTTTTGGAAGCAGAAACGGCATGAACGTGATGGGCTCTAAGGCCAAGGGCAGGAAGAAATGCGGCCAGGCTCTCCAGGAGCCACCAAGGGGCCTCCCCGGGCTCAACAAGACAAACACGGCTGCCGTGCAGACAGTAGCTCAACCCCACGGCGCCCGAACACCCAGCCCCTGGACGGTGAGACACCTGTTGCTGCAGGTGGCCCGTGGCTCACTGATGAGGCCCGGCCCCAGGCGTACGCCACCTTCTCGGGGGCCACCTCTCCGGTCTGCAGTGGGGTTCTCCTGGGAGCCCCCCGTCACCACAGCACCAGCGTGGCCTGTCTGTAGCCCAAGAAGGTGGGGACGCAAGACTGTCCCCCGTGCCCCCCGCATCCCCCGCGAGGCCGAGCGAGCACCAGTGGTGTCTGCGGGGAAGGTGAAGGGCTCACGCACAGCCCCCATCTACAGAAGCACAGACTGCAGCCACATGCGCTATGGAACAAACACAAGTGTCCATGCAGGACCCGATGTCTGAATGTCAAGGCCATGCCCGGGCCACAGTGAGAAGGTGCATCCCCCATGCAAGCCACAGAGAGGGGATGGGGGGGTCCATCTGCGATTCTGAGCTCATCGGGCATCACCCCAGAGGGAGAGGGAGAGGGAGAGGGAGAGAGGTAGACAGAAGTACAGAGGGAGAGAAAGAGAGAGGGAGGGAGAGACGTCTCTCCCTTCCCTGGGGGTTCTCTAGTGCAGCCAAGGCTGAAAACCACGGCATTTTGGGAGATGGGTCCTCGTGGAAGAGTTAAATAGTCGCTCATGGCATTATCGACACATACTAAAAAGGCCCCAAATCTTGGGGAGTCAGGGAGGGGAGTGTCGGCTGCCTCGTAAACGAGGAGAGATTGGGCATCAGAGGAGGTGCCTGTGCAGCCTGCGCCCAGGGCCCCGCAGACTTCATCTCCCAGCGGTGGTCCTGGGCTGGAAGTCAGCGGGGAGGTCAGGCTGTCCAAGCATCAACGTTGACTTCAGGGCTTATCTAAAAGGCGCCTGGTGTTTGTTGAAGCAGAAAAAGGAGAAAGCAGTAGGGAGTGGATGGGAGTGGGAGGGGGAGGGAGCCCCCCTCCTCAGCACTTCTACCGCTCTCCCTCTCTCTCTCTCTCTCTCTCTCCCTTTCTCCCTCTCTCCCTCTACCTCGCTGCCTCTCACTCTCCCTCTCCCTCCATCTCTCCCTCTGCCTCTCTCCCTCCCTCTCTCCCTGTCCCTCTCTCTCTCTCCCTCTTTCCCTCCCCCTCTCCCTCTCCCCCTTTCCCTCTCCCTCTCCCCTTCTCCCTCTCTCCCTTCCTCTCTCCCTGTCCCTGTTCCCCTGTTCCGCACGCTCTGGCTCTACCTCTTTCCCTCTCCCTCTCCCTCCACCTCCTTCCCTCTCTGGAGAGGGAAGGAGGTGGAGGGAGAGGGAGAGAGAGATGGAGAGGGAGGGGGGAGAGGGAGAGAGAGGGTGGAGAGGGAGAGAGTGATGGAGGGAGCGAAAGATGTCTCTCCCTCCCTCCCTCTCTCCCTCCCTCTCTCCCTCTCCCTCCCTCCTTCTCCTCCCTCTCCCTCTGGCTCCAACTCTCCTCCCTCCATCTCTCCCTCTCCCTCACTCCCTCCCAGAGAGGCAGAGATAAGGCAGAGGGAGAGAGGAAGAGGGAGAGATGGAGGGAGAGGGAGAGGGAGGGAGAGGGAGAGAGGGAGAGGGAGAGAGGGAGAGGGAGGGAGAGGGAGAGAAGGAGAGGGAGAGAGGGAGAGGGAAATAGGTCTCTTCCTCCCTCCCTCTCCCTCTCTCCTCCTTCTCTCCCTCTCTCCCTCTCCCTCTCTCTCTCCCTGTCCCTGTTTCCCTGTTCCAGTCTCCCTCTGCCTCTCTCCCTCTCCCTTGTCTCTGCCTCTCCCTCCATCTCTCCCTCTCTGAGAGGGAGTGAGGGTGAGGGAGAGATGGAGGGAGAGGGAGTGAGGGCGAGGGAGAGAGGGAGGGAGAGGGAGGAAGAGGAAGAGTGGAAGGGAAAGGGCGAGGGAAGGAGAGGGGGAGACGGAGGAGAGAGGGAGAGGGAGGGAAGAAGAGACCATTTTCCCTCTCCCGCTCTCCCTCTCTATCTCTCTCTGCCTCTGTCCCTCTCTCTCTTCTTCTCTCCCTCTCCCTCCATCTCTCCCTCTCCCTCTCTGTCTCTCCCTCCATCTCTCCCTTTCTGGGAAAGAGTGAGGGAGATGGAGACATGGAGGGAGAGGGAGGAGAAGGAGAGAGGGAGGGAGAGAGGTGTAGAGGGAGAGAGGGAGAGACGTCTTCGCTCCCTCCCTCTATCCCTCTCTCCCTTTCCCCCCTCTCTCTCCCTCTCCCCCTCCCTCTCCTGCTCTCCCTCTCCCTCTTTCCCTCTCCCTCTCCCTCCACCTCCTTCCCTCTCTGGAGAGGGAAGGAGGTGGAGGGAGAGGGAGAGCGGAACAGGGAAACAGGGACAGGGAGAGAGGGAGGGAGGAAGAGACCTCTTTCCATCTCCCTCTCACCCCCCCCCTCCCTCTCCTCTCCATATCTCTCTCCCTCCCTCTCCCTCTCCCTCCATCTCTCCCTCTCCCTCTCTCCCTCTCCCTTGTCTCTGCCTCTCTATCTCTCCCTCTCTGGGAGGGAGTGAGGGAGATGGAGAGTTGGAGGGAGGGAGAGGGATAGAGGGAGGGAGGGACAGAGGGATAGAGGGAGGGAGCGAGAGAGGGATAGAGGGAGGGAGCGAGAGAGGGATAGAGGGAGGGAGGGAGAGAGATAGAGGGAGGGAGGGAGAGAGGGATGGAGGGAGGGAGTGAGAGGGAGGGAGGGAGGGAGGGAGGGAGGGAGAGACGGTCTTTCGCTCCCTCCCTCTCTCCCTCTCTCCCTCTCACCCCTCTCTCTCCCTCTCCCCCCTCCCTCTCCTGCTCTCTCTCCCTGTTCCTCCACCTCCTTCCCTCTCCGGAGAGGGAAGGAGGTGGAGGGACAGGGAGAGGGAAAGAGGTAGAGGGAGAGCGTGCGGAACAGGGAAACAGGGACAGGGAGAGAGGAAAGAAGAGAGGGAGAGGGAAGAGGGACGGGGGAGGCAGGAAGAGGGAGGGGGAGGAGGGAGAGAGACGGGGGAGAGCGAGGAGGTAGAGGGAGAGGGAGGGGAGAGGGAGAGGGATGGGGAGAGCAAGGGGGAGACGGAGGTGGAGAGGGAGTTGGGAGAGGGACAGGGAGAGGGACGGGGAGGGGGGAGAGGGAGGGGGGAGGGAGAGAGGGAAAGAGAGAGACGCAGAGGAAAGAGGGAGAGGGACAGAGGGAGAGGGAGAGAGGGAGGAGGAGAGGGACGAGAGGAAGCAGGGAGAAAAGAGAGAAAGAACACACCATCTACATTTCTGTCAAATGACACCGGGGATCCTTACACAACCAGGAGAAAATAACACAGCGAGGCTCTTTCTCAGCTGGAACTGGAACTGCAGATGGGGCCAAACACCACCAGGGTGGCCACACATGTCCAGCTGCCGCCCCAGCCCCCTGAGTCTGGTCACCAGGGCTCTGAGTGTTTGCTCCAGGGACCTGGGGTTCACCCTGTCACCCTGGAGGTCGGGCCTAGACAGCATGGCCCCGGGCTGGACACATAGGGAGAAAAGCATCCCCACAGGCCAGCTTGTGCGAGCCGATTCAGCTGCCAGATTTTAGAGGCCCGGGATCACCGTGTGGCCCATGAAAGCCAGGAGCCAGGAGGGTCTTGCATCGGGATTCCTGTCCGTTGGACTGGAACGTTTATGTAAGGAGTCTTGGAAACAGTGGTAACAAGACTGAATTCGAACGAGCTTTAGGATATTATGGACCACTCCGAAGTGTGTGGGTTGCTAAAAACCCTCCCGGCTTCACTCTTGTTGAAAATGAAGATCCCCAAGTTGCAGCGGATGCTGTCTGAGAAGTAGACGGGAGAACACTCTGTGGCTGCCGAGTAAGAGTGGACCTGTCGAATGGGGAAGGGAGAAGTCGAAATCGTGGCCGCCTCCTTCTTGGGGTCGTCGCCCTCGAGATGATTATCGGAGGAGGAGTCCTCCCCCTCACCACAGATCTCCAAGATGGAGAAGCTTCTCCCGCAGCCGGAGCAGGTCCCTTTAGTAGATATAGGAGAAGAGAGAGATCACTGTCCCAGGAGAGAAATCGCAAGCCGTCCCGATCTTTCTCTAGGTCTCCTAGCCGATCCAGGTCAAATGAAAGGAAATAGGAGACCACTTTGCAAGAGGAGCGGTGCACAGGAAATACCTTCATTTGACAGGAGTATGTACAGAAAATTCAAGTTTCGTTTGAGACTTCCGAAGCTTGATGCACTTTTTAAATGTTTTAGCTGTTCCCGTTTGTGTGTCTCTTGGGACAGTGACACATAAAGGTGTCAATCTCTGTGGTTTGAAATGGGTCATATGAGGCATGTAATATGAAGAATTGTTTCTTTACAATGTTCTCTTAAGCAGAATTGAATTTGCTTTGAATTTTTGGTCTTGCCTAGACTGATAATAAAACTCTAACTCCTGCCCACCTAAAGTGTGATGTTTATCATTATGGAAACAACACTGGCAAACATTAAAAAGACTTTCTGTAGCTGGGATGTGGTATGCAGCTGTAGTCAAGCAAGCAGTCTTTAAAAGGTGCTGTGAACACAAGCCAGCAGGGAGAAATGAAAGCCGCACCCTTACCCTAGATTAGAGGTTTAAGAATTCCACTAGTCTTCACACTGGACAAGAGGTTGTCCAGTGAGTTTAGCATCTAAGAAGTTTCAAGGAAGTTAGTTAACCTTTGAGTTAGGTCATAAGTCCCCTCTGTGATTGCTGTACATGAATACATAGCTCTTTGTAAAGTTTTTTGGAAGTTGAGATTATCAAGACACCAGTGTCCTGCCAGATTAAGAGTATATTGTAGAGCTGAACTTTGAGTTACTGTGCAATTTTTTTTTCATGCTGTCATTTGTAATATGTTTTGTGAGACTCCTTGGGATTAAAGTTTTGGTTCCAAACGGAACAAAGAAAACAAAAAAAGGATCCACCTGCCAATGCAGGGGACCCGGGTTCGATTCCTGGTCCGGGAAGATCCCATGTGCCGCAGATCAACTAAGCCCGTGGGCCACAACTATTGAGCCTGCGCTCTAGATCCTGGGAGCCACAACTACTGAGCCCCCATGCCACAACTACAGAAGCCCGCACATCTAGAGTCCGTGCTCCGAAACAAAAGAAGCCACTGTAATGAGAAGCACATGCCCGCAACAAAGAGGAGCCCCTGCTCGCCGCAACTAGAGAAAGCCCGTGTGCAGCAATGAAGACCCAACGCAGCAAAAAAAAAAAAAAAAAAAAAAAAAAGACGCTACTGGCCAGGTGATCAAGGGTAAAATTGTTTGTCACAAGTCCCGTTGATGGTGTGTATCCTTGATGTGTGTATCCTTGATGGTGTGTATCCTTGACGATGTGACCTGAGGAGAATGACATTTTTATCTCTGTCTGGATCTTCCGCCCCAAACCCCATAACTCCAGCCCAACCATAAGAAAAACATCAGAAAACCAACAGACAAACAAATTGAGGGACAAAATACCTGACCAGTCCTCCTCAAAACTTTCAAGGTATCAAAACCCAGGGACGTCTGAGAAATGTCACAGCCCAGAGGAGACTGGGACAGAAAAAGGGTGTTAGGGGAAAGCTAGGGAAATTCTAATAAAGTGTGGACTTTAGTTAATAATAACGTATCCATCTCGGTTCCTTAGTTGGATAAGCATGTCGTACTAACGTACTAAAGTACTAACGTGTTGGAAATAGGGGTACTGGGTCGGGGGTCCACAGCACTCTGTACACTCTGTACAGATCTTTGCAACTTTTTTGTAACTCTAAGCTATTCTAAAATTAAGCAACTACTAAACAGAGATAAGAATGTTATTTCCCTGATTTGAACATGGCTGAGTTTGTTTTCATGGTCACATTTGTGCTATCTGGATGTGTCTTGGAATCAGTAGCAAAGGAGAGTTGCCAGCCCCTGGGAAGATGCGGCTGGTTTGCAGGTGGCTTGCTCTGGAGCTGAAGACCAGGGTGGGAAGTCTGCAGCCTCGGGCTGCACTTAGGACCATGGGAGGGGATGGGCCAGCTCAGTTAGGGATGGAACCTATAAATAAAACTTTTTCTTTTCCATTATGGCTTATCACAGGATATTGAATATAGTTCCCTGTGCTAGACAGTAGGACCTTGTAGCTTATCCATCCTATATTTAATAGTTTGCGTCTGCTAACCCCAAACTCCCAATCCAACCCTCCCTCACTCTTTCTCCCCCTTGGCAACCACAAGTCTGTTCTCTATGTCTGTGAGTCTGTTTTTGTTTCGTAGACAAGTTCATTTGTGTCGTATTTTAGATTTCACATATAAGAGAGATCATATATGTGTCTTTCTCTTCTGACTTACTTCACTTAGTATGATAATCTCTAGGTCCATCCACGACGTTGCTGCAAATAGCATTATTTCATTCTTTTTATGGCTGAATATATTCCATTGTATATATGTACCACATCTTCTTTATCCACTCACCCATCAGTGGACATTTAGGCAGCTTCCACATCTTGCCTATTATAAATAGTGATGCAATGAACACTGGGGTACATGTATCTTTTCTTTCTTTTTCTTTCTTTTTTTCTTTCTTTTTTCTTTCTTTTTCTTTCTTTCTTTCTTTTTCTTTCTTTCTTTCTCTCTCTCTTTCTTTATTTTTTTGTTACACAGCATGTGGGATCTTAGTTCCCTGGCCAGAGATGGAACCCATGCTCCCTGCACTGGAAGCACAGAGTCTTAACCGCTAGACCACCAGGGAAATCCCAGGGGTGTATGTATATTTTTGAATTAGAGTTTTCTCCAGATCTATGCCCAGGAGTGGAATTGCGGGACCCTATGGCAGCTGTATCTGTTCTCTGCACGTCTCACATCAACCACGTGCACTCCAATCCTTGCTCTCAACGTCATCTTCGGGGAACACAACCTGCGACAGGGACCTTGACAAGAAGAAATGGCTCAGGGAAAAGCTAGCTGCACAGGGAGGAGATAGAGGCCATCGACCCTGGGGTGTGGCGGGGAGAGTGGGCACAGAGATTGGTCATTTCATCCCTGATACTCAGCCCTCCTGGCTGCCCCACTCTAGGTCACCTCGGGATACAGAGGTGACCCGGTTAGAGTCCCAGCCTGTGCAGGAATCTCGGGGCACAAGCGGGTCTGAATAATATTAGTGCAGGGTCTCCCCCATGGCACTGGGGTTATTTGGGGCGGGTCATTCTCTGCTGGGGGCCCCTCTTGGGCACTGTGTGGGGTTCAGCAGCATCCCTGTCCCCACCCATTTGATTCCAGGGTCCCCTCCCCCCGAGTTGTGACAACCACAGATTTTCCCCAGACATCACTGAAGACCTGGGGGAGGCGGAAGCAGGATGGCCCTGGGTGAGGACAGCTGTGTTGAAGCAACCAGCCTGGCTTAGGGCAAGGTCTGCCCCAATCCCGTCAGAGCCTGCATTTAGAACTGCCCCTTCCCTCTCCCACCTCCCATGCCCTGCAGTGGTCTCCGAGACATCATCCCCATGTAAGAAATCACACCTTCTCAGTTTACTGTCCCCAGCACCTAGAAGAGTGTCTGCTATGTAGTAGATGCTTCATAAATACTTGCTGAATAAAGGAGTTGAATAAAGGGATGAGTGGATGAATGAATGAAGGTTACCATGGAAGGAGGGGGGAGATTCCCTTTCTGGCTCTCGGGGATTGGGATATCAAGTGAAAGATCCATCCTAAATAGGCTGACCAGCCTTCTGGGTTCCCCAGAAATGAGGGTTTCCCCATAGTTCCAGCGCTCAAACCTGAGCGGTCCTGGGCAAAGTGGGGGCGGGTGTTGGTCACCCTGTGTAAACACAGTAACAATTCCAACTGCAATAGCAATGGCCAAGGACCTCTACGGTCTTACTGACCAGGCACAGTTCTTCACCTGGCGGGGAAGGGTGGGCCAGGATTGGAATTCCGGTGATCCAGGGTGGGCGGGTGAGGGCACACCCCGGGCTTGTGTAGGGGAGTCCAGGAAGGTTCTGGAGGAAGTGACAGTGACACAGGAGGGAGGGAGGAGTCTAAGGAAGAACGTCCCACACGACAACGTGTGCCAATGGCCCTGGGCCCAAGGTCACACCTGACCAGGGCTTGCTTGTTTTCTTTTTTTCTAATTTACTTTTCCCCACATGGATATGCAATTGTCCTAATGCCATTTATTGAAAACTCCTTAATTTCCTCACTTTCTGTCATATCAAGTTCTCATCTATCTGTTTCTGGACCTTTATTCTCTACCATAGAGCTATACGTCCCATCCTTGCACCACTAGGGCTGTTTCATCACTATAACTTTATTTTTTACTCATTTATTTCTTTGGCCGTGCTGGGCGGCATGTGGGATCTTATTTCCCTGACCAGGCTTTGAACCCGCACCCCTTGCAGTGGAAGCTCGGAGTCTTAATCGCTGGACCTCCAGGGAAGTCCCCAGGGCTTGCTTTGACATCCATCGAATGGTGGCGGGTGGGCACGGGGAGCAGCTGTCTGTGAGCCACCCTGTGTAGAAATGCAGGGTGGAGGGCAGGACAGCTGGAGCGGGAGGGGAAAAGGCGGAGGAGGGAGGGAGGGAGGGATGGCGGGCGGGCGAGAGACAGACAGAGAGTTTCCGGAGACAATAGCTCTGGCCGTGTCCTAGGGCATGAAAGCTGAAAATAGCTCCTAGTGCCGGGAGCCCTGGAGCCGGAGCCTGGGAGCCATTGTGACTGGCACTCCTCCCTGGTGTGTGTGTGTGCGGGGGCGGGGGGCTCTGGACTTCTCAGGCTGGGAATGGGGCGCACGGAGCAAGGACGGAGCAGGGACGGAGCAGGGACCCTTCTCTCTGGGACCTCGCAGGCCATCCTTAGCTCACAAAGCTGAGCCACTCCCGGCCCTACGAGGGGGGGGCTTATCCTCCCTGTCCCCTGGATCACACCCCCTCACACACGACTTCCCCTTGTGTGCTCCCAGCAACCAAGAGAATCTGTTTTTAAAAGATTTGGGGGAGGGGGGTAAACATACAAACAAGAGCAGAATGGATACTTTTTCCGAATGGGAATGGCTCTGTGTAACCCCATCCCCAGGGTAACCAGAGTCCTGACCTCTAACACCCTTGACGAGTCAGCCTTGGTCTGGGCTTGCAGACCCACGGAAGCTTCCTCATCCCCTCCTTCAGACCCCGTCTCTCCCTCGGCGTCTTTGTGAGAGGCACCCGGGGAAGTGGGACTGCTAGGCTGTACTGCTGCTAGAACTGCACCTGGGCTCCACCAGGCTCCAGCCCCCCCGCCCTGTGCACCTCTCTGTCCCTGAGGCACCTCAACTGGTAGGAGCGGCATCACCTTCCCTCCCGGGACTTGTGACACTTAAGGGAGACACAGAAAGGACAAGCGTTTGGCTCCCTGGCTGGCAAAGAGCAGGTGCTCAATTGTCATAAGTGGCCGTATCAGTGAGGGTTCTCCAGACAAACAGAATCCATAGGGTGTGTGTGTATATACACACACACGTACATATGTACACGCATACAAAAATATACAGCTGTGTATATATGCGGTACGCATACAGACATATACACATATAGTATATACAATACGCAAACACATATATACACACATATATATAAAATGCATAGTTTGTATATATACAGTATGTATACACACATATACACGTAATATATACAATAGACACATACAGATACACTATACATACACACATATGAAATGCATCGTTTGTGTATATACAGTATGTACACATACGTATAACATATGCAATGTACACACCTAGGTACGTCTATATCATACATATATACACACATAGAAAGATATTTAGGTGTGTATATATACAGTATACATACATACACATATAATATATGCAATACATACACGTACATACATATAGACACGCATATACACCTACATAGAAAAGCATGTAGAATAAAAATATATATGTACTGCATATATAAATTCCTTGTATTCGTTCCTCCTTTACGCAAAGTGGACCAATTTCAGTGTTAATCTCTTCTGAAAAATCCCTTCCTGGCCACATCTGGAATAATGTTTGTGGTTGCCGGGGCCCCACGCAGTGCGCACATGAGATTAACCATCCCCGTGGCGATGATGACACTTTATTTTCTCCCTTGACCATTGTCACTACTATTCCAATTAAAATGGCAGTGCTATGAGGGCAGGGCATTTCCTTTTTGGCCAGTACTGAGCGTCCGCGGTCTGGTGCCTAGCATAGGCTAAATACACGGCAATTTTGTGAACAGAAGCCGGGATTCCAGCTGTCATATTTAATAGGAATTATAGTCTTATTATTGGGGGGGAGGGGTTGTGTCACGGTACGTCGAGGTCGGGAGTCGAACTCGCCACCACTGGCCCTGAGAGGTTTTGCCGGGTCCCCACTTCGGGCCGGTGGGTGTGGCCAGGGGCAGCCGATGACGTGCGTATGTGCGTGCGTACGTGCGTGCGTGCGTGGGAGCGTGCGTGCGTGAGAGCGTGCGAGTCCACGGGGCGGGCCGCGCGCGCCGGGAGTGTTTCAGCCCGGCCCCCGGCTCATTGTGGTCGCCTCACGCCGGCCCGAGTTCGCAGCAGCGCTGGAGGCCCCGGGCCTGTGAGCACAAAGAGGGAGCCGGGGGCCGGACGGGAGCGCTGTGGCGGCAGCTGAGGCCCAGACCAGGCCCCCCTCAGCCTCCCGCCTGCCCGTCTGCCCCGCCCCCGCCGGCGGCGCCGCGCCCCTCCCCCAACCGCCAGACTAGCGCGGTGCGGGGCCCGCGCGCGAAGACATGGGGGAGAAGCTGGAGCTGAGGCTGGAGTCGCTCTTGGGGACCGAGCCCGCCGTCTACCCGTGGCCGCTGCCGGTCTACGTAAGTGCCACCCGTCCCCTCCTCCCGGACCCCCGCTCCTGTTCCCCCACGGCGCGCGCTGAGCCCACCGAGAAACGGAGCGACTCGAGTCGCCAGACCCTCTTTGGAGCCCCCCTTCCCGCCCCGCCGTGGTTCTCCGCGGCAGTTTCCAGCCCCCGCGCGCAGGGTGGGCAGAGGGGAGCCGGCGCCGGCCGGGGGCGCCGACTCGGCCGCGGGGACCCCGCGCTTCCGAGGGGCGCCTGAGCCGGTCTGCGGTTGGCTCTGCAGGGCTGGGGACCCCGGTCCCCCCGGGCCTGGACTGCCGGCGGGCTTGCCCTTCTGTACTTTAGGATCTGACACGTAGGGTTTCTTTTTCCTGGTAGTTTCTTCTTAGCTCTGTCAACGTACTTAGTTTTTAAAATTTTTTTTTATTTTTCAGGGCACCCTTTCCTCCCTCTCTCCAGTTTTTTTGTGTTTCTCTTTTGTTTTGTTTTAGTTAGGCATTTTGTCCCTCTGATCTTGAGTGGGTGGGCTGGCAGGACACTTGGAGAGGAGGCGTTCTGTCCCCTGATCTTGAGTGGCCTTTGGAAAATGACGGGCCAGACGGAAATTACATTTAATTGATATATAATATTGTATCCGTCCAAGGTGTACAATGTGATGATTAATATATATATAGTGTGTGTGAAATGATTACCACAATAAGTTTAGTTAACCTTAATTCACATAATTACAAATGTTATCTTTGTGATGAGAACTTTCAAGATCTACTCTCTTAGCAACTTTCAAACATAAAATACGGTATTGTTAACTGTAGTGACCGAGCTGTACATTACATCACCATTACTCACTTGTCTTATAACTAGAAGTTTTTACCTTTTGATCATCTTCCCTCATTTTCGTCACCTCCAACCCCCAGCTCTGGCAACCGTCATTCCATTCTTTCTATCATGAGTTCAGTATTTTAGATTTCACATATGAGATCATAAAGTATTTATCTTTCTCTGTCTGACATTTCATTTAGCATAATGCCCCCCAAACCCACCCATGTGGTCACAAATAGCCAGATTTCCTTCTTTATCATGGCTGACTAATAGTAGGTCGTATGCACCCCCATTTTCTTCATCCATTCATCCACAAGAAAACACTGAGGTTGTTTCCATGTCTTGGCTACTGTATTGGGTTGGCCAGAAAGTTCATACAGTTAATGAATACACTGTTCAGTCAAACTTGGTGAAAATGAGTCTTTTATTTTTACTTAAAATAAATCTTTGACAAAGCCAGCTAGGCATCCCTTTGAGTAACGACTTATATCACATTGAAATATTTTAAACATATGAACAGTAATAGCTGAAATGACAAATGTTACTAATATTGACACAATTTATCAAGGAGAATAGGTTAGAATACGTTAAAATGCGGGTGGACAGTGAAAGAACAACTATAACTTTTAACTAAATATTGTCTTGATATTTAGACCATTGGTTAAAATCATGATAACAGGTTTCATCCGTTTCAAGAAAGCAGAATATTTGCAGATCACTTAACATTTACTAGGTATGTTCTCAGCCTGGAAGGATATATTTCACTTACATGTGTCATTTAATTTAACCACATCCCTCTGTAATAGATAGTGGTATCCCTATTTGCAGATAGGAGACAGGCTCAGAAAGATTAAGAATGTTACCTAATTCTAGTAAGTAGCCGAACCTAAACTGATCTAATTCCAGGGCAAAGCTCTTTCTGGCACATCAGTGTGGGTCTTTATCTCTTTGAGAATTGTTGAACATTAAAAGCCTTCTTCCAGGTAAATGCATAAAGAAACAACATGAGCAATGATATAACAATACAAGTCTCACTAAATAATTGGTGTGTTTGGCCTTGCTTTTGCTGATAGATCTTTTGCAAAATTGCTTTTCTCTGAGATATTTAAAGTGGACTTTAACTATTTTCTTGGAAGACTTTCCTAAATTATACCTATCAGAAAGCTGCTTTGCTTTAAGGCCGAAGAAAAATGAAAGCTTACTTAACTACACTTAGGTGCCAGGGTCATGCTATGAGCTCTACACCTGCCAGGATTCACGCTAAGATAGATAGGGTGGCTCAGCAAACTGTCCATAGTCCTGTGATTTCTTTCTGATATTCTGAAGTAGAAATAATTTAATAACTGTTCACAAAAGAGAGAAACACTGTTTCTTGGTCCTCAATATCATACTGCTGTAGGCTAATTCTTTCTCTCTTCTGTTGCCCCTTAGTATAGAGAGTGTGTTTTGGGGACCCTCCTTCACGATCTTCTCCATTCCAAGAGCATCTTACATAAATCCAGGACTTCTCAAGCAGCCAGTTTTGCCAGATGGTCTTAGGGTTGGTTGTACCCATATATGTATAATCTGAACTTCTCAAGTAAGGTCCTTAGAGAGCATAATGGCTAAGAGAATTGGTGCTGATACCAGACCTGAGTCCAAATACTGCCTATGCCCCTAACTAGCTGTGTAACCTTGGAGAAGTAACTTAAGCCCCTTAAAGGGATTAGATTTCTCACCTGGAAAATGGTATAATAAATGCATCTACCTCCTATGGTTAGTGTGTAAATTAATGTAACTTGAGATGGTGCGTGTTAAGCATTAGCACAGTGCCTGTCTCTTGTTAGTAATACCTGCTTTTCTTATTAATTATTCTCTTTATATTCCCAGTTCCAGCTGGGTGCCTAACATATAATAGTTGTTCAGCAAATAGTTACTGGATTGAACCAGCTCTGAAATTGAAGCATTGGGTCAACAGCAAAGTAGTCACCCCACCATCATTTCTCCCAGAGAAAGGGAGAATAGATGGAAGCCAGCCATCATACCTTCTTTTCTTATTCTAAACTTCCCATCCAGCCCCAGCAATAAAATAATCTTCCTGGACCCTAACAATTTCAAGGATTCTTCAAATCACACTATTTGAAAATAGCTGGGTTGCCCTAATCTAATATGTCCCAGGACCCCAAGGTCACCAAGCTTCTATTAATGAAGTCTAGTTAAGATAAATGATAACAGTTAGTCAACCAACTGCTTATGAGCTCATTGGGCTTTTTAAAATTTACTATCTGCGCTTCATAGAGACACAGGTATTTTGCTTTTGTAGGACATTCAACAGTCAAAGTAGTCTTTTAAAAAGCACAAATCAGACGCTATTATTGCACTGCTTCTAACCTCTAAAGGCTATCTATTGTAAAGAGATGAAATTTTCAACTACTTAGCCAGGCTCACAGGGATCGTGTGCTCTGGTCACTTACTACATCTTTCCCTGACCTTCATGGGGCTCGAGGCACAGTTGTCCTTTTCAGTCCCTCAGATGCAACAAGCTCTACTTCTTGCTCTCCCAGCTTTAGATTGGCTAATCCATCTACCCAGACCAATTTCCCTCTTAATCGTTAAGGTCTCGGTTCAAACGCCACCACTACTATCTTGACCAAAGAGACCTGCCTCCTCAGTGCCTCTCCATCCCTTTGTCCAGTCGTATTTCTGTCACTGTACCACATTTATTTACATGTTTACTCTGTCTTCCTCCACCACTGGACATTTGCTTAAGAGCAGGGACTTTGTAATTTTTTGCTTCCAAGGCTTGCAGCGGACACTGGCACGTAGGTGTGTAGGAAATGTGTGTCTAATAAAGAATAAATATGTGAATGAAAAAAAAAACTGTGAAACACTAACACAAGATTATTCTTCTTTCAAAAGAATAATGAAAAATAATTTCATTCAATAAGAGTCATTCTTAGTTACTGATCCATGACTTAGTAGATCCCATTCAATTTAAAATGTCCCCTTTTTTTCTGATACTTTCACAAGTCATTAATTAAGTGTTGCTCACTTTTAAGGCCAATCTGTGAGACATTATTTAACTTGTCTCCTCTAAAGTTCCAGCATTAACTCAGGCGGGGCTTCACCAAGTACTGATCATGTGACCTTGGCCTCTCATTGCCTCCGTTTTCTCATTTGTAACATGGGTATAATAATCGGCTTATTTCATACGCCTATGAGGAGGAAAACTTCGTGTGTGTGTGTGTGTGTGTGTGTGTGTGTGTGTGTGTGTCTATATATATGTATTTAAACAGTGTCTTAGAATAGTGTCTGGCAGATGATAAGCATTATAGAAGTATTGACTGCTGCTACTAGTACTGTTATTATGAGAACTAACTGTTGAGAATAATCCTTCATATAGTGGTTTATTCCACTGAAGATAAAGGAAACTCATAGAATGTTAGAAATCAGATTAAACACGGAAAGCCAGTAAAATATACCAGGACAGAAGATGATGAGAGTGTGAAAGGATAGAGGAAAAAAAATGGTTTTTGTTTTTCTTTTTCTTTTTTAAAGAAGGAAAGAGCCTAGAAATAGGAGAAAAACTATTCATTGGCTATACTGACATGGAGATCGCTGGTGACCTTCATAAGTAAAATTTCAGGACAGTGGGCAGAGAGATTACGGTGAGGGAAGTCAGATGGATGTAAATTATAGAGTAGATGGGACGTGAGGAAATGGAAACAATATATGATGATAACAATTTTGAAAAGTTCAGACATGAATTGGCTAAAGAAGATATGCAGGGATTAGAGGAGGAGGGAGGCTTTCGTGTTACACGTATAGTTTTAACATTTTAAGTTGGAGTTACTAGTCTAGAATGAGGTTGAATTTTGGCAAGAATCATTCATAAGGAGTAGATGGGTTGTAGAAAATGCAGTGCTGTGAAGTACTTGAGAAGATGAGAGAAAATGAAATGCTATCTGTAGTGCACGTGGCCTTTGAACTTGAACTCCTGTAGTGCAAGGGAATACAAAGATCAATGCAAATGCTAATGAATTAACGGATTTGGCAGTGGACTATTTACTGACTTCTGTGTTCCTAATGAGTTAGGAAGCGCCTCACCAGCTCAGAGTGAAGGAAGTAGAGAGGATGGAGGAAAATTTGAGGAGGGTAGGGAAAGCTTCTAAGAAAATAGTCCTTAAGGAGAATTAGAAAGAACTTACTGTAAGTCAGAGCAATATTTCCAGTCTTGAAAATCCATTTGAAGTTGGTGTTTATTAATTTATTGGAATACCAATTTTCCCTGCCACATGCTGTTTCTCCAGCTACCTGGATATAAGTTACACAGAGGCAGAAAAGAATGAGAGATAACAATCGAGGGAAAATACAATTAGTATTTTTTTTTTTTACCTTTTTCCACTTCCCCGCTCCAACTCTGGGGAGCCTTCATGGACATGGCTGCCCTCGCAGCCTGCAGCAGCACGCTGTTATCAAAGAATTCAAAGAAATGGAACATAGATTTCCAACTTAATAATTCAGCAAAATCAAAAATTGTATATAATGATTTCTGTTGGCAAAGATTTTTGCAATATAATTTGGTTCCATCTTTTGACAAGTAATTTGGCAATGTCTAGCAAGATAAAAATGTTAATAGCTTTTTACACATTAATTCTAATTCTGGAAGCTTATGCCGATAAATAATTTATAATCCAGAAAATTATTATATAAAGATGCTCATTGTCATGTCATTTGTAATAACAAAACATTGGAAACACCTTTAATTGTTAAGAATAGGAAAACAGTTTAGGAAATTATATCCACTTAGTAGAAAGTGACACAGTTACTATATTATAATTACAAGATGATGGAGCAAAATAAAATAATGCTTAATAAAGAAAGAATGAAGAAAGCTGACCTAAAATTGTGTCTTCCTTATGACAGTAATTATGTAAACATATCAATGTTTATTAAAGCTTAAAACCAAGATAAAGTTTTAAAAGCTCTGTACCAGTAATGGGGATTTTATGTTCGTTTCAAAATATTTTTTGACACAACTCTTAGAATTTTGTTTTGTCTACTCCTTTTCTTAAGAATTTCTGATTATTACCTCACTTTTCATTTCATAGTTTCAAATAAAGCCAGCAATTTTATCATCAGAGAAGATTAGACTTATTGGACAGTTCATAATTCCAAGTTATTTGGTATAAAAAGACCATATACACTTGTAGGTGCTTTCAAAATAAAATTTCGAGAAGTTTTTTTTTTTTGCTTAGTCTTTCCTAGTATGGAGATGAAGCAAACTACCTAAAATTGCTAGCCATTCTTTTTTCATTTTTCTCATTTTATTGATTTATCTTGCCCTTCACAGAAATGATAAGAAATGAGTCTGCAGTTGCATCTGCCAATTTCTTAAATCCTCTATTATCCACATTATGAAATCATACTAGTATGAATGCTTCCAGTATTTTCAGAACTCTTTAGTTAGTATACTTTAGCATTCTGTATGAAGTATCTTATGTAAGTGTAAAATTTAGACTCAACTTCTGGAAGCTTTTGATTTCTTAGTTCAAAAGTGAGAGATCCTTAGTTCAGCCATATGATTAACGATTACTTGTATAGTAAGAAGCTCCTAAATTATTGTTTTATGGGTACCTGGCAGTTTTCTTGCCATTTCTCAGAAGTTCTCTATTAAACACACTCTCTCTCTTTCTCTCTCTCTGTCTCTCTGTCTCTCTCTGTCTCTCTCTCTCTCTCTCTGTCTCTCTCTCTCTCTCTCTCTCACACACACACACACACACACACACATTGTGATTAAAAGCACAGATTTTGGCATTATGAAATCTAAGGTTCAATTTCCAGTTGTGTAGTTTCTGGGCCACTTCACTTTAGGCAAGTAACCTAATGTCTCTGAACCTTGTTATTTTCATCTGTAAAATAGAAATTACAATTATATCAGACAATCCTCAAAACATCCGTAATGATTTTAGAGTTTCAGAGTCAGGTAAAAGCAGGCACTCAGTAAATGGCTAGTGCTTTTATTACTTTATTATTATTTAGGTCTTGGTTTTCCTTGAGTGTGTGAGTCCCCATAATGAAATGTAATTTCCAGTAGATTGAGTAACACCTGTTTTCACCAAAAATTTTAACTGAGTTCATTACTTTCTGTGCAACCCAGATTAGTTTTCTGCCTCCTTTTCTGTGCCATATGTAGGTGTTCAGTAGATTTATTTAATAAATGTATGAATGCATGAACGCGTAGATGAATTTTTAAATGCTTCTTTTTGAGAAGGTAGAACAAATGTGACACAGTAGAACAGATAAGAAAATAATCCATGGAAAAAATGGCAAAGTCATGTATGTGTCCAGGGCCAGCCTAAGAGGAATTACTTTTTTTTTTTTTTTTTAGGAAAAATGTGTTGAATAGCTTATTTTAATTATTTTTAAAAGTTAAGTACAGGGACTTCCCTGGCGGTCCAGTGGTTAAGACTTCGCCTTCCAATGCAGGGGGGTGTGGGTTCAATCCCTAGTCGGGGAGCTATGGTCCCACATGCCTCGCAGCCAAAAAACCAGAACATAAAACAGAAGCAGTATTGTAACAAATTCAATGAAGACTTTAACAAATGGTCCACATCCAAAAAAAAAGTTAAGTACAAAACTTTGCTGATGATTTACATATTTAGGACCAATAAAATAATGTGAGATTAGCTGTACTGAAACAGAATGTTGAGCTACATTCACATTAAGTGACATTATATAGTCTGAGTTTATGGAAAACTTCTGAGATGGTGAGTGACCTTTGAGCAGAAAAAGACAGAAGGAGAAATGGCCTTTTCTACATTCTATTGTGCCTCTAAGTAAAATGCTTGGTAATCTAGCTACAAAGCTCTATGTCATTGGCCTTAGGCACGTACTGTGATGTACCTTGTGAAGATCAGATTTTGCCATGGAGAGGATTTGTAAAAGTATCACACATTCCAGTACCGTTGGCAACCACAGCTACCAAAAACTCCAATTTAAATTGATGAGCCTAATATCAGATGATAGTATCATTTCCTTGTGGGTGTTCTGGGAAAAGGTGGGTAGGAAATGTATAAAAGTGAATACTTTATTGACTGAAATAACACTTCATCATTTTGAAAACATAAAATACATTAAAGTTGTTATAGCATCATACATGAATATTTCACTGTATTTTAGACCTTGCCTACAAGCAATGTTTTCTGCCCTTTGAAAGAGAACCATGCTTGTGGTATGCATTAATCATAGAAAAGATTAAACACTGAAAAGAAATTCAGCCTTTAAAGACAATTTGCTTTGATTTATTCAGTGGGTTCTCCTAAAAAGTTAATACCCAGAATTATTGCTTGTTAAATTGGAGTTACAAATTCTTTCAGAGTTACTTAGTATTTTCTTTAATATCAGTATCAAGGAAGGCAAAGCAAATTTACATATTTATTAGGAAATACAGGCACATAATCATAAAACAAGAAAACACAACGTTTTTATAGACTTTATTTTTTAGAAGTGTTTTAATTTTCCAGAAAAATTGAGAAGATAGTATAAAGTGTTTCCATATACACTATACCCATTTCCCTCTGTGACGATCAACTTATATTAGTATGTTACATTGTTACAATCAGTGAACAAATATTGATACATTATTGTTTACTATAGTCCATACATTAGTCCAGTTCCTTAGTTTTTACCTAATGTCCTTTTTCTATTCCAGGATTTCATCCAAAACATCACATTACATTTAGTTGCCATGTTTCCTTAGGCTCCTCTTGGGTTTGATAGCTTCTCAGATTTTCCTTGCATGACCTTGGCAATTTTGAGTAGTTAGGCTTGTGTAGGATGCCCGCTACTAGAATTTGTTTGATGCATGTTTCATTGATAATATTGGGATTATGTGTTTGGGGGAGGAAGACCACAAGAGTAGAAGGGTTATTTTGTCAGATCACATCAAGTGTACAAAGTATCAATATGCATTATGAATGCTGAGGTCGACCTTGATCACCAGGCTGAGGTAGTGTTTTTCAGGTTTCTCCATTGTAAAATTACTGTTTTCCCTTCTCCATATTGTACTTTTTGGAAGGAAGTCAATATGCTCAGCCCACAACTAAGGAATAGAGAGTTATGCTTACGATGGAGTACTACATAAACTATTTGGAATTCTTTTGCACTGGAGATTTATCTATTCTCCCGCATTTATTTATGTATCCAATTATTTATTTATATCAGAAGAACTCACGGATTTTTATTTTATACTTTGGGTCATAATCTAATTCTACGTTAGTTACTTTGTTCCTCAAATTGCTCTAGTCCTGACCCTTGTGAACTCTTTTCAGTTCAGTGGCTCGTGTGCCACTCTGAGGTATCCCCATGCTATATGTTTTTTTGGAACTTCCTTACTTTCTGACACTATAAGATGGCCTTGTATATAAATCTTGTATATTTACTGCCCCAGTCCTAGAATCAGCTATTTCTTCAAGGATAACTAGGTCTTTTTAGTGGAGAACAGCATTAGACAGCAGGATCTGGGTGTGGGGTGTGCTAATTGCTGCCCGGATGTCATTGCTTCTAGATCTTCTCAGCTGACAGAGCAAAGAGATAACATGTGTGTACATTCCCCACGTATATGGACATATCTATAAGTATCTCTCTACATAACCATGTGTGTTAAGGTAATATGAAGCAATATTAAGCTAAGCATGAATGTATATTGATGTTTCCAACTTTAATCTGTTACCACATAGATCATCTTAGCCTCATCTCTTGCTTATCTTTAAATTTCAACTGCGGCAAAACACTTGACTTTTAGAAGTATGAAAATCAAATTGTAGCTACTTTGGGAAGCCACATCATCTAGCAGAAGAATTCTTAAAGGGCAAGGTGTATATCATCAAATTTTAATTTACAGTCAGCAGTACTTTGTAACATCCATAGGCCTCCAGACCTCTGCTTCCAAGAAGATGAAGTAGCCCATTTCTCCCAGGTTCTTCCACTTAAAACTAAAACCCTGAACATAACAACAGACAAACATAGGAAGACACTGAAAGGTGGAAATGAGAAGGCAGACTTAACTAGGGACTTTGGGACTTGAGGAATAACATGGTGATGAGTCCCCTGTGTTTCCTGTTGCTTCCCATACATCCTGGAGAGGGTATTACAGGAACCCCCAATCAATAACCACCAACAGAACAACAGACAAAAAAGCTTCAAAAAAGAAAACACAAAACCCCCGTTCCCCCTAGCCAAGGTATGAGGAAAGGGGTTGTCAAAGACAGAAAACCATTTGGGCAATAATATACACACTACTCGAGCCAAGTGCCAGTGGAATATTGCACCCATCCCCTATGTCCTGTGGTTTCAGTTGGGCCAAGCTACGATTTGATCTTCCACACCACCCCACTCCTGCCCTCCAGAAGAGGCAGCGCTCTGATTCGCCACCAGGGCTGTTTCAGTGTGGTGCAGTGGGGAGCTGAGCCTCCACCCCTTTGCATTAGCAAAGAGACTTTCAAAGGTGGTGCCTGACAGGCTAGTTAACACTGGGCTGCCCTCACACAGTCGTGGGGTCCAGTGGTGGGACCTAGCCTCCCTCTCTCCCTGACATCGATAAGAATAGGATGTTACAGGTTGGAGGGAGTAGGCACCCCACTAACCCCCAACACATGGTGTCCGTGAGACCCAATGGGGTGCTGAATCCCCATAACCGTCCTGAGGCAGTAAGACAGAATGAGATGGCACAAGCAGGGCTAGTTGGCAGTTCTCTTCCTCTTACCCTGGTGTCAGTGGGGCCAGCAGGTAGCTGACCCTCTACCCACACCCGGCATCAACAAGAAGGAATGAAGTGGGAGGAAGGACAGCAAACACAGCAAACACTTCACCTCTCCCCTCCCCTGGTGTCAAGAAATCTACTGGGGAGATGAACTTCCACTCCTACTAAAAGGCAACAGAATGATATTAATGTTCCCACTTTTGGGGGGAAGGTGTCAGAAGGGCCAGTAGGATAGCTGAACTTCTACTTGATCTGTCTGCAGTGAGAGAATGTAAGTGCCCACTTTTGCTGGGGTTTTGACAGTAGGGCCCAGTGGAAATCTGTACGTAACCCCCCAGTCCTCATACTCCACCTCCAATAGGATGACTTCCTTCTAAAAAGTAATAATAAAATTAAATGGGATACAGAGTCATATAATAACTCACAATGTTTAGAATCCAATTGAAAAATACTCATGGCACCAAGAAGCAGGAAATCACAGAATAAATGAGAAAAGACAATAGACCTACACCAGCACTGAGATAAAACATCTATTGAAATTATCAGACAGGGGTTTTAAATAAGCTGTCACATAAATGCTTCAATTAGCAATTATGTGTTCCTTGACGGAAATGGGAAAAATAGAAAATGTGAACAAAGAAGTAGAAGTTATAAGAATAAAAACAAATGAGAACAGTAGAACTGAAAAATACAACAATCAAAAAACTTTGCTCAAGAGTAGAGTGGAGATTACAAAGCACAGAATCATGAACTTAGAAGAGATCAATACAATGTACCACATGTACAGAGAAAAATAGGCTGAGGGGTAGAGATGGGAGAAAGAACAGGATCTCAAGAACCTGTAAACAGTAACAAAAGCACTAACATTCATATCATCAAGGTTCCAGAATGAAAACAGAGAGCACGTAGGACTGACAAAGTATTCAGAGAAATAATGACTGAAACGTTCCCAATTTTTTAGAAGACATAAGCACACATCCAAGGATCTGAGCAAATCCAAAGAGGAAAAACACAAAGGTATCCTTGTCAAGACGCGTCATAATTAAACTTCTGAAAAGTAGAGACAAAACAAATCTCGAAAGTGGACAGGCAGAAACGATGCATCACTTATTGAGAAACCAATTCCAATGACAGCATATTTCTTGTCTAAAATTATGGAGTCAGAAGCATTGACATAACATTTTTCAAGTAGTAAAAGAAAAGAACTCTCAGCCACAAATTCACACTTTTTATATCCACTTTCTTGTTTGACTTATATTAATGGACTACCAACTCATCTTTCTATATCCGGGCCTGCCATCACACTTCTCCAAAAATCTAGTCACAGTATTTCCAGAGTGATCTTTCTGAAAAAGAAACAAATTTTTCTTATAAAAGTACCTGATTGTGTTATGAAACTTTTCTCTCTTCTAAGTTACCAGGTAAAATCCTTCAATGGATTCCCATCTTTCTTGGAGGAAAATCTCACATCCAAACTCTCTTTGTCCTTTTGGGCTGCTGTAAGATTATACTGCAGGTTGGGTGGCTCATAAACACCAGGAATTTTTTTTCTCACGGCTCCGGAGGCTGTGAGTTCAAGAATAGGTTGCCAGTATGGTCAGATGAGGGCCCTCTTCTGAATCACAGACTTCTCATTGTATCCTCACATGGCAGAAGAGCTTAGGGAGCTCTGTGGGGTCTCTTTTATAAGAGCACTAATACCATAATCATTTCCCAAAGGCCCCACCTACTAATACTATCAGCTACGGAAAGTAAGATTTCAACGTATGAATTTGGAGGGGAACACAAAGACTAGACCATAGCACTTACTATACATACATGGACCATGCATGATCTGGCTTCTACGCCCCTCTCCATTGTCTTCTTTTCCTACACGCCAGTGAGCATTTCTCTTTTTTTTTTTTTTTCTTTTTTTTTGCGGTACGCGGGCCTCTCACTGTTGTGGCCTCTCCCGTTGCGGAGCACAGGCTCCGGACGCGCAGGCTCAGTGTCCATGGCTCACGGGGCCTAGCCGCTCCGCGGCATGTGGGATCTTCCCGGACCGGGACACGAACCCGTGTCCCCTGCATCGGCAGGCGGACTCTCAACCACTGCGCCACCAGGGAAGCCCCAGTGAGCATTTCTTATACTGATTATGAATGGAACTCCTTTCTGGACTGATCCTTAACCATTCATTTTCTGGTAAGTGTGAATTTATCTTCTCTTTTCTTCAAAACTTCACCCTTCCTTCATGTTACATATCCATTTCAATTGCCTTCTACAGGAAGCCCTACTGATATCGCCCATATACTACTGTCCACAGCATGAATTAAGGTCTTACTGTGTCTTCCTATAGCACTCTGTAATATCTTTTACGGTAACTGTGGATTTTCTTACTTGAGTGTCACAATACATTGAATTCTAGGTGGCACTATAATGATTTTAGTAACAGTAACACTGGTGCCTACTTTATCCCATGACATACTTTAGGTGTTCAATAAATGTGTGTTGAATGAGTGAATGAATGAATGGTCAATTTGAAATCTTAATCATGTTACTTTTCAAAAATCTGTTAAAAGATACCACAGTTTTCCAGAAGATTAGGGAGTTAGGACCTTAAACTTGATTTAACAGAGGAAATTTTTACTCATACATCCTGCTTAAATACCTCAAAGTAAAACCATAAACCCAGGAATTTAAGGTTATCCATTTGGACTTTCAAGCCAATAATTAATATCTCCTGCCCCGACTGTATTAGATGGTTTCGATGCTCCACTCATATCTCCCCAGCACTCATCATTCCAGTATATGCTGATAGAATCATGCTGCCGCCTGCAATTATCCACCTTAGGGCAGGCCAGAAGTGTACAGGAGTTAATGTATCTGGGTGTAGCTTTCAACCAAGGACAGAGGGGACTGGAAGATAAGTACTTCAAGTTTCTCACCGATTCTTGGGATAACTCTGAGACATGTTCTGTAGAGTTTCACAGAACTCGCCTGAAGTACTGGCAGCAGTTCCCTGCAGGAGTAATTTATTCGGTAATACACCTCTGTTGGCTTCCTTCCATGCCTCCATTCTCAATTCCCACTCCACTTCTGAGTTTTCTGGAAGCACCTCCCAGATGAGCAGTTTGCACTCAAATTATCGCCTCAAGTTCTGCTTCTAGGGGAACTCAGTTGATAGCCTCCTAACAACCCAGTGCTCCTTACAGAGCCGTCACTGGTACAAGTACCAAGGCACGGCACATTACGTATCACTCCTCCTAAATCCTAATATTTTTAAACAGATAGGAAAGAGCATGACCTTGAAGAGAAAAAGAGTTCATATGAGGATGGCCAATGGATAAAGGGAAGGAGGGACAGTGCCATTTGTTTTCCATTAATGATAGTGTGAAATGTATGGGCAGATGGTCTAACAGGTGTGACTATAATTTGAGGAGCCTGCTCCCTTGGTTACAGAAGACTGCTATTGTTATTATTTTGGAACCACAACCTCATGACTTTATAGTTTCACTTGATGTAACCTTCTCCTTTACCTTTAAATCTTCGTACATCACTGAATTGCAGCCAATAGATTTATTTTCTCCCTATGGCTCCATCACAGAAAAAGACACACACGTGCGCACACACACACACGCGCGCACACACACACACACACACACAGAGTTTTGTGTATGCCAGTGCTAGAAAAGACAAGCTCATGGTGCATGTATGCAATGGATATTGTACATTACAGGTCTCTGTGAAATAGTCTTCTGCAGGTTCCTATGTTTATTTTATGAATAATTAACTTTAGTAAAGTTAATTTCCTGAAGATCTTGTTGAAGACTGAAGAAAGGAAGTAAATTGTAAAGAAAAAGACTTCGAAACTTGCCCTTTTCGCCCTCTCTTTGTGTCTTAATGAACAAAGGATAACTGGGCCTTTTTTGAAGCCTTTGCTTGAGTTGAAGACACAAAATGCAACCTGTACTCTTATCATAATATGTTCAGTTTATGAGTACCCAAACTTATAAACCGTGAATTTCCCTAAAGTTATTATACCATCTAGAAGATGTTTGCTTGGACGTTTACTTAAAACCAAACAATTGAGGTCTGTGTGTCCAAATAATTTCCTTCTCTCTTGCTGTCTCCATTTCAGTTTCCTGAGTTTCTGGGAAGGCCTGGTTTCCCCAAAGGAAGGATTTCTGGTAGAAGTCTGAAGGTCTGACCCAAGAAGAAAAAAATCCAGTACAGCCAATGAATTGAGGACAAGAAGTTTTCCGATCAGGTAGGAACATTTAATCTCATACATTACGATCGCCTTAAGTAAGGTGTGCTGATAGCTGGATATGATTTAACTGCTTGGAAAAAGATGCATATATATTATATGACCTACCCCACAAGGAAGCTGTTCTCAATTCTCTTAGAGGTTGTGGTGTTTATCAGAGAGCGCCTTGGGGGAAAATGAATACAATAACAGTATGATGCTTTTTTTTATTATTAGCTCATTGTTGCCAAGTACACTTGGTGACCTTGGTGCCTGTGGTTTAATCCAGGGGGTTAGACATGTGGAACAGCACATTAACCCTCTTTAGTATTTTCTCCCAAGACAAATCATTTTTATAGGTTGTCTCCATGGTCTTCTAGTTGCTTATCAAAATTAAGCATCAAGCCTTCTAAGTGTGCAATAGCCCCAGTCAGTGTGAGGAAATCAGCTTGGTTCTTATTGGGGCACAGCTTCTTGGCCTTGGCACAAAGTGACTTCACATAGGGAGTTAGAAGGAGGAGAACGGGACATGAGAAAGGGGAGTTCTGTGTTCTCATTTACCTATGCATGTTGAAACTCCACTAACAGCTTTATTTTCATTAGCAATTTGTGATAAAAACTTAGGGTAAAGGGAATAATGAAGCTGTCCCATTATATGGCAGGACAAAAGATAGTAGTGACATCAAAATCAGGGCCTGTCCATCTCGTTTGCAGCTATATACTGAGTGTTTAGCATAGCATTTGACCCCTCATCAGTATTCAATAAGAAGATGCGTGTTGAATGATTTAGGGATGAATTGATGAATGAAAAAAGTTAATATGGTAGAAAATGTGTTTTATCCTTGTATTTTCGTGTGTTGACTTCTGTATTTCAAGACCCAGCACTGTAACTGACACATAGAATATAAGCAATAAAATGTGTTGAAAGAATGAATGAGTCCCCACTATTCTAAGAATAATTTTAAGACCAACACAGACCCCATATCTGCCAGAGGTATCCAGAGGTGAAAGCCTGGATCTCAGCTAGTGGTAGAGCTGACAGGATTTATCTAGTTTTAATAATTTACAGCTCATCCCATTACATTTAGGCATAGTACCTACATGAGCCATACAATTAAATGTTGACTGAAAAACAATGCACAACCTAGAAGTTGAGAATTATGTTTTATGTGGAAGACATACTGAGGACTGAAATCAGGAGACAGCCTCTCAGATAGCTCTGAGGGACTGTTCTGAAGAGCTAAGGGAGGGCACAGGGTATTTAGAGGTTCTTGCAAAAAAAAAAAAAAAGACAGGTAGTTGGAACATCAAAAGATTACTGTTAATTAAAGAAACTAGACATCTTAAGTTAATAAATGTAGCACTTTTCTATATATGGTGAGATGCAAGAATCTGGTCTCCTGGAAATCATTCCCTTGATTTGCACTTTAATTATCTAGGGCCAGTATCCTGTTTTCTCCATCCTGAATCCCCTCAGGGTGCGGCTTTGGGTGTGGCTTCAGCGGCTGATGGCTTGATGGCTATAACATCCTGTGTTACTGATAAGGCTGGCTACATTCTTTCTCCACATAAATGACTTGAATATGGATAGTAAATCTGTGGATTTGCAAAACGTAATTCTTGGAGCATTTTTATAAGGACAAAGTTAAGGGCAATTTCAGAATCACTAGTGGCTAAAATTGCTATTTATACTTTTCCACTGGTAGGTAGTAATCTGCTGTTGCTGTCTTCAGTATTCCCAAGGGATAACAAAAGCCATTTAATTCAAGAAAGAAAGGTAAAATTTAGCACAATGCAGCTTCCACAAAACCAAACACACACCCAACTCTCTCAGATATGAAGTAGTAATCTAAAATAGAATCCTGGAACTAATTGCAAAACAAGAGCAAATGTACTCATATTGGATAATTTTATTCTTTTATTAATGTTTGATACATATATGTATTTATTATTAAAATTCAAAGTTGCTGTATGGAGAAATAGTTTTGTACCAATAGTGTCTTTGTATGTGTTTATCAATAATGTATGAGATTGCCTCCTATGCTCCTTTTCTTTTATTGGGGGGGGGGAGGGGGTGTGTCACGCTACGTCAAGGTCGGGAGTCAAACCCGCCACGACTGTCCATGAGGGGTTTTCCCGGGTCCCCACTTCAGGCCGGTGAGGGTGGCCAGGGGCAGCCGAAGACGTGCGTACGTGCGTGCGTGCGAGCCTGCGAGTCCACGGGGCGGGCCGCGCGCGCCGGGAGTGTTTCAGCCCGGCCCCCGGCTCATTGTGGTCGCCTCACGCCGGCCCGAGTTCGCAGCAGCGCTGGAGGCCCCGGGCCTGTGACCACAAAGAGGGAGCCGGGGGTCGGACGGGAGCGCTGCGGCGGCAGCTGAGGCCCAGACCAGGCCCCCCTCAGCCTCCCGCCTGCCCGTCTGCCCCGCCCCCGCCGGCGGCGCCGCTCCCCTCCCCCAACCGCCAGACTAGCGCGGTGCGGGGCCCGCGCGCGAAGACATGGGGGAGAAGCTGGAGCTGAGGCTGGAGTCGCTCTTGGGGACCGAGCCCGCCGTCTACCCGTGGCCGCTGCCGGTCTACGTAAGTGCCGTCCGTCCCCTCCTCCCGGACCCCCGCTCCTGTTCCCCCACGGCGCGCGCTGAGCCCACCGAGAAACGGAGCGACTCGAGTCGCCAGACCCTCTTTGGAGCCCCCCTTCCCGCCCCGCCGTGGTTCTCCGCGGCAGTTTCCAGCCCCCGCGCGCAGGGTGGGCAGAGGGGAGCCGGCGCCGGCCGGGGGTCACAGACTCGGCCGCGGGGATCCCGCGCTTCCGAGGGGCGCCCGAGCCGGTCTGCGGTTGGCTCTGCAGGGCTGGGGACCCCGGTCCCCCCGGTCCTGGAATGTCGGCGGGCTTGCCCTTCTGTACTTTAGGATCTGACATGTAGGGTTTCTTTTTCCTGGTAGTTTATTCTTAGCGCTGTCAACGTGCTTAGTTTTTTTAATTTTTTTTTATTTTTCAGGGCACCCTTTCCTCCCTCTCTCCAGTTTTTTTGTGTTTCTGTTTTGTTTTGTTTTAGTCAGGCATTTTGTCCCTCTGATCTTGAGTGGGTGGGCTGGCAGGACACTTGGAGAGGAGGCGTTCTGTCCCCTGATCTTGAGTGGCCTTTGGAAAATGACAGGCCAGACGGAAATTTACACAGGCGTCCGGTGATTCCAGAAATGCAGGGTGTCCGGCTAGGTGGGCGCCCGGCCTGTCGTCCCCCGTGGCGGCGTGGTGCGCGTGTTCCTTGTCTCAGGGTTTACGCTTGGGCCCCGCAGCCCAGCTTCCAAAGGGAAAGCGCAGCGGGCGCCTTGGGCCGGCGCCTTTGGGGCGCCCTTTCGTGCGCTCGGCTTGCGGGGGACCGGCCTCCAGGCGACCCGGCGGGGAAGCCCGCGCGACCCGGCCCTCGCGCGGGCTCCGTGTGTGTCAGTTTGTGGAAAGTGTGTCGCGCGCGGCCGGGGTCGGGGTCGGGACGCTGGGACCACCTGGGAGCCGGTGTAGAGGGATATGATTTCCATTTTCAAGGCGCATTCCGCCTGTGCAGGGAGACAGCCTAACATAAAATTTGCCTAACAAAAACTATATTAACAGGTGGAAAGACTATCTCCCAGTTGAACAGCGGATGCCTGGGACTCGTTTCATTGCTTTCAAAGTTCCTTTAAAAAAGGTGAGCAAAAGTTAATACCGTATTCTTCCAGAAATCTGAATTCACCATATAGAGAGCCCTGGCTCTCAACCCCGTCGTACTCCATTTTCCCTTTTTATAGCAAATACTTTTTAATACCTCTTTTACTATCCAGAAATGGGATTCATAGACAAATACAACCAACTTTTGTACTTAATTAAAAAACAAAAAAAAACAATGCAATGCCCTAACTATAAATAAAGAATAAAGTAATTTATAAGAAAGTAATATGTATCTCAGTATGTAAATGTTTGGGGATGACTATACTAGAAATAAAGAAATAGTCGGTTACTTGTACCATGAATGCAATAAACTGTGGACTTTGATTGATAACGATGTGTCAGTGTTGGTTCATGAATTCTAACAAATGAAGCACACTGGTATGGCATGTTGATAATGGGGAAGGCTGTGTGGGATGAAGGAGAGAGGGTGTAAGTGGGAACTGTGTACATTTTGCTCAGTTTTGCTGTGAATCTCAAACTGCTCTAAAACTAGTCTACTAATTAAGAAAAAAAGTGTGTGTTGCTGACACTTGAATAACCAAAGAGATCAATGGAACAGGGTACATGTATAAGCCAAATACATGAAAGAATATTTAGCAGTGAAAGCCATCCTTCCTATATGTAGATATTCAAGAAGTATTTATCTCTGTGTCTATTTTCAGGCACTCCGCTTGGAGCTGGCAATACAGTGGTAGGCAAAATTGATGTGGTCCCTGCCTTCTGGGAGTTTAGAGTCAGGTTAGGAGACCAACATGAAATAAACAAACATAGAAATAACTATATAGAAGTGAGCTTATTTTCTTCGGTCTAATCTCTCTGGAAGAAAGGATTGTAATATCGCTTGTAAGCTGCAGAGGAGGAAACTTGACTTTGAATCTCATATGTTAGCATCCCAGGGTTTGAATAAATGGATAACATAGTAAAGGATTTTAAACATATGTTCTTCCTTATTTTATTCTTTCTGACAGAGTTTTGAAAAGAATCTTGCTCCAGAAGAACGTTTCTCCCCCTTGGATCTCTTAACAAAATCCAAGGACAGAATGAAGAACTTGGGCTGATTATTGACTTAGCAAATACTCGCCGCTCTTACAAGCCAGAGGTAAATGGAAGGCGTAATTGAAAATGACCTTCTTTCTGATACTGTAATAATTCATAGTAGTTCAGTAGTTATCATCTTATGCTAAGGTGAGTCCTGGCCTTCTCTCGTGGGTTCAAAAAGGGAAGCTAGTGGTTTCCTTAAATACACATTTGTAATTGCTGTTTCAAAATGAGATGAAAGATATGAATTGAACTATAGTATTTGGCAGTAGGCTCTAGATATGCTTAAGAAATTCTATAAGCTTCCATGTTCTACATTTTGAAAATGAAGTAAACTTTTAGTAGTTACAGTAGTATCCTAAAAAGAAAGAAAGGTATGTCCATTATGTCTTTAGCACTTATGTTAAGCAGTTGCCTGAGCATGTTTAAGCATCAGTGTAAAAGACAATTGTTCTCTAAGTTTTATGCTTCCTTTTCCTGATGCCTTCTGATATAGCACAGAAACCCATCTATTCTCTTGGCCCATGTAGGACATTCCAGTGCAAAAGAATTATCCTCCTTCTGACCTGTTCCATGGCCTTGGGAGACAGTAACACCTAATGTCTTTTAATATTTGTAGAGCAGTTTGCCATTTAGAAAGTTCTTTCATATCCATTGACTTAGTTAATCTTCACAGCAATCCTTTGCTCTTGAAGTGGAAGTAGTACTGATATCTCCTACTGAGTGCTTACCCTGCACTAAGCTCAGAGGATAGACAACTACAATTACTAATTTTACGGACGATGAAACTGACTCTCGGAAAAGGAAGAATTGAAATTTCAGCTCTGTTATTGCTTTTTTTTTATTGTGGTAAAATATAGAGAAATCATATTTCTTTTAACCGTTTATAAATATGCAGTTCAGTGGCATTAAGTACAGTCACAGTGCTGTGTAACCATCACCGCTGTCTAGAACCAAAACTTTTTCATCATCCTCAACAAAAACTCTGTAACCATCAAACAGTAACAACCCCATTTTCCCTCCCACCAACCCTTGGTAACCTCTATTCTATTTTCTGTCTCTGTGAATTGGCCTATTCTAGGTACCTCGTGTAAGTGGAATCTGCAGTATTTGTCCTTCTGTGTCTGGCTTATTGCACTAAACGTCGTGTTTTCAAGGTTCATCCATGTTATAGCACGTAACGAAATGCCATTTCTTTTTTGGCTTAGAAAATCCCATTGTGTGTATATAGACCACAGTTTGTTATTCAACGGTTGATTGACACTTGGTTGTTTTCCACCTTGTAGGTATTGTGAATCATGCTGCTATGATCATTGGTGTACAGATATTTGTTCAAATCCCTGCTTTCAGTTCTGTTAGATGTGCAGCGTAGGCAGTAGCAGAGTTGTTGGATCATAGCCTACTGCCAAATACTAAGCTCTACGCTTAACCTGTGAGAAAGTGCCAAACTGTTTTCTACAGTGTCGTCTTGTTTTTAAACAACTATCACAAATTTTAAGCATATACAAAAGTATAAAACTACTGTGAGTGTTCCTTGTATACCCAGGAACTCATCCAGCTTTCTTTTTTACCAACTGATGGCTGTCATGTTTTATCTATACCCCCACCTGTTTCACCCCATTCCGTATTATCTTGAAGCAGCTCCGAGACAACATGTAAATTACACCTGTACGTTTTTGGTACGTGCATTTAAAATATAGGACTTTTATTCCTTAATATCATTTTTTAATATTAAATACCCAGGGAGTGCTCAAATTTGCAGTTGTCTCCTAAACGTCATAAAAAATTGTCTATAAGAATTTTGAATTAGATCCAAATAAGGTCCACACTTTGCCGTGGATTGTTAGGTCTCTGAAGTCTTGTTTAATCTATAGGTTCTCCCTCCATGTCTCTCTCACTTTTTTTTTCCTCCTTGAATTTTGTTTTTAAAGAAACCAGGTAATTTGTCCCATCTAGATGCCGATGATTACATTCCATGTGTTGGTAACATATTCTTCAGTCCTTTTATTTCCTGTAAATCGGTAGTTGATCTGAATGAAGCTTGCATGTTTTGTTTTGGCAAGACAGTTTCATGGGTGATGATGTGTTCTTCCATGGAGACGTATATAGTTGTGTCTTTCTGTGGTATTAGCAGTCACTGATGATTCATACCTACATCCATTAATTCAGTTGAGGCTTCAAAGAATGGTGAATTCTGTTGTTCTTTTTTTCACTTATTAGCTGGGTATATTTGTACGAGGAGAAGATTCCCCTCATCAGCTGTTTGGTTGCTCAGTTGTAGAGGCATGATTCTCTTCTTTTATTTAACAGTTTTCAAAATAATGAGTTGATTCACAAATATCCTCCAGTGTCGACCAGTTTTGTAAAATTTTATTTATTCCTCTCACCGTGGACTCCGTTACAGTTATTATTCTAACTGAGGCCCTATCTTTGGCCAGTTGGAGCTTCTCGGTGACTCCTGAGTCCTTTGGACATGACATCAGTTGTTTCTAGACTTTTTCAGTGGTCAGAGCTAGGAAATATGTACGTTTGTTTTTAATATTTTTAAAATATGTCATAGGTTCCTACTGCTACTTTCCATTTAAATTCAGAACTAGAGAATTTTCACTTATCCTTTTCTGTCTTCTATTGATAGTCTACTTTCTCCCACCTCAAGAATACCAGTTCTCAACAATGCCTGAAATTGCCTCTGTTTCCTAATTCGAATCCAAGTTCTTCTGACTCTATTCTACTACTCTCCTTAAATCACAGCCGCTTTATGGCCCTTGAAATGTAAGATAGAACATAAATGTAGGCAGAACTGTTTATATCATTTTGAGTTACATGTGCATTCATTCACATAGATTTGCTTTTCCTTTTGCATGCCTGGTAACTGTCCGTTCTGCAGTTTGAATGAAAATCAAGTGATAATTACTGGTTAAAGCAGCTTTGGAAAAAATGGCTCTCATCAGAATGACTGACATACAAAGTTTAATGTACTCTCCTGGTTTATATTCTGCCTTCTCTAATTAATTTTTTATTCTTTCCCTACAAAGGAAATAATACATATTTTCATGGTTTTGCCTTATAGGACTTACCAGAAACTCTTCCTTATTTAAAAATGTGTACAATTGGGCATCAGGTGTCAGATGACGACACTAGTTTTAAATTCCAGTGTGCTGTTAATGGGTTTCTGAAAGAACATAAAGATAACGGTGAGTTGCTTTTGTGTTTGTTTTTGTTTTTCCTTTACCTGAACTTTGGTATGCATTTTGAGTGGGGTTGGGGATTTTTAACATTTTTAATAGTTCTGACATTAGTGTCAAGTTGTGTTTGGTAACATTACGGTGGAAATGTCAGATGGTGCTACTAGAGTACGGTGTTTTTCCTGTTTATGGTCACAAACAATTGAGTTTAGTTTGGAAAGTGATCTTTGTGAGAAATATGAACTGAGCTAGCTTACTTATCTCTTTTTTAAAAATTTGAATGGAAAATACATAAAAACATAAAAATGTTCTTTTGTCCTGTTTATTGGTTGAGAGGTGGAAGAAAAGGTTTAGACTCTCAGGTTCTTAGCGTACATAAAAGAGAAAACAAAAAGCAAAGGTTCAGAGTGAGACAGATCCCTAGAAGCAAAACAAAACAGAGTGGACCAGGTAGAGTGGCTTCCTCATCATATATGTGTTTAAGATATTTTTGCTGCTTTTACCCTTCGGGTGCAAGTGAGGAAGAACACTACCACCTCTTACTCTTATCTTCAGACAGGAAGAACTTAAAAGGCTGGTGTTTTCTTGTTTCCGCTTTAAGATCTACTCTGTTGATAGTAGGTGTTAATAGCGTGTGAATTTTAAGGATCCACTTGCCTTTTTCTAGCATCTAACTATCAGAAGGAACATGGTGTTTGCCATGTTTTAAGACTGAGGAATCTTTTGTCTTTGGAACACCACTGACGCCCATGTGAAAGTGTTCATTTTGTCCTCTTTCTAAATTTAGCCTGAGGAGTGTGCACTTTATTAAATCAATGTAACAGACAGTAAATATTCCGTGTATATATAAAATGATGCACGTATATACATAAAACAGGGAGTAGGGGAGAGGGGATAGAGATGGAGGTGGGAAGATAGGGGATAGGAGGCGAGAGAGAGAGGGAGAGACTGGAATTTCAAGATAAATGTTCATTCTATAACCTGGTTGCTTAATGCAGGTACTAGCTCTTAAATATCTTCAGCCCTATTCACAGATCTTCCGTGTACTTTAGCTTTAAAACTTGAGAGGCTTGGCCTGTCCTGTGATAACCAGGGTGTCTAGAAAGGAGGCAAATTATCTGATGTGTTTAAACTGTAGTCACAGAAATGTTACCTCTTAAGACGTTAGGGCGCAGCTGCCGGCCTACTCACTTCCTCCAGGCTCCTTTGTGTGTGTTCTGTCTGTTCCGCGTGGGCTAGAAGATCCTTACAAGTGCATGAGAACACGTTTGTAAACCTTGATTGTTCACATGTTATACCAAGTGTAGTCCATTGCATATGCTGACTCCTCTGTGGGTCTTCTGCATGCAGTGGGCTAACTTCACCATGCTGTCTGCCATTGCAGTCTCAGGACCTTAGTTATGATCCATTGGTGACTTCCTCTGCTGTAAGGCCCTCCCACAGATGCCAGGCTCACTGATAACGAGGAGGAGACTATACTACGCACTCCCTAGAATTGGTAGAGACTCAGAAAATGAATTGTTGCAGTAAACACCGAGAGCCTTATAGGTTTGTTGTTAGGGCACGGGGATACAGAGGTGAGTAGAAGTCTTTGTTCAGTAGCAACTTCCAGTTGTCTAGGAAGAGAAACATGTAGTGAGTCTAAGTGGGTTAATTATGATAAAAGAATCAAGTGCAGCAGGAATATAGAGGAGAAATTGAGGAAGGCCTGACTGAGGAGACAGCGTTTGAGCTGGGCTTGGGGGAAGAGGATTTTGCCGGAATGAGGAAAGGACAGCCCAGGTATTGGGGACAGGTACAAAAGGCCCAGGGCTTGAACTTGTGCTCTGGAGGGGCAGCCTCTGGTGTGACTAGAGGGTAGTGTGAAAGGGCAAAGAAGTCATACATTCATTTTCAGCAAATATTTGTATAACACCTTCTAAGTTGAAGGCACTGTTCTAGGAAGTAGGAAGAGAACAAAGTTCTTGCCCTTACGTACTTTCCATTCTAGTGGGGGAGAGAGATGAATAAATAAGTCAATATGTGGAGTGTCAAGCGGTGGTAAATGCTTTGGAGAATAACAAAAGAAGATGAAGAGCTGAGGGAATGTGGTAGGTGATCAGGGAAGTCTCCCCTCTATTAAGATGTCGATTGAGCAGAGCCTTGCAGTGAGAAACAAGCCATTGGATATCTGGGAGAGTGGAGATGGGGTGGGAGGGTGTGTTCTGGGAGAGTGGAGATGGGGTGGGAGGGTGTGTTCTGAAGCAGAAGGAATAGTAGGTGCAAAGTCCCTGAGGCACGCCTGTGCTTGGCATGTTTGAGGAATAGTAAGGAAGCCAGTGTGGCTGGACAGGGGAAAGTGAGTGAGGGCAGGGCAGTAGAGAATGAGATCAGGGGAGGCTGGCAGGGCAAAGGAGGGAGGTGGATGATGTAGGTCCTTGTAAGTCATAGTTTGAACTTATAATTCAGTTGGAGAGACAGACTGATATTTGTTTATAAAGAGTTCTCAATGCTGTGCTAACAACCTGGGCTGTATTCTGTGCTAAGTGAAGATGTTCAAGCGACAGAGCAATCCAGCCAAGTTTATATTTTAGAAAGATAACAGCGTCACTATCCAAGACACATTGTAGACTAGGTATGTAGTACGTGTATAGTGTGCTGCTCTTCTATAAACTACAGGATACCTGTTACGTACAAATACTTACATACAAGATACAAGTGTGAATGTAAGCACTTGGGAAATATCTGAAAGAACCACACAAGAAACTGGGAGAGTCGGACAACTTTCCATGTCCCGTATGATTGGAATGCTGAAGGGTACACACACGAACTAATGGACGTGTGCTACCAGCCTCCGGCTAAGGAGGGAAATTGCAGGCATCAGAATCCTCTTTACCGATCAAGCGCGTTAATCCGCCTGCGTGATGACAGTCATCTCGACACGCCACGCGGTGGCGCATGCGCGGTAGAAGGAGGTCCGCGAGCTGCGTGGGCTTGTGCCTAGGCGCCTGTGGTTCGTGGCCTTGTGCTGGCACCGGGGATGCCGGGTTGGCGACTTTGGCACTCCTGGCGGGGGTGACATGAGCCAGTTCGTCGGCCACGAGGAAGGGCGGAAAGCACATCCCGGAAAGGTAATGCGCCTTGGCCCCTGGGCGTTGCCGGTGGAGCTCGGAGCCCCTGGGCCTGGGCTTCCGTCTCTTGTGCTGTCGCCTGTCACAGTGGCCCCCCGGCGCTGTGCTAGGGGGTGCTGGTCGTCTCGCGGCTCAGTTCATAGTAGCTGAAAGGGACAGTGTGTGATGTTCTGATTTCTCCCCATCGTTTTAAAAGGGAGGCTCTGGCCATTGCTCCTTGGGTAAAATGCAGCGGGACTGCTTTTTAAGATGGGACTGTCAGTGTTGGGGACCCTCCTTAATTACCAGGATGGAATCCCCTTCAGTTCCTCAAGCTGTGTTGTTTAGGCACAGAAAATGTGAGTAATAGGCACTGGAACTAAGTTTGAGTGAAAAAACGCACCGGTACCGCCGAGTTTTCCATCGAGACAGTTGATCCGTGTTGTCTCTTGGAATTATAAAGGGCGTACTGTTGCTTCCTAACCAGTGTCCTTTGAGAGCTCTACCTCTGTACGTTCAAATGATGAATTTTGAGGCTTTGCTCATACGTGGAGTAAACCCTTAAATTCCCTAAGACCTTCCTTTCCTCCGTCTCATACCCCATTAAGCCCGCTTCAGTTTATCTCCTGAATTTCTTCTGAATCTGTCAACTCTTCCTCAACATCCTAATACTGAACTTGCCTGTCTGTTGCAATGAGGTCCTAACTAGTGTCCATATATCTTGTTTCCTTCCAATCCATTCTTCACACAAGAAACCTTAGAAGCAAGTTGGGACATTGCTCATAAACATGGCTCAAAAACATTGTTTTGAGAATAGAAAACAAACTGTTGGCCTTTAACACTCTGCGTGGTCTAGAATCCTGTCTGCTTCTCTGCTACGTGGACTCCAGCTTGGTGCCTCTCCAACTTTAATATGGGTATGCCTCTCCTGTGGATCTTGTTAAATGCAGGCTGTAATTCAGTAGTTCTGGGTGGGGCCTGGATTCTGTGTTTCTAACGAGCTCCTAGGTGACGGTGACCCTGAGAGCAAGGGTCCAGCTCCTGCCTTTCTCCCTTCTTTCTGGAAGAGCAGGACGTCTGCCCCCCCGGGAGGAGAAAACATCTGCAACGTGACTACTAGCAACCAGCTTCCCTCACAGGCAAGGGACCTTTACCACTGCTCCCTACCATTTTGTCTGAGGCGCAGCAAGCCAAAACACTGACATGCTGAGGTTTGCAGCAAAGAGGAGGTTTATTCACAAGGCAGCCAAGCGAGGAAGTGACGTGACAATAGCTCTCAAATCCGCCTCCCCAAAGGCAAGGGGCTTGGGGTATCTATGGGATAAAGAATAAAGAAGCAGGGCAGTATGAGGCACGGGGAGCATGAGGAAAGGTGATTGGGAAAAGGTGTGCCCATCATTGTCCTGAGCTGGCGTAACTAGGCTGCGGGGCTCAGCACATTCTCAGGCTGTAGTTTTCGGCCCTCTGATGGCAGGAGGTCAAAAGGCACTGGGCCAGGTGGAAGATCGGTGGTCCTCTCCAGTCTTAACCAGCTCAGCCTAACTAGACACAGCTGATTCCAAGTTCCTGGACAATACCCGGGGCAAACATCTTATTGCTTATGCTACGTGCTACTTGGAGGACGTGCAAGTGTTCAAGCTACCTTGAGGAGTGAAGACAGGATTTGACTAATCCTTACACATGGTTTCACCTCCAGATGAGCAGAAGAGGCCTGTAGGCTGAATCTGGCTCCTGGCACCTGGAATTGGAGGCAGATGGTTTAAAAACAGGCTCTCCCGCCCTCTGTGTTATCTTAGGTAGATAGACTATTGAACCTTCCTGTGCCTGTTTCTCCACCAGCAGCATGGGGACACTCAGAGTCCCTCTCTTGGGGGCTGTTATGGGGGTTCAGTGAGCTATAGATGCATGCACAGGCACACGGGAGACACCCAGTGTGTGTTAGCTTCATGCTTACTTTTTATTAGGAGACCAGTATTGTTAGAAGATTTCTGGTTTGGACAACAGATTAGATAGGTGGTCATTACTATAGTTTATGCAACAGCAATTCACATTACCATTTGCAAAAAAGCAGTTGGTTGTCCAACGGGGATTATAAACATCCATTTACCGTGAGCTACTGAACAGATACTTTACACAGTAACTACTTCAAGTACTATTTAAGATCAATTCTCTATGTTGTCTTAAGCAGTTGTTAACCCCCAATTTCGTGAATAGTACCAAGTAAGTCACTTGAACATCAGCTAGAGCAATCTGTTATCACTTAGCAAGCCTAAAGCTATAGTTCAACAATTTTATTTACTGTTCTATGACAAAAATGACTCTCAACAGCTATGCCCTGGATAAGTAATCAGCTAAAGCTAGTTTGACTGACCAAATCTGATGTACTGAGTTAATAAGCCAGTTGATTTAGAAAGGTCTAATGCATATTTCTCATCCATTCAGCATTCAACTGTTTCCCATGCCTAAAATGTCTTTTTTCCCATTCGTACATATCCAGATTCCTACTTCTGTGCCGTAGGGCTTGGCTGAACTACAACTGCCTTTAGTGACACTTTTCTCACCTGCACAACTGGAGATAATTTTAGTCTCCTCAAGACTCCCACGGGGTTACCTCTGTTGTGACACTTGACGATTTGGTGGCATATTTTACTTTATTTTATTTTAAATAGCCTTCCATTACTCCGTGCACATCAAACGGTAAATGCTTTCTCCTAGTAAACGTGTATAACGATTTTCTGAACTCTTCTGCTCTGGGCAAGATTCATAAATACACCAGGCAAACATAGTGAAAGAGGAGACAGTACTTGTGTTATATTCAGTTGGGTCTTGATACCTAAGTGTGACTCTTAACCAAGGAGTATGCAGTAATTAAGGACACAGGTTAAAGTTGTTTAGAGTGTGTCCTAAAGTCTCCCTGGCAGAATTTAAATCTCTCCTCTGGAAATTGTAGACCTGAGACAAATTACTTCCCTAAACTTCATTTCCTACATCTGAGAAAGCTAATAGTATCTACCTTGTAGTAGACTGAATAGTACCATTGCCCCCAAATGTCCACCTTCTAATCCCCAGAACCTATGAATGTCACCTTAAATGGCAGAAGGGACTTTGCCAATGGGATGAAAGTAAGGGTTTTGAGATGGGGAGATTCTTCTGGACTACCTGGATGGACCCAGATGTAACCACTGGTGTTCTCGTAAGAGAGAGGCAGAGGGAGTGTTTACTCCAAAGAGAATGTGATGATGAAGTTGGGGTTGGATTGATGTGGCCAGAAGTCAAGGAATGCTGTCAAGGAAACAGATTCTCCCTTAGAGCCTCTAGAAGGTGGATGGACGGCCTTGTCAACTCCTGGTTCCAGCCCAGGGAAACTGGTTTTGGACCTCCGCCTTCCAGAACCATAAGAGAATGAGTGTGTTTTGTTTTACGCAAGCTCATTGGTAGTCATTTGTTACAGCAGCCATAGGGAACTAATGCGTACCTCATAGGAACTATTTCTCCAATTAAAATGTGTGACTGGAAACACACTTGGTGGCATGTCTGACACACGGTAGGTATGCTACTGTGGGTAGTTCTTGGAAAGTAAAGCCTTGGTTTTTGAGGAATCATCAAAACCAGTACAATGGTTGCCATGTTTCTCCTTGTTCATCCTGGTGACAAAGCTGTAGAGAGAGCTCCATCCTTTCCCACAGGACGCCCACCCCTAGTACTTACAGGGAAGAGGTTATGTCTCACTTCAGGCACCTTCCTCTTTCCCTTTCTGCTTTTTGTTTCATTAATCTTCATCCAGCTGGCCTTTCTAAGTTAAAAAAACAAAACAAAACAAAACCATTTCTCAATGGATTCAGATACTACCCCAAGTTAATATTCCAACCATGTTCTTGTTCTTCTGGGTCTCACCACCAGAAATTTCTGAGCTGAAATCCTCTCTAGTTTCTAGGATCAGTCACTTTCTAATTTCTCCCTTCTCAAGTTCAGAGTCTTGTCAGTTTAGTCCCTTCCCTAACCACAACATCTATTAAGGTGACACAGCAAAGTGATGAAAGTCTAGACGGTCTGGTTTTCATCCTGGGTTTCTGCCCGCTACTTACTGTGTGGCATTAGGCAAGCTATTCAACCCCCCCTGGGCCTCAGTTTCCCCCCAAAAAGGTGAATATTATGAACATTACCTACCTATAGGGTTGCCATTATGAGGATTAAGTGAGTTAATATTTGCTAAGCACTTAGAATATTACTTGTTATAGTCTAAGCACTACAGTTGTGCTTGTTAGTAATAATAAATGCAATTCCAAGCGTATAACTTACTCAACTTTCTGTCATAACTTTGAAGTGTTGGTCTATCTGTTGGCCAGCGTTGCAGGGAAATGAGTCGAGGCATGGGCTGAGGCATTGCTACCAGTGCGTGGTGTGTTCCCAGAACTAGGAACAGCCGTGTGAAATAGGTAGTGGTTCTACTTGGAGACGGGGCAGACTGGAAAATGACAGCCCTGGAGGTGTGTCCATAGGTTTGGTGTCAGAGCTGCTGCCTGCTGAAGCACTGATGCCGGCCTAAGCCGTAAATGGGGGGGGGGCGCTGGGGAAAACAGGGGCAGAATGGAAAGGGAAAATAGGGGAAGAACGGAAAAAGATAGCCTAGGGAGGAGGTGTGGTGTCCATAGCTTCGGGGTCAGAGGTGCTGCCTGCTGCAGCACCGATGACACCCGAAGCCGTAGATGGGGGGCTGGGGAAAAGAGGGGCAGAATGGAAAGGGAAAACAGGGGAAGAACGGAAAACGAAAGCCCGGGAAGGTGGTGTGGTGTCCATAGCTTCGGGGTCAGAGGTGCTGCCGGGAGCAGCACCAATGACACCCGAAGCCGTAGATGGGGGGCTGGGGAAAAGAGGGGCAGAATGGAAAGGGACAACAGGGGCAGAACGGAAAACGAAAGCCCGGGAAGGTGGTGTGGTGTCCATAGCTTCGGGGTCAGAGGTGCTGCCTGCAGCAGCACCAATGACACCCGAAGCCGTAGATGGGGTGCTGGGGAAAAGAGGGGCAGAATGGAAAGGGACAACAGGGGCAGAACGGAAAACGAAAGCCCGGGAAGGTGGTGTGGTGTCCATAGCTTCGGGGTCAGAGGTGCTGCCGGGAGCAGCACCAATGACACCCGAAGCCGTAGATGGGGTGCTGGGGAAAAGAGGGGCAGAATGGAAAGGGAAAACAGGGGCAGAATGGAAAACGAAAGCCCGGGAAGGTGGTGTGGTGTCCATAGCTTCGGGGTCAGAGGTGCTGCCGGGAGCAGCACCAATGACACCCGAAGCCGTAAATGGGGTGCTGGGGAAAAGAGGGGCAGAATGGAAAGGGACAACAGGGGCAGAACGGAAAACGAAAGCCCGGGAAGGTGGTGTGGTGTCCATAGCTTCGGGGTCAGAGGTGCTGCCTGCTGCAGCACCGATGACACCCGAAGCCGTAGATGGGGTGCTGGGGAAAAGAGGGGCAGAATGGAAAGGGACAACAGGGGCAGAACGGAAAACGAAAGCCCGGGAAGGTGGTGTGGTGTCCATAGCTTCGGGGTCAGAGGTGCTGCCTGCAGCAGCACCGATGACACCCGAAGCCGTAGATGGGGTGCTGGGGAAAAGAGGGGCAGAATGGAAAGGGAAAACAGGGGCAGAACGGAAAACGATAGCCTGGGAAGGAGGTGTGGTGTCCATCGCTTTGGGGTGAGATGGGCTGCCTGGCTGATCTGAGAAAAGCGAGTGAAAGTGGGAGAGCTTCTCCCTAGCTGCTAACTCTTCTCAAGGTCTAGCACGCACTGAACACTGGCCTGCCGGCTCAGCCTGGGTGTTGCCATTGCATTGTACGTGTCACAGAGCAAGGGCGGGCGGGTCAGGGGGTGGGCTGGGGGCCCCACACAAGCCCAGCCCCTGGAGAAACCCGGCCCGAGGGCAAAGAGCCCGAGCCCTTCTGGACTTTGTAGCGGCTGGGACTTGTCGCTGTGGGTGGCAGGTGTTTGGCACCGGATGGGCCACCATGCGGAGACTGTTGGGGACTGTGGAAGCCTTGTCCTCCAGAGCTCACGCTGCCTGGGCACCGGCTCTGCAGACCCCTCAGCCCTGGGTATGTATCGGCCAGCCCTTCCCCGCAACGGGGCCCAGAGGCCAGAGCCTGCCCAGAGCTGAGTGCAGGAGGCACCCAGAGCTTGCCAGGCTGTGGCCCGCCTCCTCCGTGGACCTCCCCAGCTTGTCCGCGAGCCCTGGAGACAGGAGCAGGAGCGCCTTCTCCAGGGCTGCTGAGCTGCCAGCATCACCGTGAGCCAGGCGGTGAAGGTTTCTGAGCAGGGGATGCAGAGCCCTGACCCGACTGGATGCTGCACCCCACGATGTCCCTTCCTGGCAGGTAGGTTCTTTCTTCACTTGTTTTTCGAAATTTGGTAAAAGAACATTTCAACCTTCGACTGTTCTTCAGGGTATACAGATGGTAGTGGCTTAGCCGGGATTCGAAGCAAGCCTGTGTGATTCCAGAGCTCGTGCTCTGGACTCTGGCGCCTCCTTATCATATATGCTTCATGTGTTACTTTTTCTTTTGTTTCTTGAAGTCCTTATGATACTTAGCCCTAAGTGCCATACCTGTAATGAACACATCCACTGCCCTGTAGGAGGTGTTCTTTTGTTCAACGCGTGAATTGGTCATCCACCACACTGGGTTCTAATCTCAGAAGATAGGTCAGGGACCACCAGTTGTCAGCATAGCACCATCCCACATTTCTAATTGAGGCTTGGAGCCTAGATTTTTCCCTTTGGTCTAGTTTGAAGGATCCAGGTATGTAAAGCTTATATTCTAGATAAATCATGGGCTATCCTGAAAGGAATTCATCAATGAATTATTCTGTATGGATTAGAAGCCAGTTTCTCTGGCTTTCCTGGAGTATATCCAGTAAGGCATCTCATTCATGTCTAGAAAGCAAATATATCATTTATTGCAACTTCAGCGTGGAGCGATGTATTGGTTTAAAATAAAGTACGAGCAACACAATTTGGTCATTGTGAGTATGCCGGCTGGGTCCACTCTTTACTACACATATGTAACTCTAGAGCTTCTTATGCCCCATAGAGGAGACATACTCTTGTGTGTCTAGGACAAGGGAAACATGTGTTGTTATTCAGGAGCTGGAAGCTACAGCATGACAGGAAAGAATTGAAAAATCCTGGTCTTGGTCTACACGTCACTTTACCTTGTCCGAATCTTGTTTCTTTGGCTTGCTTCATTGGAGTGTTTTCTCTCTCCTGGGACTGACATTGTGTGTTCTGTATCAGGCATGTGACATGTAGAAGTTTCAGAACCCAGAATCGTATAGATCAGTAAAAATCTATATATTTTTGTTTAAAATCTATTTAAAATCACACTGGGCATAATTCATATATTCCAAAAGTAGTTTGACCCTCTGCTCATGAGATTCTTTTTATGGTATGTCGAAGCAAATTTGGACTTCCATCCCCAATAAACTTTGAGGTTGGAGGACACAAAAGCTTTTGCTCAGACCTAAATTCTGTCTGAAAAAAAAAGGGTAACTATTATAAGCCCTTTCTAACCTCTCCAGGAGCAGAAATGATTTACAGCTATGGCATTGAACCATAATTTCTTGATCTCGTTTGAGAAGAGTTCAGTAAGAAACAGTGTCTTGAGTTTTGTTCGTTGGTTCCCTGTTTTCTTGTCTTGCGTGCCAACAATCCACTGTAATACGTGAGTGAGTATGGCAGCAGGCTGAGTGTTCCCTGGAGCTCATTAAATGAACGTGTTTTCCTGAAATGACTTTTGTCTCCTTGTTTTCAGCCCCTCTTCTTTCCTCTGTCCTTTACTATAACCAGGGCTCAGCAAAAGCTGACTGGCTTTGTGCAGACCCTACTTAGGGTAGTCTTTTCTTCATTATTTTATTCATGGCCCCTCCATTTCATTGTTTGCCTTCTCGAAATGTGTTGAAATCTTTCTGTGGTTGATGACTTCCACAATGTCTTGGCTCTTATTGGTTGATTAATTTGGGTATTTCTACAGTTTTATTTAAACCTGGTTTCAGGAGGACCAGAAAGTAAATATATTTCCTAGTCTGCCATCTTGAGCTGAAAATCCCTGTGGATTTTAGCATCCAATGTTCCCATGGGTAAAAAACCCAACCTTGGCATTAATAGATGTACACTCAAGATTTCAGCTTTTCTTGAGCAATCACTAAGGATTTAATATGCGGTCACTTCTAATGGGAAAATAGTAACTATCTCATGGCGTTGATTTGAGGATTAACTTAGATAATGGACAAGAAAATGCTTGGTAAGGTTTTAAAATCTATAAAAAATGTTTTTTGTTATTATTTGATTTGTTGCTATTTCAACTTTAGCTGACAGTTGTTTGTGACCTTGCTTATGTGAGAAAATGCCTTCTGGTTTATTGTTTTGAAAGCCAGATTATATTTTTCAATAGCTCAATGGAAATGGCATCATTTGTGAAGTTGAAGGGTGAAGGCATAAATGTTTCTTGACATTTGAATCAACTATTGGTCTTCTGGGGCTTGTCCTTATTCTCCTGCAGTCTCTAATCAACATGGCATCCAGAGAGATCCTGTTAAAACGTAAGTCAGATCATGTCACTCCAGGCTCTTCAGTGGCTTCTTCACAGGAAAAGCAAAGTCCTCAAAGTGCCTCCACAGCCCTAGAAATCTGGGCCTCTGTTTCCTCTCTGACTGTTTCCTTCTCCTCTCCACTTTGCTCCCTCTGTTTTCCACACACTGACATCCTTTCTGCTCCTTGGATACTCCAAGCCCACTCTTGCCTCATTGCCTTTCCATCTGACTGTTCCCTCTGCTTGTACTATTCACTTCCCAGATATGCACCTTGCTCCCTCTCACAACCTTAGGTTCCCTCTTAAATTTTATCTTCCCCAGAAAGCCCTCAGTGATCACTTAGTTTCAGATCGCAGCCTCCTCCTACCAGCTAACAATCTCCATCCCCCTTCCCTGCTTGCTGTTTTTCTCCAGCACTTACCTGATATACTAGTTATTCTACCCATTTATTCAATTTTTATTTACGTATTTACACTTACGATTTTATATTTGCTTCTTTACTTTTGTCTCTCCCCTCAGCTCGAGAGAGGCTATATTCATCTGTGTTAATCACTGCTGTGTTTCCTGAACATGCCTAGAAAACATACTGAAGAAGGGTGCCTGAAATTTGGTAAGGGAGCCATCAGTTTTCTTGGCTGAATGAAGAAATATGCTCATAAATTAATGAACAAATCTCTGGGGTTTCTGAATTAAGGACTAATGGGAAGAGGAAGGCAAATGGTTGGGACAGGGTACTGCAAGAAGTAGTATTTGGAGTACTCTGATAGCTCTCCTAATAGATAACATTTTGTTCATTTAAATAGTTTTAACGAGAGAGCTGGGAACTAGGGACACACAGCATCGAGGTTTTATAATGCATTCTGTAGAGTTCTTTTCGAGTGTGTTCAAATATCATTGAAAATATATGCATGCATATAAACCTCTGTTACTTTATTTAGTGCTTTACAAGAGCCCCTCAAGGAAGGGGTAGTAGCAACTATCAGTATCCTTCCTTTATGATGAGCTTAATTTATTCAAAATTACATCCTAATTTATTTGTAACTGTGAAACTAGACTTAGTTATTTAGTAGACCCTCCCTAGAAACCTATGACGTTAAAAAAACCAACAAAAATGTGTTCAGGTTCCAGTGATTCACACACTACAGACTCAATTATGTGTCATCCATTTTAATGAAGGGAAGAAGTGATTTAACAAACACAGAGCAAACAAACAGAATATGAAGGTTTGTCCTCCATTAATATTAGTAATGGATAAAGTGGGCTCCAACGCCTTCAACGTAGCTTGAGACCCATCATCTCTGTGTCATGGGAAGGGGGATGCTCGGCCAGGATGTCTTTCTGTGTCACTGAGAAAATTTTCCGTAATGTATAACGATACTTACTGAAACGGATATGGGGCATTTGGGTAATTAGGAATCCGTTAGCATATTTTTCCGGAAGCCTTGACTACGAAACGAAGATAGTAGATTTGGACACTTGCAGCTATGCAGAAGTTGTTTGGGTATTCATCTTTATGCCGAATGAAGTAAGCTTATTTCATCTCTGCAGCTTCCCATATACCATTTTCCCACCTCTGTTTTGTGTTTGGAAAGACTTTTAGAAATTAAAACTCAAGTTAAAAAGTGAGTGACGGGCTTCCCTGGTGGCTCAGTGGTTGAGAGTCCGCCTGCCGATGCAGGGGACACGGGTTCGTGCTCCGGTCCGCGAAGATCCCACATGCCGCGGAGCGGCTAGGCCCGTGAGCCGTGGCCGCTGAGCCTGCGCTCCGCAACGGGAGAGGCCACAGCAGTGAGAGGCCCGTGTACCGCAAAAAAAAAAAAAAAAAAAGAAGAAAAAGAAAGAAAAGAAAAGAGAGTGAGTGACAACTTAAATGATATATGGAATATTTTGCTGACTTAGAAGAGCATGCAGAATTAAATATGACCCAGTTGAAATGTTAATTTTATTTTAATGTGTATATTGGGGTGGAGTCTTAAAGGTGCCAGAAAACAAGCATTCACCCATCCTGTTTGGAAGTGCAGCACACAGGCACCTTCAGTTACCAGTTCTGTTCATTCCACAGAATCATCTTGGGAAAACATACTGTTTTTTAGGTACCTGGTGTATATCTTAACCAGTTTGAAGAATTTCCCAAATACCTGTTAATATGTAGTTCTCCGATTCCAATCTTGCCACGTCCTGTACCAGTGACACAGCACATAGGAGTTTTATTTCTCTTTCTTTCTCTGGGTTCTTGAGAACCCAACGAAAGAACAATGGAATGGCATCAAAGAGATCAGGGTTCTTGACTCAGATTTACCATAAAATAATAGTGTCCTCTTGGGAAAATTATAGTTGTTCTAGGCCCCTTTCCTTTTCTTTACTTTGACAGAGCTGCACTAGATGACCCCAAGTAACACTGCGCTCTTTGCAGTAGTAGCTTAGACGTTATTGGTTTTCTGAAACAAATGAAGACAGTGACACAGGAAACTGTGCAACATCTCTGTAACTATGTTTTCTTAGAGTTGCCTCCATTTTTCAGATGATAAGATGGCTGAGCACAGAAGTAGGTGTTTTGACCAGAGGTTCCAGAGTAGAGGGAACTGAACCACAAGTTTCCTTCATTCCTGAAGCTCACTTAGCCGAAACATAGGCTTCTGAATATTAAGCTGTAAAGCATATTATCAGTGTGCTTTAAAAGAAGCGGTTCTTCTAGGATTTCTAATTAATAGCAGGTGGTTTTGAAATTCTTAGAAGATCATCGAATTTTGTGAGATTTACAGCTCTATTTTCCTGTCAAGCAAGTTGTATCAGTGCCAGACAATCATCTGAGCTTCTGGATGCTTCTCTGAACCTCTTGAATTTTTCTTCTTGCTATCTGAAATTCATGCCAGATAAGCCTTTTTGTAGAGAGCGTGTACAGACTTGTCTATTTTCATATACGAAAGCGATGCAGTGAGCCAGGTCGGGGGTTAAGCCCTCATTCTCAGAGTGGTATTGAGCTCCTGGTGAAATGTAATCCTCATTTCCTCAGAATAGAAAAGCAGTTATCTCACGTTTTTAATGCCATTAACTCTTTATACCTTTATGTATAATACATATATTTATTGTACCTACGAGGTGTGCTCTCTTTGGGAAGTACAAAGCTATTTGAGACGTAAGTTGTTCATTTTTTTGTTTTCCCACAAATACTGTGACCCTTTGAGCAGGAAGGTCTATGTTTTATTAACATCTAGAACAAGCAGCTAACACGGTGTCTAAGATGTAGTCAATAAATATGAAATAGGTAAATGAACACATTTTTAAGGAAGGGCCAGGGCATGAACAAATAGAAAATTTTCATTTTCAGTCACAAAGCCACAACAGACATAAAAATGATACAGACAACAAGTGCTACGGTCATTCAAAGAAGGCATAGAATTGATACAACAAGGATCTCCCCTATGGCACAGGGAACTGTACTCAATATTTTGTAATAACTTATAAGGGAAAAGAATCTGAAAACGGAATCACTGCGCCGTACACCTGAAACGGACACGACATTGTAAATCAACTATATTTCAATTAAAAAACAAACAAACAGACAACAGCAACAACAAAAAACCAAAGAGGTCATAGAAGTTCTTATGAGATTCCAGAAGAGAAGAGAAGCCAAATGAGGACGGGAGAGGCGGCTTTTGAATCCGTTCAGAGGAGAAGTCACAGAGGAACTAGTCATTGATCTGAATTTGAGATTAAGATTAAGATGAATTAATCTGAATTAATTAAGATTGCAACACAGGGATATTACAGATGAAGGTAATCACATAAACTTACTATACTGAAACTTGCAGAGGTTATGAGTGTTGCTCAAGATCCCAAAGCAAGTGCATTGTGGAATCAGAATTTTAAGTGAGGCCTAATGAACTAAAAACAAACCAGCACAGAAACAAGCCCTTCCTGTGACACCACGTTGCCTTTGAAGTCGTTTTTTTTGGTGGGTTGGCAGAAACTGGTTCCAGTGTTTCTTGCAGGAATGACTGGCCACAGGACTGGGCGTCGTAGCTTCCTGCCAGGCGACCGAAGGTCGCAGGCAGGTGGGTCACTGGGACACACGCGGAGGGGCTCCTGGCCGGCCCCCTGGCCGCTCAGCGCCCCTGCCCCAGAGCGGGGGTGGGGGCCTCAAAGCAGCCTTGTCTGAGTCCCCTGCCACTAGAGAGAGTATTGGCCCAACACTTGTAGAAAACGGGGACCTTGCTGGCAGTTCAGTGGAGGGACACAAATAAATCTTTGCCGACTTTCTGCTGAAGCTCACGAGGGTTCACTCCTAAGCCTCTTACAGGGTCAGCTGCCGAGGCTGCGAGAGATGAGTCAGGGCTCTCCCTCCACCACGGGGAGATCGCTGGTTAAAGCGCTCACGAGGGAGTGAACCGCGTGTCCGCACCGACACGCATGGGCAGACCTCGTCGATGCCTTCTGTCCGGGGTACGAAGCCCTCTCCTGCCTCTTCCAGGCTCTCTAGAAAGCATGTGCAGAGGCTCCCACTCCACCCTCGGACTCCGTGGGCCACAGCTGGAGGGACCAGCCAAGGAGCCGTGGCAGGAGGAGGCCAGAGGGCAGCGGGCCTCGGCCGGAGCCCGTCAGTCGGTCCCCATTCACACACCACCAGACGATCCTCTTGACCTGGGCAGTAGCCGCCAACCGACCGCTAAGGTGAGCCCGGCGCGCGCTTGGCTACCTGGCATGGCTGGGAACCCCAGGATCTCCTGGCAGAGGCGGGCATTCTCCTGGGCCGGGTCCGCGGGCGTCTGCGTGTGCAGGGCCTGAACCACCTTGGCCAGGACGATCTGGCACAGGTTGAAGGAGACGGGGGGCTGGCACCGTGTCCAGGCCGCGCTTGCCAGCCGGGCAGACCGGAAGCCCCCTTCCCTTCCCTCGGTCCGGCCGCATCTGGGTTGGCCTCCCGGGACTTGATGAGCTTGTCCAGCAGCTCCTGAGGGACGGTGCTGCCCGTGCCCCACCAAGACTGGCAGCAGCGCCAGGGCCTCACAGGGCACGGCGCCCCCGGCCCCAGAGCCTTCCCTCTGGTTCTCATCACCGGCTGTCACCAGACTTGCATGCAACGTGCTTTTCTTTTCTCTTGTCTTCTTTACGTCCCTCAGCCACGCAATGCGGTGAAGCCCTGACGCTCGCTGCCGCGTCGGTACACCCTGAGAACACGATGCTCAGCGAGCAAAGTCATACACAGAAGGACACACAGGGCGTGACCCCACTGAGGAGAAACGTCCAGAGCAGGTAGATCCACAGAGTCAGCGAGTGGGTTCCTGGTTGTCAGGGGCTGGCGAGGGGACGGAGTGATAGCTAAGGGCGTGAGGGACATTTTCGGGATGATGGAAATGGTCCAAAGCAGTAGTGACGTCTGTACGGCTCAGTAAACTGTCCCCACACGCCCCGGTGCAGCCTGTGAGAGCATCGCTCTCAGGATGAAGGGCTGACCACAGGAAGACTGAACGAGCAGTGGGTCCTGGGCCCAGACTCTCAGCTGGCGCCCCCCCACGTGGGGAAGTCACTGGGACTTGCTGAGCCTCCACGGAGACTGGCAGCAGCCCCCGAGCTCACAGGGCACTGCGCCCCCGGCCCCAGAGCCTTCCCTCTGGTTCTCATCACCGGCTGTCAGCAGACTTGCAGGCAACGTTCCTTTCTTTTCTTTTGTCTTTTTTAAAGGCAACTCTTGAGTACATGTATTTAACATGCAGGGAACCAGCCCTGACTCCTTGATCTGGGTCTTCCAGCCTCTAGAGCCTCGAGGACATCCATTTCCGTTATTTACGCGCCCAGTGCCTGGGGTTTGATGATGGAAGCTGACACCGAGGGCGTCACCACGTGTGGGGTGATGTCAGTGAAAGAATCCCGTGGCGAGGGCCTGCCTGAGGACCACGCATGCCCGGGCCCTCCCCGCCCCCGCCTGCAGCCCTGCGCCTGGGAGCGGAGCTGGTGCATCGCGTGCCCGACGTCGTGGAAGTTGGTCTCCCGCTCATCATGCCGCAGCAGGGAGGGCAGGTTGGGCGTAGGCTTGGCGAAGTTGGCCACCATGGCCGCGATGGCGATCTGGCAGCTCCCATCGTGCTGTAGGCAGGCCGAAGCAGGCCGCGTGCCCGGACTTCCCCACCCTGCGGAGGGACGTGGATGGGGCCCCGCTTCCACAGAGGAGCCCCGGCCCACGGCCGACAGGTTCCCCCACCACGCACGCACCGAGGATAGAGGTCAGGTAGAACTTGCCGATGGATGACCTTGCCCGAGGCCGCGTCCCAGACCGTTTAGAGCCTCACGTCTTCGTGACACGTGCTCGTGCCCTCCTCCAGGTCGAAGGTCAGCCCCAGCAGCTCCTGGGAGATGCCCAGCAGCCCGCGCGTGACTGCCTGCACGGGGAAAGACTCCTTGAGCAGGTACTGGTCCACGTGGTAGCGCGTCTCCTCCCCCTGGTTCATGTAGTAGCGCGCAGGTCCCAGGCGTTGATGGGGCCGTCAAAGTGCAGGCCCCGCCTCTGGCACTCGGCCTTCTTTAGCTCCAGGATCACGGCCGCTCCTGCTCCCCGAGGGGCTTCAGCTTCTGGGCCAGCTCACCTGCGGGCGGAGGGGAGAGGCTCGGCTACGTCCCTGGGGCGGCCCCCCAGCCACCCCCGACCCTGCGCCCCTCGAGGCAGAATGAAGGGTCTGGGATGGTGACCCCCAAGGGCTGACACAGTGGGGTCTCAGGCAGCACCACGTCCGGTCAAGGTCCGCCTGACCCCGTCCCCACTGGGACTCAGGGGGAGGCGGTGTTACCTAGGACAGTGGCCACCACCTGGCTGGTCTTGTCCGTGTTCATCTCCAGCACAGAGTCGGCATGGTGCGGAACCCCAGCAGGCGGGACTTCAGGGCCTGCAGCCTCACCAGCTCCCTGAGGATCACGCAGTTCTCCTGGAAGCCAGAGACGGAAGGCGCTGGGGACCGAGGGCCACGCCCTCCCCACGGGCCCCGGGCCAGGTCTCTGCAGGCGGGCAGGGCTCCCAGGCCACTGGCGGGCACAGCCAATCCCCCTCCCTCCTCCTCCTGGCCCGGATTTCTAGACACTTTGGTGCTGTCCTAACACGTGGCCTTTATTAACACAGGTCCTTTTGGAAGCAGAAACGGCATGAACGTGATGGGCTCTAAGGCCAAGGGCAGGAAGAAATGCGGCCAGGCTCTCCAGGAGCCACCAAGGGGCCTCCCCGGGCTCAACAAGACAAACACGGCTGCCGTGCAGACAGTAGCTCAACCCCACGGCGCCCGAACACCCAGCCCCTGGACGGTGAGACACCTGTTGCTGCAGGTGGCCCGTGGCTCACTGATGAGGCCCGGCCCCAGGCGTACGCCACCTTCTCGGGGGCCACCTCTCCGGTCTGCAGTGGGGTTCTCCTGGGAGCCCCCCGTCACCACAGCACCAGCGTGGCCTGTCTGTAGCCCAAGAAGGTGGGGACGCAAGACTGTCCCCCGTGCCCCCCGCATCCCCCGCGAGGCCGAGCGAGCACCAGTGGTGTCTGCGGGGAAGGTGAAGGGCTCACGCACAGCCCCCATCTACAGAAGCACAGACTGCAGCCACATGCGCTATGGAACAAACACAAGTGTCCATGCAGGACCCGATGTCTGAATGTCAAGGCCATGCCCGGGCCACAGTGAGAAGGTGCATCCCCCATGCAAGCCACAGAGAGGGGATGGGGGGGTCCATCTGCGATTCTGAGCTCATCGGGCATCACCCCAGAGGGAGAGGGAGAGGGAGAGGGAGAGAGGTAGACAGAAGTACAGAGGGAGAGAAAGAGAGAGGGAGGGAGAGACGTCTCTCCCTTCCCTGGGGGTTCTCTAGTGCAGCCAAGGCTGAAAACCACGGCATTTTGGGAGATGGGTCCTCGTGGAAGAGTTAAATAGTCGCTCATGGCATTATCGACACATACTAAAAAAGGCCCCAAATCTTGGGGAGTCAGGGAGGGGAGTGTCGGCTGCCTCGTAAACGAGGAGAGATTGGGCATCAGAGGAGGTGCCTGTGCAGCCTGCGCCCAGGGCCCCGCAGACTTCATCTCCCAGCGGTGGTCCTGGGCTGGAAGTCAGCGGGGAGGTCAGGCTGTCCAAGCATCAACGTTGACTTCAGGGCTTATCTAAAAGGCGCCTGGTGTTTGTTGAAGCAGAAAAAGGAGAAAGCAGTAGGGAGTGGATGGGAGTGGGAGGGGGAGGGAGCCCCCCTCCTCAGCACTTCTACCGCTCTCCCTCTCTCTCTCTCTCTCTCTCTCCCTTTCTCCCTCTCTCCCTCTACCTCGCTGCCTCTCACTCTCCCTCTCCCTCCATCTCTCCCTCTGCCTCTCTCCCTCCCTCTCTCCCTGTCCCTCTCTCTCTCTCCCTCTTTCCCTCCCCCTCTCCCTCTCCCCCTTTCCCTCTCCCTCTCCCCTTCTCCCTCTCTCCCTTCCTCTCTCCCTGTCCCTGTTCCCCTGTTCCGCACGCTCTGGCTCTACCTCTTTCCCTCTCCCTCTCCCTCCACCTCCTTCCCTCTCTGGAGAGGGAAGGAGGTGGAGGGAGAGGGAGAGAGAGATGGAGAGGGAGGGGGGAGAGGGAGAGAGAGGGTGGAGAGGGAGAGAGTGATGGAGGGAGCGAAAGATGTCTCTCCCTCCCTCCCTCTCTCCCTCCCTCTCTCCCTCTCCCTCCCTCCTTCTCCTCCCTCTCCCTCTGGCTCCAACTCTCCTCCCTCCATCTCTCCCTCTCCCTCACTCCCTCCCAGAGAGGCAGAGATAAGGCAGAGGGAGAGAGGAAGAGGGAGAGATGGAGGGAGAGGGAGAGGGAGGGAGAGGGAGAGAGGGAGAGGGAGAGAGGGAGAGGGAGGGAGAGGGAGAGAAGGAGAGGGAGAGAGGGAGAGGGAAATAGGTCTCTTCCTCCCTCCCTCTCCCTCTCTCCTCCTTCTCTCCCTCTCTCCCTCTCCCTCTCTCTCTCCCTGTCCCTGTTTCCCTGTTCCAGTCTCCCTCTGCCTCTCTCCCTCTCCCTTGTCTCTGCCTCTCCCTCCATCTCTCCCTCTCTGAGAGGGAGTGAGGGTGAGGGAGAGATGGAGGGAGAGGGAGTGAGGGCGAGGGAGAGAGGGAGGGAGAGGGAGGAAGAGGAAGAGTGGAAGGGAAAGGGCGAGGGAAGGAGAGGGGGAGACGGAGGAGAGAGGGAGAGGGAAGGAAGAAGAGACCATTTTCCCTCTCCCGCTCTCCCTCTCTATCTCTCTCTGCCTCTGTCCCTCTCTCTCTTCTTCTCTCCCTCTCCCTCCATCTCTCCCTCTCCCTCTCTGTCTCTCCCTCCATCTCTCCCTTTCTGGGAAAGAGTGAGGGAGATGGAGACATGGAGGGAGAGGGAGGAGAAGGAGAGAGGGAGGGAGAGAGGTGTAGAGGGAGAGAGGGAGAGACGTCTTCGCTCCCTCCCTCTATCCCTCTCTCCCTTTCCCCCCTCTCTCTCCCTCTCCCCCTCCCTCTCCTGCTCTCCCTCTCCCTCTTTCCCTCTCCCTCTCCCTCCACCTCCTTCCCTCTCTGGAGAGGGAAGGAGGTGGAGGGAGAGGGAGAGCGGAACAGGGAAACAGGGACAGGGAGAGAGGGAGGGAGGAAGAGACCTCTTTCCATCTCCCTCTCACCCCCCCTCTCCCTCTCCTCTCCATATCTCTCTCCCTCCCTCTCCCTCTCCCTCCATCTCTCCCTCTCCCTCTCTCCCTCTCCCTTGTCTCTGCCTCTCTATCTCTCCCTCTCTGGGAGGGAGTGAGGGAGATGGAGAGTTGGAGGGAGGGAGAGGGATAGAGGGAGGGAGGGACAGAGGGATAGAGGGAGGGAGCGAGAGAGGGATAGAGGGAGGGAGCGAGAGAGGGATAGAGGGAGGGAGGGAGAGGGATAGAGGGAGGGAGGGAGAGAGGGATGGAGGGAGGGAGTGAGAGGGAGGGAGGGAGGGAGGGAGGGAGGGAGAGACGGTCTTTCGCTCCCTCCCTCTCTCCCTCTCTCCCTCTCACCCCTCTCTCTCCCTCTCCCCCCTCCCTCTCCTGCTCTCTCTCCCTGTTCCTCCACCTCCTTCCCTCTCCGGAGAGGGAAGGAGGTGGAGGGACAGGGAGAGGGAAAGAGGTAGAGGGAGAGCGTGCGGAACAGGGAAACAGGGACAGGGAGAGAGGAAAGAAGAGAGGGAGAGGGAAGAGGGACGGGGGAGGCAGGAAGAGGGAGGGGGAGGAGGGAGAGAGACGGGGGAGAGCGAGGAGGTAGAGGGAGAGGGAGGGGAGAGGGAGAGGGATGGGGAGAGCAAGGGGGAGACGGAGGTGGAGAGGGAGTTGGGAGAGGGACAGGGAGAGGGACGGGGAGGGGGGAGAGGGAGGGGGGAGGGAGAGAGGGAAAGAGAGAGACGCAGAGGAAAGAGGGAGAGGGAGAGAGGGAGGAGGAGAGGGACGAGAGGAAGCAGGGAGAAAAGAGAGAAAGAACACACCATCTACATTTCTGTCAAATGACACCGGGGATCCTTACACAACCAGGAGAAAATAACACAGCGAGGCTCTTTCTCAGCTGGAACTGGAACTGCAGATGGGGCCAAACACCACCAGGGTGGCCACACATGTCCAGCTGCCGCCCCAGCCCCCTGAGTCTGGTCACCAGGGCTCTGAGTGTTTGCTCCAGGGACCTGGGGTTCACCCTGTCACCCTGGAGGTCGGGCCTAGACAGCATGGCCCCGGGCTGGACACATAGGGAGAAAAGCATCCCCACAGGCCAGCTTGTGCGAGCCGATTCAGCTGCCAGATTTTAGAGGCCCGGGATCACCGTGTGGCCCATGAAAGCCAGGAGCCAGGAGGGTCTTGCATCGGGATTCCTGTCCGTTGGACTGGAACGTTTATGTAAGGAGTCTTGGAAACAGTGGTAACAAGACTGAATTCGAACGAGCTTTAGGATATTATGGACCACTCCGAAGTGTGTGGGTTGCTAAAAACCCTCCCGGCTTCACTCTTGTTGAAAATGAAGATCCCCAAGTTGCAGCGGATGCTGTCTGAGAAGTAGACGGGAGAACACTCTGTGGCTGCCGAGTAAGAGTGGACCTGTCGAATGGGGAAGGGAGAAGTCGAAATCGTGGCCGCCTCCTTCTTGGGGTCGTCGCCCTCGAGATGATTATCGGAGGAGGAGTCCTCCCCCTCACCACAGATCTCCAAGATGGAGAAGCTTCTCCCGCAGCCGGAGCAGGTCCCTTTAGTAGATATAGGAGAAGAGAGAGATCACTGTCCCAGGAGAGAAATCGCAAGCCGTCCCGATCTTTCTCTAGGTCTCCTAGCCGATCCAGGTCAAATGAAAGGAAATAGGAGACCACTTTGCAAGAGGAGTGGTGCACAGGAAATACCTTCATTTGACAGGAGTATGTACAGAAAATTCAAGTTTCGTTTGAGACTTCCGAAGCTTGATGCACTTTTTAAATGTTTTAGCTGTTCCCGTTTGTGTGTCTCTTGGGACAGTGACACATAAAGGTGTCAATCTCTGTGGTTTGAAATGGGTCATATGAGGCATGTAATATGAAGAATTGTTTCTTTACAATGTTCTCTTAAGCAGAATTGAATTTGCTTTGAATTTTTGGTCTTGCCTAGACTGATAATAAAACTCTAACTCCTGCCCACCTAAAGTGTGATGTTTATCATTATGGAAACAACACTGGCAAACATTAAAAAGACTTTCTGTAGCTGGGATGTGGTATGCAGCTGTAGTCAAGCAAGCAGTCTTTAAAAGGTGCTGTGAACACAAGCCAGCAGGGAGAAATGAAAGCCGCACCCTTACCCTAGATTAGAGGTTTAAGAATTCCACTAGTCTTCACACTGGACAAGAGGTTGTCCAGTGAGTTTAGCATCTAAGAAGTTTCAAGGAAGTTAGTTAACCTTTGAGTTAGGTCATAAGTCCCCTCTGTGATTGCTGTACATGAATACATAGCTCTTTGTAAAGTTTTTTGGAAGTTGAGATTATCAAGACACCAGTGTCCTGCCAGATTAAGAGTATATTGTAGAGCTGAACTTTGAGTTACTGTGCAATTTTTTTTTCATGCTGTCATTTGTAATATGTTTTGTGAGACTCCTTGGGATTAAAGTTTTGGTTCCAAACGGAACAAAGAAAACAAAAAAAGGATCCACCTGCCAATGCAGGGGACCCGGGTTCGATTCCTGGTCCGGGAAGATCCCATGTGCCGCAGATCAACTAAGCCCGTGGGCCACAACTATTGAGCCTGCGCTCTAGATCCTGGGAGCCACAACTACTGAGCCCCCATGCCACAACTACAGAAGCCCGCACATCTAGAGTCCGTGCTGCGAAACAAAAGAAGCCACTGTAATGAGAAGCACATGCCCGCAACAAAGAGGAGCCCCTGCTCGCCGCAACTAGAGAAAGCCCGTGTGCAGCAATGAAGACCCAACGCAGCAAAAAAAAAAAAAAAAAAAAAAAAAAAAGACGCTACTGGCCAGGTGATCAAGGGTAAAATTGTTTGTCACAAGTCCCGTTGATGGTGTGTATCCTTGATGTGTGTATCCTTGATGGTGTGTATCCTTGACGATGTGACCTGAGGAGAATGACATTTTTATCTCTGTCTGGATCTTCCGCCCCAAACCCCATAACTCCAGCCCAACCATAAGAAAAACATCAGAAAACCAACAGACAAACAAATTGAGGGACAAAATACCTGACCAGTCCTCCTCAAAACTTTCAAGGTATCAAAACCCAGGGACGTCTGAGAAATGTCACAGCCCAGAGGAGACTGGGACAGAAAAAGGGTGTTAGGGGAAAGCTAGGGAAATTCTAATAAAGTGTGGACTTTAGTTAATAATAACGTATCCATCTCGGTTCCTTAGTTGGATAAGCATGTCGTACTAACGTACTAAAGTACTAACGTGTTGGAAATAGGGGTACTGGGTCGGGGGTCCACAGCACTCTGTACACTCTGTACAGATCTTTGCAACTTTTTTGTAACTCTAAGCTATTCTAAAATTAAGCAACTACTAAACAGAGATAAGAATGTTATTTCCCTGATTTGAACATGGCTGAGTTTGTTTTCATGGTCACATTTGTGCTATCTGGATGTGTCTTGGAATCAGTAGCAAAGGAGAGTTGCCAGCCCCTGGGAAGATGCGGCTGGTTTGCAGGTGGCTTGCTCTGGAGCTGAAGACCAGGGTGGGAAGTCTGCAGCCTCGGGCTGCACTTAGGACCATGGGAGGGGATGGGCCAGCTCAGTTAGGGATGGAACCTATAAATAAAACTTTTTCTTTTCCATTATGGCTTATCACAGGATATTGAATATAGTTCCCTGTGCTAGACAGTAGGACCTTGTAGCTTATCCATCCTATATTTAATAGTTTGCGTCTGCTAACCCCAAACTCCCAATCCAACCCTCCCTCACTCTTTCTCCCCCTTGGCAACCACAAGTCTGTTCTCTATGTCTGTGAGTCTGTTTTTGTTTCGTAGACAAGTTCATTTGTGTCGTATTTTAGATTTCACATATAAGAGAGATCATATATGTGTCTTTCTCTTCTGACTTACTTCACTTAGTATGATAATCTCTAGGTCCATCCACGACGTTGCTGCAAATAGCATTATTTCATTCTTTTTATGGCTGAATATATTCCATTGTATATATGTACCACATCTTCTTTATCCACTCACCCATCAGTGGACATTTAGGCAGCTTCCACATCTTGCCTATTATAAATAGTGATGCAATGAACACTGGGGTACATGTATCTTTTCTTTCTTTTTCTTTCTTTTTTTCTTTCTTTTTTCTTTCTTTTTCTTTCTTTCTTTCTTTTTCTTTCTTTCTTTCTCTCTCTCTTTCTTTATTTTTTTGTTACACAGCATGTGGGATCTTAGTTCCCTGGCCAGAGATGGAACCCATGCTCCCTGCACTGGAAGCACAGAGTCTTAACCGCTAGACCACCAGGGAAATCCCAGGGGTGTATGTATATTTTTGAATTAGAGTTTTCTCCAGATCTATGCCCAGGAGTGGAATTGCGGGACCCTATGGCAGCTGTATCTGTTCTCTGCACGTCTCACATCAACCACGTGCACTCCAATCCTTGCTCTCAACGTCATCTTCGGGGAACACAACCTGCGACAGGGACCTTGACAAGAAGAAATGGCTCAGGGAAAAGCTAGCTGCACAGGGAGGAGATAGAGGCCATCGACCCTGGGGTGTGGCGGGGAGAGTGGGCACAGAGATTGGTCATTTCATCCCTGATACTCAGCCCTCCTGGCTGCCCCACTCTAGGTCACCTCGGGATACAGAGGTGACCCGGTTAGAGTCCCAGCCTGTGCAGGAATCTCGGGGCACAAGCGGGTCTGAATAATATTAGTGCAGGGTCTCCCCCATGGCACTGGGGTTATTTGGGGCGGGTCATTCTCTGCTGGGGGCCCCTCTTGGGCACTGTGTGGGGTTCAGCAGCATCCCTGTCCCCACCCATTTGATTCCAGGGTCCCCTCCCCCCCAGTTGTGACAACCACAGATTTTCCCCAGACATCACTGAAGACCTGGGGGAGGCGGAAGCAGGATGGCCCTGGGTGAGGACAGCTGTGTTGAAGCAACCAGCCTGGCTTAGGGCAAGGTCTGCCCCAATCCCGTCAGAGCCTGCATTTAGAACTGCCCCTTCCCTCTCCCACCTCCCATGCCCTGCAGTGGTCTCCGAGACATCATCCCCATGTAAGAAATCACACCTTCTCAGTTTACTGTCCCCAGCACCTAGAAGAGTGTCTGCTATGTAGTAGATGCTTCATAAATACTTGCTGAATAAAGGAGTTGAATAAAGGGATGAGTGGATGAATGAATGAAGGTTACCATGGAAGGAGGGGGGAGATTCCCTTTCTGGCTCTCGGGGATTGGGATATCAAGTGAAAGATCCATCCTAAATAGGCTGACCAGCCTTCTGGGTTCCCCAGAAATGAGGGTTTCCCCATAGTTCCAGCGCTCAAACCTGAGCGGTCCTGGGCAAAGTGGGGGCGGGTGTTGGTCACCCTGTGTAAACACAGTAACAATTCCAACTGCAATAGCAATGGCCAAGGACCTCTACGGTCTTACTGACCAGGCACAGTTCTTCACCTGGCGGGGAAGGGTGGGCCAGGATTGGAATTCCGGTGATCCAGGGTGGGCGGGTGAGGGCACACCCCGGGCTTGTGTAGGGGAGTCCAGGAAGGTTCTGGAGGAAGTGACAGTGACACAGGAGGGAGGGAGGAGTCTAAGGAAGAACGTCCCACACGACAACGTGTGCCAATGGCCCTGGGCCCAAGGTCACACCTGACCAGGGCTTGCTTGTTTTCTTTTTTTCTAATTTACTTTTCCCCACATGGATATGCAATTGTCCTAATGCCATTTATTGAAAACTCCTTAATTTCCTCACTTTCTGTCATATCAAGTTCTCATCTATCTGTTTCTGGACCTTTATTCTCTACCATAGAGCTATACGTCCCATCCTTGCACCACTAGGGCTGTTTCATCACTATAACTTTATTTTTTACTCATTTATTTCTTTGGCCGTGCTGGGCGGCATGTGGGATCTTATTTCCCTGACCAGGCTTTGAACCCGCACCCCTTGCAGTGGAAGCTCGGAGTCTTAATCGCTGGACCTCCAGGGAAGTCCCCAGGGCTTGCTTTGACATCCATCGAATGGTGGCGGGTGGGCACGGGGAGCAGCTGTCTGTGAGCCACCCTGTGTAGAAATGCAGGGTGGAGGGCAGGACAGCTGGAGCGGGAGGGGAAAAGGCGGAGGAGGGAGGGAGGGAGGGATGGCGGGCGGGCGAGAGACAGACAGAGAGTTTCCGGAGACAATAGCTCTGGCCGTGTCCTAGGGCATGAAAGCTGAAAATAGCTCCTAGTGCCGGGAGCCCTGGAGCCGGAGCCTGGGAGCCATTGTGACTGGCACTCCTCCCTGGTGTGTGTGTGTGCGGGGGCGGGGGGCTCTGGACTTCTCAGGCTGGGAATGGGGCGCACGGAGCAAGGACGGAGCAGGGACGGAGCAGGGACCCTTCTCTCTGGGACCTCGCAGGCCATCCTTAGCTCACAAAGCTGAGCCACTCCCGGCCCTACGAGGGGGGGGCTTATCCTCCCTGTCCCCTGGATCACACCCCCTCACACACGACTTCCCCTTGTGTGCTCCCAGCAACCAAGAGAATCTGTTTTTAAAAGATTTGGGGGAGGGGGGTAAACATACAAACAAGAGCAGAATGGATACTTTTTCCGAATGGGAATGGCTCTGTGTAACCCCATCCCCAGGGTAACCAGAGTCCTGACCTCTAACACCCTTGACGAGTCAGCCTTGGTCTGGGCTTGCAGACCCACGGAAGCTTCCTCATCCCCTCCTTCAGACCCCGTCTCTCCCTCGGCGTCTTTGTGAGAGGCACCCGGGGAAGTGGGACTGCTAGGCTGTACTGCTGCTAGAACTGCACCTGGGCTCCACCAGGCTCCAGCCCCCCCGCCCTGTGCACCTCTCTGTCCCTGAGGCACCTCAACTGGTAGGAGCGGCATCACCTTCCCTCCCGGGACTTGTGACACTTAAGGGAGACACAGAAAGGACAAGCGTTTGGCTCCCTGGCTGGCAAAGAGCAGGTGCTCAATTGTCATAAGTGGCCGTATCAGTGAGGGTTCTCCAGACAAACAGAATCCATAGGGTGTGTGTGTATATACACACACACGTACATATGTACACGCATACAAAAATATACAGCTGTGTATATATGCGGTACGCATACAGACATATACACATATAGTATATACAATACGCAAACACATATATACACACATATATATAAAATGCATAGTTTGTATATATACAGTATGTATACACACATATACACGTAATATATACAATAGACACATACAGATACACTATACATACACACATATGAAATGCATCGTTTGTGTATATACAGTATGTACACATACGTATAACATATGCAATGTACACACCTAGGTACGTCTATATCATACATATATACACACATAGAAAGATATTTAGGTGTGTATATATACAGTATACATACATACACATATAATATATGCAATACATACACGTACATACATATAGACACGCATATACACCTACATAGAAAAGCATGTAGAATAAAAATATATATGTACTGCATATATAAATTCCTTGTATTCGTTCCTCCTTTACGCAAAGTGGACCAATTTCAGTGTTAATCTCTTCTGAAAAATCCCTTCCTGGCCACATCTGGAATAATGTTTGTGGTTGCCGGGGCCCCACGCAGTGCGCACATGAGATTAACCATCCCCGTGGCGATGATGACACTTTATTTTCTCCCTTGACCATTGTCACTACTATTCCAATTAAAATGGCAGTGCTATGAGGGCAGGGCATTTCCTTTTTGGCCAGTACTGAGCGTCCGCGGTCTGGTGCCTAGCATAGGCTAAATACACGGCAATTTTGTGAACAGAAGCCGGGATTCCAGCTGTCATATTTAATAGGAATTATAGTCTTATTATTGGGGGGGAGGGGTTGTGTCACGGTACGTCGAGGTCGGGAGTCGAACTCGCCACCACTGGCCCTGAGAGGTTTTGCCGGGTCCCCACTTCGGGCCGGTGGGTGTGGCCAGGGGCAGCCGATGACGTGCGTATGTGCGTGCGTACGTGCGTGCGTGCGTGGGAGCGTGCGTGCGTGAGAGCGTGCGAGTCCACGGGGCGGGCCGCGCGCGCCGGGAGTGTTTCAGCCCGGCCCCCGGCTCATTGTGGTCGCCTCACGCCGGCCCGAGTTCGCAGCAGCGCTGGAGGCCCCGGGCCTGTGAGCACAAAGAGGGAGCCGGGGGCCGGACGGGAGCGCTGTGGCGGCAGCTGAGGCCCAGACCAGGCCCCCCTCAGCCTCCCGCCTGCCCGTCTGCCCCGCCCCCGCCGGCGGCGCCGCGCCCCTCCCCCAACCGCCAGACTAGCGCGGTGCGGGGCCCGCGCGCGAAGACATGGGGGAGAAGCTGGAGCTGAGGCTGGAGTCGCTCTTGGGGACCGAGCCCGCCGTCTACCCGTGGCCGCTGCCGGTCTACGTAAGTGCCACCCGTCCCCTCCTCCCGGACCCCCGCTCCTGTTCCCCCACGGCGCGCGCTGAGCCCACCGAGAAACGGAGCGACTCGAGTCGCCAGACCCTCTTTGGAGCCCCCCTTCCCGCCCCGCCGTGGTTCTCCGCGGCAGTTTCCAGCCCCCGCGCGCAGGGTGGGCAGAGGGGAGCCGGCGCCGGCCGGGGGCGCCGACTCGGCCGCGGGGACCCCGCGCTTCCGAGGGGCGCCTGAGCCGGTCTGCGGTTGGCTCTGCAGGGCTGGGGACCCCGGTCCCCCCGGGCCTGGACTGCCGGCGGGCTTGCCCTTCTGTACTTTAGGATCTGACACGTAGGGTTTCTTTTTCCTGGTAGTTTCTTCTTAGCTCTGTCAACGTACTTAGTTTTTAAAATTTTTTTTTATTTTTCAGGGCACCCTTTCCTCCCTCTCTCCAGTTTTTTTGTGTTTCTCTTTTGTTTTGTTTTAGTTAGGCATTTTGTCCCTCTGATCTTGAGTGGGTGGGCTGGCAGGACACTTGGAGAGGAGGCGTTCTGTCCCCTGATCTTGAGTGGCCTTTGGAAAATGACGGGCCAGACGGAAATTACATTTAATTGATATATAATATTGTATCCGTCCAAGGTGTACAATGTGATGATTAATATATATATAGTGTGTGTGAAATGATTACCACAATAAGTTTAGTTAACCTTAATTCACATAATTACAAATGTTATCTTTGTGATGAGAACTTTCAAGATCTACTCTCTTAGCAACTTTCAAACATAAAATACGGTATTGTTAACTGTAGTGACCGAGCTGTACATTACATCACCATTACTCACTTGTCTTATAACTAGAAGTTTTTACCTTTTGATCATCTTCCCTCATTTTCGTCACCTCCAACCCCCAGCTCTGGCAACCGTCATTCCATTCTTTCTATCATGAGTTCAGTATTTTAGATTTCACATATGAGATCATAAAGTATTTATCTTTCTCTGTCTGACATTTCATTTAGCATAATGCCCCCCAAACCCACCCATGTGGTCACAAATAGCCAGATTTCCTTCTTTATCATGGCTGACTAATAGTAGGTCGTATGCACCCCCATTTTCTTCATCCATTCATCCACAAGAAAACACTGAGGTTGTTTCCATGTCTTGGCTACTGTATTGGGTTGGCCAGAAAGTTCATACAGTTAATGAATACACTGTTCAGTCAAACTTGGTGAAAATGAGTCTTTTATTTTTACTTAAAATAAATCTTTGACAAAGCCAGCTAGGCATCCCTTTGAGTAACGACTTATATCACATTGAAATATTTTAAACATATGAACAGTAATAGCTGAAATGACAAATGTTACTAATATTGACACAATTTATCAAGGAGAATAGGTTAGAATACGTTAAAATGCGGGTGGACAGTGAAAGAACAACTATAACTTTTAACTAAATATTGTCTTGATATTTAGACCATTGGTTAAAATCATGATAACAGGTTTCATCCGTTTCAAGAAAGCAGAATATTTGCAGATCACTTAACATTTACTAGGTATGTTCTCAGCCTGGAAGGATATATTTCACTTACATGTGTCATTTAATTTAACCACATCCCTCTGTAATAGATAGTGGTATCCCTATTTGCAGATAGGAGACAGGCTCAGAAAGATTAAGAATGTTACCTAATTCTAGTAAGTAGCCGAACCTAAACTGATCTAATTCCAGGGCAAAGCTCTTTCTGGCACATCAGTGTGGGTCTTTATCTCTTTGAGAATTGTTGAACATTAAAAGCCTTCTTCCAGGTAAATGCATAAAGAAACAACATGAGCAATGATATAACAATACAAGTCTCACTAAATAATTGGTGTGTTTGGCCTTGCTTTTGCTGATAGATCTTTTGCAAAATTGCTTTTCTCTGAGATATTTAAAGTGGACTTTAACTATTTTCTTGGAAGACTTTCCTAAATTATACCTATCAGAAAGCTGCTTTGCTTTAAGGCCGAAGAAAAATGAAAGCTTACTTAACTACACTTAGGTGCCAGGGTCATGCTATGAGCTCTACACCTGCCAGGATTCACGCTAAGATAGATAGGGTGGCTCAGCAAACTGTCCATAGTCCTGTGATTTCTTTCTGATATTCTGAAGTAGAAATAATTTAATAACTGTTCACAAAAGAGAGAAACACTGTTTCTTGGTCCTCAATATCATACTGCTGTAGGCTAATTCTTTCTCTCTTCTGTTGCCCCTTAGTATAGAGAGTGTGTTTTGGGGACCCTCCTTCACGATTTCTCCATTCCAAGAGCATCTTACATAAATCCAGGACTTCTCAAGCAGCCAGTTTTGCCAGATGGTCTTAGGGTTGGTTGTACCCATATATGTATAATCTGAACTTCTCAAGTAAGGTCCTTAGAGAGCATAATGGCTAAGAGAATTGGTGCTGATACCAGACCTGAGTCCAAATACTGCCTATGCCCCTAACTAGCTGTGTAACCTTGGAGAAGTAACTTAAGCCCCTTAAAGGGATTAGATTTCTCACCTGGAAAATGGTATAATAAATGCATCTACCTCCTATGGTTAGTGTGTAAATTAATGTAACTTGAGATGGTGCGTGTTAAGCATTAGCACAGTGCCTGTCTCTTGTTAGTAATACCTGCTTTTCTTATTAATTATTCTCTTTATATTCCCAGTTCCAGCTGGGTGCCTAACATATAATAGTTGTTCAGCAAATAGTTACTGGATTGAACCAGCTCTGAAATTGAAGCATTGGGTCAACAGCAAAGTAGTCACCCCACCATCATTTCTCCCAGAGAAAGGGAGAATAGATGGAAGCCAGCCATCATACCTTCTTTTCTTATTCTAAACTTCCCATCCAGCCCCAGCAATAAAATAATCTTCCTGGACCCTAACAATTTCAAGGATTCTTCAAATCACACTATTTGAAAATAGCTGGGTTGCCCTAATCTAATATGTCCCAGGACCCCAAGGTCACCAAGCTTCTATTAATGAAGTCTAGTTAAGATAAATGATAACAGTTAGTCAACCAACTGCTTATGAGCTCATTGGGCTTTTTAAAATTTACTATCTGCGCTTCATAGAGACACAGGTATTTTGCTTTTGTAGGACATTCAACAGTCAAAGTAGTCTTTTAAAAAGCACAAATCAGACGCTATTATTGCACTGCTTCTAACCTCTAAAGGCTATCTATTGTAAAGAGATGAAATTTTCAACTACTTAGCCAGGCTCACAGGGATCGTGTGCTCTGGTCACTTACTACATCTTTCCCTGACCTTCATGGGGCTCGAGGCACAGTTGTCCTTTTCAGTCCCTCAGATGCAACAAGCTCTACTTCTTGCTCTCCCAGCTTTAGATTGGCTAATCCATCTACCCAGACCAATTTCCCTCTTAATCGTTAAGGTCTCGGTTCAAACGCCACCACTACTATCTTGACCAAAGAGACCTGCCTCCTCAGTGCCTCTCCATCCCTTTGTCCAGTCGTATTTCTGTCACTGTACCACATTTATTTACATGTTTACTCTGTCTTCCTCCACCACTGGACATTTGCTTAAGAGCAGGGACTTTGTAATTTTTTGCTTCCAAGGCTTGCAGCGGACACTGGCACGTAGGTGTGTAGGAAATGTGTGTCTAATAAAGAATAAATATGTGAATGAAAAAAAAAACTGTGAAACACTAACACAAGATTATTCTTCTTTCAAAAGAATAATGAAAAATAATTTCATTCAATAAGAGTCATTCTTAGTTACTGATCCATGACTTAGTAGATCCCATTCAATTTAAAATGTCCCCTTTTTTTCTGATACTTTCACAAGTCATTAATTAAGTGTTGCTCACTTTTAAGGCCAATCTGTGAGACATTATTTAACTTGTCTCCTCTAAAGTTCCAGCATTAACTCAGGCGGGGCTTCACCAAGTACTGATCATGTGACCTTGGCCTCTCATTGCCTCCGTTTTCTCATTTGTAACATGGGTATAATAATCGGCTTATTTCATACGCCTATGAGGAGGAAAACTTCGTGTGTGTGTGTGTGTGTGTGTGTGTCTATATATATGTATTTAAACAGTGTCTTAGAATAGTGTCTGGCAGATGATAAGCATTATAGAAGTATTGACTGCTGCTACTAGTACTGTTATTATGAGAACTAACTGTTGAGAATAATCCTTCATATAGTGGTTTATTCCACTGAAGATAAAGGAAACTCATAGAATGTTAGAAATCAGATTAAACACGGAAAGCCAGTAAAATATACCAGGACAGAAGATGATGAGAGTGTGAAAGGATAGAGGAAAAAAAATGGTTTTTGTTTTTCTTTTTCTTTTTTAAAGAAGGAAAGAGCCTAGAAATAGGAGAAAAACTATTCATTGGCTATACTGACATGGAGATCGCTGGTGACCTTCATAAGTAAAATTTCAGGACAGTGGGCAGAGAGATTACGGTGAGGGAAGTCAGATGGATGTAAATTATAGAGTAGATGGGACGTGAGGAAATGGAAACAATATATGATGATAACAATTTTGAAAAGTTCAGACATGAATTGGCTAAAGAAGATATGCAGGGATTAGAGGAGGAGGGAGGCTTTCGTGTTACACGTATAGTTTTAACATTTTAAGTTGGAGTTACTAGTCTAGAATGAGGTTGAATTTTGGCAAGAATCATTCATAAGGAGTAGATGGGTTGTAGAAAATGCAGTGCTGTGAAGTACTTGAGAAGATGAGAGAAAATGAAATGCTATCTGTAGTGCACGTGGCCTTTGAACTTGAACTCCTGTAGTGCAAGGGAATACAAAGATCAATGCAAATGCTAATGAATTAACGGATTTGGCAGTGGACTATTTACTGACTTCTGTGTTCCTAATGAGTTAGGAAGCGCCTCACCAGCTCAGAGTGAAGGAAGTAGAGAGGATGGAGGAAAATTTGAGGAGGGTAGGGAAAGCTTCTAAGAAAATAGTCCTTAAGGAGAATTAGAAAGAACTTACTGTAAGTCAGAGCAATATTTCCAGTCTTGAAAATCCATTTGAAGTTGGTGTTTATTAATTTATTGGAATACCAATTTTCCCTGCCACATGATGTTTCTCCAGCTACCTGGATATAAGTTACACAGAGGCAGAAAAGAATGAGAGATAACAATCGAGGGAAAATACAATTAGTATTTTTTTTTTTTACCTTTTTCCACTTCCCCGCTCCAACTCTGGGGAGCCTTCATGGACATGGCTGCCCTCGCAGCCTGCAGCAGCACGCTGTTATCAAAGAATTCAAAGAAATGGAACATAGATTTCCAACTTAATAATTCAGCAAAATCAAAAATTGTATATAATGATTTCTGTTGGCAAAGATTTTTGCAATATAATTTGGTTCCATCTTTTGACAAGTAATTTGGCAATGTCTAGCAAGATAAAAATGTTAATAGCTTTTTACACATTAATTCTAATTCTGGAAGCTTATGCCGATAAATAATTTATAATCCAGAAAATTATTATATAAAGATGCTCATTGTCATGTCATTTGTAATAACAAAACATTGGAAACACCTTTAATTGTTAAGAATAGGAAAACAGTTTAGGAAATTATATCCACTTAGTAGAAAGTGACACAGTTACTATATTATAATTACAAGATGATGGAGCAAAATAAAATAATGCTTAATAAAGAAAGAATGAAGAAAGCTGACCTAAAATTGTGTCTTCCTTATGACAGTAATTATGTAAACATATCAATGTTTATTAAAGCTTAAAACCAAGATAAAGTTTTAAAAGCTCTGTACCAGTAATGGGGATTTTATGTTCGTTTCAAAATATTTTTTGACACAACTCTTAGAATTTTGTTTTGTCTACTCCTTTTCTTAAGAATTTCTGATTATTACCTCACTTTTCATTTCATAGTTTCAAATAAAGCCAGCAATTTTATCATCAGAGAAGATTAGACTTATTGGACAGTTCATAATTCCAAGTTATTTGGTATAAAAAGACCATATACACTTGTAGGTGCTTTCAAAATAAAATTTCGAGAAGTTTTTTTTTTTTGCTTAGTCTTTCCTAGTATGGAGATGAAGCAAACTACCTAAAATTGCTAGCCATTCTTTTTTCATTTTTCTCATTTTATTGATTTATCTTGCCCTTCACAGAAATGATAAGAAATGAGTCTGCAGTTGCATCTGCCAATTTCTTAAATCCTCTATTATCCACATTATGAAATCATACTAGTATGAATGCTTCCAGTATTTTCAGAACTCTTTAGTTAGTATACTTTAGCATTCTGTATGAAGTATCTTATGTAAGTGTAAAATTTAGACTCAACTTCTGGAAGCTTTTGATTTCTTAGTTCAAAAGTGAGAGATCCTTAGTTCAGCCATATGATTAACGATTACTTGTATAGTAAGAAGCTCCTAAATTATTGTTTTATGGGTACCTGGCAGTTTTCTTGCCATTTCTCAGAAGTTCTCTATTAAACACACTCTCTCTCTTTCTCTCTCTCTATCTCTCTGTCTCTCTCTGTCTCTCTCTCTCTCTCTCTGTCTCTCTCTCTCTCTCTCACACACACACACACACACACACACACACATTGTGATTAAAAGCACAGATTTTGGCATTATGAAATCTAAGGTTCAATTTCCAGTTGTGTAGTTTCTGGGCCACTTCACTTTAGGCAAGTAACCTAATGTCTCTGAACCTTGTTATTTTCATCTGTAAAATAGAAATTACAATTATATCAGACAATCCTCAAAACATCCGTAATGATTTTAGAGTTTCAGAGTCAGGTAAAAGCAGGCACTCAGTAAATGGCTAGTGCTTTTATTACTTTATTATTATTTAGGTCTTGGTTTTCCTTGAGTGTGTGAGTCCCCATAATGAAATGTAATTTCCAGTAGATTGAGTAACACCTGTTTTCACCAAAAATTTTAACTGAGTTCATTACTTTCTGTGCAACCCAGATTAGTTTTCTGCCTCCTTTTCTGTGCCATATGTAGGTGTTCAGTAGATTTATTTAATAAATGTATGAATGCATGAACGCGTAGATGAATTTTTAAATGCTTCTTTTTGAGAAGGTAGAACAAATGTGACACAGTAGAACAGATAAGAAAATAATCCATGGAAAAAATGGCAAAGTCATGTATGTGTCCAGGGCCAGCCTAAGAGGAATTACTTTTTTTTTTTTTTTTTTTAGGAAAAATGTGTTGAATAGCTTATTTTAATTATTTTTAAAAGTTAAGTACAGGGACTTCCCTGGCGGTCCAGTGGTTAAGACTTCGCCTTCCAATGCAGGGGGGTGTGGGTTCAATCCCTAGTCGGGGAGCTATGGTCCCACATGCCTCGCAGCCAAAAAACCAGAACATAAAACAGAAGCAGTATTGTAACAAATTCAATGAAGACTTTAACAAATGGTCCACATCCAAAAAAAAAGTTAAGTACAAAACTTTGCTGATGATTTACATATTTAGGACCAATAAAATAATGTGAGATTAGCTGTACTGAAACAGAATGTTGAGCTACATTCACATTAAGTGACATTATATAGTCTGAGTTTATGGAAAACTTCTGAGATGGTGAGTGACCTTTGAGCAGAAAAAGACAGAAGGAGAAATGGCCTTTTCTACATTCTATTGTGCCTCTAAGTAAAATGCTTGGTAATCTAGCTACAAAGCTCTATGTCATTGGCCTTAGGCACGTACTGTGATGTACCTTGTGAAGATCAGATTTTGCCATGGAGAGGATTTGTAAAAGTATCACACATTCCAGTACCGTTGGCAACCACAGCTACCAAAAACTCCAATTTAAATTGATGAGCCTAATATCAGATGATAGTATCATTTCCTTGTGGGTGTTCTGGGAAAAGGTGGGTAGGAAATGTATAAAAGTGAATACTTTATTGACTGAAATAACACTTCATCATTTTGAAAACATAAAATACATTAAAGTTGTTATAGCATCATACATGAATATTTCACTGTATTTTAGACCTTGCCTACAAGCAATGTTTTCTGCCCTTTGAAAGAGAACCATGCTTGTGGTATGCATTAATCATAGAAAAGATTAAACACTGAAAAGAAATTCAGCCTTTAAAGACAATTTGCTTTGATTTATTCAGTGGGTTCTCCTAAAAAGTTAATACCCAGAATTATTGCTTGTTAAATTGGAGTTACAAATTCTTTCAGAGTTACTTAGTATTTTCTTTAATATCAGTATCAAGGAAGGCAAAGCAAATTTACATATTTATTAGGAAATACAGGCACATAATCATAAAACAAGAAAACACAACGTTTTTATAGACTTTATTTTTTAGAAGTGTTTTAATTTTCCAGAAAAATTGAGAAGATAGTATAAAGTGTTTCCATATACACTATACCCATTTCCCTCTGTGACGATCAACTTATATTAGTATGTTACATTGTTACAATCAGTGAACAAATATTGATACATTATTGTTTACTATAGTCCATACATTAGTCCAGTTCCTTAGTTTTTACCTAATGTCCTTTTTCTATTCCAGGATTTCATCCAAAACATCACATTACATTTAGTTGCCATGTTTCCTTAGGCTCCTCTTGGGTTTGATAGCTTCTCAGATTTTCCTTGCATGACCTTGGCAATTTTGAGTAGTTAGGCTTGTGTAGGATGCCCGCTACTAGAATTTGTTTGATGCATGTTTCATTGATAATATTGGGATTATGTGTTTGGGGGAGGAAGACCACAAGAGTAGAAGGGTTATTTTGTCAGATCACATCAAGTGTACAAAGTATCAATATGCATTATGAATGCTGAGGTCGACCTTGATCACCAGGCTGAGGTAGTGTTTTTCAGGTTTCTCCATTGTAAAATTACTGTTTTCCCTTCTCCATATTGTACTTTTTGGAAGGAAGTCAATATGCTCAGCCCACAACTAAGGAATAGAGAGTTATGCTTACGATGGAGTACTACATAAACTATTTGGAATTCTTTTGCACTGGAGATTTATCTATTCTCCCGCATTTATTTATGTATCCAATTATTTATTTATATCAGAAGAACTCACGGATTTTTATTTTATACTTTGGGTCATAATCTAATTCTACGTTAGTTACTTTGTTCCTCAAATTGCTCTAGTCCTGACCCTTGTGAACTCTTTTCAGTTCAGTGGCTCGTGTGCCACTCTGAGGTATCCCCATGCTATATATTTTTTTGGAACTTCCTTACTTTCTGACACTATAAGATGGCCTTGTATATAAATCTTGTATATTTACTGCCCCAGTCCTAGAATCAGCTATTTCTTCAAGGATAACTAGGTCTTTTTAGTGGAGAACAGCATTAGACAGCAGGATCTGGGTGTGGGGTGTGCTAATTGCTGCCCGGATGTCATTGCTTCTAGATCTTCTCAGCTGACAGAGCAAAGAGATAACATGTGTGTACATTCCCCACGTATATGGACATATCTATAAGTATCTCTCTACATAACCATGTGTGTTAAGGTAATATGAAGCAATATTAAGCTAAGCATGAATGTATATTGATGTTTCCAACTTTAATCTGTTACCACATAGATCATCTTAGCCTCATCTCTTGCTTATCTTTAAATTTCAACTGCGGCAAAACACTTGACTTTTAGAAGTATGAAAATCAAATTGTAGCTACTTTGGGAAGCCACATCATCTAGCAGAAGAATTCTTAAAGGGCAAGGTGTATATCATCAAATTTTAATTTACAGTCAGCAGTACTTTGTAACATCCATAGGCCTCCAGACCTCTGCTTCCAAGAAGATGAAGTAGCCCATTTCTCCCAGGTTCTTCCACTTAAAACTAAAACCCTGAACATAACAACAGACAAACATAGGAAGACACTGAAAGGTGGAAATGAGAAGGCAGACTTAACTAGGGACTTTGGGACTTGAGGAATAACATGGTGATGAGTCCCCTGTGTTTCCTGTTGCTTCCCATACATCCTGGAGAGGGTATTACAGGAACCCCCAATCAATAACCACCAACAGAACAACAGACAAAAAAGCTTCAAAAAAGAAAACACAAAACCCCCGTTCCCCCTAGCCAAGGTATGAGGAAAGGGGTTGTCAAAGACAGAAAACCATTTGGGCAATAATATACACACTACTCGAGCCAAGTGCCAGTGGAATATTGCACCCATCCCCTATGTCCTGTGGTTTCAGTTGGGCCAAGCTACGATTTGATCTTCCACACCACCCCACTCCTGCCCTCCAGAAGAGGCAGCGCTCTGATTCGCCACCAGGGCTGTTTCAGTGTGGTGCAGTGGTGAGCTGAGCCTCCACCCCTTTTCATTAGCAAAGAGACTTTCAAAGGTGGTGCCTGACAGGCTAGTTAACACTGGGCTGCCCTCACACAGTCGTGGGGTCCAGTGGTGGGACCTAGCCTCCCTCTCTCCCTGACCTCGATAAGAATAGGATGTTACAGGTTGGAGGGAGTAGGCACCCCACTAACCCCCAACACATGGTGTCCGTGAGACCCAATGGGGTGCTGAATCCCCATAACCGTCCTGAGGCAGTAAGACAGAATGAGATGGCACAAGCAGGGCTAGTTGGCAGTTCTCTTCCTCTTACCCTGGTGTCAGTGGGGCCAGCAGGTAGCTGACCCTCTACCCACACCCGGCATCAACAAGAAGGAATGAAGTGGGAGGAAGGACAGCAAACACAGCAAACACTTCACCTCTCCCCTCCCCTGGTGTCAAGAAATCCACTGGGGAGATGAACTTCCACTCCTACTAAAAGGCAACAGAATGATATTAATGTTCCCACTTTTGGGGGGAAGGTGTCAGAAGGGCCAGTAGGATAGCTGAACTTCTACTTGATCTGTCTGCAGTGAGAGAATGTAAGTGCCCACTTTTGCTGGGGTTTTGACAGTAGGGCCCAGTGGAAATCTGTACGTAACCCCCCAGTCCTCATACTCCACCTCCAATAGGATGACTTCCTTCTAAAAAGTAATAATAAAATTAAATGGGATACAGAGTCATATAATAACTCACAATGTTTAGAATCCAATTGAAAAACACTCATGGCACCAAGAAGCAGGAAATCACAGAATAAATGAGAAAAGACAATAGACCTACACCAGCACTGAGATAAAACATCTATTGAAATTATCAGACAGGGGTTTTAAATAAGCTGTCACATAAATGCTTCAATTAGCAATTATGTGTTCCTTGACGGAAATGGGAAAAATAGAAAATGTGAACAAAGAACTAGAAGTTATAAGAATAAAAACAAATGAGAACAGTAGAACTGAAAAATACAACAATCAAAAAACTTTGCTCAAGAGTAGAGTGGAGATTACAAAGCACAGAATCATGAACTTAGAAGAGATCAATACAATGTACCACATGTACAGAGAAAAATAGGCTGAGGGGTAGAGATGGGAGAAAGAACAGGATCTCAAGAACCTGTAAACAGTAACAAAAGCACTAACATTCATATCATCAAGGTTCCAGAATGAAAACAGAGAGCACGTAGGACTGACAGAGTATTCAGAGAAATAATGACTGAAACGTTCCCAATTTTTTAGAAGACATAAGCACACATCCAAGGATCTGAGCAAATCCAAAGAGGAAAAACACAAAGGTATCCTTGTCAAGACGCGTCATAATTAAACTTCTGAAAAGTAGAGACAAAACAAATCTCGAAAGTGGACAGGCAGAAACGATGCATCACTTATTGAGAAACCAATTCCAATGACAGCATATTTCTTGTCTAAAATTATGGAGTCAGAAGCATTGACATAACATTTTTCAAGTAGTAAAAGAAAAGAACTCTCAGCCACAAATTCACACTTTTTATATCCACTTTCTTGTTTGACTTATATTAATGGACTACCAACTCATCTTTCTATATCCGGGCCTGCCATCACACTTCTCCAAAAATCTAGTCACAGTATTTCCAGAGTGATCTTTCTGAAAAAGAAACAAATTTTTCTTATAAAAGTACCTGATTGTGTTATGAAACTTTTCTCTCTTCTAAGTTACCAGGTAAAATCCTTCAATGGATTCCCATCTTTCTTGGAGGAAAATCTCACATCCAAACTCTCTTTGTCCTTTTGGGCTGCTGTAAGATTATACTGCAGGTTGGGTGGCTCATAAACACCAGGAATTTTTTTTCTCACGGCTCCGGAGGCTGTGAGTTCAAGAATAGGTTGCCAGTATGGTCAGATGAGGGCCCTCTTCTGAATCACAGACTTCTCATTGTATCCTCACATGGCAGAAGAGCTTAGGGAGCTCTGTGGGGTCTCTTTTATAAGAGCACTAATACCATAATCATTTCCCAAAGGCCCCACCTACTAATACTATCAGCTACGGAAAGTAAGATTTCAACGTATGAATTTGGAGGGGAACACAAAGACTAGACCATAGCACTTACTATACATACATGGACCATGCATGATCTGGCTTCTACGCCCCTCTCCATTGTCTTCTTTTCCTACACGCCAGTGAGCATTTCTCTTTTTTTTTTTTTTTTCTTTTTTTTTTGCGGTACGCGGGCCTCTCACTGTTGTGGCCTCTCCCGTTGCGGAGCACAGGCTCCGGACGCGCAGGCTCAGTGTCCATGGCTCACGGGGCCTAGCCGCTCCGCGGCATGTGGGATCTTCCCGGACCGGGACACGAACCCGTGTCCCCTGCATCGGCAGGCGGACTCTCAACCACTGCGCCACCAGGGAAGCCCCAGTGAGCATTTCTTATACTGATTATGAATGGAACTCCTTTCTGGACTGATCCTTAACCATTCATTTTCTGGTAAGTGTGAATTTATCTTCTCTTTTCTTCAAAACTTCACCCTTCCTTCATGTTACATATCCATTTCAATTGCCTTCTACAGGAAGCCCTACTGATATCGCCCATATACTACTGTCCACAGCATGAATTAAGGTCTTACTGTGTCTTCCTATAGCACTCTGTAATATCTTTTACGGTAACTGTGGATTTTCTTACTTGAGTGTCACAATACATTGAATTCTAGGTGGCACTATAATGATTTTAGTAACAGTAACACTGGTGCCTACTTTATCCCATGACATACTTTAGGTGTTCAATAAATGTGTGTTGAATGAGTGAATGAATGAATGGTCAATTTGAAATCTTAATCATGTTACTTTTCAAAAATCTGTTAAAAGATACCACAGTTTTCCAGAAGATTAGGGAGTTAGGACCTTAAACTTGATTTAACAGAGGAAATTTTTACTCATACATCCTGCTTAAATACCTCAAAGTAAAACCATAAACCCAGGAATTTAAGGTTATCCATTTGGACTTTCAAGCCAATAATTAATATCTCCTGCCCCGACTGTATTAGATGGTTTCGATGCTCCACTCATATCTCCCCAGCACTCATCATTCCAGTATATGCTGATAGAATCATGCTGCCGCCTGCAATTATCCACCTTAGGGCAGGCCAGAAGTGTACAGGAGTTAATGTATCTGGGTGTAGCTTTCAACCAAGGACAGAGGGGACTGGAAGATAAGTACTTCAAGTTTCTCACCGATTCTTGGGATAACTCTGAGACATGTTCTGTAGAGTTTCACAGAACTCGCCTGAAGTACTGGCAGCAGTTCCCTGCAGGAGTAATTTATTCGGTAATACACCTCTGTTGGCTTCCTTCCATGCCTCCATTCTCAATTCCCACTCCACTTCTGAGTTTTCTGGAAGCACCTCCCAGATGAGCAGTTTGCACTCAAATTATCGCCTCAAGTTCTGCTTCTAGGGGAACTCAGTTGATAGCCTCCTAACAACCCAGTGCTCCTTACAGAGCCGTCACTGGTACAAGTACCAAGGCACGGCACATTACGTATCACTCCTCCTAAATCCTAATATTTTTAAACAGATAGGAAAGAGCATGACCTTGAAGAGAAAAAGAGTTCATATGAGGATGGCCAATGGATAAAGGGAAGGAGGGACAGTGCCATTTGTTTTCCATTAATGATAGTGTGAAATGTATGGGCAGATGGTCTAACAGGTGTGACTATAATTTGAGGAGCCTGCTCCCTTGGTTACAGAAGACTGCTATTGTTATTATTTTGGAACCACAACCTCATGACTTTATAGTTTCACTTGATGTAACCTTCTCCTTTACCTTTAAATCTTCGTACATCACTGAATTGCAGCCAATAGATTTATTTTCTCCCTATGGCTCCATCACAGAAAAAGACACACACGTGCGCACACACACACACGCGCGCACACACACACACACACACACAGAGTTTTGTGTATGCCAGTGCTAGAAAAGACAAGCTCATGGTGCATGTATGCAATGGATATTGTACATTACAGGTCTCTGTGAAATAGTCTTCTGCAGGTTCCTATGTTTATTTTATGAATAATTAACTTTAGTAAAGTTAATTTCCTGAAGATCTTGTTGAAGACTGAAGAAAGGAAGTAAATTGTAAAGAAAAAGACTTCGAAACTTGCCCTTTTCGCCCTCTCTTTGTGTCTTAATGAACAAAGGATAACTGGGCCTTTTTTGAAGCCTTTGCTTGAGTTGAAGACACAAAATGCAACCTGTACTCTTATCATAATATGTTCAGTTTATGAGTACCCAAACTTATAAACCGTGAATTTCCCTAAAGTTATTATACCATCTAGAAGATGTTTGCTTGGACGTTTACTTAAAACCAAACAATTGAGGTCTATGTGTCCAAATAATTTCCTTCTCTCTTGCTGTCTCCATTTCAGTTTCCTGAGTTTCTGGGAAGGCCTGGTTTCCCCAAAGGAAGGATTTCTGGTAGAAGTCTGAAGGTCTGACCCAAGAAGAAAAAAATCCAGTACAGCCAATGAATTGAGGACAAGAAGTTTTCCGATCAGGTAGGAACATTTAATCTCATACATTACGATCGCCTTAAGTAAGGTGTGCTGATAGCTGGATATGATTTAACTGCTTGGAAAAAGATGCATATATATTATATGACCTACCCCACAAGGAAGCTGTTCTCAATTCTCTTAGAGGTTGTGGTGTTTATCAGAGAGCGCCTTGGGGGAAAATGAATACAATAACAGTATGATGCTTTTTTTTATTATTAGCTCATTGTTGCCAAGTACACTTGGTGACCTTGGTGCCTGTGGTTTAATCCAGGGGGTTAGACATGTGGAACAGCACATTAACCCTCTTTAGTATTTTCTCCCAAGACAAATCATTTTTATAGGTTGTCTCCATGGTCTTCTAGTTGCTTATCAAAATTAAGCATCAAGCCTTCTAAGTGTGCAATAGCCCCAGTCAGTGTGAGGAAATCAGCTTGGTTCTTATTGGGGCACAGCTTCTTGGCCTTGGCACAAAGTGACTTCACATAGGGAGTTAGAAGGAGGAGAACGGGACATGAGAAAGGGGAGTTCTGTGTTCTCATTTACCTATGCATGTTGAAACTCCACTAACAGCTTTATTTTCATTAGCAATTTGTGATAAAAACTTAGGGTAAAGGGAATAATGAAGCTGTCCCATTATATGGCAGGACAAAAGATAGTAGTGACATCAAAATCAGGGCCTGTCCATCTCGTTTGCAGCTATATACTGAGTGTTTAGCATAGCATTTGACCCCTCATCAGTATTCAATAAGAAGATGCGTGTTGAATGATTTAGGGATGAATTGATGAATGAAAAAAGTTAATATGGTAGAAAATGTGTTTTATCCTTGTATTTTCGTGTGTTGACTTCTGTATTTCAAGACCCAGCACTGTAACTGACACATAGAATATAAGCAATAAAATGTGTTGAAAGAATGAATGAGTCCCCACTATTCTAAGAATAATTTTAAGACCAACACAGACCCCATATCTGCCAGAGGTATCCAGAGGTGAAAGCCTGGATCTCAGCTAGTGGTAGAGCTGACAGGATTTATCTAGTTTTAATAATTTACAGCTCATCCCATTACATTTAGGCATAGTACCTACATGAGCCATACAATTAAATGTTGACTGAAAAACAATGCACAACCTAGAAGTTGAGAATTATGTTTTATGTGGAAGACATACTGAGGACTGAAATCAGGAGACAGCCTCTCAGATAGCTCTGAGGGACTGTTCTGAAGAGCTAAGGGAGGGCACAGGGTATTTAGAGGTTCTTGCAAAAAAAAAAAAAAGACAGGTAGTTGGAACATCAAAAGATTACTGTTAATTAAAGAAACTAGACATCTTAAGTTAATAAATGTAGCACTTTTCTATATATGGTGAGATGCAAGAATCTGGTCTCCTGGAAATCATTCCCTTGATTTGCACTTTAATTATCTAGGGCCAGTATCCTGTTTTCTCCATCCTGAATCCCCTCAGGGTGCGGCTTTGGGTGTGGCTTCAGCGGCTGATGGCTTGATGGCTATAACATCCTGTGTTACTGATAAGGCTGGCTACATTCTTTCTCCACATAAATGACTTGAATATGGATAGTAAATCTGTGGATTTGCAAAACGTAATTCTTGGAGCATTTTTATAAGGACAAAGTTAAGGGCAATTTCAGAATCACTAGTGGCTAAAATTGCTATTTATACTTTTCCACTGGTAGGTAGTAATCTGCTGTTGCTGTCTTCAGTATTCCCAAGGGATAACAAAAGCCATTTAATTCAAGAAAGAAAGGTAAAATTTAGCACAATGCAGCTTCCACAAAACCAAACACACACCCAACTCTCTCAGATATGAAGTAGTAATCTAAAATAGAATCCTGGAACTAATTGCAAAACAAGAGCAAATGTACTCATATTGGATAATTTTATTCTTTTATTAATGTTTGATACATATATGTATTTATTATTAAAATTCAAAGTTGCTGTATGGAGAAATAGTTTTGTACCAATAGTGTCTTTGTATGTGTTTATCAATAATGTATGAGATTGCCTCCTATGCTCCTTTTCTTTTATTGGGGGGGGGAGGGGGTGTGTCACGCTACGTCAAGGTCGGGAGTCAAACCCGCCACGACTGTCCATGAGGGGTTTTCCCGGGTCCCCACTTCAGGCCGGTGAGGGTGGCCAGGGGCAGCCGAAGACGTGCGTACGTGCGTGCGTGCGAGCCTGCGAGTCCACGGGGCGGGCCGCGCGCGCCGGGAGTGTTTCAGCCCGGCCCCCGGCTCATTGTGGTCGCCTCACGCCGGCCCGAGTTCGCAGCAGCGCTGGAGGCCCCGGGCCTGTGACCACAAAGAGGGAGCCGGGGGTCGGACGGGAGCGCTGCGGCGGCAGCTGAGGCCCAGACCAGGCCCCCCTCAGCCTCCCGCCTGCCCGTCTGCCCCGCCCCCGCCGGCGGCGCCGCTCCCCTCCCCCAACCGCCAGACTAGCGCGGTGCGGGGCCCGCGCGCGAAGACATGGGGGAGAAGCTGGAGCTGAGGCTGGAGTCGCTCTTGGGGACCGAGCCCGCCGTCTACCCGTGGCCGCTGCCGGTCTACGTAAGTGCCGTCCGTCCCCTCCTCCCGGACCCCCGCTCCTGTTCCCCCACGGCGCGCGCTGAGCCCACCGAGAAACGGAGCGACTCGAGTCGCCAGACCCTCTTTGGAGCCCCCCTTCCCGCCCCGCCGTGGTTCTCCGCGGCAGTTTCCAGCCCCCGCGCGCAGGGTGGGCAGAGGGGAGCCGGCGCCGGCCGGGGGTCACAGACTCGGCCGCGGGGATCCCGCGCTTCCGAGGGGCGCCCGAGCCGGTCTGCGGTTGGCTCTGCAGGGCTGGGGACCCCGGTCCCCCCGGTCCTGGAATGTCGGCGGGCTTGCCCTTCTGTACTTTAGGATCTGACATGTAGGGTTTCTTTTTCCTGGTAGTTTATTCTTAGCGCTGTCAACGTGCTTAGTTTTTTTAATTTTTTTTTATTTTTCAGGGCACCCTTTCCTCCCTCTCTCCAGTTTTTTTGTGTTTCTGTTTTGTTTTGTTTTAGTGAGGCATTTTGTCCCTCTGATCTTGAGTGGGTGGGCTGGCAGGACACTTGGAGAGGAGGCGTTCTGTCCCCTGATCTTGAGTGGCCTTTGGAAAATGACAGGCCAGACGGAAATTTACACAGGCGTCCGGTGATTCCAGAAATGCAGGGTGTCCGGCTAGGTGGGCGCCCGGCCTGTCGTCCCCCGTGGCGGCGTGGTGCGCGTGTTCCTTGTCTCAGGGTTTACGCTTGGGCCCCGCAGCCCAGCTTCCAAAGGGAAAGCGCAGCGGGCGCCTTGGGCCGGCGCCTTTGGGGCGCCCTTTCGTGCGCTCGGCTTGCGGGGGACCGGCCTCCAGGCGACCCGGCGGGGAAGCCCGCGCGACCCGGCCCTCGCGCGGGCTCCGTGTGTGTCAGTTTGTGGAAAGTGTGTCGCGCGCGGCCGGGGTCGGGGTCGGGACGCTGGGACCACCTGGGAGCCGGTGTAGAGGGATATGATTTCCATTTTCAAGGCGCATTCCGCCTGTGCAGGGAGACAGCCTAACATAAAATTTGCCTAACAAAAACTATATTAACAGGTGGAAAGACTATCTCCCAGTTGAACAGCGGATGCCTGGGACTCGTTTCATTGCTTTCAAAGTTCCTTTAAAAAAGGTGAGCAAAAGTTAATACCGTATTCTTCCAGAAATCTGAATTCACCATATAGAGAGCCCTGGCTCTCAACCCCGTCGTACTCCATTTTCCCTTTTTATAGCAAATACTTTTTAATACCTCTTTTACTATCCAGAAATGGGATTCATAGACAAATACAACCAACTTTTGTACTTAATTAAAAAACAAAAAAAAACAATGCAATGCCCTAACTATAAATAAAGAATAAAGTAATTTATAAGAAAGTAATATGTATCTCAGTATGTAAATGTTTGGGGATGACTATACTAGAAATAAAGAAATAGTCGGTTACTTGTACCATGAATGCAATAAACTGTGGACTTTGATTGATAACGATGTGTCAGTGTTGGTTCATGAATTCTAACAAATGAAGCACACTGGTATGGCATGTTGATAATGGGGAAGGCTGTGTGGGATGAAGGAGAGAGGGTGTAAGTGGGAACTGTGTACATTTTGCTCAGTTTTGCTGTGAATCTCAAACTGCTCTAAAACTAGTCTACTAATTAAGAAAAAAAGTGTGTGTTGCTGACACTTGAATAACCAAAGAGATCAATGGAACAGGGTACATGTATAAGCCAAATACATGAAAGAATATTTAGCAGTGAAAGCCATCCTTCCTATATGTAGATATTCAAGAAGTATTTATCTCTGTGTCTATTTTCAGGCACTCCGCTTGGAGCTGGCAATACAGTGGTAGGCAAAATTGATGTGGTCCCTGCCTTCTGGGAGTTTAGAGTCAGGTTAGGAGACCAACATGAAATAAACAAACATAGAAATAACTATATAGAAGTGAGCTTATTTTCTTCGGTCTAATCTCTCTGGAAGAAAGGATTGTAATATCGCTTGTAAGCTGCAGAGGAGGAAACTTGACTTTGAATCTCATATGTTAGCATCCCAGGGTTTGAATAAATGGATAACATAGTAAAGGATTTTAAACATATGTTCTTCCTTATTTTATTCTTTCTGACAGAGTTTTGAAAAGAATCTTGCTCCAGAAGAACGTTTCTCCCCCTTGGATCTCTTAACAAAATCCAAGGACAGAATGAAGAACTTGGGCTGATTATTGACTTAGCAAATACTCGCCGCTCTTACAAGCCAGAGGTAAATGGAAGGCGTAATTGAAAATGACCTTCTTTCTGATACTGTAATAATTCATAGTAGTTCAGTAGTTATCATCTTATGCTAAGGTGAGTCCTGGCCTTCTCTCGTGGGTTCAAAAAGGGAAGCTAGTGGTTTCCTTAAATACACATTTGTAATTGCTGTTTCAAAATGAGATGAAAGATATGAATTGAACTATAGTATTTGGCAGTAGGCTCTAGATATGCTTAAGAAATTCTATAAGCTTCCATGTTCTACATTTTGAAAATGAAGTAAACTTTTAGTAGTTACAGTAGTATCCTAAAAAGAAAGAAAGGTATGTCCATTATGTCTTTAGCACTTATGTTAAGCAGTTGCCTGAGCATGTTTAAGCATCAGTGTAAAAGACAATTGTTCTCTAAGTTTTATGCTTCCTTTTCCTGATGCCTTCTGATATAGTACAGAAACCCATCTATTCTCTTGGCCCATGTAGGACATTCCAGTGCAAAAGAATTATCCTCCTCCTGACCTGTTCCATGGCCTTGGGAGACAGTAACACCTAATGTCTTTTAATATTTGTAGAGCAGTTTGCCATTTAGAAAGTTCTTTCATATCCATTGACTTAGTTAATCTTCACAGCAATCCTTTGCTCTTGAAGTGGAAGTAGTACTGATTATCTCCTACTGAGTGCTTACCCTGCACTAAGCTCAGAGGATAGACAACTACAATTACTAATTTTACGGACGATGAAACTGACTCTCGGAAAAGGAAGAATTGAAATTTCAGCTCTGTTATTGCTTTTTTTTTATTGTGGTAAAATATAGAGAAATCATATTTCTTTTAACCGTTTATAAATATGCAGTTCAGTGGCATTAAGTACAGTCACAGTGCTGTGTAACCATCACCGCTGTCTAGAACCAAAACTTTTTCATCATCCTCAACAAAAACTCTGTAACCATCAAACAGTAACAACCCCATTTTCCCTCCCACCAACCCTTGGTAACCTCTATTCTATTTTCTGTCTCTGTGAATTGGCCTATTCTAGGTACCTCGTGTAAGTGGAATCTGCAGTATTTGTCCTTCTGTGTCTGGCTTATTGCACTAAACGTCGTGTTTTCAAGGTTCATCCATGTTATAGCACGTAACGAAATGCCATTTCTTTTTTGGCTTAGAAAATCCCATTGTGTGTATATAGACCACAGTTTGTTATTCAACGGTTGATTGACACTTGGTTGTTTTCCACCTTGTAGGTATTGTGAATCATGCTGCTGTGATCATTGGTGTACAGATATTTGTTCAAATCCCTGCTTTCAGTTCTGTTAGATGTGCAGCGTAGGTAGTAGCAGAGTTGTTGGATCATAGCCTACTGCCAAATACTAAGCTCTACGCTTAACCTGTGAGAAAGTGCCAAACTGTTTTCTACAGTGTCGTCTTGTTTTTAAACAACTATCACAAATTTTAAGCATATACAAAAGTATAAAACTACTGTGAGTGTTCCTTGTATACCCAGGAACTCATCCAGCTTTCTTATTTACCAACTGATGGCTGTCATGTTTTATCTATACCCCCACCTGTTTCACCCCATTCCGTATTATCTTGAAGCAGCTCCGAGACAACATGTAAATTACACCTGTACGTTTTTGGTACGTGCATTTAAAATATAGGACTTTTATTCCTTAATATCATTTTTTAATATTAAATACCCAGGGAGTGCTCAAATTTGCAGTTGTCTCCTAAACGTCATAAAAAATTGTCTATAAGAATTTTGAATTAGATCCAAATAAGGTCCACACTTTGCCGTGGATTGTTAGGTCTCTGAAGTCTTGTTTAATCTATAGGTTCTCCCTCCATGTCTCTCTCACTTTTTTTTTCCTCCTTGAATTTTGTTTTTAAAGAAACCAGGTAATTTGTCCCATCTAGATGCCGATGATTACATTCCATGTGTTGGTAACATATTCTTCAGTCCTTTTATTTCCTGTAAATCGGTAGTTGATCTGAATGAAGCTTGCATGTTTTGTTTTGGCAAGACAGTTTCATGGGTGATGATGTGTTCTTCCATGGAGACGTATATAGTTGTGTCTTTCTGTGGTATTAGCAGTCACTGATGATTCATACCTACATCCATTAATTCAGTTGAGGCTTCAAAGAATGGTGAATTCTGTTGTTCTTTTTTTCACTTATTAGCTGGGTATATTTGTACGAGGAGAAGATTCCCCTCATCAGCTGTTTGGTTGCTCAGTTGTAGAGGCATGATTCTCTTCTTTTATTTAACAGTTTTCAAAATAATGAGTTGATTCACAAATATCCTCCAGTGTCGACCAGTTTTGTAAAATTTTATTTATTCCTCTCACCGTGGACTCCGTTACAGTTATTATTCTAACTGAGGCCCTATCTTTGGCCAGTTGGAGCTTCTCGGTGACTCCTGAGTCCTTTGGACATGACATCAGTTGTTTCTAGACTTTTTCAGTGGTCAGAGCTAGGAAATATGTACGTTTGTTTTTAATATTTTTAAAATATGTCATAGGTTCCTACTGCTACTTTCCATTTAAATTCAGAACTAGAGAATTTTCACTTATCCTTTTCTGTCTTCTATTGATAGTCTACTTTCTCCCACCTCAAGAATACCAGTTCTCAACAATGCCTGAAATTGCCTCTGTTTCCTAATTCGAATCCAAGTTCTTCTGACTCTATTCTACTACTCTCCTTAAATCACAGCCGCTTTATGGCCCTTGAAATGTAAGATAGAACATAAATGTAGGCAGAACTGTTTATATCATTTTGAGTTACATGTGCATTCATTCACATAGATTTGCTTTTCCTTTTGCATGCCTGGTAACTGTCCGTTCTGCAGTTTGAATGAAAATCAAGTGATAATTACTGGTTAAAGCAGCTTTGGAAAAAATGGCTCTCATCAGAATGACTGACATACAAAGTTTAATGTACTCTCCTGGTTTATATTCTGCCTTCTCTAATTAATTTTTTATTCTTTCCCTACAAAGGAAATAATACATATTTTCATGGTTTTGCCTTATAGGACTTACCAGAAACTCTTCCTTATTTAAAAATGTGTACAATTGGGCATCAGGTGTCAGATGACGACACTAGTTTTAAATTCCAGTGTGCTGTTAATGGGTTTCTGAAAGAACATAAAGATAACGGTGAGTTGCTTTTGTGTTTGTTTTTGTTTTTCCTTTACCTGAACTTTGGTATGCATTTTGAGTGGGGTTGGGGATTTTTAACATTTTTAATAGTTCTGACATTAGTGTCAAGTTGTGTTTGGTAACATTACGGTGGAAATGTCAGATGGTGCTACTAGAGTACGGTGTTTTTCCTGTTTATGGTCACAAACAATTGAGTTTAGTTTGGAAAGTGATCTTTGTGAGAAATATGAACTGAGCTAGCTTACTTATCTCTTTTTGAAAAATTTGAATGGAAAATACATAAAAACATAAAAATGTTCTTTTGTCCTGTTTATTGGTTGAGAGGTGGAAGAAAAGGTTTAGACTCTCAGGTTCTTAGCGTACATAAAAGAGAAAACAAAAAGCAAAGGTTCAGAGTGAGACAGATCCCTAGAAGCAAAACAAAACAGAGTGGACCAGGTAGAGTGGCTTCCTCATCATATATGTGTTTAAGATATTTTTGCTGCTTTTACCCTTCGGGTGCAAGTGAGGAAGAACACTACCACCTCTTACTCTTATCTTCAGACAGGAAGAACTTAAAAGGCTGGTGTTTTCTTGTTTCCGCTTTAAGATCTACTCTGTTGATAGTAGGTGTTAATAGCGTGTGAATTTTAAGGATCCACTTGCCTTTTTCTAGCATCTAACTATCAGAAGGAACATGGTGTTTGCCATGTTTTAAGACTGAGGAATCTTTTGTCTTTGGAACACCACTGACGCCCATGTGAAAGTGTTCATTTTGTCCTCTTTCTAAATTTAGCCTGAGGAGTGTGCACTTTATTAAATCAATGTAACAGACAGTAAATATTCCGTGTATATATAAAATGATGCACGTATATACATAAAACAGGGAGTAGGGGAGAGGGGATAGAGATGGAGGTGGGAAGATAGGGGATAGGAGGCGAGAGAGAGAGGGAGAGACTGGAATTTCAAGATAAATGTTCATTCTATAACCTGGTTGCTTAATGCAGGTACTAGCTCTTAAATATCTTCAGCCCTATTCACAGATCTTCCGTGTACTTTAGCTTTAAAACTTGAGAGGCTTGGCCTGTCCTGTGATAACCAGGGTGTCTAGAAAGGAGGCAAATTATCTGATGTGTTTAAACTGTAGTCACAGAAATGTTACCTCTTAAGACGTTAGGGCGCAGCTGCCGGCCTACTCACTTCCTCCAGGCTCCTTTGTGTGTGTTCTGTCTGTTCCGCGTGGGCTAGAAGATCCTTACAAGTGCATGAGAACACGTTTGTAAACCTTGATTGTTCACATGTTATACCAAGTGTAGTCCATTGCATATGCTGACTCCTCTGTGGGTCTTCTGCATGCAGTGGGCTAACTTCACCATGCTGTCTGCCATTGCAGTCTCAGGACCTTAGTTATGATCCATTGGTGACTTCCTCTGCTGTAAGGCCCTCCCACAGATGCCAGGCTCACTGATAACGAGGAGGAGACTATACTACGCACTCCCTAGAATTGGTAGAGACTCAGAAAATGAATTGTTGCAGTAAACACCGAGAGCCTTATAGGTTTGTTGTTAGGGCACGGGGATACAGAGGTGAGTAGAAGTCTTTGTTCAGTAGCAACCTCCAGTTGTCTAGGAAGAGAAACATGTAGTGAGTCTAAGTGGGTTAATTATGATAAAAGAATCAAGTGCAGCAGGAATATAGAGGAGAAATTGAGGAAGGCCTGACTGAGGAGACAGCGTTTGAGCTGGGCTTGGGGGAAGAGGATTTTGCCGGAATGAGGAAAGGACAGCCCAGGTATTGGGGACAGGTACAAAAGGCCCAGGGCTTGAACTTGTGCTCTGGAGGGGCAGCCTCTGGTGTGACTAGAGGGTAGTGTGAAAGGGCAAAGAAGTCATACATTCATTTTCAGCAAATATTTGTATAACACCTTCTAAGTTGAAGGCACTGTTCTAGGAAGTAGGAAGAGAACAAAGTTCTTGCCCTTACGTACTTTCCATTCTAGTGGGGGAGAGAGATGAATAAATAAGTCAATATGTGGAGTGTCAAGCGGTGGTAAATGCTTTGGAGAATAACAAAAGAAGATGAAGAGGTGAGGGAATGTGGTAGGTGATCAGGGAAGTCTCCCCTCTATTAAGATGTCGATTGAGCAGAGCCTTGCAGTGAGAAACAAGCCATTGGATATCTGGGAGAGTGGAGATGGGGTGGGAGGGTGTGTTCTGGGAGAGTGGAGATGGGGTGGGAGGGTGTGTTCTGAAGCAGAAGGAATAGTAGGTGCAAAGTCCCTGAGGCACGCCTGTGCTTGGCATGTTTGAGGAATAGTAAGGAAGCCAGTGTGGCTGGACAGGGGAAAGTGAGTGAGGGCAGGGCAGTAGAGAATGAGATCAGGGGAGGCTGGCAGGGCAAAGGAGGGAGGTGGATGATGTAGGTCCTTGTAAGTCATAGTTTGAACTTATAATTCAGTTGGAGAGACAGACTGATATTTGTTTATAAAGAGTTCTCAATGCTGTGCTAACAACCTGGGCTGTATTCTGTGCTAAGTGAAGATGTTCAAGCGACAGAGCAATCCAGCCAAGTTTATATTTTAGAAAGATAACAGCGTCACTATCCAAGACACATTGTAGACTAGGTATGTAGTACGTGTATAGTGTGCTGCTCTTCTATAAACTACAGGATACCTGTTACGTACAAATACTTACATACAAGATACAAGTGTGAATGTAAGCACTTGGGAAATATCTGAAAGAACCACACAAGAAACTGGGAGAGTCGGACAACTTTCCATGTCCCGTATGATTGGAATGCTGAAGGGTACACACACGAACTAATGGACGTGTGCTACCAGCCTCCGGCTAAGGAGGGAAATTGCAGGCATCAGAATCCTCTTTACCGATCAAGCGCGTTAATCCGCCTGCGTGATGACAGTCATCTCGACACGCCACGCGGTGGCGCATGCGCGGTAGAAGGAGGTCCGCGAGCTGCGTGGGCTTGTGCCTAGGCGCCTGTGGTTCGTGGCCTTGTGCTGGCACCGGGGATGCCGGGTTGGCGACTTTGGCACTCCTGGCGGGGGTGACATGAGCCAGTTCGTCGGCCACGAGGAAGGGCGGAAAGCACATCCCGGAAAGGTAATGCGCCTTGGCCCCTGGGCGTTGCCGGTGGAGCTCGGAGCCCCTGGGCCTGGGCTTCCGTCTCTTGTGCTGTCGCCTGTCACAGTGGCCCCCCGGCGCTGTGCTAGGGGGTGCTGGTCGTCTCGCGGCTCAGTTCATAGTAGCTGAAAGGGACAGTGTGTGATGTTCTGATTTCTCCCCATCGTTTTAAAAGGGAGGCTCTGGCCATTGCTCCTTGGGTAAAATGCAGCGGGACTGCTTTTTAAGATGGGACTGTCAGTGTTGGGGACCCTCCTTAATTACCAGGATGGAATCCCCTTCAGTTCCTCAAGCTGTGTTGTTTAGGCACAGAAAATGTGAGTAATAGGCACTGGAACTAAGTTTGAGTGAAAAAACGCACCGGTACCGCCGAGTTTTCCATCGAGACAGTTGATCCGTGTTGTCTCTTGGAATTATAAAGGGCGTACTGTTGCTTCCTAACCAGTGTCCTTTGAGAGCTCTACCTCTGTACGTTCAAATGATGAATTTTGAGGCTTTGCTCATACGTGGAGTAAACCCTTAAATTCCCTAAGACCTTCCTTTCCTCCGTCTCATACCCCATTAAGCCCGCTTCAGTTTATCTCCTGAATTTCTTCTGAATCTGTCAACTCTTCCTCAACATCCTAATACTGAACTTGCCTGTCTGTTGCAATGAGGTCCTAACTAGTGTCCATATATCTTGTTTCCTTCCAATCCATTCTTCACACAAGAAACCTTAGAAGCAAGTTGGGACATTGCTCATAAACATGGCTCAAAAACATTGTTTTGAGAATAGAAAACAAACTGTTGGCCTTTAACACTCTGCGTGGTCTAGAATCCTGTCTGCTTCTCTGCTACGTGGACTCCAGCTTGGTGCCTCTCCAACTTTAATATGGGTATGCCTCTCCTGTGGATCTTGTTAAATGCAGGCTGTAATTCAGTAGTTCTGGGTGGGGCCTGGATTCTGTGTTTCTAACGAGCTCCTAGGTGACGGTGACCCTGAGAGCAAGGGTCCAGCTCCTGCCTTTCTCCCTTCTTTCTGGAAGAGCAGGACGTCTGCCCCCCCGGGAGGAGAAAACATCTGCAACGTGACTACTAGCAACCAGCTTCCCTCACAGGCAAGGGACCTTTACCACTGCTCCCTACCATTTTGTCTGAGGCGCAGCAAGCCAAAACACTGACATGCTGAGGTTTGCAGCAAAGAGGAGGTTTATTCACAAGGCAGCCAAGCGAGGAAGTGACGTGACAATAGCTCTCAAATCCGCCTCCCCAAAGGCAAGGGGCTTGGGGTATCTATGGGATAAAGAATAAAGAAGCAGGGCAGTATGAGGCACGGGGAGCATGAGGAAAGGTGATTGGGAAAAGGTGTGCCCATCATTGTCCTGAGCTGGCGTAACTAGGCTGCGGGGCTCAGCACATTCTCAGGCTGTAGTTTTCGGCCCTCTGATGGCAGGAGGTCAAAAGGCACTGGGCCAGGTGGAAGATCGGTGGTCCTCTCCAGTCTTAACCAGCTCAGCCTAACTAGACACAGCTGATTCCAAGTTCCTGGACAATACCCGGGGCAAACATCTTATTGCTTATGCTACGTGCTACTTGGAGGACGTGCAAGTGTTCAAGCTACCTTGAGGAGTGAAGACAGGATTTGACTAATCCTTACACATGGTTTCACCTCCAGATGAGCAGAAGAGGCCTGTAGGCTGAATCTGGCTCCTGGCACCTGGAATTGGAGGCAGATGGTTTAAAAACAGGCTCTCCCGCCCTCTGTGTTATCTTAGGTAGATAGACTATTGAACCTTCCTGTGCCTGTTTCTCCACCAGCAGCATGGGGACACTCAGAGTCCCTCTCTTGGGGGCTGTTATGGGGGTTCAGTGAGCTATAGATGCATGCACAGGCACACGGGAGACACCCAGTGTGTGTTAGCTTCATGCTTACTTTTTATTAGGAGACCAGTATTGTTAGAAGATTTCTGGTTTGGACAACAGATTAGATAGGTGGTCATTACTATAGTTTATGCAACAGCAATTCACATTACCATTTGCAAAAAAGCAGTTGGTTGTCCAACGGGGATTATAAACATCCATTTACCGTGAGCTACTGAACAGATACTTTACAGAGTAACTACTTCAAGTACTATTTAAGATCAATTCTCTATGTTGTCTTAAGCAGTTGTTAACCCCCAATTTCGTGAATAGTACCAAGTAAGTCACTTGAACATCAGCTAGAGCAATCTGTTATCACTTAGCAAGCCTAAAGCTATAGTTCAACAATTTTATTTACTGTTCTATGACAAAAATGACTCTCAACAGCTATGCCCTGGATAAGTAATCAGCTAAAGCTAGTTTGACTGACCAAATCTGATGTACTGAGTTAATAAGCCAGTTGATTTAGAAAGGTCTAATGCATATTTCTCATCCATTCAGCATTCAACTGTTTCCCATGCCTAAAATGTCTTTTTTCCCATTCGTACATATCCAGATTCCTACTTCTGTGCCGTAGGGCTTGGCTGAACTACAACTGCCTTTAGTGACACTTTTCTCACCTGCACAACTGGAGATAATTTTAGTCTCCTCAAGACTCCCACGGGGTTACCTCTGTTGTGACACTTGACGATTTGGTGGCATATTTTACTTTATTTTATTTTAAATAGCCTTCCATTACTCCGTGCACATCAAACGGTAAATGCTTTCTCCTAGTAAACGTGTATAACGATTTTCTGAACTCTTCTGCTCTGGGCAAGATTCATAAATACACCAGGCAAACATAGTGAAAGAGGAGACAGTACTTGTGTTATATTCAGTTGGGTCTTGATACCTAAGTGTGACTCTTAACCAAGGAGTATGCAGTAATTAAGGACACAGGTTAAAGTTGTTTAGAGTGTGTCCTAAAGTCTCCCTGGCAGAATTTAAATCTCTCCTCTGGAAATTGTAGACCTGAGACAAATTACTTCCCTAAACTTCATTTCCTACATCTGAGAAAGCTAATAGTATCTACCTTGTAGTAGACTGAATAGTACCATTGCCCCCAAATGTCCACCTTCTAATCCCCAGAACCTATGAATGTCACCTTAAATGGCAGAAGGGACTTTGCCAATGGGATGAAAGTAAGGGTTTTGAGATGGGGAGATTCTTCTGGACTACCTGGATGGACCCAGATGTAACCACTGGTGTTCTCGTAAGAGAGAGGCAGAGGGAGTGTTTACTCCAAAGAGAATGTGATGATGAAGTTGGGGTTGGATTGATGTGGCCAGAAGTCAAGGAATGCTGTCAAGGAAACAGATTCTCCCTTAGAGCCTCTAGAAGGTGGATGGACGGCCTTGTCAACTCCTGGTTCCAGCCCAGGGAAACTGGTTTTGGACCTCCGCCTTCCAGAACCATAAGAGAATGAGTGTGTTTTGTTTTACGCAAGCTCATTGGTAGTCATTTGTTACAGCAGCCATAGGGAACTAATGCGTACCTCATAGGAACTATTTCTCCAATTAAAATGTGTGACTGGAAACACACTTGGTGGCATGTCTGACACACGGTAGGTATGCTACTGTGGGTAGTTCTTGGAAAGTAAAGCCTTGGTTTTTGAGGAATCATCAAAACCAGTACAATGGTTGCCATGTTTCTCCTTGTTCATCCTGGTGACAAAGCTGTAGAGAGAGCTCCATCCTTTCCCACAGGACGCCCACCCCTAGTACTTACAGGGAAGAGGTTATGTCTCACTTCAGGCACCTTCCTCTTTCCCTTTCTGCTTTTTGTTTCATTAATCTTCATCCAGCTGGCCTTTCTAAGTTAAAAAAACAAAACAAAACAAAACCATTTCTCAATGGATTCAGATACTACCCCAAGTTAATATTCCAACCATGTTCTTGTTCTTCTGGGTCTCACCACCAGAAATTTCTGAGCTGAAATCCTCTCTAGTTTCTAGGATCAGTCACTTTCTAATTTCTCCCTTCTCAAGTTCAGAGTCTTGTCAGTTTAGTCCCTTCCCTAACCACAACATCTATTAAGGTGACACAGCAAAGTGATGAAAGTCTAGACGGTCTGGTTTTCATCCTGGGTTTCTGCCCGCTACTTACTGTGTGGCATTAGGCAAGCTATTCAACCCCCCCTGGGCCTCAGTTTCCCCCCAAAAAGGTGAATATTATGAACATTACCTACCTATAGGGTTGCCATTATGAGGATTAAGTGAGTTAATATTTGCTAAGCACTTAGAATATTACTTGTTATAGTCTAAGCACTACAGTTGTGCTTGTTAGTAATAATAAATGCAATTCCAAGCGTATAACTTACTCAACTTTCTGTCATAACTTTGAAGTGTTGGTCTATCTGTTGGCCAGCGTTGCAGGGAAATGAGTCGAGGCATGGGCTGAGGCATTGCTACCAGTGCGTGGTGTGTTCCCAGAACTAGGAACAGCCGTGTGAAATAGGTAGTGGTTCTACTTGGAGACGGGGCAGACTGGAAAATGACAGCCCTGGAGGTGTGTCCATAGGTTTGGTGTCAGAGCTGCTGCCTGCTGAAGCACTGATGCCGGCCTAAGCCGTAAATGGGGGGGGGGCGCTGGGGAAAACAGGGGCAGAATGGAAAGGGAAAATAGGGGAAGAACGGAAAAAGATAGCCTAGGGAGGAGGTGTGGTGTCCATAGCTTCGGGGTCAGAGGTGCTGCCTGCTGCAGCACCGATGACACCCGAAGCCGTAGATGGGGGGCTGGGGAAAAGAGGGGCAGAATGGAAAGGGAAAACAGGGGAAGAACGGAAAACGAAAGCCCGGGAAGGTGGTGTGGTGTCCATAGCTTCGGGGTCAGAGGTGCTGCCGGGAGCAGCACCAATGACACCCGAAGCCGTAGATGGGGGGCTGGGGAAAAGAGGGGCAGAATGGAAAGGGACAACAGGGGCAGAACGGAAAACGAAAGCCCGGGAAGGTGGTGTGGTGTCCATAGCTTCGGGGTCAGAGGTGCTGCCTGCAGCAGCACCAATGACACCCGAAGCCGTAGATGGGGTGCTGGGGAAAAGAGGGGCAGAATGGAAAGGGACAACAGGGGCAGAACGGAAAACGAAAGCCCGGGAAGGTGGTGTGGTGTCCATAGCTTCGGGGTCAGAGGTGCTGCCGGGAGCAGCACCAATGACACCCGAAGCCGTAGATGGGGTGCTGGGGAAAAGAGGGGCAGAATGGAAAGGGAAAACAGGGGCAGAATGGAAAACGAAAGCCCGGGAAGGTGGTGTGGTGTCCATAGCTTCGGGGTCAGAGGTGCTGCCGGGAGCAGCACCAATGACACCCGAAGCCGTAAATGGGGTGCTGGGGAAAAGAGGGGCAGAATGGAAAGGGACAACAGGGGCAGAACGGAAAACGAAAGCCCGGGAAGGTGGTGTGGTGTCCATAGCTTCGGGGTCAGAGGTGCTGCCTGCTGCAGCACCGATGACACCCGAAGCCGTAGATGGGGTGCTGGGGAAAAGAGGGGCAGAATGGAAAGGGACAACAGGGGCAGAACGGAAAACGAAAGCCCGGGAAGGTGGTGTGGTGTCCATAGCTTCGGGGTCAGAGGTGCTGCCTGCAGCAGCACCGATGACACCCGAAGCCGTAGATGGGGTGCTGGGGAAAAGAGGGGCAGAATGGAAAGGGAAAACAGGGGCAGAACGGAAAACGATAGCCTGGGAAGGAGGTGTGGTGTCCATCGCTTTGGGGTGAGATGGGCTGCCTGGCTGATCTGAGAAAAGCGAGTGAAAGTGGGAGAGCTTCTCCCTAGCTGCTAACTCTTCTCAAGGTCTAGCACGCACTGAACACTGGCCTGCCGGCTCAGCCTGGGTGTTGCCATTGCATTGTACGTGTCACAGAGCAAGGGCGGGCGGGTCAGGGGGTGGGCTGGGGGCCCCACACAAGCCCAGCCCCTGGAGAAACCCGGCCCGAGGGCAAAGAGCCCGAGCCCTTCTGGACTTTGTAGCGGCTGGGACTTGTCGCTGTGGGTGGCAGGTGTTTGGCACCGGATGGGCCACCATGCGGAGACTGTTGGGGACTGTGGAAGCCTTGTCCTCCAGAGCTCACGCTGCCTGGGCACCGGCTCTGCAGACCCCTCAGCCCTGGGTATGTATCGGCCAGCCCTTCCCCGCAACGGGGCCCAGAGGCCAGAGCCTGCCCAGAGCTGAGTGCAGGAGGCACCCAGAGCTTGCCAGGCTGTGGCCCGCCTCCTCCGTGGACCTCCCCAGCTTGTCCGCGAGCCCTGGAGACAGGAGCAGGAGCGCCTTCTCCAGGGCTGCTGAGCTGCCAGCATCACCGTGAGCCAGGCGGTGAAGGTTTCTGAGCAGGGGATGCAGAGCCCTGACCCGACTGGATGCTGCACCCCACGATGTCCCTTCCTGGCAGGTAGGTTCTTTCTTCACTTGTTTTTCGAAATTTGGTAAAAGAACATTTCAACCTTCGACTGTTCTTCAGGGTATACAGATGGTAGTGGCTTAGCCGGGATTCGAAGCAAGCCTGTGTGATTCCAGAGCTCGTGCTCTGGACTCTGGCGCCTCCTTATCATATATGCTTCATGTGTTACTTTTTCTTTTGTTTCTTGAAGTCCTTATGATACTTAGCCCTAAGTGCCATACCTGTAATGAACACATCCACTGCCCTGTAGGAGGTGTTCTTTTGTTCAACGCGTGAATTGGTCATCCACCACACTGGGTTCTAATCTCAGAAGATAGGTCAGGGACCACCAGTTGTCAGCATAGCACCATCCCACATTTCTAATTGAGGCTTGGAGCCTAGATTTTTCCCTTTGGTCTAGTTTGAAGGATCCAGGTATGTAAAGCTTATATTCTAGATAAATCATGGGCTATCCTGAAAGGAATTCATCAATGAATTATTCTGTATGGATTAGAAGCCAGTTTCTCTGGCTTTCCTGGAGTATATCCAGTAAGGCATCTCATTCATGTCTAGAAAGCAAATATATCATTTATTGCAACTTCAGCGTGGAGCGATGTATTGGTTTAAAATAAAGTACGAGCAACACAATTTGGTCATTGTGAGTATGCCGGCTGGGTCCACTCTTTACTACACATATGTAACTCTAGAGCTTCTTATGCCCCATAGAGGAGACATACTCTTGTGTGTCTAGGACAAGGGAAACATGTGTTGTTATTCAGGAGCTGGAAGCTACAGCATGACAGGAAAGAATTGAAAAATCCTGGTCTTGGTCTACACGTCACTTTACCTTGTCCGAATCTTGTTTCTTTGGCTTGCTTCATTGGAGTGTTTTCTCTCTCCTGGGACTGACATTGTGTGTTCTGTATCAGGCATGTGACATGTAGAAGTTTCAGAACCCAGAATCGTATAGATCAGTAAAAATCTATATATTTTTGTTTAAAATCTATTTAAAATCACACTGGGCATAATTCATATATTCCAAAAGTAGTTTGACCCTCTGCTCATGAGATTCTTTTTATGGTATGTCGAAGCAAATTTGGACTTCCATCCCCAATAAACTTTGAGGTTGGAGGACACAAAAGCTTTTGCTCAGACCTAAATTCTGTCTGAAAAAAAAAGGGTAACTATTATAAGCCCTTTCTAACCTCTCCAGGAGCAGAAATGATTTACAGCTATGGCATTGAACCATAATTTCTTGATCTCGTTTGAGAAGAGTTCAGTAAGAAACAGTGTCTTGAGTTTTGTTCGTTGGTTCCCTGTTTTCTTGTCTTGCGTGCCAACAATCCACTGTAATACGTGAGTGAGTATGGCAGCAGGCTGAGTGTTCCCTGGAGCTCATTAAATGAACGTGTTTTCCTGAAATGACTTTTGTCTCCTTGTTTTCAGCCCCTCTTCTTTCCTCTGTCCTTTACTATAACCAGGGCTCAGCAAAAGCTGACTGGCTTTGTGCAGACCCTACTTAGGGTAGTCTTTTCTTCATTATTTTATTCATGGCCCCTCCATTTCATTGTTTGCCTTCTCGAAATGTGTTGAAATCTTTCTGTGGTTGATGACTTCCACAATGTCTTGGCTCTTATTGGTTGATTAATTTGGGTATTTCTACAGTTTTATTTAAACCTGGTTTCAGGAGGACCAGAAAGTAAATATATTTCCTAGTCTGCCATCTTGAGCTGAAAATCCCTGTGGATTTTAGCATCCAATGTTCCCATGGGTAAAAAACCCAACCTTGGCATTAATAGATGTACACTCAAGATTTCAGCTTTTCTTGAGCAATCACTAAGGATTTAATATGCGGTCACTTCTAATGGGAAAATAGTAACTATCTCATGGCGTTGATTTGAGGATTAACTTAGATAATGGACAAGAAAATGCTTGGTAAGGTTTTAAAATCTATAAAAAATGTTTTTTGTTATTATTTGATTTGTTGCTATTTCAACTTTAGCTGACAGTTGTTTGTGACCTTGCTTATGTGAGAAAATGCCTTCTGGTTTATTGTTTTGAAAGCCAGATTATATTTTTCAATAGCTCAATGGAAATGGCATCATTTGTGAAGTTGAAGGGTGAAGGCATAAATGTTTCTTGACATTTGAATCAACTATTGGTCTTCTGGGGCTTGTCCTTATTCTCCTGCAGTCTCTAATCAACATGGCATCCAGAGAGATCCTGTTAAAACGTAAGTCAGATCATGTCACTCCAGGCTCTTCAGTGGCTTCTTCACAGGAAAAGCAAAGTCCTCAAAGTGCCTCCACAGCCCTAGAAATCTGGGCCTCTGTTTCCTCTCTGACTGTTTCCTTCTCCTCTCCACTTTGCTCCCTCTGTTTTCCACACACTGACATCCTTTCTGCTCCTTGGATACTCCAAGCCCACTCTTGCCTCATTGCCTTTCCATCTGACTGTTCCCTCTGCTTGTACTATTCACTTCCCAGATATGCACCTTGCTCCCTCTCACAACCTTAGGTTCCCTCTTAAATTTTATCTTCCCCAGAAAGCCCTCAGTGATCACTTAGTTTCAGATCGCAGCCTCCTCCTACCAGCTAACAATCTCCATCCCCCTTCCCTGCTTGCTGTTTTTCTCCAGCACTTACCTGATATACTAGTTATTCTACCCATTTATTCAATTTTTATTTACGTATTTACACTTACGATTTTATATTTGCTTCTTTACTTTTGTCTCTCCCCTCAGCTCGAGAGAGGCTATATTCATCTGTGTTAATCACTGCTGTGTTTCCTGAACATGCCTAGAAAACATACTGAAGAAGGGTGCCTGAAATTTGGTAAGGGAGCCATCAGTTTTCTTGGCTGAATGAAGAAATATGCTCATAAATTAATGAACAAATCTCTGGGGTTTCTGAATTAAGGACTAATGGGAAGAGGAAGGCAAATGGTTGGGACAGGGTACTGCAAGAAGTAGTATTTGGAGTACTCTGATAGCTCTCCTAATAGATAACATTTTGTTCATTTAAATAGTTTTAACGAGAGAGCTGGGAACTAGGGACACACAGCATCGAGGTTTTATAATGCATTCTGTAGAGTTCTTTTCGAGTGTGTTCAAATATCATTGAAAATATATGCATGCATATAAACCTCTGTTACTTTATTTAGTGCTTTACAAGAGCCCCTCAAGGAAGGGGTAGTAGCAACTATCAGTATCCTTCCTTTATGATGAGCTTAATTTATTCAAAATTACATCCTAATTTATTTGTAACTGTGAAACTAGACTTAGTTATTTAGTAGACCCTCCCTAGAAACCTATGACGTTAAAAAAACCAACAAAAATGTGTTCAGGTTCCAGTGATTCACACACTACAGACTCAATTATGTGTCATCCATTTTAATGAAGGGAAGAAGTGATTTAACAAACACAGAGCAAACAAACAGAATATGAAGGTTTGTCCTCCATTAATATTAGTAATGGATAAAGTGGGCTCCAACGCCTTCAACGTAGCTTGAGACCCATCATCTCTGTGTCATGGGAAGGGGGATGCTCGGCCAGGATGTCTTTCTGTGTCACTGAGAAAATTTTCCGTAATGTATAACGATACTTACTGAAACGGATATGGGGCATTTGGGTAATTAGGAATCCGTTAGCATATTTTTCCGGAAGCCTTGACTACGAAACGAAGATAGTAGATTTGGACACTTGCAGCTATGCAGAAGTTGTTTGGGTATTCATCTTTATGCCGAATGAAGTAAGCTTATTTCATCTCTGCAGCTTCCCATATACCATTTTCCCACCTCTGTTTTGTGTTTGGAAAGACTTTTAGAAATTAAAACTCAAGTTAAAAAGTGAGTGACGGGCTTCCCTGGTGGCTCAGTGGTTGAGAGTCCGCCTGCCGATGCAGGGGACACGGGTTCGTGCTCCGGTCCGCGAAGATCCCACATGCCGCGGAGCGGCTAGGCCCGTGAGCCGTGGCCGCTGAGCCTGCGCTCCGCAACGGGAGAGGCCACAGCAGTGAGAGGCCCGTGTACCGCAAAAAAAAAAAAAAAAAAAAGAAGAAAAAGAAAGAAAAGAAAAGAGAGTGAGTGACAACTTAAATGATATATGGAATATTTTGCTGACTTAGAAGAGCATGCAGAATTAAATATGACCCAGTTGAAATGTTAATTTTATTTTAATGTGTATATTGGGGTGGAGTCTTAAAGGTGCCAGAAAACAAGCATTCACCCATCCTGTTTGGAAGTGCAGCACACAGGCACCTTCAGTTACCAGTTCTGTTCATTCCACAGAATCATCTTGGGAAAACATACTGTTTTTTAGGTACCTGGTGTATATCTTAACCAGTTTGAAGAATTTCCCAAATACCTGTTAATATGTAGTTCTCCGATTCCAATCTTGCCACGTCCTGTACCAGTGACACAGCACATAGGAGTTTTATTTCTCTTTCTTTCTCTGGGTTCTTGAGAACCCAACGAAAGAACAATGGAATGGCATCAAAGAGATCAGGGTTCTTGACTCAGATTTACCATAAAATAATAGTGTCCTCTTGGGAAAATTATAGTTGTTCTAGGCCCCTTTCCTTTTCTTTACTTTGACAGAGCTGCACTAGATGACCCCAAGTAACACTGCGCTCTTTGCAGTAGTAGCTTAGACGTTATTGGTTTTCTGAAACAAATGAAGACAGTGACACAGGAAACTGTGCAACATCTCTGTAACTATGTTTTCTTAGAGTTGCCTCCATTTTTCAGATGATAAGATGGCTGAGCACAGAAGTAGGTGTTTTGACCAGAGGTTCCAGAGTAGAGGGAACTGAACCACAAGTTTCCTTCATTCCTGAAGCTCACTTAGCCGAAACATAGGCTTCTGAATATTAAGCTGTAAAGCATATTATCAGTGTGCTTTAAAAGAAGCGGTTCTTCTAGGATTTCTAATTAATAGCAGGCGGTTTTGAAATTCTTAGAAGATCATCGAATTTTGTGAGATTTACAGCTCTATTTTCCTGTCAAGCAAGTTGTATCAGTGCCAGACAATCATCTGAGCTTCTGGATGCTTCTCTGAACCTCTTGAATTTTTCTTCTTGCTATCTGAAATTCATGCCAGATAAGCCTTTTTGTAGAGAGCGTGTACAGACTTGTCTATTTTCATATACGAAAGCGATGCAGTGAGCCAGGTCGGGGGTTAAGCCCTCATTCTCAGAGTGGTATTGAGCTCCTGGTGAAATGTAATCCTCATTTCCTCAGAATAGAAAAGCAGTTATCTCACGTTTTTAATGCCATTAACTCTTTATACCTTTATGTATAATACATATATTTATTGTACCTACGAGGTGTGCTCTCTTTGGGAAGTACAAAGCTATTTGAGACGTAAGTTGTTCATTTTTTTGTTTTTCCACAAATACTGTGACCCTTTGAGCAGGAAGGTCTATGTTTTATTAACATCTAGAACAAGCAGCTAACACGGTGTCTAAGATGTAGTCAATAAATATGAAATAGGTAAATGAACACATTTTTAAGGAAGGGCCAGGGCATGAACAAATAGAAAATTTTCATTTTCAGTCACAAAGCCACAACAGACATAAAAATGATACAGACAACAAGTGCTACGGTCATTCAAAGAAGGCATAGAATTGATACAACAAGGATCTCCCCTATGGCACAGGGAACTGTACTCAATATTTTGTAATAACTTATAAGGGAAAAGACTCTGAAAACGGAATCACTGCGCCGTACACCTGAAACGGACACGACATTGTAAATCAACTATATTTCAATTAAAAAACAAACAAACAGACAACAGCAACAACAAAAAACCAAAGAGGTCATAGAAGTTCTTATGAGATTCCAGAAGAGAAGAGAAGCCAAATGAGGACGGGAGAGGCGGCTTTTCAATCCGTTCAGAGGAGAAGTCACAGAGGAACTAGTCATTGATCTGAATTTGAGATTAAGATTAAGATGAATTAATCTGAATTAATTAAGATTGCAACACAGGGATATTACAGATGAAGGTAATCACATAAACTTACTATACTGAAACTTGCAGAGGTTATGAGTGTTGCTCAAGATCCCAAAGCAAGTGCATTGTGGAATCAGAATTTTAAGTGAGGCCTAATGAACTAAAAACAAACCAGCACAGAAACAAGCCCTTCCTGTGACACCACGTTGCCTTTGAAGTCGTTTTTTTTGGTGGGTTGGCAGAAACTGGTTCCAGTGTTTCTTGCAGGAATGACTGGCCACAGGACTGGGCGTCGTAGCTTCCTGCCAGGCGACCGAAGGTCGCAGGCAGGTGGGTCACTGGGACACACGCGGAGGGGCTCCTGGCCGGCCCCCTGGCCGCTCAGCGCCCCTGCCCCAGAGCGGGGGTGGGGGCCTCAAAGCAGCCTTGTCTGAGTCCCCTGCCACTAGAGAGAGTATTGGCCCAACACTTGTAGAAAACGGGGACCTTGCTGGCAGTTCAGTGGAGGGACACAAATAAATCTTTGCCGACTTTCTGCTGAAGCTCACGAGGGTTCACTCCTAAGCCTCTTACAGGGTCAGCTGCCGAGGCTGCGAGAGATGAGTCAGGGCTCTCCCTCCACCACGGGGAGATCGCTGGTTAAAGCGCTCACGAGGGAGTGAACCGCGTGTCCGCACCGACACGCATGGGCAGACCTCGTCGATGCCTTCTGTCCGGGGTACGAAGCCCTCTCCTGCCTCTTCCAGGCTCTCTAGAAAGCATGTGCAGAGCCTCCCACTCCACCCTCGGACTCCGTGGGCCACAGCTGGAGGGACCAGCCAAGGAGCCGTGGCAGGAGGAGGCCAGAGGGCAGCGGGCCTCGGCCGGAGCCCGTCAGTCGGTCCCCATTCACACACCACCAGACGATCCTCTTGACCTGGGCAGTAGCCGCCAACCGACCGCTAAGGTGAGCCCGGCGCGCGCTTGGCTACCTGGCATGGCTGGGAACCCCAGGATCTCCTGGCAGAGGCGGGCATTCTCCTGGGCCGGGTCCGCGGGCGTCTGCGTGTGCAGGGCCTGAACCACCTTGGCCAGGACGATCTGGCACAGGTTGAAGGAGACGGGGGGCTGGCACCGTGTCCAGGCCGCGCTTGCCAGCCGGGCAGACCGGAAGCCCCCTTCCCTTCCCTCGGTCCGGCCGCATCTGGGTTGGCCTCCCGGGACTTGATGAGCTTGTCCAGCAGCTCCTGAGGGACGGTGCTGCCCGTGCCCCACCAAGACTGGCAGCAGCGCCAGGGCCTCACAGGGCACGGCGCCCCCGGCCCCAGAGCCTTCCCTCTGGTTCTCATCACCGGCTGTCACCAGACTTGCATGCAACGTGCTTTTCTTTTCTCTTGTCTTCTTTACGTCCCTCAGCCACGCAATGCGGTGAAGCCCTGACGCTCGCTGCCGCGTCGGTACACCCTGAGAACACGATGCTCAGCGAGCAAAGTCATACACAGAAGGACACACAGGGCGTGACCCCACTGAGGAGAAACGTCCAGAGCAGGTAGATCCACAGAGTCAGCGAGTGGGTTCCTGGTTGTCAGGGGCTGGCGAGGGGACGGAGTGATAGCTAAGGGCGTGAGGGACATTTTCGGGATGATGGAAATGGTCCAAAGCAGTAGTGACGTCTGTACGGCTCAGTAAACTGTCCCCACACGCCCCGGTGCAGCCTGTGAGAGCATCGCTCTCAGGATGAAGGGCTGACCACAGGAAGACTGAACGAGCAGTGGGTCCTGGGCCCAGACTCTCAGCTGGCGCCCCCCCACGTGGGGAAGTCACTGGGACTTGCTGAGCCTCCACGGAGACTGGCAGCAGCCCCCGAGCTCACAGGGCACTGCGCCCCCGGCCCCAGAGCCTTCCCTCTGGTTCTCATCACCGGCTGTCAGCAGACTTGCAGGCAACGTTCCTTTCTTTTCTTTTGTCTTTTTTAAAGGCAACTCTTGAGTACATGTATTTAACATGCAGGGAACCAGCCCTGACTCCTTGATCTGGGTCTTCCAGCCTCTAGAGCCTCGAGGACATCCATTTCCGTTATTTACGCGCCCAGTGCCTGGGGTTTGATGATGGAAGCTGACACCGAGGGCGTCACCACGTGTGGGGTGATGTCAGTGAAAGAATCCCGTGGCGAGGGCCTGCCTGAGGACCACGCATGCCCGGGCCCTCCCCGCCCCCGCCTGCAGCCCTGCGCCTGGGAGCGGAGCTGGTGCATCGCGTGCCCGACGTCGTGGAAGTTGGTCTCCCGCTCATCATGCCGCAGCAGGGAGGGCAGGTTGGGCGTAGGCTTGGCGAAGTTGGCCACCATGGCCGCGATGGCGATCTGGCAGCTCCCATCGTGCTGTAGGCAGGCCGAAGCAGGCCGCGTGCCCGGACTTCCCCACCCTGCGGAGGGACGTGGATGGGGCCCCGCTTCCACAGAGGAGCCCCGGCCCACGGCCGACAGGTTCCCCCACCACGCACGCACCGAGGATAGAGGTCAGGTAGAACTTGCCGATGGATGACCTTGCCCGAGGCCGCGTCCCAGACCGTTTAGAGCCTCACGTCTTCGTGACACGTGCTCGTGCCCTCCTCCAGGTCGAAGGTCAGCCCCAGCAGCTCCTGGGAGATGCCCAGCAGCCCGCGCGTGACTGCCTGCACGGGGAAAGACTCCTTGAGCAGGTACTGGTCCACGTGGTAGCGCGTCTCCTCCCCCTGGTTCATGTAGTAGCGCGCAGGTCCCAGGCGTTGATGGGGCCGTCAAAGTGCAGGCCCCGCCTCTGGCACTCGGCCTTCTTTAGCTCCAGGATCACGGCCGCTCCTGCTCCCCGAGGGGCTTCAGCTTCTGGGCCAGCTCACCTGCGGGCGGAGGGGAGAGGCTCGGCTACGTCCCTGGGGCGGCCCCCCAGCCACCCCCGACCCTGCGCCCCTCGAGGCAGAATGAAGGGTCTGGGATGGTGACCCCCAAGGGCTGACACAGTGGGGTCTCAGGCAGCACCACGTCCGGTCAAGGTCCGCCTGACCCCGTCCCCACTGGGACTCAGGGGGAGGCGGTGTTACCTAGGACAGTGGCCACCACCTGGCTGGTCTTGTCCGTGTTCATCTCCAGCACAGAGTCGGCATGGTGCGGAACCCCAGCAGGCGGGACTTCAGGGCCTGCAGCCTCACCAGCTCCCTGAGGATCACGCAGTTCTCCTGGAAGCCAGAGACGGAAGGCGCTGGGGACCGAGGGCCACGCCCTCCCCACGGGCCCCGGGCCAGGTCTCTGCAGGCGGGCAGGGCTCCCAGGCCACTGGCGGGCACAGCCAATCCCCCTCCCTCCTCCTCCTGGCCCGGATTTCTAGACACTTTGGTGCTGTCCTAACACGTGGCCTTTATTAACACAGGTCCTTTTGGAAGCAGAAACGGCATGAACGTGATGGGCTCTAAGGCCAAGGGCAGGAAGAAATGCGGCCAGGCTCTCCAGGAGCCACCAAGGGGCCTCCCCGGGCTCAACAAGACAAACACGGCTGCCGTGCAGACAGTAGCTCAACCCCACGGCGCCCGAACACCCAGCCCCTGGACGGTGAGACACCTGTTGCTGCAGGTGGCCCGTGGCTCACTGATGAGGCCCGGCCCCAGGCGTACGCCACCTTCTCGGGGGCCACCTCTCCGGTCTGCAGTGGGGTTCTCCTGGGAGCCCCCCGTCACCACAGCACCAGCGTGGCCTGTCTGTAGCCCAAGAAGGTGGGGACGCAAGACTGTCCCCCGTGCCCCCCGCATCCCCCGCGAGGCCGAGCGAGCACCAGTGGTGTCTGCGGGGAAGGTGAAGGGCTCACGCACAGCCCCCATCTACAGAAGCACAGACTGCAGCCACATGCGCTATGGAACAAACACAAGTGTCCATGCAGGACCCGATGTCTGAATGTCAAGGCCATGCCCGGGCCACAGTGAGAAGGTGCATCCCCCATGCAAGCCACAGAGAGGGGATGGGGGGGTCCATCTGCGATTCTGAGCTCATCGGGCATCACCCCAGAGGGAGAGGGAGAGGGAGAGGGAGAGAGGTAGACAGAAGTACAGAGGGAGAGAAAGAGAGAGGGAGGGAGAGACGTCTCTCCCTTCCCTGGGGGTTCTCTAGTGCAGCCAAGGCTGAAAACCATGGCATTTTGGGAGATGGGTCCTCGTGGAAGAGTTAAATAGTCGCTCATGGCATTATCGACACATACTAAAAAAGGCCCCAAATCTTGGGGAGTCAGGGAGGGGAGTGTCGGCTGCCTCGTAAACGAGGAGAGATTGGGCATCAGAGGAGGTGCCTGTGCAGCCTGCGCCCAGGGCCCCGCAGACTTCATCTCCCAGCGGTGGTCCTGGGCTGGAAGTCAGCGGGGAGGTCAGGCTGTCCAAGCATCAACGTTGACTTCAGGGCTTATCTAAAAGGCGCCTGGTGTTTGTTGAAGCAGAAAAAGGAGAAAGCAGTAGGGAGTGGATGGGAGTGGGAGGGGGAGGGAGCCCCCCTCCTCAGCACTTCTACCGCTCTCCCTCTCTCTCTCTCTCTCTCTCTCCCTTTCTCCCTCTCTCCCTCTACCTCGCTGCCTCTCACTCTCCCTCTCCCTCCATCTCTCCCTCTGCCTCTCTCCCTCCCTCTCTCCCTGTCCCTCTCTCTCTCTCCCTCTTTCCCTCCCCCTCTCCCTCTCCCCCTTTCCCTCTCCCTCTCCCCTTCTCCCTCTCTCCCTTCCTCTCTCCCTGTCCCTGTTCCCCTGTTCCGCACGCTCTGGCTCTACCTCTTTCCCTCTCCCTCTCCCTCCACCTCCTTCCCTCTCTGGAGAGGGAAGGAGGTGGAGGGAGAGGGAGAGAGAGATGGAGAGGGAGGGGGGAGAGGGAGAGAGAGGGTGGAGAGGGAGAGAGTGATGGAGGGAGCGAAAGATGTCTCTCCCTCCCTCCCTCTCTCCCTCCCTCTCTCCCTCTCCCTCCCTCCTTCTCCTCCCTCTCCCTCTGGCTCCAACTCTCCTCCCTCCATCTCTCCCTCTCCCTCACTCCCTCCCAGAGAGGCAGAGATAAGGCAGAGGGAGAGAGGAAGAGGGAGAGATGGAGGGAGAGGGAGAGGGAGGGAGAGGGAGAGAGGGAGAGGGAGAGAGGGAGAGGGAGGGAGAGGGAGAGAAGGAGAGGGAGAGAGGGAGAGGGAAATAGGTCTCTTCCTCCCTCCCTCTCCCTCTCTCCTCCTTCTCTCCCTCTCTCCCTCTCCCTCTCTCTCTCCCTGTCCCTGTTTCCCTGTTCCAGTCTCCCTCTGCCTCTCTCCCTCTCCCTTGTCTCTGCCTCTCCCTCCATCTCTCCCTCTCTGAGAGGGAGTGAGGGTGAGGGAGAGATGGAGGGAGAGGGAGTGAGGGCGAGGGAGAGAGGGAGGGAGAGGGAGGAAGAGGAAGAGTGGAAGGGAAAGGGCGAGGGAAGGAGAGGGGGAGACGGAGGAGAGAGGGAGAGGGAAGGAAGAAGAGACCATTTTCCCTCTCCCGCTCTCCCTCTCTATCTCTCTCTGCCTCTGTCCCTCTCTCTCTTCTTCTCTCCCTCTCCCTCCATCTCTCCCTCTCCCTCTCTGTCTCTCCCTCCATCTCTCCCTTTCTGGGAAAGAGTGAGGGAGATGGAGACATGGAGGGAGAGGGAGGAGAAGGAGAGAGGGAGGGAGAGAGGTGTAGAGGGAGAGAGGGAGAGACGTCTTCGCTCCCTCCCTCTATCCCTCTCTCCCTTTCCCCCCTCTCTCTCCCTCTCCCCCTCCCTCTCCTGCTCTCCCTCTCCCTCTTTCCCTCTCCCTCTCCCTCCACCTCCTTCCCTCTCTGGAGAGGGAAGGAGGTGGAGGGAGAGGGAGAGCGGAACAGGGAAACAGGGACAGGGAGAGAGGGAGGGAGGAAGAGACCTCTTTCCATCTCCCTCTCACCCCCCCTCTCCCTCTCCTCTCCATATCTCTCTCCCTCCCTCTCCCTCTCCCTCCATCTCTCCCTCTCCCTCTCTCCCTCTCCCTTGTCTCTGCCTCTCTATCTCTCCCTCTCTGGGAGGGAGTGAGGGAGATGGAGAGTTGGAGGGAGGGAGAGGGATAGAGGGAGGGAGGGACAGAGGGATAGAGGGAGGGAGCGAGAGAGGGATAGAGGGAGGGAGCGAGAGAGGGATAGAGGGAGGGAGGGAGAGGGATAGAGGGAGGGAGGGAGAGAGGGATGGAGGGAGGGAGTGAGAGGGAGGGAGGGAGGGAGGGAGGGAGGGAGAGACGGTCTTTCGCTCCCTCCCTCTCTCCCTCTCTCCCTCTCACCCCTCTCTCTCCCTCTCCCCCCTCCCTCTCCTGCTCTCTCTCCCTGTTCCTCCACCTCCTTCCCTCTCCGGAGAGGGAAGGAGGTGGAGGGACAGGGAGAGGGAAAGAGGTAGAGGGAGAGCGTGCGGAACAGGGAAACAGGGACAGGGAGAGAGGAAAGAAGAGAGGGAGAGGGAAGAGGGACGGGGGAGGCAGGAAGAGGGAGGGGGAGGAGGGAGAGAGACGGGGGAGAGCGAGGAGGTAGAGGGAGAGGGAGGGGAGAGGGAGAGGGATGGGGAGAGCAAGGGGGAGACGGAGGTGGAGAGGGAGTTGGGAGAGGGACAGGGAGAGGGACGGGGAGGGGGGAGAGGGAGGGGGGAGGGAGAGAGGGAAAGAGAGAGACGCAGAGGAAAGAGGGAGAGGGAGAGAGGGAGGAGGAGAGGGACGAGAGGAAGCAGGGAGAAAAGAGAGAAAGAACACACCATCTACATTTCTGTCAAATGACACCGGGGATCCTTACACAACCAGGAGAAAATAACACAGCGAGGCTCTTTCTCAGCTGGAACTGGAACTGCAGATGGGGCCAAACACCACCAGGGTGGCCACACATGTCCAGCTGCCGCCCCAGCCCCCTGAGTCTGGTCACCAGGGCTCTGAGTGTTTGCTCCAGGGACCTGGGGTTCACCCTGTCACCCTGGAGGTCGGGCCTAGACAGCATGGCCCCGGGCTGGACACATAGGGAGAAAAGCATCCCCACAGGCCAGCTTGTGCGAGCCGATTCAGCTGCCAGATTTTAGAGGCCCGGGATCACCGTGTGGCCCATGAAAGCCAGGAGCCAGGAGGGTCTTGCATCGGGATTCCTGTCCGTTGGACTGGAACGTTTATGTAAGGAGTCTTGGAAACAGTGGTAACAAGACTGAATTCGAACGAGCTTTAGGATATTATGGACCACTCCGAAGTGTGTGGGTTGCTAAAAACCCTCCCGGCTTCACTCTTGTTGAAAATGAAGATCCCCAAGTTGCAGCGGATGCTGTCTGAGAAGTAGACGGGAGAACACTCTGTGGCTGCCGAGTAAGAGTGGACCTGTCGAATGGGGAAGGGAGAAGTCGAAATCGTGGCCGCCTCCTTCTTGGGGTCGTCGCCCTCGAGATGATTATCGGAGGAGGAGTCCTCCCCCTCACCACAGATCTCCAAGATGGAGAAGCTTCTCCCGCAGCCGGAGCAGGTCCCTTTAGTAGATATAGGAGAAGAGAGAGATCACTGTCCCAGGAGAGAAATCGCAAGCCGTCCCGATCTTTCTCTAGGTCTCCTAGCCGATCCAGGTCAAATGAAAGGAAATAGGAGACCACTTTGCAAGAGGAGTGGTGCACAGGAAATACCTTCATTTGACAGGAGTATGTACAGAAAATTCAAGTTTCGTTTGAGACTTCCGAAGCTTGATGCACTTTTTAAATGTTTTAGCTGTTCCCGTTTGTGTGTCTCTTGGGACAGTGACACATAAAGGTGTCAATCTCTGTGGTTTGAAATGGGTCATATGAGGCATGTAATATGAAGAATTGTTTCTTTACAATGTTCTCTTAAGCAGAATTGAATTTGCTTTGAATTTTTGGTCTTGCCTAGACTGATAATAAAACTCTAACTCCTGCCCACCTAAAGTGTGATGTTTATCATTATGGAAACAACACTGGCAAACATTAAAAAGACTTTCTGTAGCTGGGATGTGGTATGCAGCTGTAGTCAAGCAAGCAGTCTTTAAAAGGTGCTGTGAACACAAGCCAGCAGGGAGAAATGAAAGCCGCACCCTTACCCTAGATTAGAGGTTTAAGAATTCCACTAGTCTTCACACTGGACAAGAGGTTGTCCAGTGAGTTTAGCATCTAAGAAGTTTCAAGGAAGTTAGTTAACCTTTGAGTTAGGTCATAAGTCCCCTCTGTGATTGCTGTACATGAATACATAGCTCTTTGTAAAGTTTTTTGGAAGTTGAGATTATCAAGACACCAGTGTCCTGCCAGATTAAGAGTATATTGTAGAGCTGAACTTTGAGTTACTGTGCAATTTTTTTTTCATGCTGTCATTTGTAATATGTTTTGTGAGACTCCTTGGGATTAAAGTTTTGGTTCCAAACGGAACAAAGAAAACAAAAAAAGGATCCACCTGCCAATGCAGGGGACCCGGGTTCGATTCCTGGTCCGGGAAGATCCCATGTGCCGCAGATCAACTAAGCCCGTGGGCCACAACTATTGAGCCTGCGCTCTAGATCCTGGGAGCCACAACTACTGAGCCCCCATGCCACAACTACAGAAGCCCGCACATCTAGAGTCCGTGCTGCGAAACAAAAGAAGCCACTGTAATGAGAAGCACATGCCCGCAACAAAGAGGAGCCCCTGCTCGCCGCAACTAGAGAAAGCCCGTGTGCAGCAATGAAGACCCAACGCAGCAAAAAAAAAAAAAAAAAAAAAAAAAAAAAGACGCTACTGGCCAGGTGATCAAGGGTAAAATTGTTTGTCACAAGTCCCGTTGATGGTGTGTATCCTTGATGTGTGTATCCTTGATGGTGTGTATCCTTGACGATGTGACCTGAGGAGAATGACATTTTTATCTCTGTCTGGATCTTCCGCCCCAAACCCCATAACTCCAGCCCAACCATAAGAAAAACATCAGAAAACCAACAGACAAACAAATTGAGGGACAAAATACCTGACCAGTCCTCCTCAAAACTTTCAAGGTATCAAAACCCAGGGACGTCTGAGAAATGTCACAGCCCAGAGGAGACTGGGACAGAAAAAGGGTGTTAGGGGAAAGCTAGGGAAATTCTAATAAAGTGTGGACTTTAGTTAATAATAACGTATCCATCTCGGTTCCTTAGTTGGATAAGCATGTCGTACTAACGTACTAAAGTACTAACGTGTTGGAAATAGGGGTACTGGGTCGGGGGTCCACAGCACTCTGTACACTCTGTACAGATCTTTGCAACTTTTTTGTAACTCTAAGCTATTCTAAAATTAAGCAACTACTAAACAGAGATAAGAATGTTATTTCCCTGATTTGAACATGGCTGAGTTTGTTTTCATGGTCACATTTGTGCTATCTGGATGTGTCTTGGAATCAGTAGCAAAGGAGAGTTGCCAGCCCCTGGGAAGATGCGGCTGGTTTGCAGGTGGCTTGCTCTGGAGCTGAAGACCAGGGTGGGAAGTCTGCAGCCTCGGGCTGCACTTAGGACCATGGGAGGGGATGGGCCAGCTCAGTTAGGGATGGAACCTATAAATAAAACTTTTTCTTTTCCATTATGGCTTATCACAGGATATTGAATATAGTTCCCTGTGCTAGACAGTAGGACCTTGTAGCTTATCCATCCTATATTTAATAGTTTGCGTCTGCTAACCCCAAACTCCCAATCCAACCCTCCCTCACTCTTTCTCCCCCTTGGCAACCACAAGTCTGTTCTCTATGTCTGTGAGTCTGTTTTTGTTTCGTAGACAAGTTCATTTGTGTCGTATTTTAGATTTCACATATAAGAGAGATCATATATGTGTCTTTCTCTTCTGACTTACTTCACTTAGTATGATAATCTCTAGGTCCATCCACGACGTTGCTGCAAATAGCATTATTTCATTCTTTTTATGGCTGAATATATTCCATTGTATATATGTACCACATCTTCTTTATCCACTCACCCATCAGTGGACATTTAGGCAGCTTCCACATCTTGCCTATTATAAATAGTGATGCAATGAACACTGGGGTACATGTATCTTTTCTTTCTTTTTCTTTCTTTTTTTCTTTCTTTTTTCTTTCTTTTTCTTTCTTTCTTTCTTTTTCTTTCTTTCTTTCTCTCTCTCTTTCTTTATTTTTTTGTTACACAGCATGTGGGATCTTAGTTCCCTGGCCAGAGATGGAACCCATGCTCCCTGCACTGGAAGCACAGAGTCTTAACCGCTAGACCACCAGGGAAATCCCAGGGGTGTATGTATATTTTTGAATTAGAGTTTTCTCCAGATCTATGCCCAGGAGTGGAATTGCGGGACCCTATGGCAGCTGTATCTGTTCTCTGCACGTCTCACATCAACCACGTGCACTCCAATCCTTGCTCTCAACGTCATCTTCGGGGAACACAACCTGCGACAGGGACCTTGACAAGAAGAAATGGCTCAGGGAAAAGCTAGCTGCACAGGGAGGAGATAGAGGCCATCGACCCTGGGGTGTGGCGGGGAGAGTGGGCACAGAGATTGGTCATTTCATCCCTGATACTCAGCCCTCCTGGCTGCCCCACTCTAGGTCACCTCGGGATACAGAGGTGACCCGGTTAGAGTCCCAGCCTGTGCAGGAATCTCGGGGCACAAGCGGGTCTGAATAATATTAGTGCAGGGTCTCCCCCATGGCACTGGGGTTATTTGGGGCGGGTCATTCTCTGCTGGGGGCCCCTCTTGGGCACTGTGTGGGGTTCAGCAGCATCCCTGTCCCCACCCATTTGATTCCAGGGTCCCCTCCCCCCCAGTTGTGACAACCACAGATTTTCCCCAGACATCACTGAAGACCTGGGGGAGGCGGAAGCAGGATGGCCCTGGGTGAGGACAGCTGTGTTGAAGCAACCAGCCTGGCTTAGGGCAAGGTCTGCCCCAATCCCGTCAGAGCCTGCATTTAGAACTGCCCCTTCCCTCTCCCACCTCCCATGCCCTGCAGTGGTCTCCGAGACATCATCCCCATGTAAGAAATCACACCTTCTCAGTTTACTGTCCCCAGCACCTAGAAGAGTGTCTGCTATGTAGTAGATGCTTCATAAATACTTGCTGAATAAAGGAGTTGAATAAAGGGATGAGTGGATGAATGAATGAAGGTTACCATGGAAGGAGGGGGGAGATTCCCTTTCTGGCTCTCGGGGATTGGGATATCAAGTGAAAGATCCATCCTAAATAGGCTGACCAGCCTTCTGGGTTCCCCAGAAATGAGGGTTTCCCCATAGTTCCAGCGCTCAAACCTGAGCGGTCCTGGGCAAAGTGGGGGCGGGTGTTGGTCACCCTGTGTAAACACAGTAACAATTCCAACTGCAATAGCAATGGCCAAGGACCTCTACGGTCTTACTGACCAGGCACAGTTCTTCACCTGGCGGGGAAGGGTGGGCCAGGATTGGAATTCCGGTGATCCAGGGTGGGCGGGTGAGGGCACACCCCGGGCTTGTGTAGGGGAGTCCAGGAAGGTTCTGGAGGAAGTGACAGTGACACAGGAGGGAGGGAGGAGTCTAAGGAAGAACGTCCCACACGACAACGTGTGCCAATGGCCCTGGGCCCAAGGTCACACCTGACCAGGGCTTGCTTGTTTTCTTTTTTTCTAATTTACTTTTCCCCACATGGATATGCAATTGTCCTAATGCCATTTATTGAAAACTCCTTAATTTCCTCACTTTCTGTCATATCAAGTTCTCATCTATCTGTTTCTGGACCTTTATTCTCTACCATAGAGCTATACGTCCCATCCTTGCACCACTAGGGCTGTTTCATCACTATAACTTTATTTTTTACTCATTTATTTCTTTGGCCGTGCTGGGCGGCATGTGGGATCTTATTTCCCTGACCAGGCTTTGAACCCGCACCCCTTGCAGTGGAAGCTCGGAGTCTTAATCGCTGGACCTCCAGGGAAGTCCCCAGGGCTTGCTTTGACATCCATCGAATGGTGGCGGGTGGGCACGGGGAGCAGCTGTCTGTGAGCCACCCTGTGTAGAAATGCAGGGTGGAGGGCAGGACAGCTGGAGCGGGAGGGGAAAAGGCGGAGGAGGGAGGGAGGGAGGGATGGCGGGCGGGCGAGAGACAGACAGAGAGTTTCCGGAGACAATAGCTCTGGCCGTGTCCTAGGGCATGAAAGCTGAAAATAGCTCCTAGTGCCGGGAGCCCTGGAGCCGGAGCCTGGGAGCCATTGTGACTGGCACTCCTCCCTGGTGTGTGTGTGTGCGGGGGCGGGGGGCTCTGGACTTCTCAGGCTGGGAATGGGGCGCACGGAGCAAGGACGGAGCAGGGACGGAGCAGGGACCCTTCTCTCTGGGACCTCGCAGGCCATCCTTAGCTCACAAAGCTGAGCCACTCCCGGCCCTACGAGGGGGGGGCTTATCCTCCCTGTCCCCTGGATCACACCCCCTCACACACGACTTCCCCTTGTGTGCTCCCAGCAACCAAGAGAATCTGTTTTTAAAAGATTTGGGGGAGGGGGGTAAACATACAAACAAGAGCAGAATGGATACTTTTTCCGAATGGGAATGGCTCTGTGTAACCCCATCCCCAGGGTAACCAGAGTCCTGACCTCTAACACCCTTGACGAGTCAGCCTTGGTCTGGGCTTGCAGACCCACGGAAGCTTCCTCATCCCCTCCTTCAGACCCCGTCTCTCCCTCGGCGTCTTTGTGAGAGGCACCCGGGGAAGTGGGACTGCTAGGCTGTACTGCTGCTAGAACTGCACCTGGGCTCCACCAGGCTCCAGCCCCCCCGCCCTGTGCACCTCTCTGTCCCTGAGGCACCTCAACTGGTAGGAGCGGCATCACCTTCCCTCCCGGGACTTGTGACACTTAAGGGAGACACAGAAAGGACAAGCGTTTGGCTCCCTGGCTGGCAAAGAGCAGGTGCTCAATTGTCATAAGTGGCCGTATCAGTGAGGGTTCTCCAGACAAACAGAATCCATAGGGTGTGTGTGTATATACACACACACGTACATATGTACACGCATACAAAAATATACAGCTGTGTATATATGCGGTACGCATACAGACATATACACATATAGTATATACAATACGCAAACACATATATACACACATATATATAAAATGCATAGTTTGTATATATACAGTATGTATACACACATATACACGTAATATATACAATAGACACATACAGATACACTATACATACACACATATGAAATGCATCGTTTGTGTATATACAGTATGTACACATACGTATAACATATGCAATGTACACACCTAGGTACGTCTATATCATACATATATACACACATAGAAAGATATTTAGGTGTGTATATATACAGTATACATACATACACATATAATATATGCAATACATACACGTACATACATATAGACACGCATATACACCTACATAGAAAAGCATGTAGAATAAAAATATATATGTACTGCATATATAAATTCCTTGTATTCGTTCCTCCTTTACGCAAAGTGGACCAATTTCAGTGTTAATCTCTTCTGAAAAATCCCTTCCTGGCCACATCTGGAATAATGTTTGTGGTTGCCGGGGCCCCACGCAGTGCGCACATGAGATTAACCATCCCCGTGGCGATGATGACACTTTATTTTCTCCCTTGACCATTGTCACTACTATTCCAATTAAAATGGCAGTGCTATGAGGGCAGGGCATTTCCTTTTTGGCCAGTACTGAGCGTCCGCGGTCTGGTGCCTAGCATAGGCTAAATACACGGCAATTTTGTGAACAGAAGCCGGGATTCCAGCTGTCATATTTAATAGGAATTATAGTCTTATTATTGGGGGGGAGGGGTTGTGTCACGGTACGTCGAGGTCGGGAGTCGAACTCGCCACCACTGGCCCTGAGAGGTTTTGCCGGGTCCCCACTTCGGGCCGGTGGGTGTGGCCAGGGGCAGCCGATGACGTGCGTATGTGCGTGCGTACGTGCGTGCGTGCGTGGGAGCGTGCGTGCGTGAGAGCGTGCGAGTCCACGGGGCGGGCCGCGCGCGCCGGGAGTGTTTCAGCCCGGCCCCCGGCTCATTGTGGTCGCCTCACGCCGGCCCGAGTTCGCAGCAGCGCTGGAGGCCCCGGGCCTGTGAGCACAAAGAGGGAGCCGGGGGCCGGACGGGAGCGCTGTGGCGGCAGCTGAGGCCCAGACCAGGCCCCCCTCAGCCTCCCGCCTGCCCGTCTGCCCCGCCCCCGCCGGCGGCGCCGCGCCCCTCCCCCAACCGCCAGACTAGCGCGGTGCGGGGCCCGCGCGCGAAGACATGGGGGAGAAGCTGGAGCTGAGGCTGGAGTCGCTCTTGGGGACCGAGCCCGCCGTCTACCCGTGGCCGCTGCCGGTCTACGTAAGTGCCACCCGTCCCCTCCTCCCGGACCCCCGCTCCTGTTCCCCCACGGCGCGCGCTGAGCCCACCGAGAAACGGAGCGACTCGAGTCGCCAGACCCTCTTTGGAGCCCCCCTTCCCGCCCCGCCGTGGTTCTCCGCGGCAGTTTCCAGCCCCCGCGCGCAGGGTGGGCAGAGGGGAGCCGGCGCCGGCCGGGGGCGCCGACTCGGCCGCGGGGACCCCGCGCTTCCGAGGGGCGCCTGAGCCGGTCTGCGGTTGGCTCTGCAGGGCTGGGGACCCCGGTCCCCCCGGGCCTGGACTGCCGGCGGGCTTGCCCTTCTGTACTTTAGGATCTGACACGTAGGGTTTCTTTTTCCTGGTAGTTTCTTCTTAGCTCTGTCAACGTACTTAGTTTTTAAAATTTTTTTTTATTTTTCAGGGCACCCTTTCCTCCCTCTCTCCAGTTTTTTTGTGTTTCTCTTTTGTTTTGTTTTAGTTAGGCATTTTGTCCCTCTGATCTTGAGTGGGTGGGCTGGCAGGACACTTGGAGAGGAGGCGTTCTGTCCCCTGATCTTGAGTGGCCTTTGGAAAATGACGGGCCAGACGGAAATTACATTTAATTGATATATAATATTGTATCCGTCCAAGGTGTACAATGTGATGATTAATATATATATAGTGTGTGTGAAATGATTACCACAATAAGTTTAGTTAACCTTAATTCACATAATTACAAATGTTATCTTTGTGATGAGAACTTTCAAGATCTACTCTCTTAGCAACTTTCAAACATAAAATACGGTATTGTTAACTGTAGTGACCGAGCTGTACATTACATCACCATTACTCACTTGTCTTATAACTAGAAGTTTTTACCTTTTGATCATCTTCCCTCATTTTCGTCACCTCCAACCCCCAGCTCTGGCAACCGTCATTCCATTCTTTCTATCATGAGTTCAGTATTTTAGATTTCACATATGAGATCATAAAGTATTTATCTTTCTCTGTCTGACATTTCATTTAGCATAATGCCCCCCAAACCCACCCATGTGGTCACAAATAGCCAGATTTCCTTCTTTATCATGGCTGACTAATAGTAGGTCGTATGCACCCCCATTTTCTTCATCCATTCATCCACAAGAAAACACTGAGGTTGTTTCCATGTCTTGGCTACTGTATTGGGTTGGCCAGAAAGTTCATACAGTTAATGAATACACTGTTCAGTCAAACTTGGTGAAAATGAGTCTTTTATTTTTACTTAAAATAAATCTTTGACAAAGCCAGCTAGGCATCCCTTTGAGTAACGACTTATATCACATTGAAATATTTTAAACATATGAACAGTAATAGCTGAAATGACAAATGTTACTAATATTGACACAATTTATCAAGGAGAATAGGTTAGAATACGTTAAAATGCGGGTGGACAGTGAAAGAACAACTATAACTTTTAACTAAATATTGTCTTGATATTTAGACCATTGGTTAAAATCATGATAACAGGTTTCATCCGTTTCAAGAAAGCAGAATATTTGCAGATCACTTAACATTTACTAGGTATGTTCTCAGCCTGGAAGGATATATTTCACTTACATGTGTCATTTAATTTAACCACATCCCTCTGTAATAGATAGTGGTATCCCTATTTGCAGATAGGAGACAGGCTCAGAAAGATTAAGAATGTTACCTAATTCTAGTAAGTAGCCGAACCTAAACTGATCTAATTCCAGGGCAAAGCTCTTTCTGGCACATCAGTGTGGGTCTTTATCTCTTTGAGAATTGTTGAACATTAAAAGCCTTCTTCCAGGTAAATGCATAAAGAAACAACATGAGCAATGATATAACAATACAAGTCTCACTAAATAATTGGTGTGTTTGGCCTTGCTTTTGCTGATAGATCTTTTGCAAAATTGCTTTTCTCTGAGATATTTAAAGTGGACTTTAACTATTTTCTTGGAAGACTTTCCTAAATTATACCTATCAGAAAGCTGCTTTGCTTTAAGGCCGAAGAAAAATGAAAGCTTACTTAACTACACTTAGGTGCCAGGGTCATGCTATGAGCTCTACACCTGCCAGGATTCACGCTAAGATAGATAGGGTGGCTCAGCAAACTGTCCATAGTCCTGTGATTTCTTTCTGATATTCTGAAGTAGAAATAATTTAATAACTGTTCACAAAAGAGAGAAACACTGTTTCTTGGTCCTCAATATCATACTGCTGTAGGCTAATTCTTTCTCTCTTCTGTTGCCCCTTAGTATAGAGAGTGTGTTTTGGGGACCCTCCTTCACGATCTCCATTCCAAGAGCATCTTACATAAATCCAGGACTTCTCAAGCAGCCAGTTTTGCCAGATGGTCTTAGGGTTGGTTGTACCCATATATGTATAATCTGAACTTCTCAAGTAAGGTCCTTAGAGAGCATAATGGCTAAGAGAATTGGTGCTGATACCAGACCTGAGTCCAAATACTGCCTATGCCCCTAACTAGCTGTGTAACCTTGGAGAAGTAACTTAAGCCCCTTAAAGGGATTAGATTTCTCACCTGGAAAATGGTATAATAAATGCATCTACCTCCTATGGTTAGTGTGTAAATTAATGTAACTTGAGATGGTGCGTGTTAAGCATTAGCACAGTGCCTGTCTCTTGTTAGTAATACCTGCTTTTCTTATTAATTATTCTCTTTATATTCCCAGTTCCAGCTGGGTGCCTAACATATAATAGTTGTTCAGCAAATAGTTACTGGATTGAACCAGCTCTGAAATTGAAGCATTGGGTCAACAGCAAAGTAGTCACCCCACCATCATTTCTCCCAGAGAAAGGGAGAATAGATGGAAGCCAGCCATCATACCTTCTTTTCTTATTCTAAACTTCCCATCCAGCCCCAGCAATAAAATAATCTTCCTGGACCCTAACAATTTCAAGGATTCTTCAAATCACACTATTTGAAAATAGCTGGGTTGCCCTAATCTAATATGTCCCAGGACCCCAAGGTCACCAAGCTTCTATTAATGAAGTCTAGTTAAGATAAATGATAACAGTTAGTCAACCAACTGCTTATGAGCTCATTGGGCTTTTTAAAATTTACTATCTGCGCTTCATAGAGACACAGGTATTTTGCTTTTGTAGGACATTCAACAGTCAAAGTAGTCTTTTAAAAAGCACAAATCAGACGCTATTATTGCACTGCTTCTAACCTCTAAAGGCTATCTATTGTAAAGAGATGAAATTTTCAACTACTTAGCCAGGCTCACAGGGATCGTGTGCTCTGGTCACTTACTACATCTTTCCCTGACCTTCATGGGGCTCGAGGCACAGTTGTCCTTTTCAGTCCCTCAGATGCAACAAGCTCTACTTCTTGCTCTCCCAGCTTTAGATTGGCTAATCCATCTACCCAGACCAATTTCCCTCTTAATCGTTAAGGTCTCGGTTCAAACGCCACCACTACTATCTTGACCAAAGAGACCTGCCTCCTCAGTGCCTCTCCATCCCTTTGTCCAGTCGTATTTCTGTCACTGTACCACATTTATTTACATGTTTACTCTGTCTTCCTCCACCACTGGACATTTGCTTAAGAGCAGGGACTTTGTAATTTTTTGCTTCCAAGGCTTGCAGCGGACACTGGCACGTAGGTGTGTAGGAAATGTGTGTCTAATAAAGAATAAATATGTGAATGAAAAAAAAAACTGTGAAACACTAACACAAGATTATTCTTCTTTCAAAAGAATAATGAAAAATAATTTCATTCAATAAGAGTCATTCTTAGTTACTGATCCATGACTTAGTAGATCCCATTCAATTTAAAATGTCCCCTTTTTTTCTGATACTTTCACAAGTCATTAATTAAGTGTTGCTCACTTTTAAGGCCAATCTGTGAGACATTATTTAACTTGTCTCCTCTAAAGTTCCAGCATTAACTCAGGCGGGGCTTCACCAAGTACTGATCATGTGACCTTGGCCTCTCATTGCCTCCGTTTTCTCATTTGTAACATGGGTATAATAATCGGCTTATTTCATACGCCTATGAGGAGGAAAACTTCGTGTGTGTGTGTGTGTGTGTGTGTGTCTATATATATGTATTTAAACAGTGTCTTAGAATAGTGTCTGGCAGATGATAAGCATTATAGAAGTATTGACTGCTGCTACTAGTACTGTTATTATGAGAACTAACTGTTGAGAATAATCCTTCATATAGTGGTTTATTCCACTGAAGATAAAGGAAACTCATAGAATGTTAGAAATCAGATTAAACACGGAAAGCCAGTAAAATATACCAGGACAGAAGATGATGAGAGTGTGAAAGGATAGAGGAAAAAAAATGGTTTTTGTTTTTCTTTTTCTTTTTTAAAGAAGGAAAGAGCCTAGAAATAGGAGAAAAACTATTCATTGGCTATACTGACATGGAGATCGCTGGTGACCTTCATAAGTAAAATTTCAGGACAGTGGGCAGAGAGATTACGGTGAGGGAAGTCAGATGGATGTAAATTATAGAGTAGATGGGACGTGAGGAAATGGAAACAATATATGATGATAACAATTTTGAAAAGTTCAGACATGAATTGGCTAAAGAAGATATGCAGGGATTAGAGGAGGAGGGAGGCTTTCGTGTTACACGTATAGTTTTAACATTTTAAGTTGGAGTTACTAGTCTAGAATGAGGTTGAATTTTGGCAAGAATCATTCATAAGGAGTAGATGGGTTGTAGAAAATGCAGTGCTGTGAAGTACTTGAGAAGATGAGAGAAAATGAAATGCTATCTGTAGTGCACGTGGCCTTTGAACTTGAACTCCTGTAGTGCAAGGGAATACAAAGATCAATGCAAATGCTAATGAATTAACGGATTTGGCAGTGGACTATTTACTGACTTCTGTGTTCCTAATGAGTTAGGAAGCGCCTCACCAGCTCAGAGTGAAGGAAGTAGAGAGGATGGAGGAAAATTTGAGGAGGGTAGGGAAAGCTTCTAAGAAAATAGTCCTTAAGGAGAATTAGAAAGAACTTACTGTAAGTCAGAGCAATATTTCCAGTCTTGAAAATCCATTTGAAGTTGGTGTTTATTAATTTATTGGAATACCAATTTTCCCTGCCACATGATGTTTCTCCAGCTACCTGGATATAAGTTACACAGAGGCAGAAAAGAATGAGAGATAACAATCGAGGGAAAATACAATTAGTATTTTTTTTTTTTACCTTTTTCCACTTCCCCGCTCCAACTCTGGGGAGCCTTCATGGACATGGCTGCCCTCGCAGCCTGCAGCAGCACGCTGTTATCAAAGAATTCAAAGAAATGGAACATAGATTTCCAACTTAATAATTCAGCAAAATCAAAAATTGTATATAATGATTTCTGTTGGCAAAGATTTTTGCAATATAATTTGGTTCCATCTTTTGACAAGTAATTTGGCAATGTCTAGCAAGATAAAAATGTTAATAGCTTTTTACACATTAATTCTAATTCTGGAAGCTTATGCCGATAAATAATTTATAATCCAGAAAATTATTATATAAAGATGCTCATTGTCATGTCATTTGTAATAACAAAACATTGGAAACACCTTTAATTGTTAAGAATAGGAAAACAGTTTAGGAAATTATATCCACTTAGTAGAAAGTGACACAGTTACTATATTATAATTACAAGATGATGGAGCAAAATAAAATAATGCTTAATAAAGAAAGAATGAAGAAAGCTGACCTAAAATTGTGTCTTCCTTATGACAGTAATTATGTAAACATATCAATGTTTATTAAAGCTTAAAACCAAGATAAAGTTTTAAAAGCTCTGTACCAGTAATGGGGATTTTATGTTCGTTTCAAAATATTTTTTGACACAACTCTTAGAATTTTGTTTTGTCTACTCCTTTTCTTAAGAATTTCTGATTATTACCTCACTTTTCATTTCATAGTTTCAAATAAAGCCAGCAATTTTATCATCAGAGAAGATTAGACTTATTGGACAGTTCATAATTCCAAGTTATTTGGTATAAAAAGACCATATACACTTGTAGGTGCTTTCAAAATAAAATTTCGAGAAGTTTTTTTTTTTTGCTTAGTCTTTCCTAGTATGGAGATGAAGCAAACTACCTAAAATTGCTAGCCATTCTTTTTTCATTTTTCTCATTTTATTGATTTATCTTGCCCTTCACAGAAATGATAAGAAATGAGTCTGCAGTTGCATCTGCCAATTTCTTAAATCCTCTATTATCCACATTATGAAATCATACTAGTATGAATGCTTCCAGTATTTTCAGAACTCTTTAGTTAGTATACTTTAGCATTCTGTATGAAGTATCTTATGTAAGTGTAAAATTTAGACTCAACTTCTGGAAGCTTTTGATTTCTTAGTTCAAAAGTGAGAGATCCTTAGTTCAGCCATATGATTAACGATTACTTGTATAGTAAGAAGCTCCTAAATTATTGTTTTATGGGTACCTGGCAGTTTTCTTGCCATTTCTCAGAAGTTCTCTATTAAACACACTCTCTCTCTTTCTCTCTCTCTATCTCTCTGTCTCTCTCTGTCTCTCTCTCTCTCTCTCTGTCTCTCTCTCTCTCTCTCACACACACACACACACACACACACACACATTGTGATTAAAAGCACAGATTTTGGCATTATGAAATCTAAGGTTCAATTTCCAGTTGTGTAGTTTCTGGGCCACTTCACTTTAGGCAAGTAACCTAATGTCTCTGAACCTTGTTATTTTCATCTGTAAAATAGAAATTACAATTATATCAGACAATCCTCAAAACATCCGTAATGATTTTAGAGTTTCAGAGTCAGGTAAAAGCAGGCACTCAGTAAATGGCTAGTGCTTTTATTACTTTATTATTATTTAGGTCTTGGTTTTCCTTGAGTGTGTGAGTCCCCATAATGAAATGTAATTTCCAGTAGATTGAGTAACACCTGTTTTCACCAAAAATTTTAACTGAGTTCATTACTTTCTGTGCAACCCAGATTAGTTTTCTGCCTCCTTTTCTGTGCCATATGTAGGTGTTCAGTAGATTTATTTAATAAATGTATGAATGCATGAACGCGTAGATGAATTTTTAAATGCTTCTTTTTGAGAAGGTAGAACAAATGTGACACAGTAGAACAGATAAGAAAATAATCCATGGAAAAAATGGCAAAGTCATGTATGTGTCCAGGGCCAGCCTAAGAGGAATTACTTTTTTTTTTTTTTTTTTTAGGAAAAATGTGTTGAATAGCTTATTTTAATTATTTTTAAAAGTTAAGTACAGGGACTTCCCTGGCGGTCCAGTGGTTAAGACTTCGCCTTCCAATGCAGGGGGGTGTGGGTTCAATCCCTAGTCGGGGAGCTATGGTCCCACATGCCTCGCAGCCAAAAAACCAGAACATAAAACAGAAGCAGTATTGTAACAAATTCAATGAAGACTTTAACAAATGGTCCACATCCAAAAAAAAAGTTAAGTACAAAACTTTGCTGATGATTTACATATTTAGGACCAATAAAATAATGTGAGATTAGCTGTACTGAAACAGAATGTTGAGCTACATTCACATTAAGTGACATTATATAGTCTGAGTTTATGGAAAACTTCTGAGATGGTGAGTGACCTTTGAGCAGAAAAAGACAGAAGGAGAAATGGCCTTTTCTACATTCTATTGTGCCTCTAAGTAAAATGCTTGGTAATCTAGCTACAAAGCTCTATGTCATTGGCCTTAGGCACGTACTGTGATGTACCTTGTGAAGATCAGATTTTGCCATGGAGAGGATTTGTAAAAGTATCACACATTCCAGTACCGTTGGCAACCACAGCTACCAAAAACTCCAATTTAAATTGATGAGCCTAATATCAGATGATAGTATCATTTCCTTGTGGGTGTTCTGGGAAAAGGTGGGTAGGAAATGTATAAAAGTGAATACTTTATTGACTGAAATAACACTTCATCATTTTGAAAACATAAAATACATTAAAGTTGTTATAGCATCATACATGAATATTTCACTGTATTTTAGACCTTGCCTACAAGCAATGTTTTCTGCCCTTTGAAAGAGAACCATGCTTGTGGTATGCATTAATCATAGAAAAGATTAAACACTGAAAAGAAATTCAGCCTTTAAAGACAATTTGCTTTGATTTATTCAGTGGGTTCTCCTAAAAAGTTAATACCCAGAATTATTGCTTGTTAAATTGGAGTTACAAATTCTTTCAGAGTTACTTAGTATTTTCTTTAATATCAGTATCAAGGAAGGCAAAGCAAATTTACATATTTATTAGGAAATACAGGCACATAATCATAAAACAAGAAAACACAACGTTTTTATAGACTTTATTTTTTAGAAGTGTTTTAATTTTCCAGAAAAATTGAGAAGATAGTATAAAGTGTTTCCATATACACTATACCCATTTCCCTCTGTGACGATCAACTTATATTAGTATGTTACATTGTTACAATCAGTGAACAAATATTGATACATTATTGTTTACTATAGTCCATACATTAGTCCAGTTCCTTAGTTTTTACCTAATGTCCTTTTTCTATTCCAGGATTTCATCCAAAACATCACATTACATTTAGTTGCCATGTTTCCTTAGGCTCCTCTTGGGTTTGATAGCTTCTCAGATTTTCCTTGCATGACCTTGGCAATTTTGAGTAGTTAGGCTTGTGTAGGATGCCCGCTACTAGAATTTGTTTGATGCATGTTTCATTGATAATATTGGGATTATGTGTTTGGGGGAGGAAGACCACAAGAGTAGAAGGGTTATTTTGTCAGATCACATCAAGTGTACAAAGTATCAATATGCATTATGAATGCTGAGGTCGACCTTGATCACCAGGCTGAGGTAGTGTTTTTCAGGTTTCTCCATTGTAAAATTACTGTTTTCCCTTCTCCATATTGTACTTTTTGGAAGGAAGTCAATATGCTCAGCCCACAACTAAGGAATAGAGAGTTATGCTTACGATGGAGTACTACATAAACTATTTGGAATTCTTTTGCACTGGAGATTTATCTATTCTCCCGCATTTATTTATGTATCCAATTATTTATTTATATCAGAAGAACTCACGGATTTTTATTTTATACTTTGGGTCATAATCTAATTCTACGTTAGTTACTTTGTTCCTCAAATTGCTCTAGTCCTGACCCTTGTGAACTCTTTTCAGTTCAGTGGCTCGTGTGCCACTCTGAGGTATCCCCATGCTATATATTTTTTTGGAACTTCCTTACTTTCTGACACTATAAGATGGCCTTGTATATAAATCTTGTATATTTACTGCCCCAGTCCTAGAATCAGCTATTTCTTCAAGGATAACTAGGTCTTTTTAGTGGAGAACAGCATTAGACAGCAGGATCTGGGTGTGGGGTGTGCTAATTGCTGCCCGGATGTCATTGCTTCTAGATCTTCTCAGCTGACAGAGCAAAGAGATAACATGTGTGTACATTCCCCACGTATATGGACATATCTATAAGTATCTCTCTACATAACCATGTGTGTTAAGGTAATATGAAGCAATATTAAGCTAAGCATGAATGTATATTGATGTTTCCAACTTTAATCTGTTACCACATAGATCATCTTAGCCTCATCTCTTGCTTATCTTTAAATTTCAACTGCGGCAAAACACTTGACTTTTAGAAGTATGAAAATCAAATTGTAGCTACTTTGGGAAGCCACATCATCTAGCAGAAGAATTCTTAAAGGGCAAGGTGTATATCATCAAATTTTAATTTACAGTCAGCAGTACTTTGTAACATCCATAGGCCTCCAGACCTCTGCTTCCAAGAAGATGAAGTAGCCCATTTCTCCCAGGTTCTTCCACTTAAAACTAAAACCCTGAACATAACAACAGACAAACATAGGAAGACACTGAAAGGTGGAAATGAGAAGGCAGACTTAACTAGGGACTTTGGGACTTGAGGAATAACATGGTGATGAGTCCCCTGTGTTTCCTGTTGCTTCCCATACATCCTGGAGAGGGTATTACAGGAACCCCCAATCAATAACCACCAACAGAACAACAGACAAAAAAGCTTCAAAAAAGAAAACACAAAACCCCCGTTCCCCCTAGCCAAGGTATGAGGAAAGGGGTTGTCAAAGACAGAAAACCATTTGGGCAATAATATACACACTACTCGAGCCAAGTGCCAGTGGAATATTGCACCCATCCCCTATGTCCTGTGGTTTCAGTTGGGCCAAGCTACGATTTGATCTTCCACACCACCCCACTCCTGCCCTCCAGAAGAGGCAGCGCTCTGATTCGCCACCAGGGCTGTTTCAGTGTGGTGCAGTGGTGAGCTGAGCCTCCACCCCTTTTCATTAGCAAAGAGACTTTCAAAGGTGGTGCCTGACAGGCTAGTTAACACTGGGCTGCCCTCACACAGTCGTGGGGTCCAGTGGTGGGACCTAGCCTCCCTCTCTCCCTGACCTCGATAAGAATAGGATGTTACAGGTTGGAGGGAGTAGGCACCCCACTAACCCCCAACACATGGTGTCCGTGAGACCCAATGGGGTGCTGAATCCCCATAACCGTCCTGAGGCAGTAAGACAGAATGAGATGGCACAAGCAGGGCTAGTTGGCAGTTCTCTTCCTCTTACCCTGGTGTCAGTGGGGCCAGCAGGTAGCTGACCCTCTACCCACACCCGGCATCAACAAGAAGGAATGAAGTGGGAGGAAGGACAGCAAACACAGCAAACACTTCACCTCTCCCCTCCCCTGGTGTCAAGAAATCCACTGGGGAGATGAACTTCCACTCCTACTAAAAGGCAACAGAATGATATTAATGTTCCCACTTTTGGGGGGAAGGTGTCAGAAGGGCCAGTAGGATAGCTGAACTTCTACTTGATCTGTCTGCAGTGAGAGAATGTAAGTGCCCACTTTTGCTGGGGTTTTGACAGTAGGGCCCAGTGGAAATCTGTACGTAACCCCCCAGTCCTCATACTCCACCTCCAATAGGATGACTTCCTTCTAAAAAGTAATAATAAAATTAAATGGGATACAGAGTCATATAATAACTCACAATGTTTAGAATCCAATTGAAAAACACTCATGGCACCAAGAAGCAGGAAATCACAGAATAAATGAGAAAAGACAATAGACCTACACCAGCACTGAGATAAAACATCTATTGAAATTATCAGACAGGGGTTTTAAATAAGCTGTCACATAAATGCTTCAATTAGCAATTATGTGTTCCTTGACGGAAATGGGAAAAATAGAAAATGTGAACAAAGAAGTAGAAGTTATAAGAATAAAAACAAATGAGAACAGTAGAACTGAAAAATACAACAATCAAAAAACTTTGCTCAAGAGTAGAGTGGAGATTACAAAGCACAGAATCATGAACTTAGAAGAGATCAATACAATGTACCACATGTACAGAGAAAAATAGGCTGAGGGGTAGAGATGGGAGAAAGAACAGGATCTCAAGAACCTGTAAACAGTAACAAAAGCACTAACATTCATATCATCAAGGTTCCAGAATGAAAACAGAGAGCACGTAGGACTGACAAAGTATTCAGAGAAATAATGACTGAAACGTTCCCAATTTTTTAGAAGACATAAGCACACATCCAAGGATCTGAGCAAATCCAAAGAGGAAAAACACAAAGGTATCCTTGTCAAGACGCGTCATAATTAAACTTCTGAAAAGTAGAGACAAAACAAATCTCGAAAGTGGACAGGCAGAAACGATGCATCACTTATTGAGAAACCAATTCCAATGACAGCATATTTCTTGTCTAAAATTATGGAGTCAGAAGCATTGACATAACATTTTTCAAGTAGTAAAAGAAAAGAACTCTCAGCCACAAATTCACACTTTTTATATCCACTTTCTTGTTTGACTTATATTAATGGACTACCAACTCATCTTTCTATATCCGGGCCTGCCATCACACTTCTCCAAAAATCTAGTCACAGTATTTCCAGAGTGATCTTTCTGAAAAAGAAACAAATTTTTCTTATAAAAGTACCTGATTGTGTTATGAAACTTTTCTCTCTTCTAAGTTACCAGGTAAAATCCTTCAATGGATTCCCATCTTTCTTGGAGGAAAATCTCACATCCAAACTCTCTTTGTCCTTTTGGGCTGCTGTAAGATTATACTGCAGGTTGGGTGGCTCATAAACACCAGGAATTTTTTTTCTCACGGCTCCGGAGGCTGTGAGTTCAAGAATAGGTTGCCAGTATGGTCAGATGAGGGCCCTCTTCTGAATCACAGACTTCTCATTGTATCCTCACATGGCAGAAGAGCTTAGGGAGCTCTGTGGGGTCTCTTTTATAAGAGCACTAATACCATAATCATTTCCCAAAGGCCCCACCTACTAATACTATCAGCTACGGAAAGTAAGATTTCAACGTATGAATTTGGAGGGGAACACAAAGACTAGACCATAGCACTTACTATACATACATGGACCATGCATGATCTGGCTTCTACGCCCCTCTCCATTGTCTTCTTTTCCTACACGCCAGTGAGCATTTCTCTTTTTTTTTTTTTTTTCTTTTTTTTTGCGGTACGCGGGCCTCTCACTGTTGTGGCCTCTCCCGTTGCGGAGCACAGGCTCCGGACGCGCAGGCTCAGTGTCCATGGCTCACGGGGCCTAGCCGCTCCGCGGCATGTGGGATCTTCCCGGACCGGGACACGAACCCGTGTCCCCTGCATCGGCAGGCGGACTCTCAACCACTGCGCCACCAGGGAAGCCCCAGTGAGCATTTCTTATACTGATTATGAATGGAACTCCTTTCTGGACTGATCCTTAACCATTCATTTTCTGGTAAGTGTGAATTTATCTTCTCTTTTCTTCAAAACTTCACCCTTCCTTCATGTTACATATCCATTTCAATTGCCTTCTACAGGAAGCCCTACTGATATCGCCCATATACTACTGTCCACAGCATGAATTAAGGTCTTACTGTGTCTTCCTATAGCACTCTGTAATATCTTTTACGGTAACTGTGGATTTTCTTACTTGAGTGTCACAATACATTGAATTCTAGGTGGCACTATAATGATTTTAGTAACAGTAACACTGGTGCCTACTTTATCCCATGACATACTTTAGGTGTTCAATAAATGTGTGTTGAATGAGTGAATGAATGAATGGTCAATTTGAAATCTTAATCATGTTACTTTTCAAAAATCTGTTAAAAGATACCACAGTTTTCCAGAAGATTAGGGAGTTAGGACCTTAAACTTGATTTAACAGAGGAAATTTTTACTCATACATCCTGCTTAAATACCTCAAAGTAAAACCATAAACCCAGGAATTTAAGGTTATCCATTTGGACTTTCAAGCCAATAATTAATATCTCCTGCCCCGACTGTATTAGATGGTTTCGATGCTCCACTCATATCTCCCCAGCACTCATCATTCCAGTATATGCTGATAGAATCATGCTGCCGCCTGCAATTATCCACCTTAGGGCAGGCCAGAAGTGTACAGGAGTTAATGTATCTGGGTGTAGCTTTCAACCAAGGACAGAGGGGACTGGAAGATAAGTACTTCAAGTTTCTCACCGATTCTTGGGATAACTCTGAGACATGTTCTGTAGAGTTTCACAGAACTCGCCTGAAGTACTGGCAGCAGTTCCCTGCAGGAGTAATTTATTCGGTAATACACCTCTGTTGGCTTCCTTCCATGCCTCCATTCTCAATTCCCACTCCACTTCTGAGTTTTCTGGAAGCACCTCCCAGATGAGCAGTTTGCACTCAAATTATCGCCTCAAGTTCTGCTTCTAGGGGAACTCAGTTGATAGCCTCCTAACAACCCAGTGCTCCTTACAGAGCCGTCACTGGTACAAGTACCAAGGCACGGCACATTACGTATCACTCCTCCTAAATCCTAATATTTTTAAACAGATAGGAAAGAGCATGACCTTGAAGAGAAAAAGAGTTCATATGAGGATGGCCAATGGATAAAGGGAAGGAGGGACAGTGCCATTTGTTTTCCATTAATGATAGTGTGAAATGTATGGGCAGATGGTCTAACAGGTGTGACTATAATTTGAGGAGCCTGCTCCCTTGGTTACAGAAGACTGCTATTGTTATTATTTTGGAACCACAACCTCATGACTTTATAGTTTCACTTGATGTAACCTTCTCCTTTACCTTTAAATCTTCGTACATCACTGAATTGCAGCCAATAGATTTATTTTCTCCCTATGGCTCCATCACAGAAAAAGACACACACGTGCGCACACACACACACGCGCGCGCACACACACACACACACACAGAGTTTTGTGTATGCCAGTGCTAGAAAAGACAAGCTCATGGTGCATGTATGCAATGGATATTGTACATTACAGGTCTCTGTGAAATAGTCTTCTGCAGGTTCCTATGTTTATTTTATGAATAATTAACTTTAGTAAAGTTAATTTCCTGAAGATCTTGTTGAAGACTGAAGAAAGGAAGTAAATTGTAAAGAAAAAGACTTCGAAACTTGCCCTTTTCGCCCTCTCTTTGTGTCTTAATGAACAAAGGATAACTGGGCCTTTTTTGAAGCCTTTGCTTGAGTTGAAGACACAAAATGCAACCTGTACTCTTATCATAATATGTTCAGTTTATGAGTACCCAAACTTATAAACCGTGAATTTCCCTAAAGTTATTATACCATCTAGAAGATGTTTGCTTGGACGTTTACTTAAAACCAAACAATTGAGGTCTATGTGTCCAAATAATTTCCTTCTCTCTTGCTGTCTCCATTTCAGTTTCCTGAGTTTCTGGGAAGGCCTGGTTTCCCCAAAGGAAGGATTTCTGGTAGAAGTCTGAAGGTCTGACCCAAGAAGAAAAAAATCCAGTACAGCCAATGAATTGAGGACAAGAAGTTTTCCGATCAGGTAGGAACATTTAATCTCATACATTACGATCGCCTTAAGTAAGGTGTGCTGATAGCTGGATATGATTTAACTGCTTGGAAAAAGATGCATATATATTATATGACCTACCCCACAAGGAAGCTGTTCTCAATTCTCTTAGAGGTTGTGGTGTTTATCAGAGAGCGCCTTGGGGGAAAATGAATACAATAACAGTATGATGCTTTTTTTTATTATTAGCTCATTGTTGCCAAGTACACTTGGTGACCTTGGTGCCTGTGGTTTAATCCAGGGGGTTAGACATGTGGAACAGCACATTAACCCTCTTTAGTATTTTCTCCCAAGACAAATCATTTTTATAGGTTGTCTCCATGGTCTTCTAGTTGCTTATCAAAATTAAGCATCAAGCCTTCTAAGTGTGCAATAGCCCCAGTCAGTGTGAGGAAATCAGCTTGGTTCTTATTGGGGCACAGCTTCTTGTCCTTGGCACAAAGTGACTTCACATAGGGAGTTAGAAGGAGGAGAACGGGACATGAGAAAGGGGAGTTCTGTGTTCTCATTTACCTATGCATGTTGAAACTCCACTAACAGCTTTATTTTCATTAGCAATTTGTGATAAAAACTTAGGGTAAAGGGAATAATGAAGCTGTCCCATTATATGGCAGGACAAAAGATAGTAGTGACATCAAAATCAGGGCCTGTCCATCTCGTTTGCAGCTATATACTGAGTGTTTAGCATAGCATTTGACCCCTCATCAGTATTCAATAAGAAGATGCGTGTTGAATGATTTAGGGATGAATTGATGAATGAAAAAAGTTAATATGGTAGAAAATGTGTTTTATCCTTGTATTTTCGTGTGTTGACTTCTGTATTTCAAGACCCAGCACTGTAACTGACACATAGAATATAAGCAATAAAATGTGTTGAAAGAATGAATGAGTCCCCACTATTCTAAGAATAATTTTAAGACCAACACAGACCCCATATCTGCCAGAGGTATCCAGAGGTGAAAGCCTGGATCTCAGCTAGTGGTAGAGCTGACAGGATTTATCTAGTTTTAATAATTTACAGCTCATCCCATTACATTTAGGCATAGTACCTACATGAGCCATACAATTAAATGTTGACTGAAAAACAATGCACAACCTAGAAGTTGAGAATTATGTTTTATGTGGAAGACATACTGAGGACTGAAATCAGGAGACAGCCTCTCAGATAGCTCTGAGGGACTGTTCTGAAGAGCTAAGGGAGGGCACAGGGTATTTAGAGGTTCTTGCAAAAAAAAAAAAAAAGACAGGTAGTTGGAACATCAAACGATTACTGTTAATTAAAGAAACTAGACATCTTAAGTTAATAAATGTAGCACTTTTCTATATATGGTGAGATGCAAGAATCTGGTCTCCTGGAAATCATTCCCTTGATTTGCACTTTAATTATCTAGGGCCAGTATCCTGTTTTCTCCATCCTGAATCCCCTCAGGGTGCGGCTTTGGGTGTGGCTTCAGCGGCTGATGGCTTGATGGCTATAACATCCTGTGTTACTGATAAGGCTGGCTACATTCTTTCTCCACATAAATGACTTGAATATGGATAGTAAATCTGTGGATTTGCAAAACGTAATTCTTGGAGCATTTTTATAAGGACAAAGTTAAGGGCAATTTCAGAATCACTAGTGGCTAAAATTGCTATTTATACTTTTCCACTGGTAGGTAGTAATCTGCTGTTGCTGTCTTCAGTATTCCCAAGGGATAACAAAAGCCATTTAATTCAAGAAAGAAAGGTAAAATTTAGCACAATGCAGCTTCCACAAAACCAAACACACACCCAACTCTCTCAGATATGAAGTAGTAATCTAAAATAGAATCCTGGAACTAATTGCAAAACAAGAGCAAATGTACTCATATTGGATAATTTTATTCTTTTATTAATGTTTGATACATATATGTATTTATTATTAAAATTCAAAGTTGCTGTATGGAGAAATAGTTTTGTACCAATAGTGTCTTTGTATGTGTTTATCAATAATGTATGAGATTGCCTCCTATGCTCCTTTTCTTTTATTGGGGGGGGGGAGGGGGTGTGTCACGCTACGTCAAGGTCGGGAGTCAAACCCGCCACGACTGTCCATGAGGGGTTTTCCCGGGTCCCCACTTCAGGCCGGTGAGGGTGGCCAGGGGCAGCCGAAGACGTGCGTACGTGCGTGCGTGCGAGCCTGCGAGTCCACGGGGCGGGCCGCGCGCGCCGGGAGTGTTTCAGCCCGGCCCCCGGCTCATTGTGGTCGCCTCACGCCGGCCCGAGTTCGCAGCAGCGCTGGAGGCCCCGGGCCTGTGACCACAAAGAGGGAGCCGGGGGTCGGACGGGAGCGCTGCGGCGGCAGCTGAGGCCCAGACCAGGCCCCCCTCAGCCTCCCGCCTGCCCGTCTGCCCCGCCCCCGCCGGCGGCGCCGCGCCCCTCCCCCAACCGCCAGACTAGCGCGGTGCGGGGCCCGCGCGCGCGAAGACATGGGGGAGAAGCTGGAGCTGAGGCTGGAGTCGCTCTTGGGGACCGAGCCCGCCGTCTACCCGTGGCCGCTGCCGGTCTACGTAAGTGCCGTCCGTCCCCTCCTCCCGGACCCCCGCTCCTGTTCCCCCACGGCGCGCGCTGAGCCCACCGAGAAACGGAGCGACTCGAGTCGCCAGACCCTCTTTGGAGCCCCCCTTCCCGCCCCGCCGTGGTTCTCCGCGGCAGTTTCCAGCCCCCGCGCGCAGGGTGGGCAGAGGGGAGCCGGCGCCGGCCGGGGGTCACAGACTCGGCCGCGGGGATCCCGCGCTTCCGAGGGGCGCCCGAGCCGGTCTGCGGTTGGCTCTGCAGGGCTGGGGACCCCGGTCCCCCCGGTCCTGGAATGTCGGCGGGCTTGCCCTTCTGTACTTTAGGATCTGACATGTAGGGTTTCTTTTTCCTGGTAGTTTATTCTTAGCGCTGTCAACGTGCTTAGTGTTTTTAATTTTTTTTTATTTTTCAGGGCACCCTTTCCTCCCTCTCTCCAGTTTTTTTGTGTTTCTGTTTTGTTTTGTTTTAGTGAGGCATTTTGTCCCTCTGATCTTGAGTGGGTGGGCTGGCAGGACACTTGGAGAGGAGGCGTTCTGTCCCCTGATCTTGAGTGGCCTTTGGAAAATGACAGGCCAGACGGAAATTTACACAGGCGTCCGGTGATTCCAGAAATGCAGGGTGTCCGGCTAGGTGGGCGCCCGGCCTGTCGTCCCCCGTGGCGGCGTGGTGCGCGTGTTCCTTGTCTCAGGGTTTACGCTTGGGCCCCGCAGCCCAGCTTCCAAAGGGAAAGCGCAGCGGGCGCCTTGGGCCGGCGCCTTTGGGGCGCCCTTTCGTGCGCTCGGCTTGCGGGGGACCGGCCTCCAGGCGACCCGGCGGGGAAGCCCGCGCGACCCGGCCCTCGCGCGGGCTCCGTGTGTGTCAGTTTGTGGAAAGTGTGTCGCGCGCGGCCGGGGTCGGGGTCGGGACGCTGGGACCACCTGGGAGCCGGTGTAGAGGGATATGATTTCCATTTTCAAGGCGCATTCATCCTGTGCAGGGAGACAGCCTAACATAAAATTTGCCTAACAAAAACTATATTAACAGGTGGAAAGACTATCTCCCAGTTGAACAGCGGATGCCTGGGACTCGTTTCATTGCTTTCAAAGTTCCTTTAAAAAAGGTGAGCAAAAGTTAATACCGTATTCTTCCAGAAATCTGAATTCACCATATAGAGAGCCCTGGCTCTCAACCCCGTCGTACTCCATTTTCCCTTTTTATAGCAAATACTTTTTAATACCTCTTTTACTATCCAGAAATGGGATTCATAGACAAATACAACCAACTTTTGTACTTAATTAAAAAACAAAAAAAAACAATGCAATGCCCTAACTATAAATAAAGAATAAAGTAATTTATAAGAAAGTAATATGTATCTCAGTATGTAAATGTTTGGGGATGACTATACTAGAAATAAAGAAATAGTCGGTTACTTGTACCATGAATGCAATAAACTGTGGACTTTGATTGATAACGATGTGTCAGTGTTGGTTCATGAATTCTAACAAATGAAGCACACTGGTATGGCATGTTGATAGTGGGGAAGGCTGTGTGGGATGAAGGAGAGAGGGTGTAAGTGGGAACTGTGTACATTTTGCTCAGTTTTGCTGTGAATCTCAAACTGCTCTAAAACTAGTCTACTAATTAAGAAAAAAAGTGTGTGTTGCTGACACTTGAATAACCAAAGAGATCAATGGAACAGGGTACATGTATAAGCCAAATACATGAAAGAATATTTAGCAGTGAAAGCCATCCTTCCTATATGTAGATATTCAAGAAGTATTTATCTCTGTGTCTATTTTCAGGCACTCCGCTTGGAGCTGGCAATACAGTGGTAGGCAAAATTGATGTGGTCCCTGCCTTCTGGGAGTTTAGAGTCAGGTTAGGAGACCAACATGAAATAAACAAACATAGAAATAACTATATAGAAGTGAGCTTATTTTCTTCCGTCTAATCTCTCTGGAAGAAAGGATTGTAATATCGCTTGTAAGCTGCAGAGGAGGAAACTTGACTTTGAATCTCATATGTTAGCATCCCAGGGTTTGAATAAATGGATAACATAGTAAAGGATTTTAAACATATGTTCTTCCTTATTTTATTCTTTCTGACAGAGTTTTGAAAAGAATCTTGCTCCAGAAGAACGTTTCTCCCCCTTGGATCTCTTAACAAAATCCAAGGACAGAATGAAGAACTTGGGCTGATTATTGACTTAGCAAATACTCGCCGCTCTTACAAGCCAGAGGTAAATGGAAGGCGTAATTGAAAATGACCTTCTTTCTGATACTGTAATAATTCATAGTAGTTCAGTAGTTATCATCTTATGCTAAGGTGAGTCCTGGCCTTCTCTCGTGGGTTCAAAAAGGGAAGCTAGTGGTTTCCTTAAATACACATTTGTAATTGCTGTTTCAAAATGAGATGAAAGATATGAATTGAACTATAGTATTTGGCAGTAGGCTCTAGATATGCTTAAGAAATTCTATAAGCTTCCATGTTCTACATTTTGAAAATGAAGTAAACTTTTAGTAGTTACAGTAGTATCCTAAAAAGAAAGAAAGGTATGTCCATTATGTCTTTAGCACTTATGTTAAGCAGTTGCCTGAGCATGTTTAAGCATCAGTGTAAAAGACAATTGTTCTCTAAGTTTTATGCTTCCTTTTCCTGATGCCTTCTGATATAGTACAGAAACCCATCTATTCTCTTGGCCCATGTAGGACATTCCAGTGCAAAAGAATTATCCTCCTCCTGACCTGTTCCATGGCCTTGGGAGACAGTAACACCTAATGTCTTTTAATATTTGTAGAGCAGTTTGCCATTTAGAAAGTTCTTTCATATCCATTGACTTAGTTAATCTTCACAGCAATCCTTTGCTCTTGAAGTGGAAGTAGTACTGATTATCTCCTACTGAGTGCTTACCCTGCACTAAGCTCAGAGGATAGACAACTACAATTACTAATTTTACGGACGATGAAACTGACTCTCGGAAAAGGAAGAATTGAAATTTCAGCTCTGTTATTGCTTTTTTTTTATTGTGGTAAAATATAGAGAAATCATATTTCTTTTAACCGTTTATAAATATGCAGTTCAGTGGCATTAAGTACAGTCACAGTGCTGTGTAACCATCACCGCTGTCTAGAACCAAAACTTTTTCATCATCCTCAACAAAAACTCTGTAACCATCAAACAGTAACAACCCCATTTTCCCTCCCACCAACCCTTGGTAACCTCTATTCTATTTTCTGTCTCTGTGAATTGGCCTATTCTAGGTACCTCGTGTAAGTGGAATCTGCAGTATTTGTCCTTCTGTGTCTGGCTTATTGCACTAAACGTCGTGTTTTCAAGGTTCATCCATGTTATAGCACGTAACGAAATGCCATTTCTTTTTTGGCTTAGAAAATCCCATTGTGTGTATATAGACCACAGTTTGTTATTCAACGGTTGATTGACACTTGGTTGTTTTCCACCTTGTAGGTATTGTGAATCATGCTGCTGTGATCATTGGTGTACAGATATTTGTTCAAATCCCTGCTTTCAGTTCTGTTAGATGTGCAGCGTAGGTAGTAGCAGAGTTGTTGGATCATAGCCTACTGCCAAATACTAAGCTCTACGCTTAACCTGTGAGAAAGTGCCAAACTGTTTTCTACAGTGTCGTCTTGTTTTTAAACAACTATCACAAATTTTAAGCATATACAAAAGTATAAAACTACTGTGAGTGTTCCTTGTATACCCAGGAACTCATCCAGCTTTCTTATTTACCAACTGATGGCTGTCATGTTTTATCTATACCCCCACCTGTTTCACCCCATTCCGTATTATCTTGAAGCAGCTCCGAGACAACATGTAAATTACACCTGTACGTTTTTGGTACGTGCATTTAAAATATAGGACTTTTATTCCTTAATATCATTTTTTAATATTAAATACCCAGGGAGTGCTCAAATTTGCAGTTGTCTCCTAAACGTCATAAAAAATTGTCTATAAGAATTTTGAATTAGATCCAAATAAGGTCCACACTTTGCCGTGGATTGTTAGGTCTCTGAAGTCTTGTTTAATCTATAGGTTCTCCCTCCATGTCTCTCTCACTTTTTTTTTCCTCCTTGAATTTTGTTTTTAAAGAAACCAGGTAATTTGTCCCATCTAGATGCCGATGATTACATTCCATGTGTTGGTAACATATTCTTCAGTCCTTTTATTTCCTGTAAATCGGTAGTTGATCTGAATGAAGCTTGCATGTTTTGTTTTGGCAAGACAGTTTCATGGGTGATGATGTGTTCTTCCATGGAGACGTATATAGTTGTGTCTTTCTGTGGTATTAGCAGTCACTGATGATTCATACCTACATCCATTAATTCAGTTGAGGCTTCAAAGAATGGTGAATTCTGTTGTTCTTTTTTTCACTTATTAGCTGGGTATATTTGTACGAGGAGAAGATTCCCCTCATCAGCTGTTTGGTTGCTCAGTTGTAGAGGCATGATTCTCTTCTTTTATTTAACAGTTTTCAAAATAATGAGTTGATTCACAAATATCCTCCAGTGTCGACCAGTTTTGTAAAATTTTATTTATTCCTCTCACCGTGGACTCCGTTACAGTTATTATTCTAACTGAGGCCCTATCTTTGGCCAGTTGGAGCTTCTCGGTGACTCCTGAGTCCTTTGGACATGACATCAGTTGTTTCTAGACTTTTTCAGTGGTCAGAGCTAGGAAATATGTACGTTTGTTTTTAATATTTTTAAAATATGTCATAGGTTCCTACTGCTACTTTCCATTTAAATTCAGAACTAGAGAATTTTCACTTATCCTTTTCTGTCTTCTATTGATAGTCTACTTTCTCCCACCTCAAGAATACCAGTTCTCAACAATGCCTGAAATTGCCTCTGTTTCCTAATTCGAATCCAAGTTCTTCTGACTCTATTCTACTACTCTCCTTAAATCACAGCCGCTTTATGGCCCTTGAAATGTAAGATAGAACATAAATGTAGGCAGAACTGTTTATATCATTTTGAGTTACATGTGCATTCATTCACATAGATTTGCTTTTCCTTTTGCATGCCTGGTAACTGTCCGTTCTGCAGTTTGAATGAAAATCAAGTGATAATTACTGGTTAAAGCAGCTTTGGAAAAAATGGCTCTCATCAGAATGACTGACATACAAAGTTTAATGTACTCTCCTGGTTTATATTCTGCCTTCTCTAATTAATTTTTTATTCTTTCCCTACAAAGGAAATAATACATATTTTCATGGTTTTGCCTTATAGGACTTACCAGAAACTCTTCCTTATTTAAAAATGTGTACAATTGGGCATCAGGTGTCAGATGACGACACTAGTTTTAAATTCCAGTGTGCTGTTAATGGGTTTCTGAAAGAACATAAAGATAACGGTGAGTTGCTTTTGTGTTTGTTTTTGTTTTTCCTTTACCTGAACTTTGGTATGCATTTTGAGTGGGGTTGGGGATTTTTAACATTTTTAATAGTTCTGACATTAGTGTCAAGTTGTGTTTGGTAACATTACGGTGGAAATGTCAGATGGTGCTACTAGAGTACGGTGTTTTTCCTGTTTATGGTCACAAACAATTGAGTTTAGTTTGGAAAGTGATCTTTGTGAGAAATATGAACTGAGCTAGCTTACTTATCTCTTTTTGAAAAATTTGAATGGAAAATACATAAAAACATAAAAATGTTCTTTTGTCCTGTTTATTGGTTGAGAGGTGGAAGAAAAGGTTTAGACTCTCAGGTTCTTAGCGTACATAAAAGAGAAAACAAAAAGCAAAGGTTCAGAGTGAGACAGATCCCTAGAAGCAAAACAAAACAGAGTGGACCAGGTAGAGTGGCTTCCTCATCATATATGTGTTTAAGATATTTTTGCTGCTTTTACCCTTCGGGTGCAAGTGAGGAAGAACACTACCACCTCTTACTCTTATCTTCAGACAGGAAGAACTTAAAAGGCTGGTGTTTTCTTGTTTCCGCTTTAAGATCTACTCTGTTGATAGTAGGTGTTAATAGCGTGTGAATTTTAAGGATCCACTTGCCTTTTTCTAGCATCTAACTATCAGAAGGAACATGGTGTTTGCCATGTTTTAAGACTGAGGAATCTTTTGTCTTTGGAACACCACTGACGCCCATGTGAAAGTGTTCATTTTGTCCTCTTTCTAAATTTAGCCTGAGGAGTGTGCACTTTATTAAATCAATGTAACAGACAGTAAATATTCCGTGTATATATAAAATGATGCACGTATATACATAAAACAGGGAGTAGGGGAGAGGGGATAGAGATGGAGGTGGGAAGATAGGGGATAGGAGGCGAGAGAGAGAGGGAGAGACTGGAATTTCAAGATAAATGTTCATTCTATAACCTGGTTGCTTAATGCAGGTACTAGCTCTTAAATATCTTCAGCCCTATTCACAGATCTTCCGTGTACTTTAGCTTTAAAACTTGAGAGGCTTGGCCTGTCCTGTGATAACCAGGGTGTCTAGAAAGGAGGCAAATTATCTGATGTGTTTAAACTGTAGTCACAGAAATGTTACCTCTTAAGACGTTAGGGCGCAGCTGCCGGCCTACTCACTTCCTCCAGGCTCCTTTGTGTGTGTTCTGTCTGTTCCGCGTGGGCTAGAAGATCCTTACAAGTGCATGAGAACACGTTTGTAAACCTTGATTGTTCACATGTTATACCAAGTGTAGTCCATTGCATATGCTGACTCCTCTGTGGGTCTTCTGCATGCAGTGGGCTAACTTCACCATGCTGTCTGCCATTGCAGTCTCAGGACCTTAGTTATGATCCATTGGTGACTTCCTCTGCTGTAAGGCCCTCCCACAGATGCCAGGCTCACTGATAACGAGGAGGAGACTATACTACGCACTCCCTAGAATTGGTAGAGACTCAGAAAATGAATTGTTGCAGTAAACACCGAGAGCCTTATAGGTTTGTTGTTAGGGCACGGGGATACAGAGGTGAGTAGAAGTCTTTGTTCAGTAGCAACCTCCAGTTGTCTAGGAAGAGAAACATGTAGTGAGTCTAAGTGGGTTAATTATGATAAAAGAATCAAGTGCAGCAGGAATATAGAGGAGAAATTGAGGAAGGCCTGACTGAGGAGACAGCGTTTGAGCTGGGCTTGGGGGAAGAGGATTTTGCCGGAATGAGGAAAGGACAGCCCAGGTATTGGGGACAGGTACAAAAGGCCCAGGGCTTGAACTTGTGCTCTGGAGGGGCAGCCTCTGGTGTGACTAGAGGGTAGTGTGAAAGGGCAAAGAAGTCATACATTCATTTTCAGCAAATATTTGTATAACACCTTCTAAGTTGAAGGCACTGTTCTAGGAAGTAGGAAGAGAACAAAGTTCTTGCCCTTACGTACTTTCCATTCTAGTGGGGGAGAGAGATGAATAAATAAGTCAATATGTGGAGTGTCAAGCGGTGGTAAATGCTTTGGAGAATAACAAAAGAAGATGAAGAGGTGAGGGAATGTGGTAGGTGATCAGGGAAGTCTCCCCTCTATTAAGATGTCGATTGAGCAGAGCCTTGCAGTGAGAAACAAGCCATTGGATATCTGGGAGAGTGGAGATGGGGTGGGAGGGTGTGTTCTGGGAGAGTGGAGATGGGGTGGGAGGGTGTGTTCTGAAGCAGAAGGAATAGTAGGTGCAAAGTCCCTGAGGCACGCCTGTGCTTGGCATGTTTGAGGAATAGTAAGGAAGCCAGTGTGGCTGGACAGGGGAAAGTGAGTGAGGGCAGGGCAGTAGAGAATGAGATCAGGGGAGGCTGGCAGGGCAAAGGAGGGAGGTGGATGATGTAGGTCCTTGTAAGTCATAGTTTGAACTTATAATTCAGTTGGAGAGACAGACTGATATTTGTTTATAAAGAGTTCTCAATGCTGTGCTAACAACCTGGGCTGTATTCTGTGCTAAGTGAAGATGTTCAAGCGACAGAGCAATCCAGCCAAGTTTATATTTTAGAAAGATAACAGCGTCACTATCCAAGACACATTGTAGACTAGGTATGTAGTACGTGTATAGTGTGCTGCTCTTCTATAAACTACAGGATACCTGTTACGTACAAATACTTACATACAAGATACAAGTGTGAATGTAAGCACTTGGGAAATATCTGAAAGAACCACACAAGAAACTGGGAGAGTCGGACAACTTTCCATGTCCCGTATGATTGGAATGCTGAAGGGTACACACACGAACTAATGGACGTGTGCTACCAGCCTCCGGCTAAGGAGGGAAATTGCAGGCATCAGAATCCTCTTTACCGATCAAGCGCGTTAATCCGCCTGCGTGATGACAGTCATCTCGACACGCCACGCGGTGGCGCATGCGCGGTAGAAGGAGGTCCGCGAGCTGCGTGGGCTTGTGCCTAGGCGCCTGTGGTTCGTGGCCTTGTGCTGGCACCGGGGATGCCGGGTTGGCGACTTTGGCACTCCTGGCGGGGGTGACATGAGCCAGTTCGTCGGCCACGAGGAAGGGCGGAAAGCACATCCCGGAAAGGTAATGCGCCTTGGCCCCTGGGCGTTGCCGGTGGAGCTCGGAGCCCCTGGGCCTGGGCTTCCGTCTCTTGTGCTGTCGCCTGTCACAGTGGCCCCCCGGCGCTGTGCTAGGGGGTGCTGGTCGTCTCGCGGCTCAGTTCATAGTAGCTGAAAGGGACAGTGTGTGATGTTCTGATTTCTCCCCATCGTTTTAAAAGGGAGGCTCTGGCCATTGCTCCTTGGGTAAAATGCAGCGGGACTGCTTTTTAAGATGGGACTGTCAGTGTTGGGGACCCTCCTTAATTACCAGGATGGAATCCCCTTCAGTTCCTCAAGCTGTGTTGTTTAGGCACAGAAAATGTGAGTAATAGGCACTGGAACTAAGTTTGAGTGAAAAAACGCACCGGTACCGCCGAGTTTTCCATCGAGACAGTTGATCCGTGTTGTCTCTTGGAATTATAAAGGGCGTACTGTTGCTTCCTAACCAGTGTCCTTTGAGAGCTCTACCTCTGTACGTTCAAATGATGAATTTTGAGGCTTTGCTCATACGTGGAGTAAACCCTTAAATTCCCTAAGACCTTCCTTTCCTCCGTCTCATACCCCATTAAGCCCGCTTCAGTTTATCTCCTGAATTTCTTCTGAATCTGTCAACTCTTCCTCAACATCCTAATACTGAACTTGCCTGTCTGTTGCAATGAGGTCCTAACTAGTGTCCATATATCTTGTTTCCTTCCAATCCATTCTTCACACAAGAAACCTTAGAAGCAAGTTGGGACATTGCTCATAAACATGGCTCAAAAACATTGTTTTGAGAATAGAAAACAAACTGTTGGCCTTTAACACTCTGCGTGGTCTAGAATCCTGTCTGCTTCTCTGCTACGTGGACTCCAGCTTGGTGCCTCTCCAACTTTAATATGGGTATGCCTCTCCTGTGGATCTTGTTAAATGCAGGCTGTAATTCAGTAGTTCTGGGTGGGGCCTGGATTCTGTGTTTCTAACGAGCTCCTAGGTGACGGTGACCCTGAGAGCAAGGGTCCAGCTCCTGCCTTTCTCCCTTCTTTCTGGAAGAGCAGGACGTCTGCCCCCCCGGGAGGAGAAAACATCTGCAACGTGACTACTAGCAACCAGCTTCCCTCACAGGCAAGGGACCTTTACCACTGCTCCCTACCATTTTGTCTGAGGCGCAGCAAGCCAAAACACTGACATGCTGAGGTTTGCAGCAAAGAGGAGGTTTATTCACAAGGCAGCCAAGCGAGGAAGTGACGTGACAATAGCTCTCAAATCCGCCTCCCCAAAGGCAAGGGGCTTGGGGTATCTATGGGATAAAGAATAAAGAAGCAGGGCAGTATGAGGCACGGGGAGCATGAGGAAAGGTGATTGGGAAAAGGTGTGCCCATCATTGTCCTGAGCTGGCGTAACTAGGCTGCGGGGCTCAGCACATTCTCAGGCTGTAGTTTTCGGCCCTCTGATGGCAGGAGGTCAAAAGGCACTGGGCCAGGTGGAAGATCGGTGGTCCTCTCCAGTCTTAACCAGCTCAGCCTAACTAGACACAGCTGATTCCAAGTTCCTGGACAATACCCGGGGCAAACATCTTATTGCTTATGCTACGTGCTACTTGGAGGACGTGCAAGTGTTCAAGCTACCTTGAGGAGTGAAGACAGGATTTGACTAATCCTTACACATGGTTTCACCTCCAGATGAGCAGAAGAGGCCTGTAGGCTGAATCTGGCTCCTGGCACCTGGAATTGGAGGCAGATGGTTTAAAAACAGGCTCTCCCGCCCTCTGTGTTATCTTAGGTAGATAGACTATTGAACCTTCCTGTGCCTGTTTCTCCACCAGCAGCATGGGGACACTCAGAGTCCCTCTCTTGGGGGCTGTTATGGGGGTTCAGTGAGCTATAGATGCATGCACAGGCACACGGGAGACACCCAGTGTGTGTTAGCTTCATGCTTACTTTTTATTAGGAGACCAGTATTGTTAGAAGATTTCTGGTTTGGACAACAGATTAGATAGGTGGTCATTACTATAGTTTATGCAACAGCAATTCACATTACCATTTGCAAAAAAGCAGTTGGTTGTCCAACGGGGATTATAAACATCCATTTACCGTGAGCTACTGAACAGATACTTTACACAGTAACTACTTCAAGTACTATTTAAGATCAATTCTCTATGTTGTCTTAAGCAGTTGTTAACCCCCAATTTCGTGAATAGTACCAAGTAAGTCACTTGAACATCAGCTAGAGCAATCTGTTATCACTTAGCAAGCCTAAAGCTATAGTTCAACAATTTTATTTACTGTTCTATGACAAAAATGACTCTCAACAGCTATGCCCTGGATAAGTAATCAGCTAAAGCTAGTTTGACTGACCAAATCTGATGTACTGAGTTAATAAGCCAGTTGATTTAGAAAGGTCTAATGCATATTTCTCATCCATTCAGCATTCAACTGTTTCCCATGCCTAAAATGTCTTTTTTCCCATTCGTACATATCCAGATTCCTACTTCTGTGCCGTAGGGCTTGGCTGAACTACAACTGCCTTTAGTGACACTTTTCTCACCTGCACAATTGGAGATAATTTTAGTCTCCTCAAGACTCCCACGGGGTTACCTCTGTTGTGACACTTGACGATTTGGTGGCATATTTTACTTTATTTTATTTTAAATAGCCTTCCATTACTCCGTGCACATCAAACGGTAAATGCTTTCTCCTAGTAAACGTGTATAACGATTTTCTGAACTCTTCTGCTCTGGGCAAGATTCATAAATACACCAGGCAAACATAGTGAAAGAGGAGACAGTACTTGTGTTATATTCAGTTGGGTCTTGATACCTAAGTGTGACTCTTAACCAAGGAGTATGCAGTAATTAAGGACACAGGTTAAAGTTGTTTAGAGTGTGTCCTAAAGTCTCCCTGGCAGAATTTAAATCTCTCCTCTGGAAATTGTAGACCTGAGACAAATTACTTCCCTAAACTTCATTTCCTACATCTGAGAAAGCTAATAGTATCTACCTTGTAGTAGACTGAATAGTACCATTGCCCCCAAATGTCCACCTTCTAATCCCCAGAACCTATGAATGTCACCTTAAATGGCAGAAGGGACTTTGCCAATGGGATGAAAGTAAGGGTTTTGAGATGGGGAGATTCTTCTGGACTACCTGGATGGACCCAGATGTAACCACTGGTGTTCTCGTAAGAGAGAGGCAGAGGGAGTGTTTACTCCAAAGAGAATGTGATGATGAAGTTGGGGTTGGATTGATGTGGCCAGAAGTCAAGGAATGCTGTCAAGGAAACAGATTCTCCCTTAGAGCCTCTAGAAGGTGGATGGACGGCCTTGTCAACTCCTGGTTCCAGCCCAGGGAAACTGGTTTTGGACCTCCGTCTTCCAGAACCATAAGAGAATGAGTGTGTTTTGTTTTACGCAAGCTCATTGGTAGTCATTTGTTACAGCAGCCATAGGGAACTAATGCGTACCTCATAGGAACTATTTCTCCAATTAAAATGTGTGACTGGAAACACACTTGGTGGCATGTCTGACACACGGTAGGTATGCTACTGTGGGTAGTTCTTGGAAAGTAAAGCCTTGGTTTTTGAGGAATCATCAAAACCAGTACAATGGTTGCCATGTTTCTCCTTGTTCATCCTGGTGACAAAGCTGTAGAGAGAGCTCCATCCTTTCCCACAGGACGCCCACCCCTAGTACTTACAGGGAAGAGGTTATGTCTCACTTCAGGCACCTTCCTCTTTCCCTTTCTGCTTTTTGTTTCATTAATCTTCATCCAGCTGGCCTTTCTAAGTTAAAAAAAACAAAACAAAACAAAACCATTTCTCAATGGATTCAGATACTACCCCAAGTTAATATTCCAACCATGTTCTTGTTCTTCTGGGTCTCACCACCAGAAATTTCTGAGCTGAAATCCTCTCTAGTTTCTAGGATCAGTCACTTTCTAATTTCTCCCTTCTCAAGTTCAGAGTCTTGTCAGTTTAGTCCCTTCCCTAACCACAACATCTATTAAGGTGACACAGCAAAGTGATGAAAGTCTAGACGGTCTGGTTTTCATCCTGGGTTTCTGCCCGCTACTTACTGTGTGGCATTAGGCAAGCTATTCAACCCCCCCTGGGCCTCAGTTTCCCCCCAAAAAGGTGAATATTATGAACATTACCTACCTATAGGGTTGCCATTATGAGGATTAAGTGAGTTAATATTTGCTAAGCACTTAGAATATTACTTGTTATAGTCTAAGCACTACAGTTGTGCTTGTTAGTAATAATAAATGCAATTCCAAGCGTATAACTTACTCAACTTTCTGTCATAACTTTGAAGTGTTGGTCTATCTGTTGGCTAGCGTTGCAGGGAAATGAGTCGAGGCATGGGCTGAGGCATTGCTACCAGTGCGTGGTGTGTTCCCAGAACTAGGAACAGCCGTGTGAAATAGGTAGTGGTTCTACTTGGAGACGGGGCAGACTGGAAAATGACAGCCCTGGAGGTGTGTCCATAGGTTTGGTGTCAGAGCTGCTGCCTGCTGAAGCACTGATGCCGGCCTAAGCCGTAAATGGGGGGGGGCGCTGGGGAAAACAGGGGCAGAATGGAAAGGGAAAATAGGGGAAGAACGGAAAAAGATAGCCTAGGGAGGAGGTGTGGTGTCCATAGCTTCGGGGTCAGAGGTGCTGCCTGCTGCAGCACCGATGACACCCGAAGCCGTAGATGGGGGGCTGGGGAAAAGAGGGGCAGAATGGAAAGGGAAAACAGGGGAAGAACGGAAAACGAAAGCCCGGGAAGGTGGTGTGGTGTCCATAGCTTCGGGGTCAGAGGTGCTGCCGGGAGCAGCACCAATGACACCCGAAGCCGTAGATGGGGGGCTGGGGAAAAGAGGGGCAGAATGGAAAGGGACAACAGGGGCAGAACGGAAAACGAAAGCCCGGGAAGGTGGTGTGGTGTCCATAGCTTCGGGGTCAGAGGTGCTGCCTGCAGCAGCACCAATGACACCCGAAGCCGTAGATGGGGTGCTGGGGAAAAGAGGGGCAGAATGGAAAGGGACAACAGGGGCAGAACGGAAAACGAAAGCCCGGGAAGGTGGTGTGGTGTCCATAGCTTCGGGGTCAGAGGTGCTGCCGGGAGCAGCACCAATGACACCCGAAGCCGTAGATGGGGTGCTGGGGAAAAGAGGGGCAGAATGGAAAGGGAAAACAGGGGCAGAATGGAAAACGAAAGCCCGGGAAGGTGGTGTGGTGTCCATAGCTTCGGGGTCAGAGGTGCTGCCGGGAGCAGCACCAATGACACCCGAAGCCGTAAATGGGGTGCTGGGGAAAAGAGGGGCAGAATGGAAAGGGACAACAGGGGCAGAACGGAAAACGAAAGCCCGGGAAGGTGGTGTGGTGTCCATAGCTTCGGGGTCAGAGGTGCTGCCTGCTGCAGCACCGATGACACCCGAAGCCGTAGATGGGGTGCTGGGGAAAAGAGGGGCAGAATGGAAAGGGACAACAGGGGCAGAACGGAAAACGAAAGCCCGGGAAGGTGGTGTGGTGTCCATAGCTTCGGGGTCAGAGGTGCTGCCTGCTGCAGCACCGATGACACCCGAAGCCGTAGATGGGGTGCTGGGGAAAAGAGGGGCAGAATGGAAAGGGACAACAGGGGCAGAACGGAAAACGAAAGCCCAGGAAGGTGGTGTGGTGTCCATAGCTTCGGGGTCAGAGGTGCTGCCTGCTGCAGCACCGATGACACCCGAAGCCGTAGATGGGGTGCTGGGGAAAAGAGGGGCAGAATGGAAAGGGAAAACGGGCAGAACGGAAAACGATAGCCTGGGAAGGAGGTGTGGTGTCCATCGCTTTGGGGTGAGATGGGCTGCCTGGCTGATCTGAGAAAAGCGAGTGAAAGTGGGAGAGCTTCTCCCTAGCTGCTAACTCTTCTCAAGGTCTAGCACGCACTGAACACTGGCCTGCCGGCTCAGCCTGGGTGTTGCCATTGCATTGTACGTGTCACAGAGCAAGGGCGGGCGGGTAAGGGGGTGGGCTGGGGGCCCCACACAAGCCCAGCCCCTGGAGAAACCCGGCCCGAGGGCAAAGAGCCCGAGCCCTTCTGGACTTTGTAGCGGCTGGGACTTGTCGCTGTGGGTGGCAGGTGTTTGGCACCGGATGGGCCACCATGCGGAGACTGTTGGGGACTGTGGAAGCCTTGTCCTCCAGAGCTCACGCTGCCTGGGCACCGGCTCTGCAGACCCCTCAGCCCTGGGTATGTATCGGCCAGCCCTTCCCCGCAACGGGGCCCAGAGGCCAGAGCCTGCCCAGAGCTGAGTGCAGGAGGCACCCAGAGCTTGCCAGGCTGTGGCCCGCCTCCTCCGTGGACCTCCCCAGCTTGTCCGCGAGCCCTGGAGACAGGAGCAGGAGCGCCTTCTCCAGGGCTGCTGAGCTGCCAGCATCACCGTGAGCCAGGCGGTGAAGGTTTCTGAGCAGGGGATGCAGAGCCCTGACCCGACTGGATGCTGCACCCCACGATGTCCCTTCCTGGCAGGTAGGTTCTTTTTTCACTTGTTTTTCGAAATTTGGTAAAAGAACATTTCAACCTTCGACTGTTCTTCAGGGTATACAGATGGTAGTGGCTTAGCCGGGATTCGAAGCAAGCCTGTGTGATTCCAGAGCTCGTGCTCTGGACTCTGGCGCCTCCTTATCATATATGCTTCATGTGTTACTTTTTCTTTTGTTTCTTGAAGTCCTTATGATACTTAGCCCTAAGTGCCATACCTGTAATGAACACATCCACTGCCCTGTAGGAGGTGTTCTTTTGTTCAACGCGTGAATTGGTCATCCACCACACTGGGTTCTAATCTCAGAAGATAGGTCAGGGACCACCAGTTGTCAGCATAGCACCATCCCACATTTCTAATTGAGGCTTGGAGCCTAGATTTTTCCCTTTGGTCTAGTTTGAAGGATCCAGGTAGGTAAAGCTTATATTCTAGATAAATCATGGGCTATCCTGAAAGGAATTCATCAATGAATTATTCTGTATGGATTAGAAGCCAGTTTCTCTGGCCTTCCTGGAGTATATCCAGTAAGGCATCTCATTCATGTCTAGAAAGCAAATATATCATTTATTGCAACTTCAGCGTGGAGCGATGTATTGGTTTAAAATAAAGTACGAGCAACACAATTTGGTCATTGTGAGTATGCCGGCTGGGTCCACTCTTTACTACACATATGTAACTCTAGAGCTTCTTATGCCCCATAGAGGAGACATACTCTTGTGTGTCTAGGACAAGGGAAACATGTGTTGTTATTCAGGAGCTGGAAGCTACAGCATGACAGGAAAGAATTGAAAAATCCTGGTCTTGGTCTACACGTCACTTTACCTTGTCCGAATCTTGTTTCTTTGGCTTGCTTCATTGGAGTGTTTTCTCTCTCCTGGGACTGACATTGTGTGTTCTGTATCAGGCATGTGACATGTAGAAGTTTCAGAACCCAGAATCGTATAGATCAGTAAAAATCTATATATTTTTGTTTAAAATCTATTTAAAATCACACTGGGCATAATTCATATATTCCAAAAGTAGTTTGACCCTCTGCTCATGAGATTCTTTTTATGGTATGTCGAAGCAAATTTGGACTTCCATCCCCAATAAACTTTGAGGTTGGAGGACACAAAAGCTTTTGCTCAGACCTAAATTCTGTCTGAAAAAAAAAGGGTAACTATTATAAGCCCTTTCTAACCTCTCCAGGAGCAGAAATGATTTACAGCTATGGCATTGAACCATAATTTCTTGATCTCGTTTGAGAAGAGTTCAGTAAGAAACAGTGTCTTGAGTTTTGTTCGTTGGTTCCCTGTTTTCTTGTCTTGCGTGCCAACAATCCACTGTAATACGTGAGTGAGTATGGCAGCAGGCTGAGTGTTCCCTGGAGCTCATTAAATGAACGTGTTTTCCTGAAATGACTTTTGTCTCCTTGTTTTCAGCCCCTCTTCTTTCCTCTGTCCTTTACTATAACCAGGGCTCAGCAAAAGCTGACTGGCTTTGTGCAGACCCTACTTAGGGTAGTCTTTTCTTCATTATTTTATTCATGGCCCCTCCATTTCATTGTTTGCCTTCTCGAAATGTGTTGAAATCTTTCTGTGGTTGATGACTTCCACAGTGTCTTGGCTCTTATTGGTTGATTAATTTGGGTATTTCTACAGTTTTATTTAAACCTGGTTTCAGGAGGACCAGAAAGTAAATATATTTCCTAGTCTGCCATCTTGAGCTGAAAATCCCTGTGGATTTTAGCATCCAATGTTCCCATGGGTAAAAAACCCAACCTTGGCATTAATAGATGTACACTCAAGATTTCAGCTTTTCTTGAGCAATCACTAAGGATTTAATATGCGGTCACTTCTAATGGGAAAATAGTAACTATCTCATGGCGTTGATTTGAGGATTAACTTAGATAATGGACAAGAAAATGCTTGGTAAGGTTTTAAAATCTATAAAAAATGTTTTTTGTTATTATTTGATTTGTTGCTATTTCAACTTTAGCTGACAGTTGTTTGTGACCTTGCTTATGTGAGAAAATGCCTTCTGGTTTATTGTTTTGAAAGCCAGATTATATTTTTCAATAGCTCAATGGAAATGGCATCATTTGTGAAGTTGAAGGGTGAAGGCATAAATGTTTCTTGACATTTGAATCAACTATTGGTCTTCTGGGGCTTGTCCTTATTCTCCTGCAGTCTCTAATCAACATGGCATCCAGAGAGATCCTGTTAAAACGTAAGTCAGATCATGTCACTCCAGGCTCTTCAGTGGCTTCTTCACAGGAAAAGCAAAGTCCTCAAAGTGCCTCCACAGCCCTAGAAATCTGGGCCTCTGTTTCCTCTCTGACTGTTTCCTTCTCCTCTCCACTTTGCTCCCTCTGTTTTCCACACACTGACATCCTTTCTGCTCCTTGGATACTCCAAGCCCACTCTTGCCTCATTGCCTTTCCATCTGACTGTTCCCTCTGCTTGTACTATTCACTTCCCAGATATGCACCTTGCTCCCTCTCACAACCTTAGGTTCCCTCTTAAATTTTATCTTCCCCAGAAAGCCCTCAGTGATCACTTAGTTTCAGATTGCAGCCTCCTCCTACCAGCTAACAATCTCCATCCCCCTTCCCTGCTTGCTGTTTTTCTCCAGCACTTACCTGATATACTAGTTATTCTACCCATTTATTCAATTTTTATTTACGTATTTACACTTACGATTTTATATTTGCTTCTTTACTTTTGTCTCTCCCCTCAGCTCGAGAGAGGCTATATTCATCTGTGTTAATCACTGCTGTGTTTCCTGAACATGCCTAGAAAACATACTGAAGAAGGGTGCCTGAAATTTGGTAAGGGAGCCATCAGTTTTCTTGGCTGAATGAAGAAATATGCTCATAAATTAATGAACAAATCTCTGGGGTTTCTGAATTAAGGACTAATGGGAAGAGGAAGGCAAATGGTTGGGACAGGGTACTGCAAGAAGTAGTATTTGGAGTACTCTGATAGCTCTCCTAATAGATAACATTTTGTTCATTTAAATAGTTTTAACGAGAGAGCTGGGAACTAGGGACACACAGCATCGAGGTTTTATAATGCATTCTGTAGAGTTCTTTTCGAGTGTGTTCAAATATCATTGAAAATATATGCATGCATATAAACCTCTGTTACTTTATTTAGTGCTTTACAAGAGCCCCTCAAGGAAGGGGTAGTAGCAACTATCAGTATCCTTCCTTTATGATGAGCTTAATTTATTCAAAATTACATCCTAATTTATTTGTAACTGTGAAACTAGACTTAGTTATTTAGTAGACCCTCCCTAGAAACCTATGACGTTAAAAAAACCAACAAAAATGTGTTCAGGTTCCAGTGATTCACACACTACAGACTCAATTATGTGTCATCCATTTTAATGAAGGGAAGAAGTGATTTAACAAACACAGAGCAAACAAACAGAATATGAAGGTTTGTCCTCCATTAATATTAGTAATGGATAAAGTGGGCTCCAACGCCTTCAACGTAGCTTGAGACCCATCATCTCTGTGTCATGGGAAGGGGGATGCTCGGCCAGGATGTCTTTCTGTGTCACTGAGAAAATTTTCCGTAATGTATAACGATACTTACTGAAACGGATATGGGGCATTTGGGTAATTAGGAATCCGTTAGCATATTTTTCCGGAAGCCTTGACTACGAAACGAAGATAGTAGATTTGGACACTTGCAGCTATGCAGAAGTTGTTTGGGTATTCATCTTTATGCCGAATGAAGTAAGCTTATTTCATCTCTGCAGCTTCCCATATACCATTTTCCCACCTCTGTTTTGTGTTTGGAAAGACTTTTAGAAATTAAAACTCAAGTTAAAAAGTGAGTGACGGGCTTCCCTGGTGGCTCAGTGGTTGAGAGTCCGCCTGCCGATGCAGGGGACACGGGTTCGTGCTCCGGTCCGCGAAGATCCCACATGCCGCGGAGCGGCTAGGCCCGTGAGCCGTGGCCGCTGAGCCTGCGCTCCGCAACGGGAGAGGCCACAGCAGTGAGAGGCCCGTGTACCGCAAAAAAAAAAAAAAAAAAAAGAAGAAAAAGAAAGAAAAGAAAAGAGAGTGAGTGACAACTTAAATGATATATGGAATATTTTGCTGACTTAGAAGAGCATGCAGAATTAAATATGACCCAGTTGAAATGTTAATTTTATTTTAATGTGTATATTGGGGTGGAGTCTTAAAGGTGCCAGAAAACAAGCATTCACCCATCCTGTTTGGAAGTGCAGCACACAGGCACCTTCAGTTACCAGTTCTGTTCATTCCACAGAATCATCTTGGGAAAACATACTGTTTTTTAGGTACCTGGTGTATATCTTAACCAGTTTGAAGAATTTCCCAAATACCTGTTAATATGTAGTTCTCCGATTCCAATCTTGCCACGTCCTGTACCAGTGACACAGCACATAGGAGTTTTATTTCTCTTTCTTTCTCTGGGTTCTTGAGAACCCAACGAAAGAACAATGGAATGGCATCAAAGAGATCAGGGTTCTTGACTCAGATTTACCATAAAATAATAGTGTCCTCTTGGGAAAATTATAGTTGTTCTAGGCCCCTTTCCTTTTCTTTACTTTGACAGAGCTGCACTAGATGACCCCAAGTAACACTGCGCTCTTTGCAGTAGTAGCTTAGACGTTATTGGTTTTCTGAAACAAATGAAGACAGTGACACAGGAAACTGTGCAACATCTCTGTAACTATGTTTTCTTAGAGTTGCCTCCATTTTTCAGATGATAAGATGGCTGAGCACAGAAGTAGGTGTTTTGACCAGAGGTTCCAGAGTAGAGGGAACTGAACCACAAGTTTCCTTCATTCCTGAAGCTCACTTAGCCGAAACATAGGCTTCTGAATATTAAGCTGTAAAGCATATTATCAGTGTGCTTTAAAAGAAGCGGTTCTTCTAGGATTTCTAATTAATAGCAGGCGGTTTTGAAATTCTTAGAAGATCATCGAATTTTGTGAGATTTACAGCTCTATTTTCCTGTCAAGCAAGTTGTATCAGTGCCAGACAATCATCTGAGCTTCTGGATGCTTCTCTGAACCTCTTGAATTTTTCTTCTTGCTATCTGAAATTCATGCCAGATAAGCCTTTTTGTAGAGAGCGTGTACAGACTTGTCTATTTTCATATACGAAAGCGATGCAGTGAGCCAGGTCGGGGGTTAAGCCCTCATTCTCAGAGTGGTATTGAGCTCCTGGTGAAATGTAATCCTCATTTCCTCAGAATAGAAAAGCAGTTATCTCACGTTTTTAATGCCATTAACTCTTTATACCTTTATGTATAATACATATATTTATTGTACCTACGAGGTGTGCTCTCTTTGGGAAGTACAAAGCTATTTGAGACGTAAGTTGTTCATTTTTTTGTTTTTCCACAAATACTGTGACCCTTTGAGCAGGAAGGTCTATGTTTTATTAACATCTAGAACAAGCAGCTAACACGGTGTCTAAGATGTAGTCAATAAATATGAAATAGGTAAATGAACACATTTTTAAGGAAGGGCCAGGGCATGAACAAATAGAAAATTTTCATTTTCAGTCACAAAGCCACAACAGACATAAAAATGATACAGACAACAAGTGCTACGGTCATTCAAAGAAGGCATAGAATTGATACAACAAGGATCTCCCCTATGGCACAGGGAACTGTACTCAATATTTTGTAATAACTTATAAGGGAAAAGACTCTGAAAACGGAATCACTGCGCCGTACACCTGAAACGGACACGACATTGTAAATCAACTATATTTCAATTAAAAAACAAACAAACAGACAACAGCAACAACAAAAAACCAAAGAGGTCATAGAAGTTCTTATGAGATTCCAGAAGAGAAGAGAAGCCAAATGAGGACGGGAGAGGCGGCTTTTCAATCCGTTCAGAGGAGAAGTCACAGAGGAACTAGTCATTGATCTGAATTTGAGATTAAGATTAAGATGAATTAATCTGAATTAATTAAGATTGCAACACAGGGATATTACAGATGAAGGTAATCACATAAACTTACTATACTGAAACTTGCAGAGGTTATGAGTGTTGCTCAAGATCCCAAAGCAAGTGCATTGTGGAATCAGAATTTTAAGTGAGGCCTAATGAACTAAAAACAAACCAGCACAGAAACAAGCCCTTCCTGTGACACCACGTTGCCTTTGAAGTCGTTTTTTTTGGTGGGTTGGCAGAAACTGGTTCCAGTGTTTCTTGCAGGAATGACTGGCCACAGGACTGGGCGTCGTAGCTTCCTGCCAGGCGACCGAAGGTCGCAGGCAGGTGGGTCACTGGGACACACGCGGAGGGGCTCCTGGCCGGCCCCCTGGCCGCTCAGCGCCCCTGCCCCAGAGCGGGGGTGGGGGCCTCAAAGCAGCCTTGTCTGAGTCCCCTGCCACTAGAGAGAGTATTGGCCCAACACTTGTAGAAAACGGGGACCTTGCTGGCAGTTCAGTGGAGGGACACAAATAAATCTTTGCCGACTTTCTGCTGAAGCTCACGAGGGTTCACTCCTAAGCCTCTTACAGGGTCAGCTGCCGAGGCTGCGAGAGATGAGTCAGGGCTCTCCCTCCACCACGGGGAGATCGCTGGTTAAAGCGCTCACGAGGGAGTGAACCGCGTGTCCGCACCGACACGCATGGGCAGACCTCGTCGATGCCTTCTGTCCGGGGTACGAAGCCCTCTCCTGCCTCTTCCAGGCTCTCTAGAAAGCATGTGCAGAGCCTCCCACTCCACCCTCGGACTCCGTGGGCCACAGCTGGAGGGACCAGCCAAGGAGCCGTGGCAGGAGGAGGCCAGAGGGCAGCGGGCCTCGGCCGGAGCCCGTCAGTCGGTCCCCATTCACACACCACCAGACGATCCTCTTGACCTGGGCAGTAGCCGCCAACCGACCGCTAAGGTGAGCCCGGCGCGCGCTTGGCTACCTGGCATGGCTGGGAACCCCAGGATCTCCTGGCAGAGGCGGGCATTCTCCTGGGCCGGGTCCGCGGGCGTCTGCGTGTGCAGGGCCTGAACCACCTTGGCCAGGACGATCTGGCACAGGTTGAAGGAGACGGGGGGCTGGCACCGTGTCCAGGCCGCGCTTGCCAGCCGGGCAGACCGGAAGCCCCCTTCCCTTCCCTCGGTCCGGCCGCATCTGGGTTGGCCTCCCGGGACTTGATGAGCTTGTCCAGCAGCTCCTGAGGGACGGTGCTGCCCGTGCCCCACCAAGACTGGCAGCAGCGCCAGGGCCTCACAGGGCACGGCGCCCCCGGCCCCAGAGCCTTCCCTCTGGTTCTCATCACCGGCTGTCACCAGACTTGCATGCAACGTGCTTTTCTTTTCTCTTGTCTTCTTTACGTCCCTCAGCCACGCAATGCGGTGAAGCCCTGACGCTCGCTGCCGCGTCGGTACACCCTGAGAACACGATGCTCAGCGAGCAAAGTCATACACAGAAGGACACACAGGGCGTGACCCCACTGAGGAGAAACGTCCAGAGCAGGTAGATCCACAGAGTCAGCGAGTGGGTTCCTGGTTGTCAGGGGCTGGCGAGGGGACGGAGTGATAGCTAAGGGCGTGAGGGACATTTTCGGGATGATGGAAATGGTCCAAAGCAGTAGTGACGTCTGTACGGCTCAGTAAACTGTCCCCACACGCCCCGGTGCAGCCTGTGAGAGCATCGCTCTCAGGATGAAGGGCTGACCACAGGAAGACTGAACGAGCAGTGGGTCCTGGGCCCAGACTCTCAGCTGGCGCCCCCCCACGTGGGGAAGTCACTGGGACTTGCTGAGCCTCCACGGAGACTGGCAGCAGCCCCCGAGCTCACAGGGCACTGCGCCCCCGGCCCCAGAGCCTTCCCTCTGGTTCTCATCACCGGCTGTCAGCAGACTTGCAGGCAACGTTCCTTTCTTTTCTTTTGTCTTTTTTAAAGGCAACTCTTGAGTACATGTATTTAACATGCAGGGAACCAGCCCTGACTCCTTGATCTGGGTCTTCCAGCCTCTAGAGCCTCGAGGACATCCATTTCCGTTATTTACGCGCCCAGTGCCTGGGGTTTGATGATGGAAGCTGACACCGAGGGCGTCACCACGTGTGGGGTGATGTCAGTGAAAGAATCCCGTGGCGAGGGCCTGCCTGAGGACCACGCATGCCCGGGCCCTCCCCGCCCCCGCCTGCAGCCCTGCGCCTGGGAGCGGAGCTGGTGCATCGCGTGCCCGACGTCGTGGAAGTTGGTCTCCCGCTCATCATGCCGCAGCAGGGAGGGCAGGTTGGGCGTAGGCTTGGCGAAGTTGGCCACCATGGCCGCGATGGCGATCTGGCAGCTCCCATCGTGCTGTAGGCAGGCCGAAGCAGGCCGCGTGCCCGGACTTCCCCACCCTGCGGAGGGACGTGGATGGGGCCCCGCTTCCACAGAGGAGCCCCGGCCCACGGCCGACAGGTTCCCCCACCACGCACGCACCGAGGATAGAGGTCAGGTAGAACTTGCCGATGGATGACCTTGCCCGAGGCCGCGTCCCAGACCGTTTAGAGCCTCACGTCTTCGTGACACGTGCTCGTGCCCTCCTCCAGGTCGAAGGTCAGCCCCAGCAGCTCCTGGGAGATGCCCAGCAGCCCGCGCGTGACTGCCTGCACGGGGAAAGACTCCTTGAGCAGGTACTGGTCCACGTGGTAGCGCGTCTCCTCCCCCTGGTTCATGTAGTAGCGCGCAGGTCCCAGGCGTTGATGGGGCCGTCAAAGTGCAGGCCCCGCCTCTGGCACTCGGCCTTCTTTAGCTCCAGGATCACGGCCGCTCCTGCTCCCCGAGGGGCTTCAGCTTCTGGGCCAGCTCACCTGCGGGCGGAGGGGAGAGGCTCGGCTACGTCCCTGGGGCGGCCCCCCAGCCACCCCCGACCCTGCGCCCCTCGAGGCAGAATGAAGGGTCTGGGATGGTGACCCCCAAGGGCTGACACAGTGGGGTCTCAGGCAGCACCACGTCCGGTCAAGGTCCGCCTGACCCCGTCCCCACTGGGACTCAGGGGGAGGCGGTGTTACCTAGGACAGTGGCCACCACCTGGCTGGTCTTGTCCGTGTTCATCTCCAGCACAGAGTCGGCATGGTGCGGAACCCCAGCAGGCGGGACTTCAGGGCCTGCAGCCTCACCAGCTCCCTGAGGATCACGCAGTTCTCCTGGAAGCCAGAGACGGAAGGCGCTGGGGACCGAGGGCCACGCCCTCCCCACGGGCCCCGGGCCAGGTCTCTGCAGGCGGGCAGGGCTCCCAGGCCACTGGCGGGCACAGCCAATCCCCCTCCCTCCTCCTCCTGGCCCGGATTTCTAGACACTTTGGTGCTGTCCTAACACGTGGCCTTTATTAACACAGGTCCTTTTGGAAGCAGAAACGGCATGAACGTGATGGGCTCTAAGGCCAAGGGCAGGAAGAAATGCGGCCAGGCTCTCCAGGAGCCACCAAGGGGCCTCCCCGGGCTCAACAAGACAAACACGGCTGCCGTGCAGACAGTAGCTCAACCCCACGGCGCCCGAACACCCAGCCCCTGGACGGTGAGACACCTGTTGCTGCAGGTGGCCCGTGGCTCACTGATGAGGCCCGGCCCCAGGCGTACGCCACCTTCTCGGGGGCCACCTCTCCGGTCTGCAGTGGGGTTCTCCTGGGAGCCCCCCGTCACCACAGCACCAGCGTGGCCTGTCTGTAGCCCAAGAAGGTGGGGACGCAAGACTGTCCCCCGTGCCCCCCGCATCCCCCGCGAGGCCGAGCGAGCACCAGTGGTGTCTGCGGGGAAGGTGAAGGGCTCACGCACAGCCCCCATCTACAGAAGCACAGACTGCAGCCACATGCGCTATGGAACAAACACAAGTGTCCATGCAGGACCCGATGTCTGAATGTCAAGGCCATGCCCGGGCCACAGTGAGAAGGTGCATCCCCCATGCAAGCCACAGAGAGGGGATGGGGGGGTCCATCTGCGATTCTGAGCTCATCGGGCATCACCCCAGAGGGAGAGGGAGAGGGAGAGGGAGAGAGGTAGACAGAAGTACAGAGGGAGAGAAAGAGAGAGGGAGGGAGAGACGTCTCTCCCTTCCCTGGGGGTTCTCTAGTGCAGCCAAGGCTGAAAACCACGGCATTTTGGGAGATGGGTCCTCGTGGAAGAGTTAAATAGTCGCTCATGGCATTATCGACACATACTAAAAAAGGCCCCAAATCTTGGGGAGTCAGGGAGGGGAGTGTCGGCTGCCTCGTAAACGAGGAGAGATTGGGCATCAGAGGAGGTGCCTGTGCAGCCTGCGCCCAGGGCCCCGCAGACTTCATCTCCCAGCGGTGGTCCTGGGCTGGAAGTCAGCGGGGAGGTCAGGCTGTCCAAGCATCAACGTTGACTTCAGGGCTTATCTAAAAGGCGCCTGGTGTTTGTTGAAGCAGAAAAAGGAGAAAGCAGTAGGGAGTGGATGGGAGTGGGAGGGGGAGGGAGCCCCCCTCCTCAGCACTTCTACCGCTCTCCCTCTCTCTCTCTCTCTCTCTCTCCCTTTCTCCCTCTCTCCCTCTACCTCGCTGCCTCTCACTCTCCCTCTCCCTCCATCTCTCCCTCTGCCTCTCTCCCTCCCTCTCTCCCTGTCCCTCTCTCTCTCTCCCTCTTTCCCTCCCCCTCTCCCTCTCCCCCTTTCCCTCTCCCTCTCCCCTTCTCCCTCTCTCCCTTCCTCTCTCCCTGTCCCTGTTCCCCTGTTCCGCACGCTCTGGCTCTACCTCTTTCCCTCTCCCTCTCCCTCCACCTCCTTCCCTCTCTGGAGAGGGAAGGAGGTGGAGGGAGAGGGAGAGAGAGATGGAGAGGGAGGGGGGAGAGGGAGAGAGAGGGTGGAGAGGGAGAGAGTGATGGAGGGAGCGAAAGATGTCTCTCCCTCCCTCCCTCTCTCCCTCCCTCTCTCCCTCTCCCTCCCTCCTTCTCCTCCCTCTCCCTCTGGCTCCAACTCTCCTCCCTCCATCTCTCCCTCTCCCTCACTCCCTCCCAGAGAGGCAGAGATAAGGCAGAGGGAGAGAGGAAGAGGGAGAGATGGAGGGAGAGGGAGAGGGAGGGAGAGGGAGAGAGGGAGAGGGAGAGAGGGAGAGGGAGGGAGAGGGAGAGAAGGAGAGGGAGAGAGGGAGAGGGAAATAGGTCTCTTCCTCCCTCCCTCTCCCTCTCTCCTCCTTCTCTCCCTCTCTCCCTCTCCCTCTCTCTCTCCCTGTCCCTGTTTCCCTGTTCCAGTCTCCCTCTGCCTCTCTCCCTCTCCCTTGTCTCTGCCTCTCCCTCCATCTCTCCCTCTCTGAGAGGGAGTGAGGGTGAGGGAGAGATGGAGGGAGAGGGAGTGAGGGCGAGGGAGAGAGGGAGGGAGAGGGAGGAAGAGGAAGAGTGGAAGGGAAAGGGCGAGGGAAGGAGAGGGGGAGACGGAGGAGAGAGGGAGAGGGAAGGAAGAAGAGACCATTTTCCCTCTCCCGCTCTCCCTCTCTATCTCTCTCTGCCTCTGTCCCTCTCTCTCTTCTTCTCTCCCTCTCCCTCCATCTCTCCCTCTCCCTCTCTGTCTCTCCCTCCATCTCTCCCTTTCTGGGAAAGAGTGAGGGAGATGGAGACATGGAGGGAGAGGGAGGAGAAGGAGAGAGGGAGGGAGAGAGGTGTAGAGGGAGAGAGGGAGAGACGTCTTCGCTCCCTCCCTCTATCCCTCTCTCCCTTTCCCCCCTCTCTCTCCCTCTCCCCCTCCCTCTCCTGCTCTCCCTCTCCCTCTTTCCCTCTCCCTCTCCCTCCACCTCCTTCCCTCTCTGGAGAGGGAAGGAGGTGGAGGGAGAGGGAGAGCGGAACAGGGAAACAGGGACAGGGAGAGAGGGAGGGAGGAAGAGACCTCTTTCCATCTCCCTCTCACCCCCCCTCTCCCTCTCCTCTCCATATCTCTCTCCCTCCCTCTCCCTCTCCCTCCATCTCTCCCTCTCCCTCTCTCCCTCTCCCTTGTCTCTGCCTCTCTATCTCTCCCTCTCTGGGAGGGAGTGAGGGAGATGGAGAGTTGGAGGGAGGGAGAGGGATAGAGGGAGGGAGGGACAGAGGGATAGAGGGAGGGAGCGAGAGAGGGATAGAGGGAGGGAGCGAGAGAGGGATAGAGGGAGGGAGGGAGAGGGATAGAGGGAGGGAGGGAGAGAGGGATGGAGGGAGGGAGTGAGAGGGAGGGAGGGAGGGAGGGAGGGAGGGAGAGACGGTCTTTCGCTCCCTCCCTCTCTCCCTCTCTCCCTCTCACCCCTCTCTCTCCCTCTCCCCCCTCCCTCTCCTGCTCTCTCTCCCTGTTCCTCCACCTCCTTCCCTCTCCGGAGAGGGAAGGAGGTGGAGGGACAGGGAGAGGGAAAGAGGTAGAGGGAGAGCGTGCGGAACAGGGAAACAGGGACAGGGAGAGAGGAAAGAAGAGAGGGAGAGGGAAGAGGGACGGGGGAGGCAGGAAGAGGGAGGGGGAGGAGGGAGAGAGACGGGGGAGAGCGAGGAGGTAGAGGGAGAGGGAGGGGAGAGGGAGAGGGATGGGGAGAGCAAGGGGGAGACGGAGGTGGAGAGGGAGTTGGGAGAGGGACAGGGAGAGGGACGGGGAGGGGGGAGAGGGAGGGGGGAGGGAGAGAGGGAAAGAGAGAGACGCAGAGGAAAGAGGGAGAGGGAGAGAGGGAGGAGGAGAGGGACGAGAGGAAGCAGGGAGAAAAGAGAGAAAGAACACACCATCTACATTTCTGTCAAATGACACCGGGGATCCTTACACAACCAGGAGAAAATAACACAGCGAGGCTCTTTCTCAGCTGGAACTGGAACTGCAGATGGGGCCAAACACCACCAGGGTGGCCACACATGTCCAGCTGCCGCCCCAGCCCCCTGAGTCTGGTCACCAGGGCTCTGAGTGTTTGCTCCAGGGACCTGGGGTTCACCCTGTCACCCTGGAGGTCGGGCCTAGACAGCATGGCCCCGGGCTGGACACATAGGGAGAAAAGCATCCCCACAGGCCAGCTTGTGCGAGCCGATTCAGCTGCCAGATTTTAGAGGCCCGGGATCACCGTGTGGCCCATGAAAGCCAGGAGCCAGGAGGGTCTTGCATCGGGATTCCTGTCCGTTGGACTGGAACGTTTATGTAAGGAGTCTTGGAAACAGTGGTAACAAGACTGAATTCGAACGAGCTTTAGGATATTATGGACCACTCCGAAGTGTGTGGGTTGCTAAAAACCCTCCCGGCTTCACTCTTGTTGAAAATGAAGATCCCCAAGTTGCAGCGGATGCTGTCTGAGAAGTAGACGGGAGAACACTCTGTGGCTGCCGAGTAAGAGTGGACCTGTCGAATGGGGAAGGGAGAAGTCGAAATCGTGGCCGCCTCCTTCTTGGGGTCGTCGCCCTCGAGATGATTATCGGAGGAGGAGTCCTCCCCCTCACCACAGATCTCCAAGATGGAGAAGCTTCTCCCGCAGCCGGAGCAGGTCCCTTTAGTAGATATAGGAGAAGAGAGAGATCACTGTCCCAGGAGAGAAATCGCAAGCCGTCCCGATCTTTCTCTAGGTCTCCTAGCCGATCCAGGTCAAATGAAAGGAAATAGGAGACCACTTTGCAAGAGGAGTGGTGCACAGGAAATACCTTCATTTGACAGGAGTATGTACAGAAAATTCAAGTTTCGTTTGAGACTTCCGAAGCTTGATGCACTTTTTAAATGTTTTAGCTGTTCCCGTTTGTGTGTCTCTTGGGACAGTGACACATAAAGGTGTCAATCTCTGTGGTTTGAAATGGGTCATATGAGGCATGTAATATGAAGAATTGTTTCTTTACAATGTTCTCTTAAGCAGAATTGAATTTGCTTTGAATTTTTGGTCTTGCCTAGACTGATAATAAAACTCTAACTCCTGCCCACCTAAAGTGTGATGTTTATCATTATGGAAACAACACTGGCAAACATTAAAAAGACTTTCTGTAGCTGGGATGTGGTATGCAGCTGTAGTCAAGCAAGCAGTCTTTAAAAGGTGCTGTGAACACAAGCCAGCAGGGAGAAATGAAAGCCGCACCCTTACCCTAGATTAGAGGTTTAAGAATTCCACTAGTCTTCACACTGGACAAGAGGTTGTCCAGTGAGTTTAGCATCTAAGAAGTTTCAAGGAAGTTAGTTAACCTTTGAGTTAGGTCATAAGTCCCCTCTGTGATTGCTGTACATGAATACATAGCTCTTTGTAAAGTTTTTTGGAAGTTGAGATTATCAAGACACCAGTGTCCTGCCAGATTAAGAGTATATTGTAGAGCTGAACTTTGAGTTACTGTGCAATTTTTTTTTCATGCTGTCATTTGTAATATGTTTTGTGAGACTCCTTGGGATTAAAGTTTTGGTTCCAAACGGAACAAAGAAAACAAAAAAAGGATCCACCTGCCAATGCAGGGGACCCGGGTTCGATTCCTGGTCCGGGAAGATCCCATGTGCCGCAGATCAACTAAGCCCGTGGGCCACAACTATTGAGCCTGCGCTCTAGATCCTGGGAGCCACAACTACTGAGCCCCCATGCCACAACTACAGAAGCCCGCACATCTAGAGTCCGTGCTCCGAAACAAAAGAAGCCACTGTAATGAGAAGCACATGCCCGCAACAAAGAGGAGCCCCTGCTCGCCGCAACTAGAGAAAGCCCGTGTGCAGCAATGAAGACCCAACGCAGCAAAAAAAAAAAAAAAAAAAAAGACGCTACTGGCCAGGTGATCAAGGGTAAAATTGTTTGTCACAAGTCCCGTTGATGGTGTGTATCCTTGATGTGTGTATCCTTGATGGTGTGTATCCTTGACGATGTGACCTGAGGAGAATGACATTTTTATCTCTGTCTGGATCTTCCGCCCCAAACCCCATAACTCCAGCCCAACCATAAGAAAAACATCAGAAAACCAACAGACAAACAAATTGAGGGACAAAATACCTGACCAGTCCTCCTCAAAACTTTCAAGGTATCAAAACCCAGGGACGTCTGAGAAATGTCACAGCCCAGAGGAGACTGGGACAGAAAAAGGGTGTTAGGGGAAAGCTAGGGAAATTCTAATAAAGTGTGGACTTTAGTTAATAATAACGTATCCATCTCGGTTCCTTAGTTGGATAAGCATGTCGTACTAACGTACTAAAGTACTAACGTGTTGGAAATAGGGGTACTGGGTCGGGGGTCCACAGCACTCTGTACACTCTGTACAGATCTTTGCAACTTTTTTGTAACTCTAAGCTATTCTAAAATTAAGCAACTACTAAACAGAGATAAGAATGTTATTTCCCTGATTTGAACATGGCTGAGTTTGTTTTCATGGTCACATTTGTGCTATCTGGATGTGTCTTGGAATCAGTAGCAAAGGAGAGTTGCCAGCCCCTGGGAAGATGCGGCTGGTTTGCAGGTGGCTTGCTCTGGAGCTGAAGACCAGGGTGGGAAGTCTGCAGCCTCGGGCTGCACTTAGGACCATGGGAGGGGATGGGCCAGCTCAGTTAGGGATGGAACCTATAAATAAAACTTTTTCTTTTCCATTATGGCTTATCACAGGATATTGAATATAGTTCCCTGTGCTAGACAGTAGGACCTTGTAGCTTATCCATCCTATATTTAATAGTTTGCGTCTGCTAACCCCAAACTCCCAATCCAACCCTCCCTCACTCTTTCTCCCCCTTGGCAACCACAAGTCTGTTCTCTATGTCTGTGAGTCTGTTTTTGTTTCGTAGACAAGTTCATTTGTGTCGTATTTTAGATTTCACATATAAGAGAGATCATATATGTGTCTTTCTCTTCTGACTTACTTCACTTAGTATGATAATCTCTAGGTCCATCCACGACGTTGCTGCAAATAGCATTATTTCATTCTTTTTATGGCTGAATATATTCCATTGTATATATGTACCACATCTTCTTTATCCACTCACCCATCAGTGGACATTTAGGCAGCTTCCACATCTTGCCTATTATAAATAGTGATGCAATGAACACTGGGGTACATGTATCTTTTCTTTCTTTTTCTTTCTTTTTTTCTTTCTTTTTTCTTTCTTTTTCTTTCTTTCTTTCTTTTTCTTTCTTTCTTTCTCTCTCTCTTTCTTTATTTTTTTGTTACACAGCATGTGGGATCTTAGTTCCCTGGCCAGAGATGGAACCCATGCTCCCTGCACTGGAAGCACAGAGTCTTAACCGCTAGACCACCAGGGAAATCCCAGGGGTGTATGTATATTTTTGAATTAGAGTTTTCTCCAGATCTATGCCCAGGAGTGGAATTGCGGGACCCTATGGCAGCTGTATCTGTTCTCTGCACGTCTCACATCAACCACGTGCACTCCAATCCTTGCTCTCAACGTCATCTTCGGGGAACACAACCTGCGACAGGGACCTTGACAAGAAGAAATGGCTCAGGGAAAAGCTAGCTGCACAGGGAGGAGATAGAGGCCATCGACCCTGGGGTGTGGCGGGGAGAGTGGGCACAGAGATTGGTCATTTCATCCCTGATACTCAGCCCTCCTGGCTGCCCCACTCTAGGTCACCTCGGGATACAGAGGTGACCCGGTTAGAGTCCCAGCCTGTGCAGGAATCTCGGGGCACAAGCGGGTCTGAATAATATTAGTGCAGGGTCTCCCCCATGGCACTGGGGTTATTTGGGGCGGGTCATTCTCTGCTGGGGGCCCCTCTTGGGCACTGTGTGGGGTTCAGCAGCATCCCTGTCCCCACCCATTTGATTCCAGGGTCCCCTCCCCCCCAGTTGTGACAACCACAGATTTTCCCCAGACATCACTGAAGACCTGGGGGAGGCGGAAGCAGGATGGCCCTGGGTGAGGACAGCTGTGTTGAAGCAACCAGCCTGGCTTAGGGCAAGGTCTGCCCCAATCCCGTCAGAGCCTGCATTTAGAACTGCCCCTTCCCTCTCCCACCTCCCATGCCCTGCAGTGGTCTCCGAGACATCATCCCCATGTAAGAAATCACACCTTCTCAGTTTACTGTCCCCAGCACCTAGAAGAGTGTCTGCTATGTAGTAGATGCTTCATAAATACTTGCTGAATAAAGGAGTTGAATAAAGGGATGAGTGGATGAATGAATGAAGGTTACCATGGAAGGAGGGGGGAGATTCCCTTTCTGGCTCTCGGGGATTGGGATATCAAGTGAAAGATCCATCCTAAATAGGCTGACCAGCCTTCTGGGTTCCCCAGAAATGAGGGTTTCCCCATAGTTCCAGCGCTCAAACCTGAGCGGTCCTGGGCAAAGTGGGGGCGGGTGTTGGTCACCCTGTGTAAACACAGTAACAATTCCAACTGCAATAGCAATGGCCAAGGACCTCTACGGTCTTACTGACCAGGCACAGTTCTTCACCTGGCGGGGAAGGGTGGGCCAGGATTGGAATTCCGGTGATCCAGGGTGGGCGGGTGAGGGCACACCCCGGGCTTGTGTAGGGGAGTCCAGGAAGGTTCTGGAGGAAGTGACAGTGACACAGGAGGGAGGGAGGAGTCTAAGGAAGAACGTCCCACACGACAACGTGTGCCAATGGCCCTGGGCCCAAGGTCACACCTGACCAGGGCTTGCTTGTTTTCTTTTTTTCTAATTTACTTTTCCCCACATGGATATGCAATTGTCCTAATGCCATTTATTGAAAACTCCTTAATTTCCTCACTTTCTGTCATATCAAGTTCTCATCTATCTGTTTCTGGACCTTTATTCTCTACCATAGAGCTATACGTCCCATCCTTGCACCACTAGGGCTGTTTCATCACTATAACTTTATTTTTTACTCATTTATTTCTTTGGCCGTGCTGGGCGGCATGTGGGATCTTATTTCCCTGACCAGGCTTTGAACCCGCACCCCTTGCAGTGGAAGCTCGGAGTCTTAATCGCTGGACCTCCAGGGAAGTCCCCAGGGCTTGCTTTGACATCCATCGAATGGTGGCGGGTGGGCACGGGGAGCAGCTGTCTGTGAGCCACCCTGTGTAGAAATGCAGGGTGGAGGGCAGGACAGCTGGAGCGGGAGGGGAAAAGGCGGAGGAGGGAGGGAGGGAGGGATGGCGGGCGGGCGAGAGACAGACAGAGAGTTTCCGGAGACAATAGCTCTGGCCGTGTCCTAGGGCATGAAAGCTGAAAATAGCTCCTAGTGCCGGGAGCCCTGGAGCCGGAGCCTGGGAGCCATTGTGACTGGCACTCCTCCCTGGTGTGTGTGTGTGCGGGGGCGGGGGGCTCTGGACTTCTCAGGCTGGGAATGGGGCGCACGGAGCAAGGACGGAGCAGGGACGGAGCAGGGACCCTTCTCTCTGGGACCTCGCAGGCCATCCTTAGCTCACAAAGCTGAGCCACTCCCGGCCCTACGAGGGGGGGGCTTATCCTCCCTGTCCCCTGGATCACACCCCCTCACACACGACTTCCCCTTGTGTGCTCCCAGCAACCAAGAGAATCTGTTTTTAAAAGATTTGGGGGAGGGGGGTAAACATACAAACAAGAGCAGAATGGATACTTTTTCCGAATGGGAATGGCTCTGTGTAACCCCATCCCCAGGGTAACCAGAGTCCTGACCTCTAACACCCTTGACGAGTCAGCCTTGGTCTGGGCTTGCAGACCCACGGAAGCTTCCTCATCCCCTCCTTCAGACCCCGTCTCTCCCTCGGCGTCTTTGTGAGAGGCACCCGGGGAAGTGGGACTGCTAGGCTGTACTGCTGCTAGAACTGCACCTGGGCTCCACCAGGCTCCAGCCCCCCCGCCCTGTGCACCTCTCTGTCCCTGAGGCACCTCAACTGGTAGGAGCGGCATCACCTTCCCTCCCGGGACTTGTGACACTTAAGGGAGACACAGAAAGGACAAGCGTTTGGCTCCCTGGCTGGCAAAGAGCAGGTGCTCAATTGTCATAAGTGGCCGTATCAGTGAGGGTTCTCCAGACAAACAGAATCCATAGGGTGTGTGTGTATATACACACACACGTACATATGTACACGCATACAAAAATATACAGCTGTGTATATATGCAGTACGCATACAGACATATACACATATAGTATATACAATACGCAAACACATATATACACACATATATATAAAATGCATAGTTTGTATATATACAGTATGTATACACACATATACACGTAATATATACAATAGACACATACAGATACACTATACATACACACATATGAAATGCATCGTTTGTGTATATACAGTATGTACACATACGTATAACATATGCAATGTACACACCTAGGTACGTCTATATCATACATATATACACACATAGAAAGATATTTAGGTGTGTATATATACAGTATACATACATACACATATAATATATGCAATACATACACGTACATACATATAGACACGCATATACACCTACATAGAAAAGCATGTAGAATAAAAATATATATGTACTGCATATATAAATTCCTTGTATTCGTTCCTCCTTTACGCAAAGTGGACCAATTTCAGTGTTAATCTCTTCTGAAAAATCCCTTCCTGGCCACATCTGGAATAATGTTTGTGGTTGCCGGGGCCCCACGCAGTGCGCACATGAGATTAACCATCCCCGTGGCGATGATGACACTTTATTTTCTCCCTTGACCATTGTCACTACTATTCCAATTAAAATGGCAGTGCTATGAGGGCAGGGCATTTCCTTTTTGGCCAGTACTGAGCGTCCGCGGTCTGGTGCCTAGCATAGGCTAAATACACGGCAATTTTGTGAACAGAAGCCGGGATTCCAGCTGTCATATTTAATAGGAATTATAGTCTTATTATTGGGGGGCAGGGGTTGTGTCACGGTACGTCGAGGTCGGGAGTCGAACTCGCCACCACTGGCCCTGAGAGGTTTTGCCGGGTCCCCACTTCGGGCCGGTGGGTGTGGCCAGGGGCAGCCGATGACGTGCGTATGTGCGTGCGTACGTGCGTGCGTGCGTGGGAGCGTGCGTGCGTGAGAGCGTGCGAGTCCACGGGGCGGGCCGCGCGCGCCGGGAGTGTTTCAGCCCGGCCCCCGGCTCATTGTGGTCGCCTCACGCCGGCCCGAGTTCGCAGCAGCGCTGGAGGCCCCGGGCCTGTGAGCACAAAGAGGGAGCCGGGGGCCGGACGGGAGCGCTGTGGCGGCAGCTGAGGCCCAGACCAGGCCCCCCTCAGCCTCCCGCCTGCCCGTCTGCCCCGCCCCCGCCGGCGGCGCCGCGCCCCTCCCCCAACCGCCAGACTAGCGCGGTGCGGGGCCCGCGCGCGAAGACATGGGGGAGAAGCTGGAGCTGAGGCTGGAGTCGCTCTTGGGGACCGAGCCCGCCGTCTACCCGTGGCCGCTGCCGGTCTACGTAAGTGCCACCCGTCCCCTCCTCCCGGACCCCCGCTCCTGTTCCCCCACGGCGCGCGCTGAGCCCACCGAGAAACGGAGCGACTCGAGTCGCCAGACCCTCTTTGGAGCCCCCCTTCCCGCCCCGCCGTGGTTCTCCGCGGCAGTTTCCAGCCCCCGCGCGCAGGGTGGGCAGAGGGGAGCCGGCGCCGGCCGGGGGCGCCGACTCGGCCGCGGGGACCCCGCGCTTCCGAGGGGCGCCTGAGCCGGTCTGCGGTTGGCTCTGCAGGGCTGGGGACCCCGGTCCCCCCGGGCCTGGACTGCCGGCGGGCTTGCCCTTCTGTACTTTAGGATCTGACACGTAGGGTTTCTTTTTCCTGGTAGTTTCTTCTTAGCTCTGTCAACGTACTTAGTTTTTAAAATTTTTTTTTATTTTTCAGGGCACCCTTTCCTCCCTCTCTCCAGTTTTTTTGTGTTTCTCTTTTGTTTTGTTTTAGTTAGGCATTTTGTCCCTCTGATCTTGAGTGGGTGGGCTGGCAGGACACTTGGAGAGGAGGCGTTCTGTCCCCTGATCTTGAGTGGCCTTTGGAAAATGACGGGCCAGACGGAAATTACATTTAATTGATATATAATATTGTATCCGTCCAAGGTGTACAATGTGATGATTAATATATATATAGTGTGTGTGAAATGATTACCACAATAAGTTTAGTTAACCTTAATTCACATAATTACAAATGTTATCTTTGTGATGAGAACTTTCAAGATCTACTCTCTTAGCAACTTTCAAACATAAAATACGGTATTGTTAACTGTAGTGACCGAGCTGTACATTACATCACCATTACTCACTTGTCTTATAACTAGAAGTTTTTACCTTTTGATCATCTTCCCTCATTTTCGTCACCTCCAACCCCCAGCTCTGGCAACCGTCATTCCATTCTTTCTATCATGAGTTCAGTATTTTAGATTTCACATATGAGATCATAAAGTATTTATCTTTCTCTGTCTGACATTTCATTTAGCATAATGCCCCCCAAACCCACCCATGTGGTCACAAATAGCCAGATTTCCTTCTTTATCATGGCTGACTAATAGTAGGTCGTATGCACCCCCATTTTCTTCATCCATTCATCCACAAGAAAACACTGAGGTTGTTTCCATGTCTTGGCTACTGTATTGGGTTGGCCAGAAAGTTCATACAGTTAATGAATACACTGTTCAGTCAAACTTGGTGAAAATGAGTCTTTTATTTTTACTTAAAATAAATCTTTGACAAAGCCAGCTAGGCATCCCTTTGAGTAACGACTTATATCACATTGAAATATTTTAAACATATGAACAGTAATAGCTGAAATGACAAATGTTACTAATATTGACACAATTTATCAAGGAGAATAGGTTAGAATACGTTAAAATGCAGGTGGACAGTGAAAGAACAACTATAACTTTTAACTAAATATTGTCTTGATATTTAGACCATTGGTTAAAATCATGATAACAGGTTTCATCCGTTTCAAGAAAGCAGAATATTTGCAGATCACTTAACATTTACTAGGTATGTTCTCAGCCTGGAAGGATATATTTCACTTACATGTGTCATTTAATTTAACCACATCCCTCTGTAATAGATAGTGGTATCCCTATTTGCAGATAGGAGACAGGCTCAGAAAGATTAAGAATGTTACCTAATTCTAGTAAGTAGCCGAACCTAAACTGATCTAATTCCAGGGCAAAGCTCTTTCTGGCACATCAGTGTGGGTCTTTATCTCTTTGAGAATTGTTGAACATTAAAAGCCTTCTTCCAGGTAAATGCATAAAGAAACAACATGAGCAATGATATAACAATACAAGTCTCACTAAATAATTGGTGTGTTTGGCCTTGCTTTTGCTGATAGATCTTTTGCAAAATTGCTTTTCTCTGAGATATTTAAAGTGGACTTTAACTATTTTCTTGGAAGACTTTCCTAAATTATACCTATCAGAAAGCTGCTTTGCTTTAAGGCCGAAGAAAAATGAAAGCTTACTTAACTACACTTAGGTGCCAGGGTCATGCTATGAGCTCTACACCTGCCAGGATTCACGCTAAGATAGATAGGGTGGCTCAGCAAACTGTCCATAGTCCTGTGATTTCTTTCTGATATTCTGAAGTAGAAATAATTTAATAACTGTTCACAAAAGAGAGAAACACTGTTTCTTGGTCCTCAATATCATACTGCTGTAGGCTAATTCTTTCTCTCTTCTGTTGCCCCTTAGTATAGAGAGTGTGTTTTGGGGACCCTCCTTCACGATCTTCTCCATTCCAAGAGCATCTTACATAAATCCAGGACTTCTCAAGCAGCCAGTTTTGCCAGATGGTCTTAGGGTTGGTTGTACCCATATATGTATAATCTGAACTTCTCAAGTAAGGTCCTTAGAGAGCATAATGGCTAAGAGAATTGGTGCTGATACCAGACCTGAGTCCAAATACTGCCTATGCCCCTAACTAGCTGTGTAACCTTGGAGAAGTAACTTAAGCCCCTTAAAGGGATTAGATTTCTCACCTGGAAAATGGTATAATAAATGCATCTACCTCCTATGGTTAGTGTGTAAATTAATGTAACTTGAGATGGTGCGTGTTAAGCATTAGCACAGTGCCTGTCTCTTGTTAGTAATACCTGCTTTTCTTATTAATTATTCTCTTTATATTCCCAGTTCCAGCTGGGTGCCTAACATATAATAGTTGTTCAGCAAATAGTTACTGGATTGAACCAGCTCTGAAATTGAAGCATTGGGTCAACAGCAAAGTAGTCACCCCACCATCATTTCTCCCAGAGAAAGGGAGAATAGATGGAAGCCAGCCATCATACCTTCTTTTCTTATTCTAAACTTCCCATCCAGCCCCAGCAATAAAATAATCTTCCTGGACCCTAACAATTTCAAGGATTCTTCAAATCACACTATTTGAAAATAGCTGGGTTGCCCTAATCTAATATGTCCCAGGACCCCAAGGTCACCAAGCTTCTATTAATGAAGTCTAGTTAAGATAAATGATAACAGTTAGTCAACCAACTGCTTATGAGCTCATTGGGCTTTTTAAAATTTACTATCTGCGCTTCATAGAGACACAGGTATTTTGCTTTTGTAGGACATTCAACAGTCAAAGTAGTCTTTTAAAAAGCACAAATCAGACGCTATTATTGCACTGCTTCTAACCTCTAAAGGCTATCTATTGTAAAGAGATGAAATTTTCAACTACTTAGCCAGGCTCACAGGGATCGTGTGCTCTGGTCACTTACTACATCTTTCCCTGACCTTCATGGGGCTCGAGGCACAGTTGTCCTTTTCAGTCCCTCAGATGCAACAAGCTCTACTTCTTGCTCTCCCAGCTTTAGATTGGCTAATCCATCTACCCAGACCAATTTCCCTCTTAATCGTTAAGGTCTCGGTTCAAACGCCACCACTACTATCTTGACCAAAGAGACCTGCCTCCTCAGTGCCTCTCCATCCCTTTGTCCAGTCGTATTTCTGTCACTGTACCACATTTATTTACATGTTTACTCTGTCTTCCTCCACCACTGGACATTTGCTTAAGAGCAGGGACTTTGTAATTTTTTGCTTCCAAGGCTTGCAGCGGACACTGGCACGTAGGTGTGTAGGAAATGTGTGTCTAATAAAGAATAAATATGTGAATGAAAAAAAAAACTGTGAAACACTAACACAAGATTATTCTTCTTTCAAAAGAATAATGAAAAATAATTTCATTCAATAAGAGTCATTCTTAGTTACTGATCCATGACTTAGTAGATCCCATTCAATTTAAAATGTCCCCTTTTTTTCTGATACTTTCACAAGTCATTAATTAAGTGTTGCTCACTTTTAAGGCCAATCTGTGAGACATTATTTAACTTGTCTCCTCTAAAGTTCCAGCATTAACTCAGGCGGGGCTTCACCAAGTACTGATCATGTGACCTTGGCCTCTCATTGCCTCCGTTTTCTCATTTGTAACATGGGTATAATAATCGGCTTATTTCATACGCCTATGAGGAGGAAAACTTCGTGTGTGTGTGTGTGTGTGTGTGTGTGTGTGTGTGTGTGTCTATATATATGTATTTAAACAGTGTCTTAGAATAGTGTCTGGCAGATGATAAGCATTATAGAAGTATTGACTGCTGCTACTAGTACTGTTATTATGAGAACTAACTGTTGAGAATAATCCTTCATATAGTGGTTTATTCCACTGAAGATAAAGGAAACTCATAGAATGTTAGAAATCAGATTAAACACGGAAAGCCAGTAAAATATACCAGGACAGAAGATGATGAGAGTGTGAAAGGATAGAGGAAAAAAAATGGTTTTTGTTTTTCTTTTTCTTTTTTAAAGAAGGAAAGAGCCTAGAAATAGGAGAAAAACTATTCATTGGCTATACTGACATGGAGATCGCTGGTGACCTTCATAAGTAAAATTTCAGGACAGTGGGCAGAGAGATTACGGTGAGGGAAGTCAGATGGATGTAAATTATAGAGTAGATGGGACGTGAGGAAATGGAAACAATATATGATGATAACAATTTTGAAAAGTTCAGACATGAATTGGCTAAAGAAGATATGCAGGGATTAGAGGAGGAGGGAGGCTTTCGTGTTACACGTATAGTTTTAACATTTTAAGTTGGAGTTACTAGTCTAGAATGAGGTTGAATTTTGGCAAGAATCATTCATAAGGAGTAGATGGGTTGTAGAAAATGCAGTGCTGTGAAGTACTTGAGAAGATGAGAGAAAATGAAATGCTATCTGTAGTGCACGTGGCCTTTGAACTTGAACTCCTGTAGTGCAAGGGAATACAAAGATCAATGCAAATGCTAATGAATTAACGGATTTGGCAGTGGACTATTTACTGACTTCTGTGTTCCTAATGAGTTAGGAAGCGCCTCACCAGCTCAGAGTGAAGGAAGTAGAGAGGATGGAGGAAAATTTGAGGAGGGTAGGGAAAGCTTCTAAGAAAATAGTCCTTAAGGAGAATTAGAAAGAACTTACTGTAAGTCAGAGCAATATTTCCAGTCTTGAAAATCCATTTGAAGTTGGTGTTTATTAATTTATTGGAATACCAATTTTCCCTGCCACATGATGTTTCTCCAGCTACCTGGATATAAGTTACACAGAGGCAGAAAAGAATGAGAGATAACAATCGAGGGAAAATACAATTAGTATTTTTTTTTTTTACCTTTTTCCACTTCCCCGCTCCAACTCTGGGGAGCCTTCATGGACATGGCTGCCCTCGCAGCCTGCAGCAGCACGCTGTTATCAAAGAATTCAAAGAAATGGAACATAGATTTCCAACTTAATAATTCAGCAAAATCAAAAATTGTATATAATGATTTCTGTTGGCAAAGATTTTTGCAATATAATTTGGTTCCATCTTTTGACAAGTAATTTGGCAATGTCTAGCAAGATAAAAATGTTAATAGCTTTTTACACATTAATTCTAATTCTGGAAGCTTATGCCGATAAATAATTTATAATCCAGAAAATTATTATATAAAGATGCTCATTGTCATGTCATTTGTAATAACAAAACATTGGAAACACCTTTAATTGTTAAGAATAGGAAAACAGTTTAGGAAATTATATCCACTTAGTAGAAAGTGACACAGTTACTATATTATAATTACAAGATGATGGAGCAAAATAAAATAATGCTTAATAAAGAAAGAATGAAGAAAGCTGACCTAAAATTGTGTCTTCCTTATGACAGTAATTATGTAAACATATCAATGTTTATTAAAGCTTAAAACCAAGATAAAGTTTTAAAAGCTCTGTACCAGTAATGGGGATTTTATGTTCGTTTCAAAATATTTTTTGACACAACTCTTAGAATTTTGTTTTGTCTACTCCTTTTCTTAAGAATTTCTGATTATTACCTCACTTTTCATTTCATAGTTTCAAATAAAGCCAGCAATTTTATCATCAGAGAAGATTAGACTTATTGGACAGTTCATAATTCCAAGTTATTTGGTATAAAAAGACCATATACACTTGTAGGTGCTTTCAAAATAAAATTTCGAGAAGTTTTTTTTTTTTGCTTAGTCTTTCCTAGTATGGAGATGAAGCAAACTACCTAAAATTGCTAGCCATTCTTTTTTCATTTTTCTCATTTTATTGATTTATCTTGCCCTTCACAGAAATGATAAGAAATGAGTCTGCAGTTGCATCTGCCAATTTCTTAAATCCTCTATTATCCACATTATGAAATCATACTAGTATGAATGCTTCCAGTATTTTCAGAACTCTTTAGTTAGTATACTTTAGCATTCTGTATGAAGTATCTTATGTAAGTGTAAAATTTAGACTCAACTTCTGGAAGCTTTTGATTTCTTAGTTCAAAAGTGAGAGATCCTTAGTTCAGCCATATGATTAACGATTACTTGTATAGTAAGAAGCTCCTAAATTATTGTTTTATGGGTACCTGGCAGTTTTCTTGCCATTTCTCAGAAGTTCTCTATTAAACACACTCTCTCTCTTTCTCTCTCTCTATCTCTCTGTCTCTCTCTGTCTCTCTCTCTCTCTCTCTGTCTCTCTCTCTCTCTCTCACACACACACACACACACACACACACACATTGTGATTAAAAGCACAGATTTTGGCATTATGAAATCTAAGGTTCAATTTCCAGTTGTGTAGTTTCTGGGCCACTTCACTTTAGGCAAGTAACCTAATGTCTCTGAACCTTGTTATTTTCATCTGTAAAATAGAAATTACAATTATATCAGACAATCCTCAAAACATCCGTAATGATTTTAGAGTTTCAGAGTCAGGTAAAAGCAGGCACTCAGTAAATGGCTAGTGCTTTTATTACTTTATTATTATTTAGGTCTTGGTTTTCCTTGAGTGTGTGAGTCCCCATAATGAAATGTAATTTCCAGTAGATTGAGTAACACCTGTTTTCACCAAAAATTTTAACTGAGTTCATTACTTTCTGTGCAACCCAGATTAGTTTTCTGCCTCCTTTTCTGTGCCATATGTAGGTGTTCAGTAGATTTATTTAATAAATGTATGAATGCATGAACGCGTAGATGAATTTTTAAATGCTTCTTTTTGAGAAGGTAGAACAAATGTGACACAGTAGAACAGATAAGAAAATAATCCATGGAAAAAATGGCAAAGTCATGTATGTGTCCAGGGCCAGCCTAAGAGGAATTACTTTTTTTTTTTTTTTTTAGGAAAAATGTGTTGAATAGCTTATTTTAATTATTTTTAAAAGTTAAGTACAGGGACTTCCCTGGCGGTCCAGTGGTTAAGACTTCGCCTTCCAATGCAGGGGGGTGTGGGTTCAATCCCTAGTCGGGGAGCTATGGTCCCACATGCCTCGCAGCCAAAAAACCAGAACATAAAACAGAAGCAGTATTGTAACAAATTCAATGAAGACTTTAACAAATGGTCCACATCCAAAAAAAAAGTTAAGTACAAAACTTTGCTGATGATTTACATATTTAGGACCAATAAAATAATGTGAGATTAGCTGTACTGAAACAGAATGTTGAGCTACATTCACATTAAGTGACATTATATAGTCTGAGTTTATGGAAAACTTCTGAGATGGTGAGTGACCTTTGAGCAGAAAAAGACAGAAGGAGAAATGGCCTTTTCTACATTCTATTGTGCCTCTAAGTAAAATGCTTGGTAATCTAGCTACAAAGCTCTATGTCATTGGCCTTAGGCACGTACTGTGATGTACCTTGTGAAGATCAGATTTTGCCATGGAGAGGATTTGTAAAAGTATCACACATTCCAGTACCGTTGGCAACCACAGCTACCAAAAACTCCAATTTAAATTGATGAGCCTAATATCAGATGATAGTATCATTTCCTTGTGGGTGTTCTGGGAAAAGGTGGGTAGGAAATGTATAAAAGTGAATACTTTATTGACTGAAATAACACTTCATCATTTTGAAAACATAAAATACATTAAAGTTGTTATAGCATCATACATGAATATTTCACTGTATTTTAGACCTTGCCTACAAGCAATGTTTTCTGCCCTTTGAAAGAGAACCATGCTTGTGGTATGCATTAATCATAGAAAAGATTAAACACTGAAAAGAAATTCAGCCTTTAAAGACAATTTGCTTTGATTTATTCAGTGGGTTCTCCTAAAAAGTTAATACCCAGAATTATTGCTTGTTAAATTGGAGTTACAAATTCTTTCAGAGTTACTTAGTATTTTCTTTAATATCAGTATCAAGGAAGGCAAAGCAAATTTACATATTTATTAGGAAATACAGGCACATAATCATAAAACAAGAAAACACAACGTTTTTATAGACTTTATTTTTTAGAAGTGTTTTAATTTTCCAGAAAAATTGAGAAGATAGTATAAAGTGTTTCCATATACACTATACCCATTTCCCTCTGTGACGATCAACTTATATTAGTATGTTACATTGTTACAATCAGTGAACAAATATTGATACATTATTGTTTACTATAGTCCATACATTAGTCCAGTTCCTTAGTTTTTACCTAATGTCCTTTTTCTATTCCAGGATTTCATCCAAAACATCACATTACATTTAGTTGCCATGTTTCCTTAGGCTCCTCTTGGGTTTGATAGCTTCTCAGATTTTCCTTGCATGACCTTGGCAATTTTGAGTAGTTAGGCTTGTGTAGGATGCCCGCTACTAGAATTTGTTTGATGCATGTTTCATTGATAATATTGGGATTATGTGTTTGGGGGAGGAAGACCACAAGAGTAGAAGGGTTATTTTGTCAGATCACATCAAGTGTACAAAGTATCAATATGCATTATGAATGCTGAGGTCGACCTTGATCACCAGGCTGAGGTAGTGTTTTTCAGGTTTCTCCATTGTAAAATTACTGTTTTCCCTTCTCCATATTGTACTTTTTGGAAGGAAGTCAATATGCTCAGCCCACAACTAAGGAATAGAGAGTTATGCTTACGATGGAGTACTACATAAACTATTTGGAATTCTTTTGCACTGGAGATTTATCTATTCTCCCGCATTTATTTATGTATCCAATTATTTATTTATATCAGAAGAACTCACGGATTTTTATTTTATACTTTGGGTCATAATCTAATTCTACGTTAGTTACTTTGTTCCTCAAATTGCTCTAGTCCTGACCCTTGTGAACTCTTTTCAGTTCAGTGGCTCGTGTGCCACTCTGAGGTATCCCCATGCTATATATTTTTTTGGAACTTCCTTACTTTCTGACACTATAAGATGGCCTTGTATATAAATCTTGTATATTTACTGCCCCAGTCCTAGAATCAGCTATTTCTTCAAGGATAACTAGGTCTTTTTAGTGGAGAACAGCATTAGACAGCAGGATCTGGGTGTGGGGTGTGCTAATTGCTGCCCGGATGTCATTGCTTCTAGATCTTCTCAGCTGACAGAGCAAAGAGATAACATGTGTGTACATTCCCCACGTATATGGACATATCTATAAGTATCTCTCTACATAACCATGTGTGTTAAGGTAATATGAAGCAATATTAAGCTAAGCATGAATGTATATTGATGTTTCCAACTTTAATCTGTTACCACATAGATCATCTTAGCCTCATCTCTTGCTTATCTTTAAATTTCAACTGCGGCAAAACACTTGACTTTTAGAAGTATGAAAATCAAATTGTAGCTACTTTGGGAAGCCACATCATCTAGCAGAAGAATTCTTAAAGGGCAAGGTGTATATCATCAAATTTTAATTTACAGTCAGCAGTACTTTGTAACATCCATAGGCCTCCAGACCTCTGCTTCCAAGAAGATGAAGTAGCCCATTTCTCCCAGGTTCTTCCACTTAAAACTAAAACCCTGAACATAACAACAGACAAACATAGGAAGACACTGAAAGGTGGAAATGAGAAGGCAGACTTAACTAGGGACTTTGGGACTTGAGGAATAACATGGTGATGAGTCCCCTGTGTTTCCTGTTGCTTCCCATACATCCTGGAGAGGGTATTACAGGAACCCCCAATCAATAACCACCAACAGAACAACAGACAAAAAAGCTTCAAAAAAGAAAACACAAAACCCCCGTTCCCCCTAGCCAAGGTATGAGGAAAGGGGTTGTCAAAGACAGAAAACCATTTGGGCAATAATATACACACTACTCGAGCCAAGTGCCAGTGGAATATTGCACCCATCCCCTATGTCCTGTGGTTTCAGTTGGGCCAAGCTACGATTTGATCTTCCACACCACCCCACTCCTGCCCTCCAGAAGAGGCAGCGCTCTGATTCGCCACCAGGGCTGTTTCAGTGTGGTGCAGTGGTGAGCTGAGCCTCCACCCCTTTGCATTAGCAAAGAGACTTTCAAAGGTGGTGCCTGACAGGCTAGTTAACACTGGGCTGCCCTCACACAGTCGTGGGGTCCAATGGTGGGACCTAGCCTCCCTCTCTCCCTGACATCGATAAGAATAGGATGTTACAGGTTGGAGGGAGTAGGCACCCCACTAACCCCCAACACATGGTGTCCGTGAGACCCAATGGGGTGCTGAATCCCCATAACCGTCCTGAGGCAGTAAGACAGAATGAGATGGCACAAGCAGGGCTAGTTGGCAGTTCTCTTCCTCTTACCCTGGTGTCAGTGGGGCCAGCAGGTAGCTGACCCTCTACCCACACCCGGCATCAACAAGAAGGAATGAAGTGGGAGGAAGGACAGCAAACACAGCAAACACTTCACCTCTCCCCTCCCCTGGTGTCAAGAAATCTACTGGGGAGATGAACTTCCACTCCTACTAAAAGGCAACAGAATGATATTAATGTTCCCACTTTTGGGGGGAAGGTGTCAGAAGGGCCAGTAGGATAGCTGAACTTCTACTTGATCTGTCTGCAGTGAGAGAATGTAAGTGCCCACTTTTGCTGGGGTTTTGACAGTAGGGCCCAGTGGAAATCTGTACGTAACCCCCCAGTCCTCATACTCCACCTCCAATAGGATGACTTCCTTCTAAAAAGTAATAATAAAATTAAATGGGATACAGAGTCATATAATAACTCACAATGTTTAGAATCCAATTGAAAAATACTCATGGCACCAAGAAGCAGGAAATCACAGAATAAATGAGAAAAGACAATAGACCTACACCAGCACTGAGATAAAACATCTATTGAAATTATCAGACAGGGGTTTTAAATAAGCTGTCACATAAATGCTTCAATTAGCAATTATGTGTTCCTTGACGGAAATGGGAAAAATAGAAAATGTGAACAAAGAACTAGAAGTTATAAGAATAAAAACAAATGAGAACAGTAGAACTGAAAAATACAACAATCAAAAAACTTTGCTCAAGAGTAGAGTGGAGATTACAAAGCACAGAATCATGAACTTAGAAGAGATCAATACAATGTACCACATGTACAGAGAAAAATAGGCTGAGGGGTAGAGATGGGAGAAAGAACAGGATCTCAAGAACCTGTAAACAGTAACAAAAGCACTAACATTCATATCATCAAGGTTCCAGAATGAAAACAGAGAGCACGTAGGACTGACAAAGTATTCAGAGAAATAATGACTGAAACGTTCCCAATTTTTTAGAAGACATAAGCACACATCCAAGGATCTGAGCAAATCCAAAGAGGAAAAACACAAAGGTATCCTTGTCAAGACGCGTCATAATTAAACTTCTGAAAAGTAGAGACAAAACAAATCTCGAAAGTGGACAGGCAGAAACGATGCATCACTTATTGAGAAACCAATTCCAATGACAGCATATTTCTTGTCTAAAATTATGGAGTCAGAAGCATTGACATAACATTTTTCAAGTAGTAAAAGAAAAGAACTCTCAGCCACAAATTCACACTTTTTATATCCACTTTCTTGTTTGACTTATATTAATGGACTACCAACTCATCTTTCTATATCCGGGCCTGCCATCACACTTCTCCAAAAATCTAGTCACAGTATTTCCAGAGTGATCTTTCTGAAAAAGAAACAAATTTTTCTTATAAAAGTACCTGATTGTGTTATGAAACTTTTCTCTCTTCTAAGTTACCAGGTAAAATCCTTCAATGGATTCCCATCTTTCTTGGAGGAAAATCTCACATCCAAACTCTCTTTGTCCTTTTGGGCTGCTGTAAGATTATACTGCAGGTTGGGTGGCTCATAAACACCAGGAATTTTTTTTCTCACGGCTCCGGAGGCTGTGAGTTCAAGAATAGGTTGCCAGTATGGTCAGATGAGGGCCCTCTTCTGAATCACAGACTTCTCATTGTATCCTCACATGGCAGAAGAGCTTAGGGAGCTCTGTGGGGTCTCTTTTATAAGAGCACTAATACCATAATCATTTCCCAAAGGCCCCACCTACTAATACTATCAGCTACGGAAAGTAAGATTTCAACGTATGAATTTGGAGGGGAACACAAAGACTAGACCATAGCACTTACTATACATACATGGACCATGCATGATCTGGCTTCTACGCCCCTCTCCATTGTCTTCTTTTCCTACACGCCAGTGAGCATTTCTCTTTTTTTTTTTTTTTTCTTTTTTTTTGCGGTACGCGGGCCTCTCACTGTTGTGGCCTCTCCCGTTGCGGAGCACAGGCTCCGGACGCGCAGGCTCAGTGTCCATGGCTCACGGGGCCTAGCCGCTCCGCGGCATGTGGGATCTTCCCGGACCGGGACACGAACCCGTGTCCCCTGCATCGGCAGGCGGACTCTCAACCACTGCGCCACCAGGGAAGCCCCAGTGAGCATTTCTTATACTGATTATGAATGGAACTCCTTTCTGGACTGATCCTTAACCATTCATTTTCTGGTAAGTGTGAATTTATCTTCTCTTTTCTTCAAAACTTCACCCTTCCTTCATGTTACATATCCATTTCAATTGCCTTCTACAGGAAGCCCTACTGATATCGCCCATATACTACTGTCCACAGCATGAATTAAGGTCTTACTGTGTCTTCCTATAGCACTCTGTAATATCTTTTACGGTAACTGTGGATTTTCTTACTTGAGTGTCACAATACATTGAATTCTAGGTGGCACTATAATGATTTTAGTAACAGTAACACTGGTGCCTACTTTATCCCATGACATACTTTAGGTGTTCAATAAATGTGTGTTGAATGAGTGAATGAATGAATGGTCAATTTGAAATCTTAATCATGTTACTTTTCAAAAATCTGTTAAAAGATACCACAGTTTTCCAGAAGATTAGGGAGTTAGGACCTTAAACTTGATTTAACAGAGGAAATTTTTACTCATACATCCTGCTTAAATACCTCAAAGTAAAACCATAAACCCAGGAATTTAAGGTTATCCATTTGGACTTTCAAGCCAATAATTAATATCTCCTGCCCCGACTGTATTAGATGGTTTCGATGCTCCACTCATATCTCCCCAGCACTCATCATTCCAGTATATGCTGATAGAATCATGCTGCCGCCTGCAATTATCCACCTTAGGGCAGGCCAGAAGTGTACAGGAGTTAATGTATCTGGGTGTAGCTTTCAACCAAGGACAGAGGGGACTGGAAGATAAGTACTTCAAGTTTCTCACCGATTCTTGGGATAACTCTGAGACATGTTCTGTAGAGTTTCACAGAACTCGCCTGAAGTACTGGCAGCAGTTCCCTGCAGGAGTAATTTATTCGGTAATACACCTCTGTTGGCTTCCTTCCATGCCTCCATTCTCAATTCCCACTCCACTTCTGAGTTTTCTGGAAGCACCTCCCAGATGAGCAGTTTGCACTCAAATTATCGCCTCAAGTTCTGCTTCTAGGGGAACTCAGTTGATAGCCTCCTAACAACCCAGTGCTCCTTACAGAGCCGTCACTGGTACAAGTACCAAGGCACGGCACATTACGTATCACTCCTCCTAAATCCTAATATTTTTAAACAGATAGGAAAGAGCATGACCTTGAAGAGAAAAAGAGTTCATATGAGGATGGCCAATGGATAAAGGGAAGGAGGGACAGTGCCATTTGTTTTCCATTAATGATAGTGTGAAATGTATGGGCAGATGGTCTAACAGGTGTGACTATAATTTGAGGAGCCTGCTCCCTTGGTTACAGAAGACTGCTATTGTTATTATTTTGGAACCACAACCTCATGACTTTATAGTTTCACTTGATGTAACCTTCTCCTTTACCTTTAAATCTTCGTACATCACTGAATTGCAGCCAATAGATTTATTTTCTCCCTATGGCTCCATCACAGAAAAAGACACACACGTGCGCACACACACACACGCGCGCACACACACACACACACACACAGAGTTTTGTGTATGCCAGTGCTAGAAAAGACAAGCTCATGGTGCATGTATGCAATGGATATTGTACATTACAGGTCTCTGTGAAATAGTCTTCTGCAGGTTCCTATGTTTATTTTATGAATAATTAACTTTAGTAAAGTTAATTTCCTGAAGATCTTGTTGAAGACTGAAGAAAGGAAGTAAATTGTAAAGAAAAAGACTTCGAAACTTGCCCTTTTCGCCCTCTCTTTGTGTCTTAATGAACAAAGGATAACTGGGCCTTTTTTGAAGCCTTTGCTTGAGTTGAAGACACAAAATGCAACCTGTACTCTTATCATAATATGTTCAGTTTATGAGTACCCAAACTTATAAACCGTGAATTTCCCTAAAGTTATTATACCATCTAGAAGATGTTTGCTTGGACGTTTACTTAAAACCAAACAATTGAGGTCTATGTGTCCAAATAATTTCCTTCTCTCTTGCTGTCTCCATTTCAGTTTCCTGAGTTTCTGGGAAGGCCTGGTTTCCCCAAAGGAAGGATTTCTGGTAGAAGTCTGAAGGTCTGACCCAAGAAGAAAAAAATCCAGTACAGCCAATGAATTGAGGACAAGAAGTTTTCCGATCAGGTAGGAACATTTAATCTCATACATTACGATCGCCTTAAGTAAGGTGTGCTGATAGCTGGATATGATTTAACTGCTTGGAAAAAGATGCATATATATTATATGACCTACCCCACAAGGAAGCTGTTCTCAATTCTCTTAGAGGTTGTGGTGTTTATCAGAGAGCGCCTTGGGGGAAAATGAATACAATAACAGTATGATGCTTTTTTTTATTATTAGCTCATTGTTGCCAAGTACACTTGGTGACCTTGGTGCCTGTGGTTTAATCCAGGGGGTTAGACATGTGGAACAGCACATTAACCCTCTTTAGTATTTTCTCCCAAGACAAATCATTTTTATAGGTTGTCTCCATGGTCTTCTAGTTGCTTATCAAAATTAAGCATCAAGCCTTCTAAGTGTGCAATAGCCCCAGTCAGTGTGAGGAAATCAGCTTGGTTCTTATTGGGGCACAGCTTCTTGGCCTTGGCACAAAGTGACTTCACATAGGGAGTTAGAAGGAGGAGAACGGGACATGAGAAAGGGGAGTTCTGTGTTCTCATTTACCTATGCATGTTGAAACTCCACTAACAGCTTTATTTTCATTAGCAATTTGTGATAAAAACTTAGGGTAAAGGGAATAATGAAGCTGTCCCATTATATGGCAGGACAAAAGATAGTAGTGACATCAAAATCAGGGCCTGTCCATCTCGTTTGCAGCTATATACTGAGTGTTTAGCATAGCATTTGACCCCTCATCAGTATTCAATAAGAAGATGCGTGTTGAATGATTTAGGGATGAATTGATGAATGAAAAAAGTTAATATGGTAGAAAATGTGTTTTATCCTTGTATTTTCGTGTGTTGACTTCTGTATTTCAAGACCCAGCACTGTAACTGACACATAGAATATAAGCAATAAAATGTGTTGAAAGAATGAATGAGTCCCCACTATTCTAAGAATAATTTTAAGACCAACACAGACCCCATATCTGCCAGAGGTATCCAGAGGTGAAAGCCTGGATCTCAGCTAGTGGTAGAGCTGACAGGATTTATCTAGTTTTAATAATTTACAGCTCATCCCATTACATTTAGGCATAGTACCTACATGAGCCATACAATTAAATGTTGACTGAAAAACAATGCACAACCTAGAAGTTGAGAATTATGTTTTATGTGGAAGACATACTGAGGACTGAAATCAGGAGACAGCCTCTCAGATAGCTCTGAGGGACTGTTCTGAAGAGCTAAGGGAGGGCACAGGGTATTTAGAGGTTCTTGCAAAAAAAAAAAAAAGACAGGTAGTTGGAACATCAAAAGATTACTGTTAATTAAAGAAACTAGACATCTTAAGTTAATAAATGTAGCACTTTTCTATATATGGTGAGATGCAAGAATCTGGTCTCCTGGAAATCATTCCCTTGATTTGCACTTTAATTATCTAGGGCCAGTATCCTGTTTTCTCCATCCTGAATCCCCTCAGGGTGCGGCTTTGGGTGTGGCTTCAGCGGCTGATGGCTTGATGGCTATAACATCCTGTGTTACTGATAAGGCTGGCTACATTCTTTCTCCACATAAATGACTTGAATATGGATAGTAAATCTGTGGATTTGCAAAACGTAATTCTTGGAGCATTTTTATAAGGACAAAGTTAAGGGCAATTTCAGAATCACTAGTGGCTAAAATTGCTATTTATACTTTTCCACTGGTAGGTAGTAATCTGCTGTTGCTGTCTTCAGTATTCCCAAGGGATAACAAAAGCCATTTAATTCAAGAAAGAAAGGTAAAATTTAGCACAATGCAGCTTCCACAAAACCAAACACACACCCAACTCTCTCAGATATGAAGTAGTAATCTAAAATAGAATCCTGGAACTAATTGCAAAACAAGAGCAAATGTACTCATATTGGATAATTTTATTCTTTTATTAATGTTTGATACATATATGTATTTATTATTAAAATTCAAAGTTGCTGTATGGAGAAATAGTTTTGTACCAATAGTGTCTTTGTATGTGTTTATCAATAATGTATGAGATTGCCTCCTATGCTCCTTTTCTTTTATTGGGGGGGGGAGGGGGTGTGTCACGCTACGTCAAGGTCGGGAGTCAAACCCGCCACGACTGTCCATGAGGGGTTTTCCCGGGTCCCCACTTCAGGCCGGTGAGGGTGGCCAGGGGCAGCCGAAGACGTGCGTACGTGCGTGCGTGCGAGCCTGCGAGTCCACGGGGCGGGCCGCGCGCGCCGGGAGTGTTTCAGCCCGGCCCCCGGCTCATTGTGGTCGCCTCACGCCGGCCCGAGTTCGCAGCAGCGCTGGAGGCCCCGGGCCTGTGACCACAAAGAGGGAGCCGGGGGTCGGACGGGAGCGCTGCGGCGGCAGCTGAGGCCCAGACCAGGCCCCCCTCAGCCTCCCGCCTGCCCGTCTGCCCCGCCCCCGCCGGCGGCGCCGCGCCCCTCCCCCAACCGCCAGACTAGCGCGGTGCGGGGCCCGCGCGCGCGAAGACATGGGGGAGAAGCTGGAGCTGAGGCTGGAGTCGCTCTTGGGGACCGAGCCCGCCGTCTACCCGTGGCCGCTGCCGGTCTACGTAAGTGCCGTCCGTCCCCTCCTCCCGGACCCCCGCTCCTGTTCCCCCACGGCGCGCGCTGAGCCCACCGAGAAACGGAGCGACTCGAGTCGCCAGACCCTCTTTGGAGCCCCCCTTCCCGCCCCGCCGTGGTTCTCCGCGGCAGTTTCCAGCCCCCGCGCGCAGGGTGGGCAGAGGGGAGCCGGCGCCGGCCGGGGGTCACAGACTCGGCCGCGGGGATCCCGCGCTTCCGAGGGGCGCCCGAGCCGGTCTGCGGTTGGCTCTGCAGGGCTGGGGACCCCGGTCCCCCCGGTCCTGGAATGTCGGCGGGCTTGCCCTTCTGTACTTTAGGATCTGACATGTAGGGTTTCTTTTTCCTGGTAGTTTATTCTTAGCGCTGTCAACGTGCTTAGTGTTTTTAATTTTTTTTTATTTTTCAGGGCACCCTTTCCTCCCTCTCTCCAGTTTTTTTGTGTTTCTGTTTTGTTTTGTTTTAGTGAGGCATTTTGTCCCTCTGATCTTGAGTGGGTGGGCTGGCAGGACACTTGGAGAGGAGGCGTTCTGTCCCCTGATCTTGAGTGGCCTTTGGAAAATGACAGGCCAGACGGAAATTTACACAGGCGTCCGGTGATTCCAGAAATGCAGGGTGTCCGGCTAGGTGGGCGCCCGGCCTGTCGTCCCCCGTGGCGGCGTGGTGCGCGTGTTCCTTGTCTCAGGGTTTACGCTTGGGCCCCGCAGCCCAGCTTCCAAAGGGAAAGCGCAGCGGGCGCCTTGGGCCGGCGCCTTTGGGGCGCCCTTTCGTGCGCTCGGCTTGCGGGGGACCGGCCTCCAGGCGACCCGGCGGGGAAGCCCGCGCGACCCGGCCCTCGCGCGGGCTCCGTGTGTGTCAGTTTGTGGAAAGTGTGTCGCGCGCGGCCGGGGTCGGGGTCGGGACGCTGGGACCACCTGGGAGCCGGTGTAGAGGGATATGATTTCCATTTTCAAGGCGCATTCATCCTGTGCAGGGAGACAGCCTAACATAAAATTTGCCTAACAAAAACTATATTAACAGGTGGAAAGACTATCTCCCAGTTGAACAGCGGATGCCTGGGACTCGTTTCATTGCTTTCAAAGTTCCTTTAAAAAAGGTGAGCAAAAGTTAATACCGTATTCTTCCAGAAATCTGAATTCACCATATAGAGAGCCCTGGCTCTCAACCCCGTCGTACTCCATTTTCCCTTTTTATAGCAAATACTTTTTAATACCTCTTTTACTATCCAGAAATGGGATTCATAGACAAATACAACCAACTTTTGTACTTAATTAAAAAACAAAAAAAAACAATGCAATGCCCTAACTATAAATAAAGAATAAAGTAATTTATAAGAAAGTAATATGTATCTCAGTATGTAAATGTTTGGGGATGACTATACTAGAAATAAAGAAATAGTCGGTTACTTGTACCATGAATGCAATAAACTGTGGACTTTGATTGATAACGATGTGTCAGTGTTGGTTCATGAATTCTAACAAATGAAGCACACTGGTATGGCATGTTGATAGTGGGGAAGGCTGTGTGGGATGAAGGAGAGAGGGTGTAAGTGGGAACTGTGTACATTTTGCTCAGTTTTGCTGTGAATCTCAAACTGCTCTAAAACTAGTCTACTAATTAAGAAAAAAAGTGTGTGTTGCTGACACTTGAATAACCAAAGAGATCAATGGAACAGGGTACATGTATAAGCCAAATACATGAAAGAATATTTAGCAGTGAAAGCCATCCTTCCTATATGTAGATATTCAAGAAGTATTTATCTCTGTGTCTATTTTCAGGCACTCCGCTTGGAGCTGGCAATACAGTGGTAGGCAAAATTGATGTGGTCCCTGCCTTCTGGGAGTTTAGAGTCAGGTTAGGAGACCAACATGAAATAAACAAACATAGAAATAACTATATAGAAGTGAGCTTATTTTCTTCGGTCTAATCTCTCTGGAAGAAAGGATTGTAATATCGCTTGTAAGCTGCAGAGGAGGAAACTTGACTTTGAATCTCATATGTTAGCATCCCAGGGTTTGAATAAATGGATAACATAGTAAAGGATTTTAAACATATGTTCTTCCTTATTTTATTCTTTCTGACAGAGTTTTGAAAAGAATCTTGCTCCAGAAGAACGTTTCTCCCCCTTGGATCTCTTAACAAAATCCAAGGACAGAATGAAGAACTTGGGCTGATTATTGACTTAGCAAATACTCGCCGCTCTTACAAGCCAGAGGTAAATGGAAGGCGTAATTGAAAATGACCTTCTTTCTGATACTGTAATAATTCATAGTAGTTCAGTAGTTATCATCTTATGCTAAGGTGAGTCCTGGCCTTCTCTCGTGGGTTCAAAAAGGGAAGCTAGTGGTTTCCTTAAATACACATTTGTAATTGCTGTTTCAAAATGAGATGAAAGATATGAATTGAACTATAGTATTTGGCAGTAGGCTCTAGATATGCTTAAGAAATTCTATAAGCTTCCATGTTCTACATTTTGAAAATGAAGTAAACTTTTAGTAGTTACAGTAGTATCCTAAAAAGAAAGAAAGGTATGTCCATTATGTCTTTAGCACTTATGTTAAGCAGTTGCCTGAGCATGTTTAAGCATCAGTGTAAAAGACAATTGTTCTCTAAGTTTTATGCTTCCTTTTCCTGATGCCTTCTGATATAGTACAGAAACCCATCTATTCTCTTGGCCCATGTAGGACATTCCAGTGCAAAAGAATTATCCTCCTCCTGACCTGTTCCATGGCCTTGGGAGACAGTAACACCTAATGTCTTTTAATATTTGTAGAGCAGTTTGCCATTTAGAAAGTTCTTTCATATCCATTGACTTAGTTAATCTTCACAGCAATCCTTTGCTCTTGAAGTGGAAGTAGTACTGATTATCTCCTACTGAGTGCTTACCCTGCACTAAGCTCAGAGGATAGACAACTACAATTACTAATTTTACGGACGATGAAACTGACTCTCGGAAAAGGAAGAATTGAAATTTCAGCTCTGTTATTGCTTTTTTTTTATTGTGGTAAAATATAGAGAAATCATATTTCTTTTAACCGTTTATAAATATGCAGTTCAGTGGCATTAAGTACAGTCACAGTGCTGTGTAACCATCACCGCTGTCTAGAACCAAAACTTTTTCATCATCCTCAACAAAAACTCTGTAACCATCAAACAGTAACAACCCCATTTTCCCTCCCACCAACCCTTGGTAACCTCTATTCTATTTTCTGTCTCTGTGAATTGGCCTATTCTAGGTACCTCGTGTAAGTGGAATCTGCAGTATTTGTCCTTCTGTGTCTGGCTTATTGCACTAAACGTCGTGTTTTCAAGGTTCATCCATGTTATAGCACGTAACGAAATGCCATTTCTTTTTTGGCTTAGAAAATCCCATTGTGTGTATATAGACCACAGTTTGTTATTCAACGGTTGATTGACACTTGGTTGTTTTCCACCTTGTAGGTATTGTGAATCATGCTGCTGTGATCATTGGTGTACAGATATTTGTTCAAATCCCTGCTTTCAGTTCTGTTAGATGTGCAGCGTAGGTAGTAGCAGAGTTGTTGGATCATAGCCTACTGCCAAATACTAAGCTCTACGCTTAACCTGTGAGAAAGTGCCAAACTGTTTTCTACAGTGTCGTCTTGTTTTTAAACAACTATCACAAATTTTAAGCATATACAAAAGTATAAAACTACTGTGAGTGTTCCTTGTATACCCAGGAACTCATCCAGCTTTCTTATTTACCAACTGATGGCTGTCATGTTTTATCTATACCCCCACCTGTTTCACCCCATTCCGTATTATCTTGAAGCAGCTCCGAGACAACATGTAAATTACACCTGTACGTTTTTGGTACGTGCATTTAAAATATAGGACTTTTATTCCTTAATATCATTTTTTAATATTAAATACCCAGGGAGTGCTCAAATTTGCAGTTGTCTCCTAAACGTCATAAAAAATTGTCTATAAGAATTTTGAATTAGATCCAAATAAGGTCCACACTTTGCCGTGGATTGTTAGGTCTCTGAAGTCTTGTTTAATCTATAGGTTCTCCCTCCATGTCTCTCTCACTTTTTTTTTCCTCCTTGAATTTTGTTTTTAAAGAAACCAGGTAATTTGTCCCATCTAGATGCCGATGATTACATTCCATGTGTTGGTAACATATTCTTCAGTCCTTTTATTTCCTGTAAATCGGTAGTTGATCTGAATGAAGCTTGCATGTTTTGTTTTGGCAAGACAGTTTCATGGGTGATGATGTGTTCTTCCATGGAGACGTATATAGTTGTGTCTTTCTGTGGTATTAGCAGTCACTGATGATTCATACCTACATCCATTAATTCAGTTGAGGCTTCAAAGAATGGTGAATTCTGTTGTTCTTTTTTTCACTTATTAGCTGGGTATATTTGTACGAGGAGAAGATTCCCCTCATCAGCTGTTTGGTTGCTCAGTTGTAGAGGCATGATTCTCTTCTTTTATTTAACAGTTTTCAAAATAATGAGTTGATTCACAAATATCCTCCAGTGTCGACCAGTTTTGTAAAATTTTATTTATTCCTCTCACCGTGGACTCCGTTACAGTTATTATTCTAACTGAGGCCCTATCTTTGGCCAGTTGGAGCTTCTCGGTGACTCCTGAGTCCTTTGGACATGACATCAGTTGTTTCTAGACTTTTTCAGTGGTCAGAGCTAGGAAATATGTACGTTTGTTTTTAATATTTTTAAAATATGTCATAGGTTCCTACTGCTACTTTCCATTTAAATTCAGAACTAGAGAATTTTCACTTATCCTTTTCTGTCTTCTATTGATAGTCTACTTTCTCCCACCTCAAGAATACCAGTTCTCAACAATGCCTGAAATTGCCTCTGTTTCCTAATTCGAATCCAAGTTCTTCTGACTCTATTCTACTACTCTCCTTAAATCACAGCCGCTTTATGGCCCTTGAAATGTAAGATAGAACATAAATGTAGGCAGAACTGTTTATATCATTTTGAGTTACATGTGCATTCATTCACATAGATTTGCTTTTCCTTTTGCATGCCTGGTAACTGTCCGTTCTGCAGTTTGAATGAAAATCAAGTGATAATTACTGGTTAAAGCAGCTTTGGAAAAAATGGCTCTCATCAGAATGACTGACATACAAAGTTTAATGTACTCTCCTGGTTTATATTCTGCCTTCTCTAATTAATTTTTTATTCTTTCCCTACAAAGGAAATAATACATATTTTCATGGTTTTGCCTTATAGGACTTACCAGAAACTCTTCCTTATTTAAAAATGTGTACAATTGGGCATCAGGTGTCAGATGACGACACTAGTTTTAAATTCCAGTGTGCTGTTAATGGGTTTCTGAAAGAACATAAAGATAACGGTGAGTTGCTTTTGTGTTTGTTTTTGTTTTTCCTTTACCTGAACTTTGGTATGCATTTTGAGTGGGGTTGGGGATTTTTAACATTTTTAATAGTTCTGACATTAGTGTCAAGTTGTGTTTGGTAACATTACGGTGGAAATGTCAGATGGTGCTACTAGAGTACGGTGTTTTTCCTGTTTATGGTCACAAACAATTGAGTTTAGTTTGGAAAGTGATCTTTGTGAGAAATATGAACTGAGCTAGCTTACTTATCTCTTTTTGAAAAATTTGAATGGAAAATACATAAAAACATAAAAATGTTCTTTTGTCCTGTTTATTGGTTGAGAGGTGGAAGAAAAGGTTTAGACTCTCAGGTTCTTAGCGTACATAAAAGAGAAAACAAAAAGCAAAGGTTCAGAGTGAGACAGATCCCTAGAAGCAAAACAAAACAGAGTGGACCAGGTAGAGTGGCTTCCTCATCATATATGTGTTTAAGATATTTTTGCTGCTTTTACCCTTCGGGTGCAAGTGAGGAAGAACACTACCACCTCTTACTCTTATCTTCAGACAGGAAGAACTTAAAAGGCTGGTGTTTTCTTGTTTCCGCTTTAAGATCTACTCTGTTGATAGTAGGTGTTAATAGCGTGTGAATTTTAAGGATCCACTTGCCTTTTTCTAGCATCTAACTATCAGAAGGAACATGGTGTTTGCCATGTTTTAAGACTGAGGAATCTTTTGTCTTTGGAACACCACTGACGCCCATGTGAAAGTGTTCATTTTGTCCTCTTTCTAAATTTAGCCTGAGGAGTGTGCACTTTATTAAATCAATGTAACAGACAGTAAATATTCCGTGTATATATAAAATGATGCACGTATATACATAAAACAGGGAGTAGGGGAGAGGGGATAGAGATGGAGGTGGGAAGATAGGGGATAGGAGGCGAGAGAGAGAGGGAGAGACTGGAATTTCAAGATAAATGTTCATTCTATAACCTGGTTGCTTAATGCAGGTACTAGCTCTTAAATATCTTCAGCCCTATTCACAGATCTTCCGTGTACTTTAGCTTTAAAACTTGAGAGGCTTGGCCTGTCCTGTGATAACCAGGGTGTCTAGAAAGGAGGCAAATTATCTGATGTGTTTAAACTGTAGTCACAGAAATGTTACCTCTTAAGACGTTAGGGCGCAGCTGCCGGCCTACTCACTTCCTCCAGGCTCCTTTGTGTGTGTTCTGTCTGTTCCGCGTGGGCTAGAAGATCCTTACAAGTGCATGAGAACACGTTTGTAAACCTTGATTGTTCACATGTTATACCAAGTGTAGTCCATTGCATATGCTGACTCCTCTGTGGGTCTTCTGCATGCAGTGGGCTAACTTCACCATGCTGTCTGCCATTGCAGTCTCAGGACCTTAGTTATGATCCATTGGTGACTTCCTCTGCTGTAAGGCCCTCCCACAGATGCCAGGCTCACTGATAACGAGGAGGAGACTATACTACGCACTCCCTAGAATTGGTAGAGACTCAGAAAATGAATTGTTGCAGTAAACACCGAGAGCCTTATAGGTTTGTTGTTAGGGCACGGGGATACAGAGGTGAGTAGAAGTCTTTGTTCAGTAGCAACTTCCAGTTGTCTAGGAAGAGAAACATGTAGTGAGTCTAAGTGGGTTAATTATGATAAAAGAATCAAGTGCAGCAGGAATATAGAGGAGAAATTGAGGAAGGCCTGACTGAGGAGACAGCGTTTGAGCTGGGCTTGGGGGAAGAGGATTTTGCCGGAATGAGGAAAGGACAGCCCAGGTATTGGGGACAGGTACAAAAGGCCCAGGGCTTGAACTTGTGCTCTGGAGGGGCAGCCTCTGGTGTGACTAGAGGGTAGTGTGAAAGGGCAAAGAAGTCATACATTCATTTTCAGCAAATATTTGTATAACACCTTCTAAGTTGAAGGCACTGTTCTAGGAAGTAGGAAGAGAACAAAGTTCTTGCCCTTACGTACTTTCCATTCTAGTGGGGGAGAGAGATGAATAAATAAGTCAATATGTGGAGTGTCAAGCGGTGGTAAATGCTTTGGAGAATAACAAAAGAAGATGAAGAGGTGAGGGAATGTGGTAGGTGATCAGGGAAGTCTCCCCTCTATTAAGATGTCGATTGAGCAGAGCCTTGCAGTGAGAAACAAGCCATTGGATATCTGGGAGAGTGGAGATGGGGTGGGAGGGTGTGTTCTGGGAGAGTGGAGATGGGGTGGGAGGGTGTGTTCTGAAGCAGAAGGAATAGTAGGTGCAAAGTCCCTGAGGCACGCCTGTGCTTGGCATGTTTGAGGAATAGTAAGGAAGCCAGTGTGGCTGGACAGGGGAAAGTGAGTGAGGGCAGGGCAGTAGAGAATGAGATCAGGGGAGGCTGGCAGGGCAAAGGAGGGAGGTGGATGATGTAGGTCCTTGTAAGTCATAGTTTGAACTTATAATTCAGTTGGAGAGACAGACTGATATTTGTTTATAAAGAGTTCTCAATGCTGTGCTAACAACCTGGGCTGTATTCTGTGCTAAGTGAAGATGTTCAAGCGACAGAGCAATCCAGCCAAGTTTATATTTTAGAAAGATAACAGCGTCACTATCCAAGACACATTGTAGACTAGGTATGTAGTACGTGTATAGTGTGCTGCTCTTCTATAAACTACAGGATACCTGTTACGTACAAATACTTACATACAAGATACAAGTGTGAATGTAAGCACTTGGGAAATATCTGAAAGAACCACACAAGAAACTGGGAGAGTCGGACAACTTTCCATGTCCCGTATGATTGGAATGCTGAAGGGTACACACACGAACTAATGGACGTGTGCTACCAGCCTCCGGCTAAGGAGGGAAATTGCAGGCATCAGAATCCTCTTTACCGATCAAGCGCGTTAATCCGCCTGCGTGATGACAGTCATCTCGACACGCCACGCGGTGGCGCATGCGCGGTAGAAGGAGGTCCGCGAGCTGCGTGGGCTTGTGCCTAGGCGCCTGTGGTTCGTGGCCTTGTGCTGGCACCGGGGATGCCGGGTTGGCGACTTTGGCACTCCTGGCGGGGGTGACATGAGCCAGTTCGTCGGCCACGAGGAAGGGCGGAAAGCACATCCCGGAAAGGTAATGCGCCTTGGCCCCTGGGCGTTGCCGGTGGAGCTCGGAGCCCCTGGGCCTGGGCTTCCGTCTCTTGTGCTGTCGCCTGTCACAGTGGCCCCCCGGCGCTGTGCTAGGGGGTGCTGGTCGTCTCGCGGCTCAGTTCATAGTAGCTGAAAGGGACAGTGTGTGATGTTCTGATTTCTCCCCATCGTTTTAAAAGGGAGGCTCTGGCCATTGCTCCTTGGGTAAAATGCAGCGGGACTGCTTTTTAAGATGGGACTGTCAGTGTTGGGGACCCTCCTTAATTACCAGGATGGAATCCCCTTCAGTTCCTCAAGCTGTGTTGTTTAGGCACAGAAAATGTGAGTAATAGGCACTGGAACTAAGTTTGAGTGAAAAAACGCACCGGTACCGCCGAGTTTTCCATCGAGACAGTTGATCCGTGTTGTCTCTTGGAATTATAAAGGGCGTACTGTTGCTTCCTAACCAGTGTCCTTTGAGAGCTCTACCTCTGTACGTTCAAATGATGAATTTTGAGGCTTTGCTCATACGTGGAGTAAACCCTTAAATTCCCTAAGACCTTCCTTTCCTCCGTCTCATACCCCATTAAGCCCGCTTCAGTTTATCTCCTGAATTTCTTCTGAATCTGTCAACTCTTCCTCAACATCCTAATACTGAACTTGCCTGTCTGTTGCAATGAGGTCCTAACTAGTGTCCATATATCTTGTTTCCTTCCAATCCATTCTTCACACAAGAAACCTTAGAAGCAAGTTGGGACATTGCTCATAAACATGGCTCAAAAACATTGTTTTGAGAATAGAAAACAAACTGTTGGCCTTTAACACTCTGCGTGGTCTAGAATCCTGTCTGCTTCTCTGCTACGTGGACTCCAGCTTGGTGCCTCTCCAACTTTAATATGGGTATGCCTCTCCTGTGGATCTTGTTAAATGCAGGCTGTAATTCAGTAGTTCTGGGTGGGGCCTGGATTCTGTGTTTCTAACGAGCTCCTAGGTGACGGTGACCCTGAGAGCAAGGGTCCAGCTCCTGCCTTTCTCCCTTCTTTCTGGAAGAGCAGGACGTCTGCCCCCCCGGGAGGAGAAAACATCTGCAACGTGACTACTAGCAACCAGCTTCCCTCACAGGCAAGGGACCTTTACCACTGCTCCCTACCATTTTGTCTGAGGCGCAGCAAGCCAAAACACTGACATGCTGAGGTTTGCAGCAAAGAGGAGGTTTATTCACAAGGCAGCCAAGCGAGGAAGTGACGTGACAATAGCTCTCAAATCCGCCTCCCCAAAGGCAAGGGGCTTGGGGTATCTATGGGATAAAGAATAAAGAAGCAGGGCAGTATGAGGCACGGGGAGCATGAGGAAAGGTGATTGGGAAAAGGTGTGCCCATCATTGTCCTGAGCTGGCGTAACTAGGCTGCGGGGCTCAGCACATTCTCAGGCTGTAGTTTTCGGCCCTCTGATGGCAGGAGGTCAAAAGGCACTGGGCCAGGTGGAAGATCGGTGGTCCTCTCCAGTCTTAACCAGCTCAGCCTAACTAGACACAGCTGATTCCAAGTTCCTGGACAATACCCGGGGCAAACATCTTATTGCTTATGCTACGTGCTACTTGGAGGACGTGCAAGTGTTCAAGCTACCTTGAGGAGTGAAGACAGGATTTGACTAATCCTTACACATGGTTTCACCTCCAGATGAGCAGAAGAGGCCTGTAGGCTGAATCTGGCTCCTGGCACCTGGAATTGGAGGCAGATGGTTTAAAAACAGGCTCTCCCGCCCTCTGTGTTATCTTAGGTAGATAGACTATTGAACCTTCCTGTGCCTGTTTCTCCACCAGCAGCATGGGGACACTCAGAGTCCCTCTCTTGGGGGCTGTTATGGGGGTTCAGTGAGCTATAGATGCATGCACAGGCACACGGGAGACACCCAGTGTGTGTTAGCTTCATGCTTACTTTTTATTAGGAGACCAGTATTGTTAGAAGATTTCTGGTTTGGACAACAGATTAGATAGGTGGTCATTACTATAGTTTATGCAACAGCAATTCACATTACCATTTGCAAAAAAGCAGTTGGTTGTCCAACGGGGATTATAAACATCCATTTACCGTGAGCTACTGAACAGATACTTTACACAGTAACTACTTCAAGTACTATTTAAGATCAATTCTCTATGTTGTCTTAAGCAGTTGTTAACCCCCAATTTCGTGAATAGTACCAAGTAAGTCACTTGAACATCAGCTAGAGCAATCTGTTATCACTTAGCAAGCCTAAAGCTATAGTTCAACAATTTTATTTACTGTTCTATGACAAAAATGACTCTCAACAGCTATGCCCTGGATAAGTAATCAGCTAAAGCTAGTTTGACTGACCAAATCTGATGTACTGAGTTAATAAGCCAGTTGATTTAGAAAGGTCTAATGCATATTTCTCATCCATTCAGCATTCAACTGTTTCCCATGCCTAAAATGTCTTTTTTCCCATTCGTACATATCCAGATTCCTACTTCTGTGCCGTAGGGCTTGGCTGAACTACAACTGCCTTTAGTGACACTTTTCTCACCTGCACAATTGGAGATAATTTTAGTCTCCTCAAGACTCCCACGGGGTTACCTCTGTTGTGACACTTGACGATTTGGTGGCATATTTTACTTTATTTTATTTTAAATAGCCTTCCATTACTCCGTGCACATCAAACGGTAAATGCTTTCTCCTAGTAAACGTGTATAACGATTTTCTGAACTCTTCTGCTCTGGGCAAGATTCATAAATACACCAGGCAAACATAGTGAAAGAGGAGACAGTACTTGTGTTATATTCAGTTGGGTCTTGATACCTAAGTGTGACTCTTAACCAAGGAGTATGCAGTAATTAAGGACACAGGTTAAAGTTGTTTAGAGTGTGTCCTAAAGTCTCCCTGGCAGAATTTAAATCTCTCCTCTGGAAATTGTAGACCTGAGACAAATTACTTCCCTAAACTTCATTTCCTACATCTGAGAAAGCTAATAGTATCTACCTTGTAGTAGACTGAATAGTACCATTGCCCCCAAATGTCCACCTTCTAATCCCCAGAACCTATGAATGTCACCTTAAATGGCAGAAGGGACTTTGCCAATGGGATGAAAGTAAGGGTTTTGAGATGGGGAGATTCTTCTGGACTACCTGGATGGACCCAGATGTAACCACTGGTGTTCTCGTAAGAGAGAGGCAGAGGGAGTGTTTACTCCAAAGAGAATGTGATGATGAAGTTGGGGTTGGATTGATGTGGCCAGAAGTCAAGGAATGCTGTCAAGGAAACAGATTCTCCCTTAGAGCCTCTAGAAGGTGGATGGACGGCCTTGTCAACTCCTGGTTCCAGCCCAGGGAAACTGGTTTTGGACCTCCGTCTTCCAGAACCATAAGAGAATGAGTGTGTTTTGTTTTACGCAAGCTCATTGGTAGTCATTTGTTACAGCAGCCATAGGGAACTAATGCGTACCTCATAGGAACTATTTCTCCAATTAAAATGTGTGACTGGAAACACACTTGGTGGCATGTCTGACACACGGTAGGTATGCTACTGTGGGTAGTTCTTGGAAAGTAAAGCCTTGGTTTTTGAGGAATCATCAAAACCAGTACAATGGTTGCCATGTTTCTCCTTGTTCATCCTGGTGACAAAGCTGTAGAGAGAGCTCCATCCTTTCCCACAGGACGCCCACCCCTAGTACTTACAGGGAAGAGGTTATGTCTCACTTCAGGCACCTTCCTCTTTCCCTTTCTGCTTTTTGTTTCATTAATCTTCATCCAGCTGGCCTTTCTAAGTTAAAAAAACAAAACAACAAAAAAAAAAAAAACAAAAAAAAAAAAAACCATTTCTCAATGGATTCAGATACTACCCCAAGTTAATATTCCAACCATGTTCTTGTTCTTCTGGGTCTCACCACCAGAAATTTCTGAGCTGAAATCCTCTCTAGTTTCTAGGATCAGTCACTTTCTAATTTCTCCCTTCTCAAGTTCAGAGTCTTGTCAGTTTAGTCCCTTCCCTAACCACAACATCTATTAAGGTGACACAGCAAAGTGATGAAAGTCTAGACGGTCTGGTTTTCATCCTGGGTTTCTGCCCGCTACTTACTGTGTGGCATTAGGCAAGCTATTCAACCCCCCCTGGGCCTCAGTTTCCCCCCAAAAAGGTGAATATTATGAACATTACCTACCTATAGGGTTGCCATTATGAGGATTAAGTGAGTTAATATTTGCTAAGCACTTAGAATATTACTTGTTATAGTCTAAGCACTACAGTTGTGCTTGTTAGTAATAATAAATGCAATTCCAAGCGTATAACTTACTCAACTTTCTGTCATAACTTTGAAGTGTTGGTCTATCTGTTGGCTAGCGTTGCAGGGAAATGAGTCGAGGCATGGGCTGAGGCATTGCTACCAGTGCGTGGTGTGTTCCCAGAACTAGGAACAGCCGTGTGAAATAGGTAGTGGTTCTACTTGGAGACGGGGCAGACTGGAAAATGACAGCCCTGGAGGTGTGTCCATAGGTTTGGTGTCAGAGCTGCTGCCTGCTGAAGCACTGATGCCGGCCTAAGCCGTAAATGGGGGGGGGCGCTGGGGAAAACAGGGGCAGAATGGAAAGGGAAAATAGGGGAAGAACGGAAAAAGATAGCCTAGGGAGGAGGTGTGGTGTCCATAGCTTCGGGGTCAGAGGTGCTGCCTGCTGCAGCACCGATGACACCCGAAGCCGTAGATGGGGGGCTGGGGAAAAGAGGGGCAGAATGGAAAGGGAAAACAGGGGAAGAACGGAAAACGAAAGCCCGGGAAGGTGGTGTGGTGTCCATAGCTTCGGGGTCAGAGGTGCTGCCGGGAGCAGCACCAATGACACCCGAAGCCGTAGATGGGGGGCTGGGGAAAAGAGGGGCAGAATGGAAAGGGACAACAGGGGCAGAACGGAAAACGAAAGCCCGGGAAGGTGGTGTGGTGTCCATAGCTTCGGGGTCAGAGGTGCTGCCTGCAGCAGCACCAATGACACCCGAAGCCGTAGATGGGGTGCTGGGGAAAAGAGGGGCAGAATGGAAAGGGACAACAGGGGCAGAACGGAAAACGAAAGCCCGGGAAGGTGGTGTGGTGTCCATAGCTTCGGGGTCAGAGGTGCTGCCGGGAGCAGCACCAATGACACCCGAAGCCGTAGATGGGGTGCTGGGGAAAAGAGGGGCAGAATGGAAAGGGAAAACAGGGGCAGAATGGAAAACGAAAGCCCGGGAAGGTGGTGTGGTGTCCATAGCTTCGGGGTCAGAGGTGCTGCCGGGAGCAGCACCAATGACACCCGAAGCCGTAAATGGGGTGCTGGGGAAAAGAGGGGCAGAATGGAAAGGGACAACAGGGGCAGAACGGAAAACGAAAGCCCGGGAAGGTGGTGTGGTGTCCATAGCTTCGGGGTCAGAGGTGCTGCCTGCTGCAGCACCGATGACACCCGAAGCCGTAGATGGGGTGCTGGGGAAAAGAGGGGCAGAATGGAAAGGGACAACAGGGGCAGAACGGAAAACGAAAGCCCGGGAAGGTGGTGTGGTGTCCATAGCTTCGGGGTCAGAGGTGCTGCCTGCTGCAGCACCGATGACACCCGAAGCCGTAGATGGGGTGCTGGGGAAAAGAGGGGCAGAATGGAAAGGGACAACAGGGGCAGAACGGAAAACGAAAGCCCAGGAAGGTGGTGTGGTGTCCATAGCTTCGGGGTCAGAGGTGCTGCCTGCTGCAGCACCGATGACACCCGAAGCCGTAGATGGGGTGCTGGGGAAAAGAGGGGCAGAATGGAAAGGGAAAACGGGCAGAACGGAAAACGATAGCCTGGGAAGGAGGTGTGGTGTCCATCGCTTTGGGGTGAGATGGGCTGCCTGGCTGATCTGAGAAAAGCGAGTGAAAGTGGGAGAGCTTCTCCCTAGCTGCTAACTCTTCTCAAGGTCTAGCACGCACTGAACACTGGCCTGCCGGCTCAGCCTGGGTGTTGCCATTGCATTGTACGTGTCACAGAGCAAGGGCGGGCGGGTAAGGGGGTGGGCTGGGGGCCCCACACAAGCCCAGCCCCTGGAGAAACCCGGCCCGAGGGCAAAGAGCCCGAGCCCTTCTGGACTTTGTAGCGGCTGGGACTTGTCGCTGTGGGTGGCAGGTGTTTGGCACCGGATGGGCCACCATGCGGAGACTGTTGGGGACTGTGGAAGCCTTGTCCTCCAGAGCTCACGCTGCCTGGGCACCGGCTCTGCAGACCCCTCAGCCCTGGGTATGTATCGGCCAGCCCTTCCCCGCAACGGGGCCCAGAGGCCAGAGCCTGCCCAGAGCTGAGTGCAGGAGGCACCCAGAGCTTGCCAGGCTGTGGCCCGCCTCCTCCGTGGACCTCCCCAGCTTGTCCGCGAGCCCTGGAGACAGGAGCAGGAGCGCCTTCTCCAGGGCTGCTGAGCTGCCAGCATCACCGTGAGCCAGGCGGTGAAGGTTTCTGAGCAGGGGATGCAGAGCCCTGACCCGACTGGATGCTGCACCCCACGATGTCCCTTCCTGGCAGGTAGGTTCTTTTTTCACTTGTTTTTCGAAATTTGGTAAAAGAACATTTCAACCTTCGACTGTTCTTCAGGGTATACAGATGGTAGTGGCTTAGCCGGGATTCGAAGCAAGCCTGTGTGATTCCAGAGCTCGTGCTCTGGACTCTGGCGCCTCCTTATCATATATGCTTCATGTGTTACTTTTTCTTTTGTTTCTTGAAGTCCTTATGATACTTAGCCCTAAGTGCCATACCTGTAATGAACACATCCACTGCCCTGTAGGAGGTGTTCTTTTGTTCAACGCGTGAATTGGTCATCCACCACACTGGGTTCTAATCTCAGAAGATAGGTCAGGGACCACCAGTTGTCAGCATAGCACCATCCCACATTTCTAATTGAGGCTTGGAGCCTAGATTTTTCCCTTTGGTCTAGTTTGAAGGATCCAGGTATGTAAAGCTTATATTCTAGATAAATCATGGGCTATCCTGAAAGGAATTCATCAATGAATTATTCTGTATGGATTAGAAGCCAGTTTCTCTGGCCTTCCTGGAGTATATCCAGTAAGGCATCTCATTCATGTCTAGAAAGCAAATATATCATTTATTGCAACTTCAGCGTGGAGCGATGTATTGGTTTAAAATAAAGTACGAGCAACACAATTTGGTCATTGTGAGTATGCCGGCTGGGTCCACTCTTTACTACACATATGTAACTCTAGAGCTTCTTATGCCCCATAGAGGAGACATACTCTTGTGTGTCTAGGACAAGGGAAACATGTGTTGTTATTCAGGAGCTGGAAGCTACAGCATGACAGGAAAGAATTGAAAAATCCTGGTCTTGGTCTACACGTCACTTTACCTTGTCCGAATCTTGTTTCTTTGGCTTGCTTCATTGGAGTGTTTTCTCTCTCCTGGGACTGACATTGTGTGTTCTGTATCAGGCATGTGACATGTAGAAGTTTCAGAACCCAGAATCGTATAGATCAGTAAAAATCTATATATTTTTGTTTAAAATCTATTTAAAATCACACTGGGCATAATTCATATATTCCAAAAGTAGTTTGACCCTCTGCTCATGAGATTCTTTTTATGGTATGTCGAAGCAAATTTGGACTTCCATCCCCAATAAACTTTGAGGTTGGAGGACACAAAAGCTTTTGCTCAGACCTAAATTCTGTCTGAAAAAAAAAGGGTAACTATTATAAGCCCTTTCTAACCTCTCCAGGAGCAGAAATGATTTACAGCTATGGCATTGAACCATAATTTCTTGATCTCGTTTGAGAAGAGTTCAGTAAGAAACAGTGTCTTGAGTTTTGTTCGTTGGTTCCCTGTTTTCTTGTCTTGCGTGCCAACAATCCACTGTAATACGTGAGTGAGTATGGCAGCAGGCTGAGTGTTCCCTGGAGCTCATTAAATGAACGTGTTTTCCTGAAATGACTTTTGTCTCCTTGTTTTCAGCCCCTCTTCTTTCCTCTGTCCTTTACTATAACCAGGGCTCAGCAAAAGCTGACTGGCTTTGTGCAGACCCTACTTAGGGTAGTCTTTTCTTCATTATTTTATTCATGGCCCCTCCATTTCATTGTTTGCCTTCTCGAAATGTGTTGAAATCTTTCTGTGGTTGATGACTTCCACAGTGTCTTGGCTCTTATTGGTTGATTAATTTGGGTATTTCTACAGTTTTATTTAAACCTGGTTTCAGGAGGACCAGAAAGTAAATATATTTCCTAGTCTGCCATCTTGAGCTGAAAATCCCTGTGGATTTTAGCATCCAATGTTCCCATGGGTAAAAAACCCAACCTTGGCATTAATAGATGTACACTCAAGATTTCAGCTTTTCTTGAGCAATCACTAAGGATTTAATATGCGGTCACTTCTAATGGGAAAATAGTAACTATCTCATGGCGTTGATTTGAGGATTAACTTAGATAATGGACAAGAAAATGCTTGGTAAGGTTTTAAAATCTATAAAAAATGTTTTTTGTTATTATTTGATTTGTTGCTATTTCAACTTTAGCTGACAGTTGTTTGTGACCTTGCTTATGTGAGAAAATGCCTTCTGGTTTATTGTTTTGAAAGCCAGATTATATTTTTCAATAGCTCAATGGAAATGGCATCATTTGTGAAGTTGAAGGGTGAAGGCATAAATGTTTCTTGACATTTGAATCAACTATTGGTCTTCTGGGGCTTGTCCTTATTCTCCTGCAGTCTCTAATCAACATGGCATCCAGAGAGATCCTGTTAAAACGTAAGTCAGATCATGTCACTCCAGGCTCTTCAGTGGCTTCTTCACAGGAAAAGCAAAGTCCTCAAAGTGCCTCCACAGCCCTAGAAATCTGGGCCTCTGTTTCCTCTCTGACTGTTTCCTTCTCCTCTCCACTTTGCTCCCTCTGTTTTCCACACACTGACATCCTTTCTGCTCCTTGGATACTCCAAGCCCACTCTTGCCTCATTGCCTTTCCATCTGACTGTTCCCTCTGCTTGTACTATTCACTTCCCAGATATGCACCTTGCTCCCTCTCACAACCTTAGGTTCCCTCTTAAATTTTATCTTCCCCAGAAAGCCCTCAGTGATCACTTAGTTTCAGATCGCAGCCTCCTCCTACCAGCTAACAATCTCCATCCCCCTTCCCTGCTTGCTGTTTTTCTCCAGCACTTACCTGATATACTAGTTATTCTACCCATTTATTCAATTTTTATTTACGTATTTACACTTACGATTTTATATTTGCTTCTTTACTTTTGTCTCTCCCCTCAGCTCGAGAGAGGCTATATTCATCTGTGTTAATCACTGCTGTGTTTCCTGAACATGCCTAGAAAACATACTGAAGAAGGGTGCCTGAAATTTGGTAAGGGAGCCATCAGTTTTCTTGGCTGAATGAAGAAATATGCTCATAAATTAATGAACAAATCTCTGGGGTTTCTGAATTAAGGACTAATGGGAAGAGGAAGGCAAATGGTTGGGACAGGGTACTGCAAGAAGTAGTATTTGGAGTACTCTGATAGCTCTCCTAATAGATAACATTTTGTTCATTTAAATAGTTTTAACGAGAGAGCTGGGAACTAGGGACACACAGCATCGAGGTTTTATAATGCATTCTGTAGAGTTCTTTTCGAGTGTGTTCAAATATCATTGAAAATATATGCATGCATATAAACCTCTGTTACTTTATTTAGTGCTTTACAAGAGCCCCTCAAGGAAGGGGTAGTAGCAACTATCAGTATCCTTCCTTTATGATGAGCTTAATTTATTCAAAATTACATCCTAATTTATTTGTAACTGTGAAACTAGACTTAGTTATTTAGTAGACCCTCCCTAGAAACCTATGACGTTAAAAAAACCAACAAAAATGTGTTCAGGTTCCAGTGATTCACACACTACAGACTCAATTATGTGTCATCCATTTTAATGAAGGGAAGAAGTGATTTAACAAACACAGAGCAAACAAACAGAATATGAAGGTTTGTCCTCCATTAATATTAGTAATGGATAAAGTGGGCTCCAACGCCTTCAACGTAGCTTGAGACCCATCATCTCTGTGTCATGGGAAGGGGGATGCTCGGCCAGGATGTCTTTCTGTGTCACTGAGAAAATTTTCCGTAATGTATAACGATACTTACTGAAACGGATATGGGGCATTTGGGTAATTAGGAATCCGTTAGCATATTTTTCCGGAAGCCTTGACTACGAAACGAAGATAGTAGATTTGGACACTTGCAGCTATGCAGAAGTTGTTTGGGTATTCATCTTTATGCCGAATGAAGTAAGCTTATTTCATCTCTGCAGCTTCCCATATACCATTTTCCCACCTCTGTTTTGTGTTTGGAAAGACTTTTAGAAATTAAAACTCAAGTTAAAAAGTGAGTGACGGGCTTCCCTGGTGGCTCAGTGGTTGAGAGTCCGCCTGCCGATGCAGGGGACACGGGTTCGTGCTCCGGTCCGCGAAGATCCCACATGCCGCGGAGCGGCTAGGCCCGTGAGCCGTGGCCGCTGAGCCTGCGCTCCGCAACGGGAGAGGCCACAGCAGTGAGAGGCCCGTGTACCGCAAAAAAAAAAAAAAAAAAAAGAAGAAAAAGAAAGAAAAGAAAAGAGAGTGAGTGACAACTTAAATGATATATGGAATATTTTGCTGACTTAGAAGAGCATGCAGAATTAAATATGACCCAGTTGAAATGTTAATTTTATTTTAATGTGTATATTGGGGTGGAGTCTTAAAGGTGCCAGAAAACAAGCATTCACCCATCCTGTTTGGAAGTGCAGCACACAGGCACCTTCAGTTACCAGTTCTGTTCATTCCACAGAATCATCTTGGGAAAACATACTGTTTTTTAGGTACCTGGTGTATATCTTAACCAGTTTGAAGAATTTCCCAAATACCTGTTAATATGTAGTTCTCCGATTCCAATCTTGCCATGTCCTGTACCAGTGACACAGCACATAGGAGTTTTATTTCTCTTTCTTTCTCTGGGTTCTTGAGAACCCAACGAAAGAACAATGGAATGGCATCAAAGAGATCAGGGTTCTTGACTCAGATTTACCATAAAATAATAGTGTCCTCTTGGGAAAATTATAGTTGTTCTAGGCCCCTTTCCTTTTCTTTACTTTGACAGAGCTGCACTAGATGACCCCAAGTAACACTGCGCTCTTTGCAGTAGTAGCTTAGACGTTATTGGTTTTCTGAAACAAATGAAGACAGTGACACAGGAAACTGTGCAACATCTCTGTAACTATGTTTTCTTAGAGTTGCCTCCATTTTTCAGATGATAAGATGGCTGAGCACAGAAGTAGGTGTTTTGACCAGAGGTTCCAGAGTAGAGGGAACTGAACCACAAGTTTCCTTCATTCCTGAAGCTCACTTAGCCGAAACATAGGCTTCTGAATATTAAGCTGTAAAGCATATTATCAGTGTGCTTTAAAAGAAGCGGTTCTTCTAGGATTTCTAATTAATAGCAGGCGGTTTTGAAATTCTTAGAAGATCATCGAATTTTGTGAGATTTACAGCTCTATTTTCCTGTCAAGCAAGTTGTATCAGTGCCAGACAATCATCTGAGCTTCTGGATGCTTCTCTGAACCTCTTGAATTTTTCTTCTTGCTATCTGAAATTCATGCCAGATAAGCCTTTTTGTAGAGAGCGTGTACAGACTTGTCTATTTTCATATACGAAAGCGATGCAGTGAGCCAGGTCGGGGGTTAAGCCCTCATTCTCAGAGTGGTATTGAGCTCCTGGTGAAATGTAATCCTCATTTCCTCAGAATAGAAAAGCAGTTATCTCACGTTTTTAATGCCATTAACTCTTTATACCTTTATGTATAATACATATATTTATTGTACCTACGAGGTGTGCTCTCTTTGGGAAGTACAAAGCTATTTGAGACGTAAGTTGTTCATTTTTTTGTTTTTCCACAAATACTGTGACCCTTTGAGCAGGAAGGTCTATGTTTTATTAACATCTAGAACAAGCAGCTAACACGGTGTCTAAGATGTAGTCAATAAATATGAAATAGGTAAATGAACACATTTTTAAGGAAGGGCCAGGGCATGAACAAATAGAAAATTTTCATTTTCAGTCACAAAGCCACAACAGACATAAAAATGATACAGACAACAAGTGCTACGGTCATTCAAAGAAGGCATAGAATTGATACAACAAGGATCTCCCCTATGGCACAGGGAACTGTACTCAATATTTTGTAATAACTTATAAGGGAAAAGACTCTGAAAACGGAATCACTGCGCCGTACACCTGAAACGGACACGACATTGTAAATCAACTATATTTCAATTAAAAAACAAACAAACAGACAACAGCAACAACAAAAAACCAAAGAGGTCATAGAAGTTCTTATGAGATTCCAGAAGAGAAGAGAAGCCAAATGAGGACGGGAGAGGCGGCTTTTCAATCCGTTCAGAGGAGAAGTCACAGAGGAACTAGTCATTGATCTGAATTTGAGATTAAGATTAAGATGAATTAATCTGAATTAATTAAGATTGCAACACAGGGATATTACAGATGAAGGTAATCACATAAACTTACTATACTGAAACTTGCAGAGGTTATGAGTGTTGCTCAAGATCCCAAAGCAAGTGCATTGTGGAATCAGAATTTTAAGTGAGGCCTAATGAACTAAAAACAAACCAGCACAGAAACAAGCCCTTCCTGTGACACCACGTTGCCTTTGAAGTCGTTTTTTTTGGTGGGTTGGCAGAAACTGGTTCCAGTGTTTCTTGCAGGAATGACTGGCCACAGGACTGGGCGTCGTAGCTTCCTGCCAGGCGACCGAAGGTCGCAGGCAGGTGGGTCACTGGGACACACGCGGAGGGGCTCCTGGCCGGCCCCCTGGCCGCTCAGCGCCCCTGCCCCAGAGCGGGGGTGGGGGCCTCAAAGCAGCCTTGTCTGAGTCCCCTGCCACTAGAGAGAGTATTGGCCCAACACTTGTAGAAAACGGGGACCTTGCTGGCAGTTCAGTGGAGGGACACAAATAAATCTTTGCCGACTTTCTGCTGAAGCTCACGAGGGTTCACTCCTAAGCCTCTTACAGGGTCAGCTGCCGAGGCTGCGAGAGATGAGTCAGGGCTCTCCCTCCACCACGGGGAGATCGCTGGTTAAAGCGCTCACGAGGGAGTGAACCGCGTGTCCGCACCGACACGCATGGGCAGACCTCGTCGATGCCTTCTGTCCGGGGTACGAAGCCCTCTCCTGCCTCTTCCAGGCTCTCTAGAAAGCATGTGCAGAGCCTCCCACTCCACCCTCGGACTCCGTGGGCCACAGCTGGAGGGACCAGCCAAGGAGCCGTGGCAGGAGGAGGCCAGAGGGCAGCGGGCCTCGGCCGGAGCCCGTCAGTCGGTCCCCATTCACACACCACCAGACGATCCTCTTGACCTGGGCAGTAGCCGCCAACCGACCGCTAAGGTGAGCCCGGCGCGCGCTTGGCTACCTGGCATGGCTGGGAACCCCAGGATCTCCTGGCAGAGGCGGGCATTCTCCTGGGCCGGGTCCGCGGGCGTCTGCGTGTGCAGGGCCTGAACCACCTTGGCCAGGACGATCTGGCACAGGTTGAAGGAGACGGGGGGCTGGCACCGTGTCCAGGCCGCGCTTGCCAGCCGGGCAGACCGGAAGCCCCCTTCCCTTCCCTCGGTCCGGCCGCATCTGGGTTGGCCTCCCGGGACTTGATGAGCTTGTCCAGCAGCTCCTGAGGGACGGTGCTGCCCGTGCCCCACCAAGACTGGCAGCAGCGCCAGGGCCTCACAGGGCACGGCGCCCCCGGCCCCAGAGCCTTCCCTCTGGTTCTCATCACCGGCTGTCACCAGACTTGCATGCAACGTGCTTTTCTTTTCTCTTGTCTTCTTTACGTCCCTCAGCCACGCAATGCGGTGAAGCCCTGACGCTCGCTGCCGCGTCGGTACACCCTGAGAACACGATGCTCAGCGAGCAAAGTCATACACAGAAGGACACACAGGGCGTGACCCCACTGAGGAGAAACGTCCAGAGCAGGTAGATCCACAGAGTCAGCGAGTGGGTTCCTGGTTGTCAGGGGCTGGCGAGGGGACGGAGTGATAGCTAAGGGCGTGAGGGACATTTTCGGGATGATGGAAATGGTCCAAAGCAGTAGTGACGTCTGTACGGCTCAGTAAACTGTCCCCACACGCCCCGGTGCAGCCTGTGAGAGCATCGCTCTCAGGATGAAGGGCTGACCACAGGAAGACTGAACGAGCAGTGGGTCCTGGGCCCAGACTCTCAGCTGGCGCCCCCCCACGTGGGGAAGTCACTGGGACTTGCTGAGCCTCCACGGAGACTGGCAGCAGCCCCCGAGCTCACAGGGCACTGCGCCCCCGGCCCCAGAGCCTTCCCTCTGGTTCTCATCACCGGCTGTCAGCAGACTTGCAGGCAACGTTCCTTTCTTTTCTTTTGTCTTTTTTAAAGGCAACTCTTGAGTACATGTATTTAACATGCAGGGAACCAGCCCTGACTCCTTGATCTGGGTCTTCCAGCCTCTAGAGCCTCGAGGACATCCATTTCCGTTATTTACGCGCCCAGTGCCTGGGGTTTGATGATGGAAGCTGACACCGAGGGCGTCACCACGTGTGGGGTGATGTCAGTGAAAGAATCCCGTGGCGAGGGCCTGCCTGAGGACCACGCATGCCCGGGCCCTCCCCGCCCCCGCCTGCAGCCCTGCGCCTGGGAGCGGAGCTGGTGCATCGCGTGCCCGACGTCGTGGAAGTTGGTCTCCCGCTCATCATGCCGCAGCAGGGAGGGCAGGTTGGGCGTAGGCTTGGCGAAGTTGGCCACCATGGCCGCGATGGCGATCTGGCAGCTCCCATCGTGCTGTAGGCAGGCCGAAGCAGGCCGCGTGCCCGGACTTCCCCACCCTGCGGAGGGACGTGGATGGGGCCCCGCTTCCACAGAGGAGCCCCGGCCCACGGCCGACAGGTTCCCCCACCACGCACGCACCGAGGATAGAGGTCAGGTAGAACTTGCCGATGGATGACCTTGCCCGAGGCCGCGTCCCAGACCGTTTAGAGCCTCACGTCTTCGTGACACGTGCTCGTGCCCTCCTCCAGGTCGAAGGTCAGCCCCAGCAGCTCCTGGGAGATGCCCAGCAGCCCGCGCGTGACTGCCTGCACGGGGAAAGACTCCTTGAGCAGGTACTGGTCCACGTGGTAGCGCGTCTCCTCCCCCTGGTTCATGTAGTAGCGCGCAGGTCCCAGGCGTTGATGGGGCCGTCAAAGTGCAGGCCCCGCCTCTGGCACTCGGCCTTCTTTAGCTCCAGGATCACGGCCGCTC